>NC_090444.1:187076695-187757767 GCF_031143425.1 Pleurodeles waltl | reverse complement strand
GTTTTTCCTTTTCTTTTTCCCGCCGCGCTGCCTCCCGTGCGGCCCGCCCCCCTGTTCCACCTGCTTAGTCCATTCAGCCCCGTTTTTCTTTTTCCCGCCGCCGCTGCCTCCCGTGCGGCCCCACCCCCCTGCTCCCATTCGTTGACCTACCCTCCCGCCTCCCAGCCGACCCCTCCTCCCCTCCTACCCTCTTATGGCGAAGGCGTGCCAAAGGCAAGCCCGTCTGTGCCCGTCTGTGCCCATCCGCGCCTGGACAGCGCCCAGCGCCAGAACCCCTGGCCCCCACTGCACACAAAGCACCCGACAGAGATAAGACTCCGCCTCCCTCAACCCACTCAACACCGGACGAACAGCCACCTGCTACCAAGCCAGCCCAAAGCGAACCCATGGACCCTTTACCTGTCAAGCCTGCAAATACACATGCCTCCGAACCTGCAGATCACCCACCGGCCCTCGCAACAACAACCACCACCTCAAGTGCATCCTCCTCAACACACGCTCCGTCCAAAGGCACGCCATCGAACTATGGGACCTCCTGGACACAACAGCACCAGACGTCGCCTTCATCACAGAAACCTGGATGAATGCTTCCTCAGCCCCAGACATCGCCATAGCCATCCCCGACGGCTACAAGATCGCCCGGAAGGACGGCATCAACTAAATCGGAGGAGGAATCGCCATCATCTACAGGAACACGCTCAACATCACGACCACCACCGAAGACACACCCCTCGCCACCGAACACGTACACTTCCAAATTCACACCGACCCCAAAACCACCCTCAGAGGAACACTCATCTACAGACCCCCGGGCCCACGTGCGCAATTCAGCGAAACCATCGCAGACTTCATCAGCCCGCACGCCCTAGCCTCACCAGAATACATCCTCCTCTGGGACCTGAACTTCCACCTGGAGAAAAACAACGACAACACCACCACCACCACCACCACCCTGCTCGCCAACCTCGGACTCAAGCAATTGGTGAGCACCCCCACCCACATTGCTGGCCACACACTCGACCCCATCTTCTCCGCCAACAACCACGTCTCCTTCAGCCACTCCTCCGGACTACACTGGACTGACCACAGATGCGTCCACTTCACCTTCAAACGGGAGACTCACCACCATTGCACACAACAAATCCCCCGCAGATGCTGGAGCAAAATCACCACAGACCAGCTCCTCTCACCACTAAACCAGAACCCACCAGCCAACATCACTGACGTCAACAACGCAGCCCACAGCCTCACACAGTGGATCACCAACTGTGCCAAAAACCTCGCACCACTTAAGAACCCCCTCAGGCGGGACCAGCAACAAGCAAACCCCATGGTTCAGGGACGCCCTCAAAGAATCTAAGAAATCCTGCCGAACGCTCGAAAAAACCTGGCGCAACGAACGAACCACAGAAAACATGACAGCCCTCAAGATCGCCACCCGTGAACACCACCAGCTGATCAGCTCCACCAAAAGGACATAATTCAAAGAGCGACTAGACAACAACACCCACAATAGCAAGGAACTCTTCAACATCGTCAAAGAGCTCTCCAACCCCAGCGCAAGCTCCAACGACATCACACCGTCACAAGAACTCTGCAACTCCCTCGCCACGTTCTTCCAGCGAAAGATCACAGATCTACACGAAAGCTTCGGACCCCAGACCCCGCCTCCTACCACCGAACCAGCAGCCCCCACCACTACCCCTATCAGCTTAGAAGAGACCAGAAGCATCATGAACACCATCCACTCCGGCTCCCCCTCGGACCCTTGCCCCCATCACATCTTCAACAAAGCCGACACCATCATCGCACCCCATCTCCGGAACACCATCAACAGCTCGTTCACATCAGCCACCTTCCCCGAGAGCTGGAAACACGCAGAAATCAAAGCCCTCCTGAAAAAACCCACGGCAGACCCCAATGACCTGAAGAACTTCCGCCCCATCTCTCTTCTTCCCTTCCCGGCCAAGGTCATTGAGAAGACCGTCAATAAGCAGCTGACCACTTTCCTCGAGGCTAACAACTCGCTCGACCCATCCCAATCTGGATTTCGAGCCAACCACAGCACAAAAACCGCCCTCATCGCAGTCACCGACGACATCAGGACCCTGATGGACAACGGAGAAACAACCGCCCTCATCCTCCTGGACCTCTCGGCAGCCTTCGATACCGTGTGCCATCGCACCCTAATAACCCGCCTCTGCACCACTGGAATCCTAGGAAAGGCCCTGGACTAGGTCATCTCGTTCCTCTCCGACAGAACCCAGAGAGTCCACCTCCCTCCCTTCCGCTCAGAACCCACCGAGATCATCTGCGGCGTACCCCAAGGATCCTCGCTCAGCCCAACCCTCTTCAATATCTACATGAGCCCCCTTGCCGCCATCGCTCGCAAACACAACATCAACATCATCTCCTACGCCGACGACACCCAGCTGATACTCTCCCTCACCAAAGAGCCAGCCACTGCCAAAACCAACCTACAGGAAGGAATGAAAGACGTCGCGAAATGGATGAAGCTCAGCCGCCTAAAACTGAACTCAGACAAGACGGAGATCCTCATCCTCGGACAATCCCCATCCGCCTTTTGACGACTCCTGGTGGCCCACGGCGCTGGGCACCACACCAACCCTCTCGGATCACGCACGCAACCTCTGGTTCATCCTGGACCCCCCTCCTCACGATGACGAAGCAAGTCAACGCCGTCTTGTCATCATGCTTCAACACCCTACGCATGCTCCGGAAGATCTTCCGATGGATCCCCGCCGTTACCCATGCCCTCGTCACAAGCCGACTGGACTACGGAAACACCCTATACGCAGGAACCACCGCCAAGCTTCAGAAACGACTACAACGCATACAGACGCCTCCGCATGCCTCATCCTCGACATTCCTCGCCATAGCCACATATCCGCCCACCTGAAACACCTGCACTGGCTCCCCATCAACAAGAGGATCACCTTCAGGCTCCTCACCCACGCACACAAAGCACTCCACAACATGGGCCACGAATACCTGAACAGCCGCCTCTCGTTCTACATGCCCACCCGTCAGCTCCACTCAGCCAGCCTCGCCCTCGCCACCGTCCCACGGATCCGCAGAACAAACCGCCGGAGGAAGATCATTCTCCTACCTGGCAGCCAAAGCATGGAACTCCCTTCCCGCACACCTAAGAACTACCCAGGACCATCCCGCCTTCAGGAAACACCTCAAGACATGGCTTTTCGAGCAGCAGTAACACCCTCCCCTCCAGCGCCTTGAGACCCTCACGGGCGAGTAGCGCGCTCTATAAATGGATTGATTGATTGATTGATGTGGGGGGGGGGGTGTCAGTCAACCAGTCAACTCTGCAAGCATCAAATGGGAGAATGTTGAAACTGTAGCCTGTGGTCAAATAAAGTCCCTAAAGATTGGGGAAAAGCAAGATGAATAGGGCTATTACTGAGTAGCAAAATAGAATACAAGAGCTCAAGCACATGGTGGTCCATACTGGACACAAATGGACTATTAGGCTACTTAATTCTGCAATAGAGGATCTTCGGCACCTTATGTTGAGGAAGGCTAAGCTGACATGGGTTGGCATGCAACATAGCAATTTATAAATCGGGTGATAAATTAGACAAACTACTTTACTGGCAGGCAATGCATGCGCTTTTGCCTTCCGCATAATTCCTCTGATCTGAAAGGGAGATGGCACACTAGTGACTGCCTCTGCCTCTATTGCAGCAGTATTCAAAGATTATTATGTTTCTCTAGATACAACACAGTCTCCTCCCACCTGTGAATGCTCAAACCCCATAGCACATGACCAATCACTGTAATTTTTGTGTCTAACAAGAGGTTACTCCTCAACGACTCCCCCTCGCACCGCCACTAGAGGAAGTCCAAGAAGTGATCACTAGCCTGAGTAGTGGCTAAATCCAATGGGTTTCCAGCTGAATATTTCAATAAATACTCATCCTTGCTGGCCCTGCACATCCCAGCAATATACGTTGAGGCCATAGAGATGCTTTAACTGCCTCCCAACCTCCAGGGTTCTACAATCATTACTATCATGAAATAAGGGAAGGACCCAGCTAATTGCTCCTTCTCTAGGTCCATATCTTTGGTATATTTGGAGGCAAAGATCCTGTCCAAATGATAATGGTGCACTTTCCACAAGTGATTTGTTTCCTAATTCACTACAAATAGAATGGTTTCATGACACACAGGGGAACGCAACACTGCATACGGCGACTCCAGATGACCATGGCAGAAACAGCCGGTCTGGAACAGCGTGGGGGCAGTTGTTCAGAAAGGCATTTGATTTTGTCAACTTACCCTTTATGTTTCAGATCCTGCAACATATGAATGTTGGGCCCCAATTTTTACATTGCGTCCAGTCCCTGTACCATGCTCCATGGGCAAGAGTCCGTGTCAACGGACAATATCCTTCCCCTTTCAGGTAGAGAGAGGTGCAAGAGAGTGATGTCCCCTATCTCCTCTCCCCCCTGCTCTCATCTTTGGTACTTTATCTGAATGCATCAAATGAGATGCAGGTCGGTAGGGAAATTAGATGATGTCTAGTCATGAAGAATGAGTCTCCTTGTATGCAGATGACATGTGCGTTGACCTGGAGTGGCCTGAATTCTCGCTTCTTTGGTTATGGAGAACCTCCAGATATACTCTGATGGTTCTGGCACACACATTTAACATGGTAAAGCATAATATGTCCGACTTACAAACAGGTAGACTACATTTTCTGCAAAAATACCCCTGGGTGACCTCGGGAACTTCTTTACCTACCTAGGTATCCACATGACTACCCACCCACAATTATCCTGGATACATAAAATAACACCTCTAGTGGTGACAGAGGCTAAACAAAACTTACTGCCCTGGGACAAATGTCCATTCTAAATTATGCAACACAGTGTGCACTGTGCTTTTCAAAATGGTCCCACTTTTCTGGACCCTTTATACCCTCCAAAATTTCCATACCGACTGCTGGATGCTCTATTTGCAGAGATTAACGCTCTGATTTTAAGTTCCTGTGCAGGTTCCCACCCCCGGCTAACACAGCATAAATGTACTCAACCACCGTTTGATGGCGGTTCTGGGGTCCGGGATATTCGCCTATACTACTGGGCCTCACAGCTAATTATAAGAAATGATTGGGTGTACAGGGGCTCCTCAGACACAAAATATGGATTAGCAAAAAGGATTCCATGGTGAATTGGAAGCTGAAGGCAGTTCTTTATGGTCTGTCTGTGCCAAGGGTGGATAGCTGAGCAGACTAGGATTCTGCTCACCTGCTGGCACAGGGCTTTGAGATTCATGGGTTGGTTCAAGAAAACCCCTTGTGGTATGGTACTTGGCTGCCACAAGTCTTAACCCTCACTAGTTTTGAACATTGCTACCTGATTGGCACCTTCAAAATAGGGGATGGAGTTTGACGCAAAACGCTTGCTGAGCTGGCTGCATACTATACCCCATTACAAAAGAGGCCCAGCTAAAAGAACTACCACAGGATGGATAGGAAAAAGGATTTTCCTGTTAGAAAAACCCTCACCCACCAGGGTTACCCCTTGGTGGCATGCTTCATCATTGGTTTTCTTCTCGTCAGCTACGGAGCGGGTGTGTATGACCTACAGGATACGTGGGAGCACTGATGTAGTCTCGTCAATGTGAATCACAGGAGGGATAGGGGTGGTGGGGTCTTGGGTGAGTTAAAAATACCTGTCTCCTAGTAATTCCAATGATTTAATAGATCTCTTGGAGGCAGTATGATTAAAAAGGGACTGCGGAAGTGGGGGATGTAATGTACCTGACTTCCTAGTCTACATTTTTCGGAGCCTTACCCCTAGGGTCCTCTGCAGGACCAAGGTGGACTCCCTGGTGCCACTCCTTGTTTGACTAGCTCTAATGAAAGCATAAATAATACATGCTCTGTGATATGGTGCAATTCACCTTACTAATGTGGTGTCATATCGTTTATGGTGTCCATCATTGATACCTGTGGAAATACAAGAGAGGCATAGTTATCATAGCCCCCATTTGTAATGGGCCGCTATATATGTTGCTTGTGGCTGTGGTGCCACCTATTTGCAAACCGCACCCCTCTCTTGGGAAAAGGCACTCATGAATATCAGGACTCTCACAATCAACAGCACAAGACATACTACATTTAAAACTTTTAAACATGAAAACATGTGAAACACGAGAGCAACATGGTAGCCATGTAATCGCGAGGCTTGTCTGCCCCGCCCACCCGGGATCCCGAGGCCACAGTCCATGTCATACTTGCGGCCGCGCAGCATCGGTTACAGAGACGGGGGAGAGGAACCCCTGGCAATTTCCAGCACGCCGGTGGATTCTGCCTCTGAGACGAGGTGAGAGTGGCAGCAGAGGCGGCAGTTGATGGAACATCGCGTGTAGAAAGCTTCGCAAATCAAGGAGCTGCTTCGAAGCAGGGCGGCTTGAGCCCTGATCACGGGCTGGATTCCCACGAGGCCGGGCCATGATGGCCCTTTAAACTTGGAGGCTGGGCCAAACAAGGAAAACGCTGGCAAGAAAGGATGCGAAGGGAACTGCTATCTGAGCAAGATGGTGACAGAGTAATTGAGACGCCTGCAGATTATGCCCACTAGAGCTACGCGCCGTGCTTGGCTGCCTTTCTAGTTTCGGCAGCTATCAGACAGCTGCTGGCGGTGTGGACTGCCGCCCTCCGCACCGCAGCGCGGCTGCCACAGTAAAGGGAACTCTCCCCCGAACACTAGCGTTTTCGTAACTGTCTTGCTGCTTACAAAGTGGCTGCCGCTCTTTCACTGCAGCAGCCACCACAACGAGGACTCTGGTGCATACCTGCAGCCGCTGCCGTCTTTGTTGCATATAGTGGCTGCCGCTCTTCTACCGCGGCAGCCACTATAACGAGGACAGCCCCAGGATCAAAGGAACATAGCCGTAACCGCTACTGTGCAAACATAACAAGGATTATTGATTTATGGCAAGGAGCGCAGGGGCGCACTGGCTGTAGGTGGTTGGAGCTGGAGCAACACGGTAAGAATTGAGTCAGTGGGAGCACGTTGAAGTGCCGCGTGCCGGCAAGGAGGGTAAAAACTTCGTTAAAATAAGGACGCTACTCGAGGTGTTGAAAATTTCCCTGGTTCTCGGACTTTGTGGCTATCCAGGGTAAAAAATATTTTTTTAATTACAGCAACCAAGCACTTGGAAGTCAAGGGAAAATATACTAACTATAAGAGAAAGGATATCATGACAGGAGAAATGATATCAGCCAGCGGCAGCTGATTCTGCTAGTTTTTTTTTTTTTTTTCTCTTCCCGTCCCTTTCTCCTACCACCAGGAGATAGAGGAGAAGGATCTAAAAAATTCTGAAAAGAGCCCATTGATCAGGGGAGGGAAGAGGAGGAGTCTTAGGAGGCTTCAATGCTCACGATTATACATAGTAATGCATTTTGGCATATGTCTACCCCCTCATGGCCATTGAGGAGTGTGATTAAACAAACAATATCAGAGGTGTTGGCGGGTAGCGGTGGGTATAACAAGATTTGTCAGATTGTTATCTCATACTATAACAATAAATATGGCACCCAAAGTTAGTAGGAATCTGGGAGACAAAAGTGAGGGCGCTAAGACCACACGTACTGGCAGGGACAAAGGAGAGTCAGCAGGTTTAAATAAACGATTAATGTCCACAACTGGTAAAGCGGCTGGGAAAAATATTTCAGGATCGTTGAAAGATGCCAAGATGAGTGACAGTACTACCTCCCTGTTGGAAAGTAAACTGAAAGGTAAAAATCAATCTACTATTACAGCTTTTCTAGCAGGTGGGGTACAAGGTACCTCTACCGTAAATGCAATTCCCTCCCCTGAAAATAACTGGTCAGGAAAAGAACCTACTCCCCTAAAGTTAAGTATTGAAAACAAAGATCATTGTGATAAATCTATAGAGAGCCCGTCAGAAATCCAAGACAGCAACAGGGAGACAAGGGAAAAGGCGCTTGGTCTCCCCGGAAATGGACAGCTACAAATACAACAAACGGATCAAAGTGAGCAGTTGGACTATCAAATTAAAGGGAAAATTGGAAGCCCATCAGGACCTACAGCAGAGGAGGACGATTCTACTAACTGTTTAGGTAGCCGTAAAAAATGGGATAAAATTATGGGTGGGGGGAAATCCCCAACTAACGGATTGGGGTAAAGATAGTAGTGACAAGTTTTACTCCCTGACAGAAGAGTCTGATCTCGGCAGCGCTGATTGCAGTTTTAGTGAAACTGATGCTAGTGGGACATCTGAGGCAGGCAACAAATCTCCAAGTGGTGAATTTACAGTCCGTAAGGTTCGTCAACGGAAAATTGTTAAATCACGTTCTGGCTTACAAGAGGGCTCGGAAAACATGGCATCTATGAGTGGTAGGACTTTAAGGTGGGATTATTCAGGTATCGGTTTAGCAGATACTTCTATAGTCGGCAACCAAAGCCCCGCCAATGATGAAAATGAAAGTGATCGGGGAGCTTCAGCTGGGAGTATTGGCAAACCCGGCAATACCCACGCGATGGGCACCGAGGCAGGGATACTGCAGTCAATATACAGTTCAATTAAAGAGTTACAAACAGAGACCAGGATTGAAAGTCGGCGGGCAAGAGTTGCTACAAAGAGACTGCAGGGATCGGTCCGTAAGGTAGCAAAATCATGCATGGAAATTGAAGCTAAGTTATGTTCTATGGAAGATCGGATAGTGGCAGTCGAGGAGGATATGGATACTCTCAAAGAGCAGAACGCTGATAGAGACGGACAATTGACGGATGTGATGTGGAAAATAGAAGATTTGGAAAATAGACAGAGAAGAAATAATCTTTGATTTCTGGGTATACCAGAAGGACTAGAAGGGAACAATATACAGGCATACATGGTTACTCTTTTGCGCGGGGCCTTTCCAGAACTGGGGGATCGGGATTGGGACAATGAGGTGCAGAGGGTCCATAGGTTCCCGACAAACCGACGGGAGGGGGGTCAACGGGCAGATTCTAAATACTCAAGAGCGATTTTGGTATATTTTGGGAACTATTTAGTACGACAAGAGATAGCTGATAAGACTCCTCCCAATACCCCACGTTCCTGTAACGGGGTTACCTTCTTTACCCGCCCCGATTTCTGTCATGCCACGGTGGAGCGGAGATGGCGGCTCCGGCAACTTATTAAACCATTCTTCGAGAAAGGAAGGGAAGGCTTATCTGTTGGCCCCTGCTAGGCTAAAAACAATAATGAATGGAAAAGTGAAAGTTTTTACCTCAGAAATTAGGGCAAAAGAATACTTGATGGGGGTCAATCCATAGAGTATAGAAGTATAGGGAAGGTAAAGGCATTCTGGGTACCGGTGGGTGGGTAGGCCGATGCATACACAACACTAACATTCAGGCCATTAGGGGTCTGATTGCTCAACAGGGTAGGGGACCAGTATCAGGGGGGGAGGGAGGGGAGGGAGGGGATGAGGGGAGACTGGGCCTGGGTGGGGGAAGGGGGGATGGGGAGGGGAAAGCAGGAGGGGGTGGGGGGGGAGGCACAGGGGTGAACCATGGGAAGAAAATGGAAAGGAAGCGACTAATGGAGGTGAGCGATATGGGGCGGAGAGTTGGAATAGGAAGGAAAGAGAATTCAAGAGACGGTGCATTTAAATAATTAAACCTGAGAGATCCCGAAGAGAAAAGATTTGGAATTACAAAAAAGAAGGGTTATGGCTAGACTTAGAATTGTGTCAATCAATATATGTGGATTGAACGATCCTCGTAAAAGAAGGAGAGTGGCCGAAGAATTAAAAAAGTTTAAGGCAGATATCTTCTGCCTACAAGAAACACATGTGGAATATAAAAACTCTGGGATCCCCGGCTCGCTTGGTATGAAGGTAATTGCTTGGTCAAAACAAGAAGCTAGAACTAAAGGAGTGGCGATTCTAGACCGGACTAATAAATTAAAATGTATTCGGCAGAAGGCAGATACAGGTGGAAGATGGGTAATAGTAGAATGTAGTCACGGTCATAGTAGCTTTACATTATGTTCCATATATGGGGTAGTCACGGATGACCCAATAGTAGTTGATACCCTCGCTATCGAGTTAACAGGATGGGCCCCTCCCTATATTATATGTGGTGATTTTAACTTTAATGGCTCGTGGGAGGGACTACAGGATTTATTAACACCCACAACTGAGAAGTATCAGGGGCGTAAACCTCGGGTATATAAGGCAATGGGTGCTATCCAGCAAGAATTAGGGTTAGTGGATGCCTGGGTGAAGTTGCGTAAGCCCGACCCCGGATATACTTATTATTCGGTCCCTCATGCGAAATTAGCACGACTTGATTATTTTCTAATCTCTCCTGTATTTCTAAAACAAGCCAGGATTGAGTTATACTCACGGATGGTGTCAGATCATAATCCTTTAGTCCTGGATATGGAACTGGATGGGTTAGAACCAAAAGTTAGTAGATGGACATTTGAAAGGGGACTTCTAAAAGACCTGGAATACTGTGAGCATATGATTAAGTGGATAACTGAATTTTTGGGGTTTAATCAGGGGTCAGCCCCAGTAGAGATGGTTTGGGATACTCTGAAAGCAGGTATTCGTGGGGAAACATTAAGTTTTAGTATTAAAAGGCAGAAGGATGCTCAAGGGAGAATAATAGAGTCCCAAGCGAAGCTGCGGCATGCAGAAAGGCAACTGGTGAGAGCTATAGAAACTGGAGTAGATATAAGGAGAGCGCAGGAAGAAGTCGCCATAGTAAAAGCGGCAGCAAATGAGGTCACGGCCCAAAGAATAGCAGAGAAATATCTAGCACAGCGCGCACAAGGGTTTGAGTTTGGAGAAAAAGTTGGGCGGTTGCTAGCAATACGGACAACCCAGAAAACAGCGGCTGGGTTTATTAGGGAGATCGAAGACTGGCAAGGACAGATAATATCAGAAGTGGGTGTAATTAGAAAGGTGTTCCATGGATATTATCAGGAACTTTATAATGATACATCAGTATATTCGGATGAAGAAATGCTAGAGTTTTTATACACCATTAAGATGGAGAAACTAGGTAAGAGCGACAAGTCACGCCTGGGAGAGCAGATAGATATCTCAGAAATAGATATGGCAACGAGTAATCTGCTCACAGGGAAAGCTACTGGTCCTGATGCGATCCCCTTAGAATTTTATAAAACTTTTAAACTATTGTTACTTCCGGTTATGTTAGAGCTGTATACTCAGGTACAGAATGGAGGGAAAATCCCCCCATCTTGGGATCTGGCTAATATAGTTATGTTTCATAAGAAGGGAAAACCTCCGTTAAAGCCAGCCTCATATCGCCCGATCACATTAATAAATAATGATGCAAAAATGTATTCAAAGATCTTGGCAGTTCGATTATCACTGGTGATAAAGAAGCTGGTCTTCCCGCGGCAGCATGGGTTCGTCCCAGGAAGAGATACAACTAATCATATTCAGAGAGTTTTAGCACTCTTTGGGGGTTATTACAACTTTGGAGGAGGTGTTAATCCGTCCCAAAAGTGACGGTAAAGTGACGGATATACCACCAGCCGTATTACGAGTCCATTATATCCTATGGAACTCGTAATACGGCTGGTGGTATATCCGTCACTTTACCGTCACTTTTGGGACGGATTAACACCTCCTCCAAAGTTGTAATAACCCCCTTTGACTCTACGGAAGTAGCAAAAGAACCTATGGCGGCTGCATTTTTGGATGCAGAGAAGGCATTCCATCGGGTGAATTGGAAGTATCTGTGGTATGTTATGGAGTATTATGGGCTAGGGAAGAAATTTATTATAGCAGTAAGGGCTTTATATAGATCCCCGGCTGTGAGAATACAACAAATGGGAGGACAATCCGAGAGTATTGTGATTAGGAGAGGTAACAGGCAGGGATGCCCATGCTCTCCCCTCCTGTTTGCTTTGTATATAGACCCTTTGCTTAGACAGTTGGAAGAAAACAGTAAAATTCCACCTATCCATAGGCAGGGATGGGATACCAAAGTCTTAGCATATGCAGATGATATAGCCATACTAACTCCCTATCCTGATTCAGCACTGAGAGAGATCGAAATGGTGACGAAAAAATTCGGAAGGTTTTCCGGATACCTGTTAAATGGAGCTAAAACGCAGCTGTTGGCTAATCAATACACAAATACTGAAGACACACGGAGGGTGGAGCATGCAGTATATTTAGGTATTAATATTACACCAAAGGTAGATGAAGTTGTTAATTTAAATATAGATCCTATACTTGCAAAATTTAGAGAAGATATGTGCAGATGGAACACCCTGTATTTAACTATTGTAGGGCGATGCAATATGGTAAAGATGATCCTCCTCCCGAAGCTGTTGTATCTATTTCGCGCCATACCACTGAACTTTACTAACCTAAAATTTTAAGAGATCGATAGAGTAATCATGAGATTTATATGGGCATATGGTAAGTGTAGGAGATCAAGCAAATTTATGTCTCTTCCTCGAGAAAGGGGTGGGTGGTCCTTACCGAATATAAAATTATATCAAATGGCAGCGGCCTACCAGTATATGCGCCCGTTATGGGGGCCTAATAAAGAAGGAGTTATAAAAATGGACTGCCCCAATATATACGAGCTGCAGATAGGAGCAGTAGCCAATGGGTGTTTGGTAACATATCATGAGTCTGGATATTACAAGAAAACTAGGTATAAGGTTTTGGGAGCGGCTCATAAGTGCTGGCGATTATGGTATAAAAAGAAAGGATTTGGCAGATATAATTATTATACTATGATCGAGAAGAATCCACTGCTCCCTGAAATATTTCATGATAAATATTTGGCAAAGTGGTTCACCTTAGGTATAACCAGGTTAGGGAACTTTTTTGATAACTCGGGGGTCAAGGCGTTTCGAGATCTTCAGGAACAGTATGGTCTAGAGAAAAGGGACTTTTTCAAATATTTACAGATAAGGGATTTTTTAGGGAAAAAAACAGGGGGGTCCAGGGATTTAAAAGTGACCAACTGCTGAATGAGATTCTGGTTAATCCCAGTATAACTATTAGGTCAATTTATCCTTTCTTATTGGCAGAACAATCAGATGATATAGAAAAGAATAAGGAGAAGTGGAGCAAGAAGTTGGTAGATGGGAGCAACAACTTTATGAGGTCACTGGAGTTGGGACGCACTATTCTATTATCATCTTCCCTGCAAGCGCAACACTACAAGACTATGTTTGATCTGTATCATACCCCAGCCCACCTCGCCAAATGGGGATGTGTGTCAGGAATAAACTGTCCAAGATGTGGGATGTATGGCTCAGACATTATACATATGATGGCTACATGCGGGGAATTAAAGGCCTCGAGGGAAGGTATTCAAGCTGTTTTGAAGGAGGTTTTGGGATATGATTTTGTCCTTACACCTGAGATCATGGTCTTTGGGGTTGACGGTGAAGTAGCTGGATCACATAGAGCGTTTATCTTTGTAGCTATGGCGGTGTTTCGAATCTGTATATCAACAGCATGGCTGGATTTACGACCCCCGTCCTGGCAACAATGGTTGGCTAGGTTGCTGTCTGTATATCATTTGGAGATGGCATTGTATGAACGCAAGGGGAAACAGGCTAGGAGGAAAGGGAAGGCAATATGGGGTCCATTTCAGGCTTGGATACAGGCCCATAATGATCGGGGCCACCCTCTTCTGAATTAATGGGGTACCATCTCTAGATAGGATCTCAGGGGTGGTTAGGTTTTGGATTTTGTATGATCTAACTAGGTGATGTCTTCCTCTTGTCTGTTCCACTCTATTTTCTGTAAAAATATTTTAAGTTTTCAGTGTAAAATGATCCAAGAATATATGTGTTATATGTTTCCTTCCAATAATAAAAATAATTTTAAAAAAAATAAAAAAAAAGAAAACATGTGAAACACACAAACAGAACACATATGGTGCATGCGTAACCTACTCAGTATTATCTGGATTCTCATATCATAGCTGTTCCAGGAGGGGGGGGTGCTTGTAGTCACACTCTAAAGATATGGCAAAGTTTTAGAATTGATTCACCTTACCGTATCTGTAGCGCCATGTAAACAATGTTCAAAAGACACTTACTTCCTCAAAGAGACACTCCCGCTCTGTACCTAATGCTCACCTCTCCGGGGTCTGAAACTTGAATGCTCACATGGGAGCAGAGATTAAATGTGCAGCAGCTCTTGCATCTCGGGATGCTAAAGCGTGCAGCACTAGACCACTAACTTCCACAAGATGGCGGCTTCTTGTGGAACGAAGAGGGGGTCCGCGAGGACCCTTAACGTAGGTATCCCTTGTGGGTGCCTTTAATTGCACCGAGGTCATTGGGGCTTCATGGGCTTACATAGGTAAAACAAGGGATTCCCATCTCGTTTTGATAATTATTTGGGAGTTTCTTTCTTGTGTTTAACAAAGGGTTACTCATTCCCTTCTTACTGTGATGGTGACGTATATGTGAGTGGCTAATATTTATTGTTGAGGGTTTGCTCTTTGTGACACTATGGAGTGTAAAGTAATAAGATGGACATAAGACTTTTTGCGCTGCCTAGGGGTACCATTCATTTCAGGAGATGCATATCCAACTAATGATTAATGTGATGTTAATACTTAGTCAGCTGGCTCCAAGGTATGTTCTCATTGAGGCCAAATTGGTGTGTGCGTAATTTATAAACCCATCGTTGTTCTTTTTCGAACAGTATATACTCACAATTAATCTCTTTATGGTGTTGTAGGATAACCCACTGGTAATCCTCCACTTTCCTTTTTGCTATCCATCCTGAGTTAGTTCTTAGCTGGGCTGCTTTTGTAATGTTATACAGGCTATAAGGAGGACCGACCCAGCCCCACAACCTCCTTCTCCAGCTTTGTTTTTGTGCATACTCTACCCTACACCCATCCCAGTTTCTCAGATATCACCAGCTCAGGCATGCCACTCTCTCATATGTCCCACTTCTTCTGGCTCTCCCGGAGTTCAACCCACTTGAGCCAAAGATACTGATGGAACTACTCACCAAGAAAGGTATCTCACTTGAACACAGATCACTGATAATAAACTCTCCTGACCTTTTCCCTCATTTACGAGACAAGTGGCAATCAGACATCCGCCCTTTGGAAGACAAGGAACGGACTGAAGCAAAGATGGCCCCATGGTGCTTGGCCATATCAGTTAAACTATGAGTAATACAATACAAATAATGTAATCACACATATTACGACCCTGTTGAGCTATGGTGCATGGGAAGATATAGGAATTCATCTTGTCCAGGTTGTAATGATGGACAGGCAGATTTTTTCACATGATCTGGAGGAATCCTAGCATTGCCCAGTAGTGGTTTGATAGCCACCTTAGACAGAGAGGTAGTAGGATACCTCCCGACTCCAGACCTGACCCATTCTTTATTGGGGATTCAGTGAGGTAGTGGATACTGGTAGAGCCTGACAAACTAGTGGAAGTGGGCCTACTCGTGGCCAATAGAGATATCGTTCACCGCAGGATCGCAGCCTTGCCCGAATATGGGCTGGTGGTCATGGGCTATGGATATTTGAGCAGCAATGGAGCAAACAGTCTACATTGCAAGAGGCTGTCCCTGCAAAATTATTAGGACATGGGACGTATGGCTCAATCAGGAAAACTATCAAGGGGCAGGAACGGGAGGGAAAGTTCGGACAGTAAACTTGTAATATTCAGAGATATGATTTGCTGTGGCTTCCTATCTTACCATGACTTTGGATCTGTAAGTGCTGGTTTTATTTTCTGTATTATTAAACAAAAACAAATAAAAACATTTTGTTAAACTTCTGTCTTATCACCAGCCCTCAGCCCTCTGATCACTTCAGCATTTTTCACCTTCTTCTCATCTATTTTGCCCTCCTCATTGCTACCTCCGTGTTTTCACTTCCCAGCTCCTACAGTCTTCTAACATTTTGTATGTCACCTACTTGCCCTCAGCAGCACAAACTAGAGCCCTTAGAATAGCACAGCATTATACAGACAAAGGAACATAACAGGTTAGACTAGACTCTCCCTTCACTTCAAAACCTACTGCATATCTTATCCTGCTCCTAACACCTTCTCTTGGTTTCACCCCATACCTCCACTTTCCAACATATCACGTGTTCCTGCCACCTCCTATAAGAATTCACTCTAGATTTGTATTCATTTCCTCACCTTCTATACCTTGCCTACTTCCATCATAGAATAAGCAATAGAAATATGTCTATATTATAAAGAATAGGCACTACCCTCTGTTACTACTTTTATTGCTTGAGTGCCACATAATCAACCCTCAGTTTCTCTGTCCCTCCTGTGACGCCCTCACCAGTTCAGGCTGTAGGGTTCAATAATTGGGAACTGACTTGTTGGTAAATGTGCACAGTGCCATCACTTAAAGAACATAAGCAGTAGAAGAATAAAGTGACCTCGGAGAAAAGCATATTGTTGACAATAGAACCAACGATTGAAACTCTGGTGTTCTGGTTTCAAGGCTGGCAAATTAGCCACTATAACAAATCTGCTCCAATCCTAATCTTAAACACATAACCAAATAACAATACCATGCTGTGCCGTGTTACAACCACAGCGACTCAGATGTTGAAAACTGCTGCAGTAAACACCTTACTGATGATTCCTAGTGGACTCTGTTCGCTTTACTGGCTATGGGCAGCAATACAGTGTTAGCTGAAAATGCAAGCCATTCAAAGTTCTTAAGCTCATCTGAGCAATTACAAGCAGAGACTGAGTGTACACAAAAAAAAACAAATTACATTCAAATCTACTATATCTGATCCCTTATCTCTACAGGCAGTGACATTATTGTATTTTCCAGCATCCATACACCCCTTTTCAGTCAACTCCTTGGGGCATGCCACTACCCTGTTCTGAGCAGCTTTAGGCAAGCACAGACAAAGGCATCTCATGTTTGGTCTTGGTAGGGTCTAGAAGGGGTTTGCTGCAACACCTCTGCTCCACTTTTAACTTCAGAAGCACCTACACAAAAAAGATTTCAACATGTGCCTAAACCACCACCCCTCACTGCTCATGTCTGCAGTTGCCTCCAGACTGACAGAAACCTTCACACTGCATCTTCTCAGCAAATAGACCCAAACTTATACACATCCCGCTAACCTTCACACACCATCAAACTACTGAACACAAACTCTAACTTATGTTCATCAAAGCACACTCTGCAATACAGCATCCTACAGAAACCGCCTACCCTCTAACACAAACTTGATAAATTCTTCATCAGAGAATCTTGGTTGACATCCACATGCTTGCACATCATTGGCATTCTTGTTCTTAGATGCTACAGCATCCAGTGTATGGTCTTGTTCATATGAAGAGAGGAGACACTTCACCAATAAATCTTCCTGATACTGCAGTATAGATAAGCAACAGTCAACTCCTGAGAACCCCTCACATCTCACTCTAAGCAAGCCACCCAACCACATTTCCCCTGATTTACAGGCATTCCTGTCAGCATAAGGACTTCATCACCAAATTCTTAGACCTCCTCGCCATCTAATACATCTGACATATACTCAGCCTCCTCCGCAATTTCAATCTCCCAGACCATTCAAGCAATGAGAACCCTCCTCAACATCAACAAACAATGTGGTACACCATTCTACCCAACCAACACGCTTTAAAAACCACATCCTTAATCCGGTCTTCTCAACATCATCACCAATCCTATGTAAACAACCCAAACCTCTGGATTAAACCAATGGTTTCCCCACCACCATCATCCTACCAGCATCCAGCCAAACAGGCAACCCACTTTCAAAGCATGAAAGGACTCTGTCACCAACAACCAAAAGCATGAAGTGTTCTCTCACCCTGCCACTTTCATCCCAACATCCAATGTCAAATCCCTTCTGAAAGGCTTCTGAGAAGAACACTGTAAACAAAAACACTCATACTAAAACACAGACACAGAAGTGCAAGTTTCACCGATTAGCAAAGTGGTGCACCAAAGAGGTTGCGGACAACACTGCTCCATCTGCGGAAACAAAAGAAAATACAGCAAAAGCAGAACCCAGTGACTTCAACTATTAAGAGACCGTGCAACTTATCACATGATCCAAAAGTCATGGACCAACTCTATTAATAAAGCAAAGTTATTAAGGACGCAGATACCGGGAGCAGAATGCCTTTCGAGGCTAATAACTATTTTATAAACCCAATGTGATCCTCTACACTCCACAAACAAGGGCAATACTAGCCACTTCCTCTTCAGTGAAAAGATAGAGAGAACTGAAGAACACACTGACAACACCAAGCAGGCTTCTTCTTTCCAACCACCTGTTCACACTGGATCCCAAAGTAGTCAACCTTCAAACCAGTGTCTCTCGAGTATCTCACAAACAAACACAACTCTCTTATATACACCTTCTATGAAATTGATATATTACACTCATCCTTCAAAGCAGTCTCAGTACAAGGCCTTTCACTTTTACCCAATACTGCCAATTGTTTGTATTCTATAAACAACTCCATGATAACATCAGCAATAACCAGCTTCTGCATGACTACCAATGTAGATCATGTTGGGAACAGTTATTTAAAAATTGTGGATGATGCCCTTGTGACCGCAGATAAAGATGAACCATTCCTGATGCTGGTGCACCTGTCAGCCCGAATTTGACACTTTGACCATTAGAAACTTGGTTTACACTCTCAAGTGCTGAATGAGATTTTCTAATGACATCCTACAATGGTTCCCCTCCCTCCACCCCAATCAACAGCTGTTCATACACATTGACTTCTCTAGATCCAAGAAGATCCCAATTATATGCAGGATCCATCTTAACCCTCTTAGATCTCTATTAATAACAGCATCAAAATCTATCAATATGCCGATGACTCACATCTCAGGCACTGCTTGCACTTCATCCAGATCTGGATGTCTACACCTACCTAAAACTTAATCCCACTAAAACCAAGGTCCTCTAATTCACCAACAACAAACAACCCCACCATCCACACCAATTTCATCATCAGGGAACACATGGCTTTGTTGTAAATGTATTCTACTAAAGGAAATTAAACCATAAAACAATTACTTCAGAACTGCTGCTGAAGACCCCATACTTTTGCATCATACCTAACTGGCATATTTAATTTACCTGTAAGTCCCTTGTACAGTGTTATCTCTATACCCAGGGCCTGTAAATTGAATGCTACCAGTGGACCTGCAGCGCTGCTTGCGCCACCCACTGAAGTAGCCTTTCAAACCTATCTTAGGCCTGCTAGCGCAGGGCCTGTGTACACAGTTTTCTGCCAAAGGCACCTGGCATCTAAATTTACTTGCCAGGCCCAGAACTCCCCTTCTACTACATGATTGTCATTCCTAAGGTAAGCCCTAACTAGCCCTATGGGCAGGGTGCTATGTATGTAGAAGGAAGGGCATGTGCCTAATAGCGTGGCCTGTCCGGTAGTGACAAACAGCCTATTTGGTTTCTCACTGCTGTGAGTGCTGTCTTCTCACAGGATTGCATTGGAAATGCCCTGCCTTATGTGTAGGGGGTATTGTCTGATTTATGAAGGGTACAGTAGGCATGTTTGGTATGGTTGTAAGAAATGCTGCTTACTGGTATTGGTGGATTTTTTATTACTATTACAGAAACGCCACTTGTAGAAAGTGAGCATTTCTATGTGCTTATGACTCTGGTGTTTTGCAGCCAATCCACGTCTGGGCAGAGTGACAGTTGGGATTTGTGCATACTTTTCAGACAGCCTGTACACAGGGAGGGTGGAGGTGTCACAGAGGTGCATCTGTATACTGAATAGTCTTCCTGGGCTGAGAGAAGGGAGAGGTGAGGCAAACCTGCATTTGTAAAGGCTGTGCCCTGGCCTCACACAATAGGGTAGTTTACCCCCAACTGATGTTTGGAGCCTGTGCTGGAGGAGAGAGGGGGCAGTCCCAGAACCAGTTGTAACTGGTTGGAACCTCCTCTCCCCCTTCTGTGTAAACACACTGTAAAACTGAGTAAAAGTACAGGGGAATTTTCCCCACAATTCGGTGACATTTTGGAACTCGACACAATGCTGCTGGAGGGAGTCACCAGGAACCGTCATTGACTGCTGCTGCTGTGATGACCTGTGAGCTGCTTGGTCATGTGGAGAAACAGGCAACTGCCTGCATTCACCTTGTGCTGGCCTGCAGCTGGGCTCTGCAGCCCTGTGCTCCTTTTAGTTATTGTTGTCCCCTAGGGGCTGGGTGCTGTGGCCTGCGACCCCTGCCATCATCGGGTGAAGCACCTAGAAAGTGCTTCTGCTTATGCCCCCAAGGGCTGAGAGCGCTCTGTTTAACTATTTCCTTGTGCCTTGAGGGCTCTTCCTCTTGGATTGACCCTGCACTCTGAAAGTGCCTTCTGGAGTCCCAGACTCACCACCGCAATCCGGGCGGGCTGCTTTCATCAAGAACGAGTGAGGCGCTATTCCTGGGTCCCCGGAGGCACCAGCGATTGAAGAAACGGAGCAAGCAAGCTCCTATTGTGCCGCCGGGGCAAAGTACACCCTAAGGAGCGCCCCGGGGCACAGGCAGGCACCCACTCTGGTGCTTGTCCTCTGTTATGGCCTGGGCGGGCCACAGCCTGCATTCGGAAGCCAGGCAGGGGGGAAGGAAGCCTTATCGGAGGCTCCCCCACCCCACCGGAGCCCCCAAAGAGTTCAAAGAGGACGCGGGCAGGGTGGAAGCCCCCGCCCTCTCCCGTTTTGTTGTGGGTCCCCCAGAGGCAGGTGGCCCCCCACTGCGGCCCCTTGTTCTTTTGGGGCATTGTTGTGCCCCACCCCCTTGTTGGAGGGATAGTGGAGGCCAGGGGGTCCCCAGAGATCGTGGGCCCCAGGAGGTGCCAATTATAAACCCAGAGGGGGTGCATATTGCCCCCCTCATACCTCAATCATCGGAGGAGCGCACGGAGCGCCGGGTGCCCCATTTTGTTCCTCCTGGCACTGGAAGTGCCTTTCATCATGATATAGGTACTTTTAAAAAGGACATATCCTATTCAAATGTTCCTGGGATGGCCATGATTGAGTTATATGTTAACCTGGACTTCTGATGATGTTACATATATGTTTGCTAATGTTCCTTTTATGGGCATAACATGCTAATATGTTTTTCTGACTTGCCACATGTCTTATAATGTTCCTGGGATGGGCATTTATGATATTCTATGACAAGTGCATTTGTGTAGTAATGTGATTCCTGACTACTGCTTACGTTGCAGAATAATAAGTAACCTGTGTGTTATATGTGACTACTGCTGGTTCTGCAGAGTAACTATTGTGTAACATTCTGACAACTGCTTGAGTAGCAGGATATTACGGACATGTTGTGTTTGGTCTAATAACTGCGTTGTGTACAATACAGTATATTTTTATATAACTTGGTGTTGTGTTTCCTTTGTGGTGGGGATAGTGCGTCACATGTGTTGTGCAAACGCTTTACACATTGCTTCTGGGATAGGCTTGACTGCTTGTGCCAATCTACCAAGAAGGTGAGAGCAGGGGTTATCTTGGACGTGTAACTCCCTTGCCCTGACTAGAGTGGGTGGGTTCTGCCTGGCTTAGGTGCATACCCTAGCCAACCAGAAACCCATTTCTAACAATGACTTACTCAGTAATATTGAGTACCAATTCACAATAAAGCTGAATTCCTGCTGCATCAATCACTAATAAAATGTCTCACTAATTTTGGAAATTACTGATCAAATAACTTGCATGTACCTTTTCTCTTCCTGACAAATAACCATCTTCAACAAATCAGATCAATAACAGAAAAACGATTCATCTTCATCTCAACATGGATATTGGCATGATCTTGAGTTTGCACAATAAAACCATTCTGAACATTACTAACTCCACTACCCCACTGAAACATCTCAAATGCAAAATTAGCCTCCACTACAGACAATGTTTTGAAAACATAAGAAATGTACATATTGCAGAAACAGCTTGGTGCAATTAGAACTCTCCAGTGCTTCTCATCAAACTTAAACCTTTCAAAAAGAGTTTCAAAAGGACTACATCAACCACTACAACTAATTACATACCGGAGTAAATCTCTCCTTCTCTCAATTCAGCAGACACTCTCTTCAAATACAGCAACAAATCTCTCTTCCATCTGCTACCTCCACCAAATCAATCCGTAATTAAATGTAACAAAATGATCACATCCAGTATCTCGCAAAATTACTATCTCACAAAACAATTATCTCACCCAGTATCTCACATCCACTAACTCACAAAATTACTGTCTACAACTGGAAACCTCAAACATGTGGAACACCCTCTCACCTATATCACTTTAAGAGCTCTCAAAAAAAGATTGAAAGTAGCTTACATCCACTATCCCGTCACACATCATCAAATCAAAATTATATCAGATCAGAAAATCCTGGCATCTACATCACTTCTAAAGAAAGGAATATTACTGAACTGACTAAAGAGAGGACATATTAATTCCATAAAAATAAAAAAAACATTCAGAAGGACATCATAAACAAAAGTACCACAGTGCCTTCTACTCCAGGCCAGAATAAAAGGTATATTGCTTGATATACAAGGCCAATGCATCTAAACACTCCATCAATACTTGGCAAGTATTTTTAGATCTGAAGGGACTAAAAAGCAAGGACTTTTTCCATCTAGAAACCCTAAAATTTGAAATATCTTTAGCACTGAAGCAACTCTTTACCAGTAATACATTCAGTCAATAGTACACCCTTCCACCCCTACCCAGGACTCAACCAGAGTTCCTCCTCTTTAGAAAACAGGTGGAACCACTTTTAGTATGACTTCATTTGAAATGATATGCATTTAATTTCAATTTCTTGGTATCCTTACTATCACTCCTCTATTCCTGTTTTAGAGTTAGAATGTGCAAGGAGCTTCAACCTTGAGATTTGGACAAAGTGACTACCTCATCCACAAAATGATCCCACCAAAAGAAAAGCAGAAAGGAGGAAAAGGAAAACTGATGTTTCTCGTAAACCTTATCTTGTGCTATAGTTTTTTTCCTAAAAGATAAAGATTAGTACTCTGTATATAGAACGACACACACTGAAATGCTGTCCATCCCTTTAGTTCTGTTGTGAAGCAAGCAGTTGTTGTGATCTTACATGAGATGCACCCAATCTGCATGCAAGCAATATGGAGTCTCAAAGTCCTCTTGTAAATTACAATAACAACCATTCTAATGTTAACTAATAAATAAACAACTGGTTTAACACTAGAGGCAGCCACTATGGTCATACCATTCAAGTATAGTAGATAAAGTAATAAAATAGTTCTATGTGCAGATGACCTCATAATCAACACATCAGATTTAAGGGAGATTATACTTTCTGTAGATCATATAACAAAGTTTAGGGTAATAGCAAGGGATGTTGGTAAAAATCTAAACTGGGATTAAGATTCCTGGCCTCACTAAGCACTCAAGACCTCACAAATTTGATGTGCCACAATCTCAATAAAACCACCAGGAATGTCAAGGCATTACTACAAAAATGGAAGCATCTTCTCTTGACCGAGATCAGAAGCATCAATATATTCAAAATGTCAATCATGCCTTAATAGAATTTATTGATATCCTATGATATTTTACTGGTGCCTGGGTAAAATGATGGTAATTTCCAAGGAATTTCTAACACCTTTGTGTAGTGATCTAACAGGGGGAGGTTAGGTTATCTTGGAAGAAACTACAACTGTCCTTGAAGAAGAATGAGTTGGTTTTACTAGATATTCAGGTTTATCATTAGGCTATCCAGTTAAAGAACTTAAGAGCACAAAAAATATCTCCAGATGAAACTAAATTGGGTCTGTTCCTCCTTGCAGGGTAATGTCATATTCAAGGAAGGTTTTCTTTACACGTTTTCTACTGCCAAGTACTTTAAACGTGTTACAAAATGCGAACCCAATGTAGCACATGATAAAGAAAATGAAGGGAATTCTGTATTATGTAATGTTCAGCAAATATGGAAATTTCTCCTGGGACTACAGAATGCCTAAAAGAGTGTCTAGGTCTTCCTCTCTGAACATACAGAATACACCTTTTTGGAAATTTGTTCTTGGATATTCATGTTAGGTAATGTGAACCTGACAGATAGATTAGGCGGCTTTCATAGATTTAAATCTCTTCAAATAACCTTGTTAGTACCACACATACAATCTGGTGTTGAATCAACTTGGAGACATTCAATTTGGCAAGTTAGTACAATTTGCTATATGATGTGGCAGAGAATAAGATGAGTTCTCTGGAGCAAAAGTGTACCAGTTATCTACCAGTGCAGGAGTGTCAAGATTAAAGGGAAATATTTCTAAATTAGTTTTTTGATATTGCAAGCCAGTGACATTCAGAAACAACCTTTGCTATGCTTACCAAAATATGTTAGCTGCCTGCGAAGCTCTCCAAAATTTGGTAGGGTAGAGATATCATGCCCAAAATGAAATCTACCAGCGATCTATAAATGGTTAGCTGCCTAGCCCTTGATCTTTTCTGGCAGAATGTGGGTATCCTTATTTCAGGCATTCTTTGTAACTGGTACTTGGTATCGTCCAAGTAGGAAGAACATGTACTACTTTATTCTCTTTGAGGCCAGGAGAAGAAACCTGTAAAGAATGGACCTCAAAGCTCTCACCTATTGCAGCTAAATGGATGAGGGTGATGAAGGCCACGTTTTGGCTGGATTCAAAAAGATGAACTGGAAAGGAACTATAATCGTAGGCACCATTTAAAGATAGTTGGGTATAGACGAGCAACAACAAGTTGCATCATTATGCCATCATTGGAGCAGACCTTAATGGTGATTAAGCTTAAAAAATAAATGTTTTCTGCAGACAGGGAGTATGATAGATAGAGAGGTTATAAGTTCAGAAGGGACTCCCATTTGTGAGAGTACATCTGAAGGTTACCTCCTACTAGTAACAGATACTCAATGTGTCCTTTTGCTGCAGGACCCCATTAGGGGCAGGAGCCCATCATCAAGTAATTTCCCACATCTCTCCAGCGAAAGGAGCTAATCAAAATCTGACTTTGATTTGTGTGTTTCAAGTAAACGTATTCACACAGAGTGAAAACTGTGTTAATACATACAACTGGGCATGAAGTAGTAATTTAATACAAGGTTAGTATTTTAAGAGAAATTGGCCTCAATTTTAAAATGCTTGGCAGCCTACATGCGATATTTAGGGGGCAAAGAGACATTTCAGAGTTATGGAAATTCTACTCCACAGTCCCATACCTTAGCATACCTGTAATAAGACATGGCATTGTCACTGGTACAGTTGGCATACAATAAGCTAGTTACTAATATCTAGTGACTGCATAATGTTCTGGCTTATGCCAAGCCAGTTCTATAGCGATTAGGCCTGTACTGGAATGGACATACTGCACACTACACACAGTGTTCAAGGACTAGGTAGCAGGCCTCAGGTGGCAAAAGAGGGCAACACAGTGCAGAAACACTGACAATATTTCCAAGGCAGATGGAGATTAATTTAGAATGAGTAAAATGTTTAAGATTTCCAAAGCACTGTGGCACTTTCTGAGCACTCCAGAACTAAGTTTTTGTTTTGTGTATGATGGAAGAACCATACATTTAAAAATAAGGAATCGACTGTTTGAATTTAGTGAATAAACTAAACTACTAAGCTACCAGGTCAGAGAAAAGTTAGAGTGCCAAAGCCATTTCTAATTGTCGACAATGCGTACAATTTATAAAATAATGTCCAGTAGAAGTAAAATAAAAATAATAAATTGAGCATATTCAAACTCAAAAAGGTTGCCAAGGACACAACTGTGAAAGCTTGTCTTTTTTCACTTTTTGTTCCAGTCATCCTTCTATAACTGTAAATGGGAACAATATACAGGATAAAGGACAAGAAATGAGAATGGAACTCTGAGGAGAAGAAAATGTGAAAAGAAAGAAAAAAAAAAGGCGAGGAAGAGGTGGTGTAAATCGTAAAAGTAATTCTCCAAAGATCATCATGAGCATTTAAGCTAATTTCTGCTCTGGAGGCGGAAGGGGACATGGAGAAGAAGTGTGGGAAGACATGCAAATCAGATTTGTGCACAGAGAGTAAAACCAAGAAAAGGAGTCATGAAGCATGAGGAGAGTGTATCCTCTGCATTAAACTCGCAAACCTTTTATACTACTTGCTGTTACAAAACAAAAAAAATAATTATTGGGCTAAATATTTGGCAGTTTAGCGAACACAAATTAAGGTTTAAAATGAGTTATACCAGTTTCATCAGGCAGGTAATTCACTTGGACAACTTTCACTTGATGTATTTATAATGACACACCTTAAAAATGGAAGGATCAAGTTCCACTGATGTAAATTAAATATCAAATTATGGATCTATCAAAATGTTGGTGTCACCTACACAAAATACTGCAGATTAGCATTTTGACAACTCCATGTTAAGCTGGTTGTGGCAATGTAGTTCCCTCGTCTCTTACATTGCAAATGGCCTTGCATTGGGGGGGCGGGGGGGGGGGGGGTTATACTTCATGCATGCCTCTGATGATCTGCCCAGTATGGTATCTGCTTTTGAAAATGTGAACTAGTTATCCTTATCAGTACACCAAATACAAGATGTAAGCATACAGCTTGTCAGTAGTGGGAAGTGAGACTAGTAATGAACCCAAAAGGGATGGCTTGCCCTAAAAACAACACCAGAGTTACTATGCTCCATCGGCGAAATGCAACATTGCAATACACACCTTTACACTGCAGGTAAGTACAACACATGACTTTTTTACGCGTTTTAAAATGCAGGCCTTTGTAACACAGGTATTTTTTAAAATTACTTATTTTTTATGTCACTTTAAAAAGGCTGGTTTGAGGGTTAATAGATGGGTATTAAGGGTGTAAGTAAGTAGAGGTAAAAGGGGATAAGGGTTTTTAATGTTCAAGGATGGGTAAAGGTGAACAGAGTTAAGACTTTTTAGGATTCAGCGATAGGTAAAGATAAACTGAGGACGTGAGGTAACAGATTTTTGGGGGTTTAGGGGTTGGTGGGGAGGTAAATGGAGGTAAGGGTTTTTACAGTACAGGGGCAAGTAGAGGTGAATGGGTAGGGGGGTTTCAGGACTCAGGGTGGGTGTAGGTAAACGGAAGCAAGGGTTCTTTTAGGGTTCAGGTAGAGGTATCGAAGGTATGTGGTTTTTATGTTTATGGGGCTGGTAGAGGTAAAGAGATTTATTTTTATTTTTAAGGGGTAAATATTTATGTAATATTTAATTTTAAAAAGGAGGGTGTGGAAGTCCTCTCCCACCAAAAAAAGATGTATATACACAAACTTGTGTGTGTGTCTGTGTGTATCTGTACACATGTATATATAATACTGAATATATATATTCACAGAAATATACACATTTATTGCTCATATACATATTTCTATATATAAGATATTCGTTGTCACAGTGTATAATTTGTTGCAAAATGTAAAACAATGTGTTGTAAACAACAACCCATTGTGAAAATCTGTGGTAAATGAATGTGTTATAAACATCATGTGTTGAAACAACATATATTCTTCACTCCCAATGTCTAGGGTAGAAACGTATTCATATGGTCAAATAAGATAATCATATCTGCCTCTGAAGCTCCTGGTGGACCTACTGCCTCATGGTGA
This sequence comes from Pleurodeles waltl, assembly GCF_031143425.1. Classification (NCBI taxonomy): domain Eukaryota; kingdom Metazoa; phylum Chordata; class Amphibia; order Caudata; family Salamandridae; genus Pleurodeles; species Pleurodeles waltl. Next base: position 187,730,094 of record NC_090444.1, on the reverse strand, counting down.
TGATAAATATACCTTCACAGTGTGGACCACAAATTACCCTAAGAAGCCATTAAGCAGGAACATGTGCACTTTGTATTGCTGGTTAGAAAATAAAAGGGAATTTTTACCTTGTGAATGACAGACTGATTATCAACATTTGTATAGTGTCCACTATGCCATGTCATCCATCACCTTGCCAAACTGTGAGAAAGTAACCTCTTTCTAGCCTTGTTACCCCCCACTTTTGGCCTGTTTGTGAGTGTATGTCAGGGTGTTTTCACTGTCTCACTGGGATCCTGCTAGCCAGGGCCCAGTGCTCATAGTGAAAACCCTATGTTTTCAGTATGTTTGTTATGTGTCACTGGGACCCTGCTAGTCAGGACCCCAGTGCTCATAAGTTTGTGGCCTATATGTATGTGTTCCCTGTGTGGTGCCTAACTGTCTCACTGAGGCTCTGCTAACCAGAACCTCAGTGGTTATGCTCTCTCTGTACAAATTGTCACTAACAGGCTAGTGACCAATTTTACCAATTTACATTGGCTTACTGGAACACCCTTATAATTCCCTAGTATATGGTACTAAGGTACCCAGGGTATTGGGGTTCCAGGAGATCCCTATGGGCTGCAGCAGTTCTTTTGCCACCCATAGGGAGCTCTGACAATTCTTACACAGGCCTGCCACTGCAGCCTGAGTGAAATAACGTCCACGTTATTTCACAGCCATTTTACACTGCACTTAAGTAACTTATAAGTCACCTATATGTCTAACCTTTACCTGGTAAAGGTTAGGTGCAAAGTTACTTAGTGTGAGGGCACCCTGGCACTAGCCAAGGTGCCCCCACATTGTTCAGAGCCAATTCCCTGAACTTTGTGAGTGCGGGGACACCATTACACGCGTGCACTACATATAGGTCACTACCTATATGTAGCTTCACAATGGTAACTCCGAATATGGCCATGTAACATGTCTAAGATCATGGAATTGCCCCCTCTATGCCATCCTGGCATTGTTGGTACAATTCCATGATCCCAGTGGTCTGTAGCACAGACCCTGGTACTGCCAAACTGCCCTTCCTGGGGTTTCACTGCAGCTGCTGCTGCTGCCAACCCCTCAGACAGGCATCTGCCCTCCTGGGGTCCAGCCAGGCCTGGCCCAGGATGGCAGAACAAAGAACTTCCTCTGAGAGAGGGTGTGACACCCTCTCCCTTTGGAAAATGGTGTGAAGGCAGGGGAGGAGTAGCCTCCCCCAGCCTCTGGAAATGCTTTGTTGGGCACAGATGTGCCCAATTCTGCATAAGCCAGTCTACACCGGTTCATTAGCCCCTGCTCTGGCGCGAAACTGGACAAAGGAAAGGGGAGTGACCACTCCCCTGACCTGCTCCTCCCCTGGGAGGTGTCCAGAGCTCCTCCAGTGTGCTCCAGACCTCTGCCATCTTGGAAACAGAGGTGCTGCTGGCACACTGGACTGCTCTGAGTGGCCAGTGCCACCAGGTGACGTCAGAGACTCCTTGTGATAGGCTCCTTCAGGTGTTGCTAGCCTATCCTCTCTCCTAGGTAGCCAAACCCTCTTTTCTGGCTATTTAGGGTCTCTGTCTCTGGGGAAACTTTAGATAACGAATGCAAGAGCTCATCCGAGTTCCTCTGCATCTCTCTCTTCACCTTCTGCCAAGGAATCGACTGCTGACCACGCTGGAAGCCTGCAAACCTGCAACATAGTAGCAAAGACGACTACTGCAACTCTGTAACGCTGATCCTGCCGCCTTCTCGACTGTTTTCCTGCTTGTGCATGCTGTGGGGGTAGTCTGCCTCCTCTCTGCACCAGAAGCTCCGAAGAAATCTCCTGTGGGTCGACGGAATCTTCCCCCTGCAACCGCAGGCACCAAAAAGCTGCATTACCGGTCCCTTGGGTCTCCTCTCAGCACGACGAGCGAGGTCCCTCGAATCCAGCGACTCTGTCCAAGTGACCCCCACAGTCCAGTGACTCTTCAGTCCAAGTTTGGTGGAGGTAAGTCCTTGCCTCACCTCGCTGGGCTGCATTGCTGGGAACCGCGACTTTTGCAGCTACTCCGGCCCCTGTGCACTTCCGGCGGAAATCCTTTGTGCACAGCCAAGCCTGGGTCCACGGCACTCTAACCTGCATTGCACGACTTTCTAAGTTGGTCTCCGGCGACGTGGGACTCCTTTGTGCAACTTCGGCGAGCACCGTTTCACGCATCCTCGTAGTGCCTGTTTCTGGCACTTCTCCGGGTGCTACCGGCTTCAGAGAGGGCTCCTTGTCTTGCTCGACGTCCCCTCTCTCTGCTGGTCCAATTTGCGACCTCCTTGTCCCTCCTGGGCCTCAGCAGCGTCCAAAAACGCTAACCGCACGATTTGCAGCTAGCAAGGCTTGTTGGCGTTCTTTCGGCTGGAAAACACTTCTGCACGACTCTCCACGGCGAGAGGGATCCGTCCACCAAAGGGGAAGTCTCTAGCCCTTTTCGTTCCTGCAGAAACCTCAGCTTCTTCTGTCCAGTAGAAGCTTCTTTGCACCCGCAGCTGGCATTTCCTGGGCATCTGCCCATCTCCGACTTGCTTGTGACTTTTGGACTTGGTCCCCTTGTTCCACAGGTATCCTAGATTGGAAATCCACAGTTGTTGCATTGCTGGTTTGTGTCTTTCCTGCATTATTCCTCTAACACGACTTCTTTGTCTTTTGGGGAACTTTAGTGCACTTTGCACTCACTTTTCAGGGTCTTGGGGAGGGTTATTTTTCTAACTCTCACTATTTTCTAATAGTCCCAGCGACCCTCTACAAGGTCACATAGGTTTGGGGTCCATCCGTGGTTCGCATTCCACTTTTGGAGTATATGGTTGGTGTTGCCCCTATCCCTATGATTCCCCATTGCATCCTATTGTAACTATACATTGTTTGCACTGTTTTCTAAGACTATACTGCATATTTTTGCTATTGTGTATATATATCTTGTGTATATTTCCTATCCTCTCACTGAGGGTACACTCTAAGATACTTTGGCATATTGTCATAAAAATAAAGTACCTTTATTTTTAGTATAACTGTGTATTGTGTTTTCTTATGATATTGTGCATATGACACTAAGTGGTACTGTAGTAGCTTCACACGTCTCCTAGTTCAGCCTGAGCTGCTCTGCTAAGCTACCATTATCTATCAGCCTAAGCTGCTAGACACCCTATACACTAATAAGGGATAACTGGGCCAGGTGCAAGGTGCAAGTACCCCTTGGTACTCACTACAAGCCAGTCCAGCCTCCTACACAAACTACCAAGTCTTCAGTTTCCTTCTGAAGTCTTGCAGTGAGGAAGAGCATTTTAGGTCGAGAGATAATGTATTCATCAGACTATACGACTGCACACAGAATGATCAACTACCTCAAGATTTAAGATTAAACCTAGGAGCCTTTACTATCTGTTGGATTCTGCAGTTTAATTCCCGAGTAGAAAATATGTGTTCATTTAAATTAAAAGGATGTTGGATACTGTTGCCCACATATCACCTAATCTCATAGCAGTAGGTCATTATGCAATACTAACTATAACACAAATGTAATGCAGATTGAAATTGCTCCTCCCTCTAGTCAGAACACCCACACAGCAACAGCATAAAACCTTCCTGCACAGATTCAAATAAAAAACAAAAATAACAACCTGTCGCTCATGTTCTCATCTGAGCCCTTTTGCTCCTCATACTCCATTTTGTTTTTCATTATCTGGGTCACATCTTCACCTTCCACCACAACTCCCTCATCTGGGATTTCAGGCCGATGTCTGGTTCCAGCAGTTCCTTTTTTCTTTGGTCTGCCTTTGGTGTTCTCTATCTGTTGTGAATGTCTGCTGTCACTGTCCATCGCCTGATCACTGTAATAACTTTGCTCTTGAGTCAAGACTACACTGTGGACTTCCGGTGGAGGATCGACTGCCATTCTTTTTACCTTTTTTTTCCTGCGCAAAGTCCTGCTGGCCAAATTATCAACAGCCACATCAGGGTCCTGCCACAAAGGCCGTTTGCATCGTGTATTGTTCGTATTTGAGGATGATTTGCGTTTTGTAAGTAATGATTGCTCATCAGAGTCACTGTGGTCTTTGTTGGGATTACAGTTACTCTCCCGGTAGTCTTTGCTAGGTTCCTCTAAACTAGAGTCAGAACCATCGCTCAAACAGTGACCAGTCTCTAAAGGGTGATGGGTGTTATCTGATCGCCGTTTCTTTCCACGTCGTTTTCTTGCCTGGTGCTTCAGGAGGTAGGAGATGCTTCGAGAGTGATCTGACTTGTCAGCAAAACATCCTTTGGCTTGTTCAGAGCTTTCTTCCAGGGCAGAGACGAGATCATGAACAAGCTCCTCCATTGTCTTCCTGAGTTGCCTGCAAAAAAAAAAAAAAATACATATATATACATAAAATTAATAAAATCGGTGACAAAGTTTTGAGTAGTATCCCTCTAAAACTGTATTTATATGCTAAAATAAGAATTTTATCTGTAAGAATGGGTACAATATCCATCAGTTACACATTGTAAAAAGTGTGTATGAAGTCATGAGGTAAAACAACTACAAAAGAAAAGGTCAGACAATGGGTTATATTAATTACATTTATAATGTCAGGATGTTGCAAAGCAAATACTTCCAGTTAATCGCTTAACTAATTAGTAAAATTAATGGTTTCGATTGCATGTATCTTGATGCAGTGGAAGGACTGGAAAACCATGTTGTGTGTGTGAAATGACCTTGTGAAAAAATGTAAAGATACTGCTCTAAAAGTGCAAAACAAAAACACTTCCTGTGGTCTCTGAAATGAAACCTAGAATACTAAGCTCTGCCTCCTTACTATTATATTGCAGCAAACTCCTACACATTATTATTTCTTCACATTTGGTCCGTCATTGTTTCTTCATACAGCTAGAACACAAAAGTACTGGTTAGTAATAATCGTTTCCGAATTAGAGGCAATAGTTTGGCAGTCCACAAACTGGTAAAAAGGATGCCTCGTTTTTATCGTTTATGGACAGTAAATCATTGGTTCTTTCAGTTTCTGTGGGTTCTTCCCCTTCTGAAGTATGGCTTTCTGAGCTTGGTCACCATATTGCTAGTCTCGTCTGGACCGAAAATCACTCTAATGCCTTTCAAAGCATTCAAGTATTGGCAGACCAATAAATGTCACATTGGTAATGCACCCAGCTCGTCGCTATTGGTTTTGCCAATGTTGGATGCTTTTAAAACTGTGCTGACATTGGAAAAGTTAATACCGATGGCTGGTCATCTTAGATTTGTATTTCTTATACTCCCAAGATGGCTGTCACTGTGTGTAAATACAACGTGGTATCATCTTGAAAATATAGAAAATGATTGCCATTTATCTTGGATACTATTGCCTGGAGTTGCAGGGAGGCAACTATGCGTATCTTGAGAACTGGGAAGAGGAAATCAAGCTGCACTTGCTCAGCTGCTGCCACCGGCTCCATCGACACCAGATAAGCATGACATTGCTTCTAGTGCACCTGCAAAAAGATCTGAGAAAGCACTTTGAGGGGTGGGTGAGCTGGATGCACAATTGATGGTTTTGGATAATCTGGGGAAATTTGATGGTAGTGGCCGTAGTATGCTGTGAAAGAGACAAGAAAAGACCAGCACGCCATGGGTCACTAAAGAAATCTGGGAAAGACGATTTTCCTCACTTCGAGTGGAACCCAAACCACATAGGAAACCAACGCTTGAAATAAGATTGAGATAAGAATGTCAACTCACTGCAATATTGGTTATGCCCTATGTTTGCATAAAAACATTTGTATTTTTGATGTGAAACTCATAAAACAAAAAAAACTATTTTCTGAAAGCTGACACCTAAAAGTATTATAGTAAATTGCTGTTAGTGGGGAAAGTCTTTTTTCCAAGAAGACACTCATGCCGAATCACTTAAGTAAGAGAGTACAATGGCCTTATAATGATTGCCAGATACAGACACTCCTAAGAACAATGTTCATCATTGCATTACAAAAAAAAAAAAAAAAAAAAAAAAACTCCCTCGACTGACTAGTGCACCTAAAACTTAGCGGAAACACAACATTGTGGTAAATATGAACTCCATCATGTCTCTCCCATTCTCTCTGAAGGTATTTTTTCTTTTTTTAATGCCACTAGCTCTGGAAAACAACTAGATGTGTTTACAGCTAGACCTAAGGTGCCTTTCTGGTCCATAGTTGCTGAACAGCATGTGTATGCTGCTTAGAGGATTTAAGCACACGGGAAAATAAATGAATGCATCTATATGAAATTACCAAATAACTGTAAGGGGCTATAAGGGTAAAAACAACATTCCCTTAAAAACAGTGAATCACTCTATAATGACCTAGGCAGACAATTGGTAATTGTAAACCACACTATACAATGTTTCAGCTGCATCACAGTGCAAGGAGTTTATGTACATGAGGTAGGTATCATTCAGAGCTGGTTCAGTATTACTTCAGACATCCAGACACTGAGGCCCTCATTAAGAGGCTGGCGGTCTTCAGACTTCCGACCACGACATTACGACCGTGGTATTACCGCCACGGTCAGACCGCTAGCACCTTCACTTTTTTGGCCGCCTGACGGTCTGTCGGTGCTGGTGGTCCCAATACGCCAGGGCAGCACTGCAAGCAGCACTGCCCTGGGGATTACGACCCCCCTCTCCGCCGGCGTTTACATGGCGCAGAGACGGGGTGCCAGGACCCCCCTCAGCCCCATCGCGCCAATCACTGTGTGCTTTGCAGACAGTGATTTGCGCAATGGATGCTGGTGCACCCGACGCACAACAGCATTGCAGCCAGCTTTATTATGAGCCAGCGTCAATGTTGTTGTGCGTTTCCCACTGGGCCAGCAGGAAACGTATAGTAGGGTCTGCAGAAGGGCTGCCGCATAGATGGTAACCCGACCGCGGGAGTTTGGCATAGGGCCCGAGTGTTCATTGTGCTTTGCAATATCATTCTGGTGAGAAATGCTCTACCTTCTTCTCCTGATGTGGCGATAGGTGTATTATCACATGTGCACTTTCTGGTATGCCACTCGGATCTCAGGCAACCTCATACTGTGCAACTGTGAGTCAATCTACTAGTGTAATGTCAAAGGAAACCTTTACCGCAACTGCTGCCCCTAGAAGTAACTCTCACCCTCTACTTATCTGAATTGCGCTCTGCACTTCATTCTCTACTGCCAACAGCTATGAAGACTATATCAGCCTATTACCTTGAAATAAGGTGGTACTATCTGGGTCTATCTTCAGAGGAAATGGAGAAGGGGTGTTTTAACTAACAATATTCAGAATGGTTTACATTAAAACAATGATTTACTCTGGTAATTGATTATTTTGCTGCATTCTTTGGTCATGGGATGGGCCTGAAACCAAATCGATGTATATTGTAAGCAACAGGTTGGTTGACAACTTTGCAGATCTGAAGAAGTGACATGGAATGTAATGGTAAAAACAGAGTTCCAGTGCTCCTCAAATAGGTCTGTACATACCAACCCAAAAGAAAATGGACCACCATTTTTTATCTTTGAGTTTGTAGAACTGACTGTATTCACTAAAGAGTTGTTTTTTTTGTGCTGCAGTACTCTTTTTCATTTCGCTGTATAGCAATGATCATGTAGATAGCTTTAAGACTATATATATATATATATATCAATCACTCAGGCATCTTATCAAAATGGCAGTTATGGTTTAGGGCAGAAAGCTAAACTTTTTAAAGCAGAGAGAAGATGTTCAATAGAAAGGACAAACAAAATCAATAGTAACGCACTCATGTCAGTGATGATCTGAAGAGTAATGTAGCAGTTTTCTTGAAATAATGTAACTCTAATAGTCTCATAATTGTAAAACCATTTACAGAATCAGGGCTGGAGAACTCCTGGTGCTCTACACCCAGGATACTGCGTGGGGTCAAGGACGTAATCTGAAACAATTGCATATTTCCAGGTGTGCTACTAGCAAACGTTTGGGAATTCCACTTTAGCAAGGGCAAATATACACATGTATATTTACTCATGCGAAAATCTGTCACGTAAATCACTTGTTAAACCTTTTTTTCTATGGGAGAAATATATCCCACATGGACAAACTCCAATCCCTACACTGCCACCTTTTATTGGAAGGTAGAGGCCTCTTGCCAGCTCGGAAAAAATGTTACACCTTCTCTTGATGTAAGTAACATTTCTGACCTTATTTTTAGTTGTGCACAACCTCACAGGGCATTCCAAAAGGACACACCACTTCGGCCCTACTTAATGCCACTTTGAATGCTTTGCTCACATGAAAATCTTCATGCTAGTAAATCCTATTAATACAAAAAATACAACGTTTACGCATGCAAGCGAAACTTTCCATAGCTTCGAGAATCAGTCCATTACATTTTAACCTGACCAAACCATGAAGAGTTGACCTATGTGTACAATTTAAATGTTCGGTCATTTAAAACAGCGCTTGGTGTGTGTGTGTTTACAGTTATTGCAAGCGAACAAACTGAGGCAAAGTAAGCTGAAGGGTTGTGCCCAAAAATTACACAACAGTGTCAGGTGGAGAAGGTCAGATTGTTGGTGGACGTTTTGATCCTCAGTTGGTAGCCTAGGTACTAGACTGCAAGCATAAACTGGGTTTACATACAATAGTATTTTGTGAAACTGAACTTGAATGTTTAAAAGAAGCTTTGCCGGAGCAATTCCTAAGATGCTTACGAAGAAACTACAGTAAGAAAGAGAGAAACTGTTCAATTAGAATAATATTCTGAAATCTGCTGTAATCAGAACTCTGACATAATGAAAGAACTGGCAGACATAGACCTCTACTGGGATTAACAGGCTAGCCTAGACAGAGCACACAGTTAAAAAGAACATCTGAACATGTAAAACCTGTGAATACTCAAATATTCGACTTAAAAAGAAGATTGGCAAGATTAAAAAAAGGAGGCAATGGCTTCAAGATACAATCACTCGAACATCGACTTTGGTCTACATGTTTCAGTCACCTTTATAGCCCAAAAATGGTCATGTGGCTCTCCTCAAGACCGAATCAGATCCCTACATTTCCCAGATACATATAGTTTTAGCCTATTCCACAGAGCACATTTCGCTCTGTCTTTTTCAAAGAAAGACTCCCGTTTTTTATCTTGCCACAAGGACCCATATTAAAAACAAAGCTCAGGGTACTCTGTAGGTAATTTTAGACTTCAGGATCCCACCCATTACACCAGTGGTCCCTCAAATGTGGAGGGAAAAAGGTAGGTAGGTAGCTCACTCTCGGGCCAATTAATTTCCATTCCTAAAATGTAACTTTTTAGGTTTCACCTGCACAGTGCTTGCCCTGTGCTTGTGAAATCTACTATATTCAACATAAATCTTAAAAAGGGGTTACACCCCCCACCCTTTTGCTTCTCATTGGTTCCTATGCTTACCACTTACTTTTTACTCCATTTCTATTGGCTGTAGCATATGTCCTGCATTTACCAATGCTTGTTTTTTGTGTGTTTGGTTTTATCAGTGTCCTGAGGACCAAGTACTGCTCTCCTACGTTTTTGTGGAACTCTTTTTTTAGGTTCTGCCTACACAGTGCTTGCTTTGTTTTTCCTCTGCCCTTTACCTAACCTCTCGGTGGCTGCACGCATTTCAAGCGTGCTTGTTATAATTTTTATAGGTGGTAAGACACTGCTGCTTCTTTAATCCCCCCTGGTATGCTTTACACACACACATTACTTGAGAGAGAACGCTGCTGTTAACTTTGAGTGCATGCCTTCTATTGCTGTTCTGTGATCCCCCTTGTATACTTTACACACACCAGTTACTTTTTAAAGAGCGTTGTTGTTAACCATTATTGTATTTCTTCTATGTATATCCTTAAGTGCCCTAGAAATTCTGTGGTCATATCTCCTAGGAAATGGAAATGTCAGATTTGGGGGCAGGCATGTCAGGCTTGGTAGTTTGCCACAGCTGTTGAGGGATGGTGCATCAGGGGCTGTGAGCAGGGCTCACGGCAGAAGAGATATATGTCTGCACTGAGGCCATGGACTTGCTGAGTGCAGTGCTCAGTTTTAAACCACCAAGCGCATGCTGAGGCAGTGACCGCAGAGGCAGACAGATCTTACATGCAACAGCCCATCGAACCTTCCCAGCATGGGCACCTTGTTCACCAAGATATGGAGGACCTTCAACCACCAGGGTGAGTGGGCTCAGGGTCTACAGCCACTGTCCTGGGTTGCAGACAGATTCATCTGCAGAGGGTGCATGAGAGAGTCTGCGGTAAGTGCCCCTGAATAGGCTGCAGGGCCTGGCCCGTGGTCCAGCTGTCCAAGCTTCTGGGATGCAGATCATACTTGGTGTCACCTAGTGTGTTGTGTCTGTCTTTGTGGCTGAAGACTGGCTGCGTTGGTGTATGATGTTGAAAGAGAATATTGGCACATGCAAGAACAATTTGTTATACAGTGGTTTTCAAATGGATACAAAATATATGTATTTGCATTACTTATTCATATATTAAATTCTGAAGGTTCCCTTTGAATAAGTCTTTTGGAATAAAAGCTTTTCACTTTGGAGATAGTAGTTCACTAGTTAACTACAAGTATTTTTATGATTCTTAGCAGAAAGAAGTGTGTATCTGACAGGGCACTGACATCTTTGGACGGTGTATCCATTCTTTATGCACATACTATATTCCGAGATGATAAATTATATAGCACTGTAAACTCTACAGAAGGAACATAAATATCTCCTTATAAAATTGTCATAGTTTGGACTATGTCCAGAATCTTGCCGAGTCAACAAAATGGTGAAATAGATGACTGGCCGTCTTACTGAGATTTTTATTATCTTCATATTTCTTTCTTTAGCGCCCTTTAATAGGAGTGTGCTTTTTGAGTGAATATGGACTCTTAACGTTTTTTATTTCTTTTCTCACTGTGTCTTATCTCGTATTGTCTTGCTTATTTGTTCTTTCTATCCATTTTGTTTATCCTAAACTCCTTTTAGAATAGCTTTGGGAATACCTCAGAGAATTTTAGATAACGGACTCGAGTTTACGCTCACACACACAAGAAGTCTCCTTAGTTTGCCATAGGGCAGGGTTCTGCAAAGTCGGTCCTGGAGAGCCGGGTCCTTGCCAGATTTTTAGCATATCAACATTTAGAAAAAAGATTTTTCAGAAATTCTACATTATTCTAAGTGTGGATACACTAAAAATCTGGCATGGACCCGGCTCTCCAAGACTGACTTTGCAGAACCCTGCCATAGAGGTATCTGATCAAAAATTCCTTCACATTCCTTTGGGATGTATCTCCCCCAGAAGAAAATGTAGAGAACTACAGCAGTGGTCCGATCAACCAGAATTAAATTGATTCTGAATTAACTCAGATATTGGAAGGAAAAGAAAGTGCATTCTCTTGACGTAGAATTGAGCAGCCTTAAAAAGTCTATCGGGTGTATGATTTGTATAGATCATTTGCTTGTGTGATCCAGAGGATTGAAATTTACAGGAGTAATATTTGTCCATTGTTGATTAATAAGTATATTGCAGTCTCCTACAAGAAGGATACCTGTGTCACTAGCAATAGCCATTATTTATTCATTCAGTGCCACTCAAAAGTCTGGGATATCAGAAACCAGGACATAGAGATTGATTACAAACGAGCCCACCTACTGTTTGGATAGTCTCATAATGAGCTACTGGCATTCCGAGTCCCTCGGACTGTATCACCTCAAGTATAAAGTGCCTGGAAAGCAGTGGTATTGCACCATTTATCTTTCTGAGGTGTTGTAAGTAGGTTACTTTCTTTATCCAATGGTTCGTCAGACAAATTGCTTCTCCATTACCAGCTTTGACTTCTTGGATGAACATACAATCCCCTTTCAAATTATGACAGTAGTCTAAAATTTTTCTTCAATGCTTTAAACATGTGGCATTGAGCAATAGTTTCTTAATATTATCCATGCATTGCGTGTGGGGTTGGCTCCTCAGAATGGCACAACAATATCGAGAGTCTATCTATTATGTCAAAACAAGACCATTTTTAATGAGCACACCCACTTTGCCATGCTACTTGTCAGTTTAGGAAGCTTAATAGGACGCCATTAGAGTCCCTTTTTTACACTTGATCAGTTGAAATCTATGTGCCACTGCCTCACCTCCCTTCTGTATTCAGAAATTAGAAACTCGGGGTAAATGTTTAACCTGTTTTCTTTTGTCAATAATTCTTGTGGCGCCACTAATCCTGAAACACTTTGTAAATCATAGCTCAAGTCTTATTGTCGGACTATGCATTATGCATTTTGGAAGTGATGCCCCCTTCAAGAACTTACTATTGCTTCCTTCGGTGTACTGGAGTCTTACAAGGCTGGTAGCCCTCTCTACCATTTCAAATCACCTGAAAATTGACCACATTTCTATTTTTTACTGAACACTTGCACTGTTTCGGAAGTGAATTCTGATCTTTTTGAATACTCTTACAGGTCTTCAGATCTAATCTATGTCACATTTTGTGCATAAAAAAGAGTCACTGATAAACACATAGGCGAAACCTAATGCATTTGCCAATGCTTGTTTCTAGATGACAATCTGCATATATTTCATGTGTTTTACACTCAAGTGTTTCATATCATTTTTCAAGTATCTTAGTATAGCTTTATGTTTTCCATGACCTAAAAGACTGTTTGTACACACTGTTGTGGCATACTGTGCATTAAATTAAAACAAAGGATAAGATGTTTTTGTTGTGTTGTACTTTTGTACATAGATATTTTGAAACATTAAAAATGTGTGCAGGTTTGATTTTGTAAAGTTGTTTGATCATGTAAAGTTGTGTATACATTTGTGAATGGAGAAGCAAACTGTAATGGGGAGAGTGGAGTAAAGTTCTTTCTTTCCATAGAAATTCAAGTAGGGAATTATGGATAAGCAAGAACATGGGCAGTCAGTACTGAGGTGGCTGAAGGCCACACACTGCAGCCCGAGTATGCTTGTTTATGGAAGCAGGGGGACTCTTTCCACAGTGTGTTCAAAATTTCTTGTCTCGTCATGCGTGAGGCTGTGAGCAGTGCATACCCACATGTCTCTTTAAATTATGTATTTTCTGATCATTTTTCAGTTTTTATCACATTGAGAACTCAGTGTATCTTAGTATCCAAATCTAATGTTCCTAATGCTTGTGCTTTTTTCAGTGAATTATTTTGGTTTTCCGAGCAATTAATACTGCAAGTAGCTGAGGCAGTACAGCCCTCACCACATCGGCACAACTAAGAACCTGATGGCTCTGGCACTTATCGTCAACTCCTCCACAACAAAGAAGCTACCTCTCTACTTGTGTTACACTGACTACAAAGCAGCCTTTGACTGTGTCAATTGCAAGAGGCTACGGGAAAAGCTAGTCGGCTGGGATAGCCATAAACTCCTCTTAAAAGTAACTAAAAACCTATACCTGCCACATGAGTCAAAATCAAACTGGACAATGGTGCCAACCTATCCAGGGCCATTCCAACGGCAACTGGCCTAAAGAAGGGATGTGTCTTAGGATCATTACTATTCAACCTATTCCTGGCAGATCTTTGCGCAGCCCTGCTTCGAGTTAATTTGCATCCACCCAAACGAGGGTCAGCGCACCTGTCAAATCTCTTCTACGCCGACGACCTGGTGTTACTTAGCTGCACCAGGGTTGGCATGGGTCGCCTTTTGGGAGCAACGCAGGAATACTCTCTGGCCAACGGCCTCAAAATAAACAGTAAAAAAACTCAGACGATCATATTCACTAGAAATAGCCATAAATGGCAGCTAACTGGTATCTTGATGGGAACACCCTTGAGGAGACAGAGTTCTACAAATATCATGATATTTTATTTGGCAACAGGGTTTCTTTCAAACCGCACAGGAGGAAATTAAAAGAAAGGGGATTGCTTGAGTGGCTGGGCTCTCCGCAGGGTTTAAGAAATTGAAGGGCCGATCTTGGAAATCGCCATAGCCCAAGTCGCACCCACCTTGGCATATGGATCAGAGGCCCTCTGGGGTTGGGATGCAACATTAGACATAATAGTAACACAAATATACAGACAAATCTTTTAGCTCCCTGGCTAGAGTTCGGGCTGGTAAAGCAGTCCCTCGCGAGACAAGCAACAATTTGTTCTCTTTTGCCATAAGCTCAAACTCACCACAGTACACTCACTAAACTATTGTATTTGGGAGGACATCATGAAATGGCCATACCCGCCCACAAGGGATTATCTTGAAGTAACAATAACACGGCTTGGGCAGGCCAAACTGTGGCATGTTGGCGCAAGTCATGAAGTTTTTACAAAAAGTCGTTCATAACACAATGAAAGTTATCTCCTCATTGATTGATAGATCTACTTCAGAGCACCGCACACATACCAGGGCCACACTAAACAGCTACAAAGACCGCAGGAATATCTTGGAACGGCGCTAAATTTCAGGGTCACAAGCAGATATCTCACTTACCGCCTAGGGATCCTACAATCCCTCATGTACAGCAGACTCTCGAAAAGGACAGCAGGGTCAATGACCTGCCGACTATGTGGCTCTGGAACTAAAAACCTGTTGCACACCATCTGCCTCTGCAGCTCTACTTTAGATAAACAACAAAAATGGCTATGCCCCATCTCGAGTCAGCTCAGGACACGCTCTTGTAGACAAGTCGGCCTGGCTCATCTTAACTTGGCTGACCCAAGAATTATTGTGCAAATGGTGAAATACATATTGGGAGTGGAGAGGTCCCTAATGCTAGTAAAATCATTTGGATCGCCAGCAGCACATAACTCACGACTGTCCTCTTCTTGTGCTGCTAGCTGGCCAGTGATCAACTGAATGCACCCTCGTTCACCATGCCCTACAGAAAGCGGGCCCCATCCTATTGCACTGCCTATGCTCTGCACTCGCACTTGATGTGACGTCCTCTTCCAGGACTTGAATTTTAATCAGCCCATAATTTCAATGCTTCATAATGCTAATTTCTTCATTCCAATGTTTAAACTGTGCTATTTTCTTTAGATTGCATAGTGCTAAAGGGGTAGCCCCTGATCAGTCTGCTGCTTTTAAATGATACAGTTTTATAACTTTAGTATTTTATAATTGTTACTATCTTCTACTCTAACTACTAAACAGCTGCTATCCTTATGCACTTGCACTTTGTTAAAAGAGCAGGTTCCAATCAGCTTGTTGCCTTAAAATGATGCAGATCCATCAAGCAAAATTGCTGCTCTTTTTACACTCCTGCACCTTGACAACGGCACTGTACTTAATTGTGTGTTTGATTTGAACTACCTTTTAAACGCTTTGTATCCATGTGTTAAGACCTGTTAGGTTTTTACTATGCCTTGAGACTTGACTCTGCCAAATAATCGTGCTCTGCCTTTTCATCGCAAATTTTGTACTGGTTTTAATTAAATGTATAAAATGAAGGAGATTTTCTACCAATATATTTTATGATGCCCTGTATCCCCAACCCAAGTCTAACCTGCATGCTGCACTGTCCATAAGGTAAAAGGCCCTGGTTGGCCATCTCCAAAATTCCATATGTATACATTTTAGCCTCTAGCCGCTTGATGTGAAAGGTGGGCACTGACCACAGGATGTGGACTTTCACCACATTCTGCATGCGCTCTTCCCTTCACCACAACCCACATGTCATGACCTCCTGCTAAGCCCACCAGATACGGAGCATAATTTGTGACTTTCAGCCACGCCTGCATAATAAATCCCAACCAAATAACCATTAGACACTGCCTTTGCTGCTCATAGTGGGTACTGAACACAGTGCGGAATTTTGCTGTGCTCTGAGGCCAGTGATCACACTCTCTTTGAGGATTAGTTAAGGTCTTCAGACGTGCCCAGCAGGCACTAGCCAGGTGGCATTCCCCCAACTCCAGTACCAACTTGGCATCAGGTTTTGCACTCAATTAAAAGAATTCCTCCAGGGAATTTCTATAAAAAAGGCAATGTTTGAGTCCTTCCTGTAAATTCCTAGAACTAATATGAATGCAAGTTTCAAAGATCCATCTAAAGTGGGCAGGTTTTGTTTAAGAAACTTTCTTACAGATTTGTCATACAGTGGCAAAGTTATAAGCAATAAAACAAAAAAGTAAATATAGCAGCAGGTGACATCTTGCAATGGTTTTGTGCATGATGTTTTGAAGTTCCATCAAGGCCACAATGTTTAGAACCAATGCGCTGACCATCTGGGAATGGTAAACCAGCAAAACTCTTGACAATCCCGATCAATGAGTGTGGCCTTGTAGAATGTTGCTCACTGCAGATAGAAGGAATGGCATGAAAGCAGCCTGTTAGCACTGTCTGAGGAGCTGTAGAGTGCTCTAAAAATAATTAAAATAAAAATAAGAGAAGAAAAAAGAGGAAAAGATAGAAAACTAAAAGGACTGGCCCACCAGTACTGGCATTGAATTGCACTCACTTTGAGGCGAATGTTCATGCGATCAGACAAATAGAGGCACTCAAAGGGCAACAGAGCCAATGTCTGAACTGGCTGACCCACGGCCCCTGCTGAATATTCTCCTGGATGAAAGTGGCGTTTTCAGCCACAGGCTCTATTGTATTGTGTTTATTGCCCTGTGAGTGACAGAATTTTTGTGATCTGATTTTTTCCTTCTCCTCTTTTAATTTATAGACGTATTACATATATGTAATATTTTTATATTTTTTATTACAAGATCCAGGAAGATCATTGTCTTGTCATCATAACCAACTCAGACCTACTGAGCATAGGCTTTCCACAAGGCAACCATCAGGGACACAGTTCTAATAATACAAATATGTATAAAATTGCCAAACCCATATAAAAGCCCTCCTAAATGGGCGTAATAAGGATAATCATACAGCAAATCATCTATCACCAAAGTTTGTTTGAGGAGGTCACCAGTACAAACAACCTTGCAAATCATGGTAATCTGTGAGATTCACTTTAATAAAATAGCAGCCTGCAGTCTTTCACAATGTGTAATAACAATCCAGCATTGAAAGCATATTACCGTTAACACATGCTTTTCAGAATAAGTAAGTCAGGCCTACTGACTTTCTCACAAACTTGCATAATAAACAGATCAAACTTATAAAATCTGACATAACTTTTCCCAGTGAAACAATAAGGCCTATAGCTTTTACCATCGGCTTGATATTATAATGAATACAGGCCTAATTAAGTGTATATAGGATATCAACCATCATGCATACAGTTAAAAATTTGCAAATATGTACACAGTTACAGGTGGCAAACCAATAATTGCACAAGGCCTAGAAAAGGACTATTACAATAAAAATCTACAACCCCCCAGGGTTTATCACAGGAGGTGACAAACTGCAAACACCTTGCATACAATAGTAATCTTTGAGATTTAATATAGCAAAATACGTTTCTATAGCCTGTAACACAATGAGATAGCAATCCACCATTAAAGGTATACTGGCTTTAGCAAATGTTTTTCAGAACAAGCCAAGCCTACTGCTTTTGTGTTAAAAAAAGAAGAGACTTCGTGGCCGGGCGGCTGGCTCGCTGTCGGCAGTTGCTCTTGTCGGTAGCCCCGGTTTTGTGTGGCTTGTGAGTTGAAAGGGAGGTGGTAAGGGGTGCTCTCTTGGTGGGGTGCCCAACACACATACATACACGAATCTAACCTGGAGCCCCCTTAGCCAACTAAATTCACAATGAGGACAAAAATAAATAAATAAAGAGATCAGACTTATGGCTTTGGACACAACTTTTACCAGTGAACCAATCAGGCTCCATAATCAACTCAAGCCTACTGCACTGAGTTCGAGCTTTCCAAAATAAGCAAACATCAGGCATACACAAAGGTATAATTAGTTCTTCAACTTCGCTTTTTAAGGGAGAACATTTCTGAATAACTATACCAAGAGTAATTAAGGCTCTTCTATAAACGGAGTTGTTTTAACAATTTCTTACTAAGCAGAAAATCATTTTTTAATCGAATTACACGGTGATTATGTGCATGACCAGAAACTACAGTTAGAAGGAAGCAAAAGCTTATGCAGTAAATAGCCCAGGAACACAGAATGCCATCGGTTTGCGAACATGCAGAAGTAGGCTACACACACTGTAAAACAGATCAGAGGAGAGTGTGAGAGCATCTCTCAAAGGTAAGTCTTCTAAGAAAGAACTCTCTTATAAACGAAAGCTATAAATATGGGTCAGCTAGCTCAACTTAACTGGTCACGACAGTGTCACAGGTGACAATAACCTGAGGACGGAAGCAGCAGAAAAGACAGGCACAGTGCTGCTGACCCTGCTGGAGGAACCGCTCTTGTTCTCTGAAGTTAATAGGACCAATATCAACAGTAGAGACAAGTATGGGTAAAATAATTCCTAAATTGATCAGGTACCTACTAGTGAATGTGTGTTATAAAGCACAAGACTGAGTTGCGGTGGGTGAGACGGTTTTTGATGTTTAGGTTTGTGAAGGTGGATAATGTATGGCTCTTCGGAATCACTTACGGGGAAAGCACCAACATGTTTGCTATGGTCATATGAGTTTCTTTGCCCAATTGTTTGCAATACGAAGGCACAAACCGCTCAGACACCTTTTTGATAAATACAGGTTTCTCCAGTGCTCCAGTACTTTTAGCAGTCTTCATTTGGCTTGCGCTAGTGGGCCATGTGCAGAACTGTGACTACTTCTATACCAATTTGAGTATGAATGCGTGCGCTGTGGACAGGAGAAGGGAAAGAATAAATGGATAAAGGAGGTGATTAAAGTGTGCGCAAATTTGAGTTCATTGCATTATTGGCAATATGTATGTGTTCTCTGTGAGGTGTGGTATCTTTTATCTGTAAAATGCAATTTCTTTATAATAGGAGCAAGATTTGTTAATTAGGCACTTAAACGCCAAAAGAAATCTGCAATACAATACAGTTATAAATCATTGTTCCAAATATTATGAGGGATGCAGTTTACAGCACCACCATACCATGCGTCAATTAAAATTTCAAAAGACCAGCATTACCCAAGATCAGCTCTGGGCAACCCAAATTTTTGGACAAAAGTTCAGAAGTCTTCCTCTAAAGAAATATAATGCAGCACATAATGTCAGTTATCGCCGGACTTCAGAGCAGGGGCGGCTCCTTTGCAATGGCAAGGGAGTCGCCACCCTGCCTAAGCCAGGCTCCATTATGCACAGAACCAACCAGCACATCTTTTGTATAAACAGCCTAGAAACTGCCACATCACTCCACTTTTGAGACCCCTTCACTGGTTCTCTTTGGAGCGAAGGATCATTTTTAAAATAGGTTACATCACCTTCAAGGCATTTTCTGATGAAGGTCTCATTAATAAAATCTAGACTCAAGAAATACATCCTGAGTCGGAGACTTTGTTCTTCCTCCCAGAATCTCCTCTCCATCCCCAAGTATAACAAGAAAGGGATGGGTGGCATTAGATTCTCTGTACAGGCTCCACTGATTTGGAATTCTCTTTCTCCTACAATACAGCTGCCTCTCGATTACTTTAGGTTTAGAGAGGCACTAAAGACTTGGCTATTTCAACAAGCATATTTGCTAGTGTAATCTCTTCCCTTAAGTTTCTATATTATCTGTTCGGTACCTCAGCGCCAAGAAACCTTGTGGTGTACAAACTCTATACAAGTTCCCATAGCATAACGTAGATGTTTACTACACAACTCTGAAAAACCATGTAGCTTTCAATTTTCCACTGAAAGCACACTATTGCAAACTAACACTAAACATCAATGTCACCTTAAAACTCCACTGAAGGAACTAAAGCTAAGTCCATACCACATTTAAGACCAGATGCATCACCTACAAAGCCACCAGATACAATACCTCAACATTTCAGGTCAAGTAACTAGCCATCTCAGGAGGACAGTGCACCCCTTGACCAAGTATCTCACCATTCTAGAGATGAAGAGGTATGAGAAGCTAAAACGGAAGACATGCCTGCTGCCCCTCTGCAAAGAGTCTGAAATAACATCCCAATCAACAGAAACTGACCTGACCCTACTAAACTATAGAAGAAAGATGGAGACATATCCTTCAAAGAGCAGTAACGCAGTAGGCCTTACCTGTTACCTGCCTCATTGACAACAATATAAATCATACTCTAATGCTACCCCACTTGTTCCACACTCCACTGCTTCCCATCTAGTGTTGCACTACACAAATGCCGAAACACACGAACACAGAGTCTGGAATACCTTGAAAAGCCTCTAAAAGGGAAAACTTGATCAAAACGTATGAGTTAGACCAGGTGAGTACATTTTTTACTTCCATTCCCGTACTTTTGTGAAAATATATGTTAAACTACCAGCTATAAGGGGCGTTGGACTCGGAAGGTAATGGGGTGGGCTTCATAAAAACCACATATAAAAGAAAACTGGTTTCAGTTTCAAGTAGATATCAGTAAGGCTTTAAGATGCCAACCTGTGATGCTACTTACTTTGCATTACATTTGAACATACACCCACCCTTCCTTGTGAACGCTCACCTTTCCTTGCTAAACTTAATGGAGAACTTTACCCTACCAAAATAAATACTGAGTTGAAGATTTTTTTAAGTTATTTGGATTTAATAAAAGGTATCAAAATTAATTTGCATGATCAATTTATTTCCAGACATTTAAAAATGAGACCTTCTGCGATACAGATTTAATTTGTCAGAGTCTAATACGTTTTCGATTAGTAACATCTTGCCGATTGTTTGGCACTTCGACAAGGACAATACAAATACTCAGATCACCCCACAGAAAGCAAGCAATGCACATTTCGCTGGTGTGCATTTCAGTTGTTAACGTTGTTTGTTTAGCAGCAAGAGGCATCTCAGTATCATACAATGGGGCTGTAATGGAAATGAACTGTTCAGCCACACATGCCACTTGGACCTGTTAATTAGGCGCCATATCATTTCCTGCACACCTTCTGTAGACATTAACGGATGTTCTTGCCCTTTTGGAGTGCCTAGCTTCATTAAACAGTGTCCTGGAAAGACAGCTTCACACACAGATAACACGAACCA
Source organism: Pleurodeles waltl (assembly GCF_031143425.1). Taxonomy (NCBI): domain Eukaryota; kingdom Metazoa; phylum Chordata; class Amphibia; order Caudata; family Salamandridae; genus Pleurodeles; species Pleurodeles waltl. The sequence continues at coordinate 187,709,090 of NC_090444.1, read as the reverse complement.
TCGTAGAAGCCAAAAATGTCCAAAAGGCACATTGTACATCAATGATCTGTACACAAAAGTACAAATGAGAAATGACTGCTATTTGTTGCTTAACGGGAACCAATAATAAAGAACCAGGCTGCTTTCCTGACAATGGAGAGTACCCACGAAAAAGCCATTGTAGCTCCTAAAAAGGCATGTAACAAAAAATTGGAAAAGAGGTCCGAGTATTTCAAACCTCACGACAAGATAAAGAACCATGACAGTTCCCTATGTTCTCTCTGCTTCAAGGCAGTTTTTAGTTTGAAAGGCAAAATATCAGCAAAGCCTGTCCATGCAATTCTCATCTAAACAATGCTTGAAATCCAACCAGGTGCCTACTAATCAACCTTAAAACTTCCATCACTCGATCCTCATTATGTCCAGCTGAGAAAGATGCCAAATCACTCTATAGTTGCCTCTTGCATTTCTTTATGAGAAAAAATCTGGTTATCTGCTGAATAGGCAGGAACTGTGGGCAGTGGTACAGCTCAGCACCAACTCAACCAGCCCAGTAGGAAGAGTAGAGAAAACAAATGCCCCCTCCCTCCCATTTCCAGGCACACACCAGGCCCTGCCTGATTCCTCCATATCACCATCTCATAGAAGCAAGAGTCCAGGGCCAGAGGCAGAGGGATGGAGGAGGGCTGGGACTGAGAGATGTCCCGTGACCCCAAGCAAAACGTGGTTATGGAGGAGGGCTGGGACTGAGAGATGTCCCGTGACCCCAAGCAAAACGTGGTTGGGTTGAGGGGATGTTAGGCAAAGCTCTCACCAACTTGCAGGAGATCACCCGTACCCTACTGAACCCCCAGCCCCTACCACCACAAGAGTCAAATACCTCAGACCAGTGGAAGGGGCCTGGTGCAGACAACAAACTAGCCGAGCCACAGCCCACGTCTCACATCCAAGGGCTAAATAAGTTCCCACGTGCACACCAGCCAATAGTTCCCCTGCCACTCCCCAACACTTGACAGACCCCTAGCAGCTATCCTACCCATACCGCCTGACATTGCCACCTACTTCTGTGATTATAGCAGGTGTTACATGGGAGCACTGAAAGGTCCGGAATCAGGAAACCTCTCCTTGCAAAACATGTCTGCATAGTTATTCTTCATCGTGGCCTGCTTAACTAGTACTTGGGTTGTGCAGATGTGGAATTACCTTCCCCAAACAGTAATTCCAGCTCTTGCTATTCTATTCCCCTGCACCACCCAACTCTTAATAATTAGGGTTACAGAAGTTTTACAAAACTAGCAGAGACGCCACTCACTGAGTGCTTACTCGCGACCCACTGAGCAGTCTTTTACTTTCCAGATGAAACTCGCTTCCTATTAAATGGTCTCTCATTCCCCATAATGTGACCTTTCAATTCACAAAGAGTGACCAACCACACATTGTAGAGTAGTACCTTTCAATAGCGAGATGTCTCAATTTCTATACAGAAGCTGAAAGGACCCTCAACTCTTGCATTCACTACTCAACTCTGATGGAGGTTTATTTTTACCTTCTGAGTTTCCTTGCATTTTCCTTTTTATTTGTATCATATCTGGACGAGCACTAAGTGCTCCACTTCACAATGCTAGACTGTGGCTGATGTGTCCCTGTGCAGTCATTAAGAGGGTGGAACTTCACACTTCTTAGCAAGGATATCACCTTTCACTCTCCCTAGTCACAAAAATGAATCCGACCCAAATTATCATGTGACTTTTTTTAAAATTAAAAACTAAAAGATTACAGATTTCAATTTTTTTTTTTAGCTTTGGTAAATTTTATTTACATCATTTTTGCTATAGAGGTTATTTTTATTTGGGTTTCTATAAAATGGCATTAGGCCTGCTTTCCCCACTACTGAGTTAGCTTAATCAGAGGAGGTGGTGCGAAGTTTGGTTTCACTTACAATGTATCACCCAACTTTATTACACATAATGCAGGCCAATACTCAGCCAAAGCCCTTATTGTGTTTTTCACAGCATTTTGTCCCGACTTACATGTGCTCTATACACAGCTGTGGCCTTGTATCATAATCATGATCTGATTTTGCCCCTGTGCACACACAGCTCTCCAACACACATACATTTTGTTAAACATGTGCATTGTATACACAGACATGTCAATGTACTTTGACCACGACCTGTGCGTATCCTACGTACACATATCTCTGCCTCCATACCTCAAATCTGACCTGCACATATTGAGTCTATGCACATGCAGTTGTGCCAAAGTACCTTTAAGATTGACCTAAATACAACATGTGTGCATACAGTTGTCACTCCACCTCAACCAGGACCTGCACAAACTCTGAAAGTCCACATTTCCGTTGTGCACCTCCAACCTGCCCAACATGGAAAGATGTGGAATCACAGCTCTGCCAATGCTCTCCAGTACTGACATCCAGTTCAGTCTTGATTTGAATATGCCCCAGTGCGCACACAGCTCTGCCAGTGCATCTCAAGCCTGATATACATGTACTTTGTGCACACAACACAGCTTATTCACCTCAACCCTTACCTGAAGATAGCATGCACATAAAAATCTCTATAGGTACAACTCAACATACACACATCTCTACTAGTGCACCTGATCTGTCTATACCCTGCGTGCTCTCAACTCTGCCAATGTACTTCAATTAATAACCTGTGCATATCACGTGCACTGCCAGTACACCTAAACCTTGATCTGCAGGTACACTGTGCTCGCACATCTCTACATGTACACTATGATCCAAACTGAACATAATCTCTGCACACAAGTCCATGCCAGTGCACCTCAATTCACATAAGATATGGAAACAGATTTCCCAATGCTCTTCAGTCGTGACCTGCACTTGAGCTTTGCTCACATAGCTCTGCCCTTCTATAAGCAACAGCCTCAGAGAACTAAGGGTCATGGCAGCCTCTTTGGAACTGAAGGAGAACAGAAACAATTGGGATCTATGAGTGAGATGGAGCATCTGGGGAAACGAAGATGAGCAGGATCTACAGCGAAAGCGGGTGAGCAAGAGCCTCAAGGAACAGAAGGTGAATAGGTGCCTCTGGGGACTGACAGTGAGTAGGGGCTTAAAAGGCCTGAGGGAAGAAGAAGCCTTGAAAATCTTCTTGCTGGGAACTTGAGAGTGAGTTGAAGACTGTGAGACTTAAGCATAAGCAGAAGTCACAAATCCTCATTATAAAAATAATCTGTGAGTTCCTGAGGGTGAACAGAAGTCGCCAGACCAGAGGTTGAGCATGATACTCTAGGAACCTTTTGGTCAGTGGGAAGTGAGGATCACTAACAATGTGCAATAGGCTTCGTGAATGATGGTGGGTAGAGCATTCGGAGATCTGAAAGGTTTTACGAGCTAAGGGACCAAAGAGTGGGTTGTGGATTCAGGAACCTGATGATGAGAATGGTATTTAAAGACTTTAAGATAAGCATCAAGAGCTCCATATAAGAGCACTGCATTGTTACAATGGTATGTGCAGTATTGACCATTGTTACTGGCCCAAAAGTAACCCGATGATACTCACAAAGCAATGTTTAACAAAAAGTCGGGATCTACGAATGTGGGCAATCTTTTTTGGTGCCAGAGTCTATTTTTGGGTTTCCAACCCCAGCCTGTCTGTACAGTCAACATATAAGGAAGGAAGTACAGCTATGAGATTTGTTTAACCAACGGGCCTTGTAGGAAGAATAACTCGGGCGAATTTAAACAGAAGACATTCGTTAAAGGCTGAAGCGTGCATCCTTCATGAACACGGCTAATAAGAGAGCGCACATAGGAAATGCATCTCTGTGTATAACAGCAACACATTCAAAACACAACTGCCTCAGCTCAGCAGTTTGAGACTAGCACTATCCAGTTCTGAAAATTCTTATGAGTGAGAACTCATTTATATAATAGATGACATTACAGGAAGTCATTATACAAACTTAGAAATCAGTTGTACTGTAGAAACTGACATCAGTTAAATGCTAAAACAACGAAAATTAATGTAAAATTGATAAATTAACACCACAGTCACCCTATGGTAGACACAAATGGGTGATAAAAAGTTGTGAAACAACATTCCTAGATGTCCCATCAAAGAAGGGGTCAGCATAACATTCCACAGCTCTTGCAGGAACTTTTAGTTCCTGAAACTTCTACAGCTCCCCCTGTGTACACTGCAGATCTCTGAAAGGACGCTCATTTAGAGAGCAACCTCTAGCCAAAACCCAAAGGTAACACTTTTGACCGGTATGAATGAGAGATGTACTCAACTTTCACATGTATAATAAGTGTCACTCGACTTGGGGCCCATGAGAGACAATTTATAAGCAGAAACACCCTTTCTTCAAAACATTGGGATGTTGGACCTGTGAGTGCCAGTTTGAACAAACACTTGGGATATTTTAACTTAAAGGTGAAGCACACTTTTATTGAATAAAAGCTAGAACAAAGCACCTTCCTTTGGGGTTGAGTTTCAGGTGAGTATTCAGTTCTTTGCCACTGCGGTCAGCGTTCTCATGTTGACCCACGTGAGGCAAGAGTAAGTCACAAGCCATACTTTATCAGGCATTCTGGGACTTGTAGTTTTTTCATTACTAATGCGAATTTACAAGTGTGACGCCTGACCTGGGCGAACGTAAGAACTATGGCAGCGTAAGGGAGGGTTATCGTGTGTATCTAGTGGTTCTGCTGCCCAATATCCTCTTCATTGAGTGTGCTGTCCCTCAGTTCATTTCGTGAACGCGTGAGCATGGGAAGCACGCTTTCGTTGCTTGTTTCTCTTTCATTGCTGTTAATCCCAGTATGTCCCTCTAACATATGCCCTGGTTCTTTAAGTCGTCCTGTCCTTTACTCCCCTTGCGCCTCTGTAGGTTTCCGTGCGATGACCCACGACTTCGGCACTCACCCGTTGGTCTCCCCACTTGTCCCAGGAAGACCTCCAGCCCAGGACATGAATCCAAGTCCAAAACAGCCAGCACTTCCGGGATGAGAGACGGAGATGGGAAGATCCATTCTAAGGGACGGGGATGCAGCGCATTAGGATGTCCGTAAAAGCTCCAGGAAGGAGAAACAGTATCTAAGCTCTGGGGATGCAAACACCACTTCTCATCTACCCTCTCCTCTTTCTCCCCATTTCTCCATTCGGCGCCGTGTTACAGCGATACCCCCCCCCCCCACCGGTTTTCTCATAGTGGTAGGGCCGGTTGTCACGGATACGCATGTACACTTGTGAGGCTACTGCTTCAAAAACATGGCATCCTTCGTGAGACTGCAGAGCAGGAGCGGCGAGATGAGGGAGGAATATTATCAGAGGAACAGGTACTTCCATGCGGGGGGCAGTGTTGGAGCTCGTAATGGACCAGTCCCTTACTCTGCCCCTCAGTTGTGTTTTTTTTAATTACGCGTTTCCTTTTATGAGTCTCAAAAATATTCGTTCCGTCCAATACATGTCAATGAAAAGTTCAAGTTAAACATGTATTTACTTAAGTAGCTCACGCATCACAATGTTTACCAATGAGTGCCACGGGAACCTAGGGTCAGTACACCAAAACTAAAGTGGGGTGGGAGGGTTGGAACTTATGTTCAAGCCGGACCATAACAACGCAATGTGCATATTTTCCTCACTGAAACATCAATAACCTTAACGAGGAAGACGTTCCCTCTGATCTAAACAGGGATTTGCCAGATAGGAGCACAAAACAAGGTTCATTTTGGGCTGGCGTGCACAAGACACTAGCTTGATCTGCCCAACCCTAGTCTACGGGTCCTGAGCCAAGAAGATTAGAACAAACAAGAACAAGAATACAGGTGATTAGAGCTCAAGAGTTAAGGAAGAACGGAGAAGGCAGCTGCAGGAGTCAGGAGGAGCACAATGCAGTAGAGAAGAACTAGAAGACTCACACTTAGCAGAGGTAGGGAATAATGGGCAGCAAAGGCAATACAAAATAGCACAGAAGTGGTTCCAGTGGGACTTGGGCTAAGTGTGGGCAGATCACGAGACAGCGGTGATGGGCAGAAGCTACTGCTGGTCTAATCCTGGACAGAGTATACGGGTGGCTTCAGAGGGTTATCCTCAGATCCGCTGGCATATGAGGGCTGGTTCCATGACATGGAATATAGTTTCAGGAAGGAAGCCAACGAGGCATTCCTCTGTGTGAATTAGTTTGATCACATTATCAGAGGCATAAGAGCCAAAGCACACACAATATAACACTTGACAGTAGATCACTGGGATGGTAGGAACACAAGTCTTTCCAAGATAATGTGAGGTATCAAGTCAGAGTAAACATTCGCAGAGAGATGAGAACAGGCTGAAAATGATTGTGAATTCTAAGGCTAAGCAGTACAGAAGGTCATAGAGGCTAAGAACATTGCTTTTTATTCTAGGATAAATGAATACTGCTTCGAAACAGTGGTGTATGGAAAGTGGTGGCGGGATTTGGGTGTAGCAGGATGTTAGATATGAATTAAAAAGGTTGACTCAAGGTCAAGGTCTAGTAGGTTTGTGTAGTCCTTACTAAAGTAGTATAGGAGCTCAAGTTACTGACTGTCCTGGCAGCAGACTCATTCTTGCCATTTGTTCTTTATCCTGAAATCACACTTAATTTTTCTCTTTCCATGGCTCAGTGTATGGAACATCTAATCCCATGAGACCCAACAAACTGCACATCTTATTCATGTTAGGGCCAACCTGAGTATATCATACGTTAGATAAGACCCTAAACCGGTGTTCCTAATCTCGAGGCGGGGCTTGCTCTTCAGGCCCCTCTGGCAAAACTTTGGATTGTTAGGGCATCTGTTTCGTTTATTGCCATGTAGTATATGAACATAAGGGACATGCCTACTAGTTCTCTCATACAAATAATGCCAGTGACTCTGTGAAAATGGGGTTCTCTGTGATAATTTTGTTAATGAATTTGAATGTTTGCAAATATTATCTTGATTGTTTTGACATTAATGATTGTTAACATTGGACCACGTGCAGACAGAAGACTGATCACACTAATTTCCTGTGCACCTGTTTTGAAGGTTAATCCTGGATGTTTGAGAACATCTTTGAGTATGCACATTGAACGTAAGATGGAGGATTGCTTTTGAACTTAAAGAAACAATTGAGAGCGCCAACGCCCCACTTTGTCTTCCCTCTCTGCTTCTTTGTTATACGTTTCTCTCTAGAGGAAATGCACACGGGTTCCTGGCAGAGCAGGTACTTGACAATGTATCTACCCGGTGTCATTTGGTCATTGGCTCCCACAATGCATTCTGGGACCAAGGCAAGCTCTTTTGTGCATGTTATCCTCTTTAGGTTTTCCTTGCTGACGTTCTGCTGGCTTTATTTGCTGCAAGTGAGTGATAGCTGAGTGGTAAAAGCTACATGGTGAACCCATTTCCCACCTGTGCCTGCGTATTCCTTTGCGTGACCCTCAACACTTGCCATTTTCAGGGTAGACTACCTTGTACTTTCCATGGCCTGTGTACCGGGAGAAATGCCCATTGGACTTACTTAGGGTCTTTTGATCCTGCCTTGCTGTGGAGAATTTCAGCATCCAAATTAATTATACTCTGGCAAAAAGCTCAAAGAGGTCATGGGTGGAACTTGTGTGTGCCACTTGTGCTTTTGGTGCCTCGGCGCACAAATCACAAGAATCCAAGAGGATTTTTTGTCCATTTTCTGCTGCCCATCCGGGTTTGGAACTATTGATCTGTTGTGACTTGCACATCTAAGTAGTTTGACTTCAAAGTTTAATGTAGCAACAATCTGTATCCCTACACTGAGACATAAAACCAGGATTCCCTATGGCATAACTTTAAACTTTTCAAATTGAACCACTTGATTTTACAATGCTAGATTGCTTTTCTTCCTCACCATACCTTTCATAATTTCTGCTGAGTGTTTGCTGCAAATTTCCTATACGTGACAATCCGCTAATGACCACAGATAATAATTTAGGAATTGCTGTTCTTGAAGGAGATTGGAAACTTCTGTTTTCTTAAGGAATTTACGAACAGCAGTGTTGACCGTCAGAGATTGCAAACAGTAGACACTATAGATAACATGAGATCTCAGTGTTGCAACAGTTTTTTCTTGTTTGATAAATTGTTAATAATTGATTTATTTTTCAAAAAAAAAATCATAACTCTGGCAGATATCCTCTCTTAAGTGCAACTTGCATAACAATAAACTGTATTATATTGTACCATTCTTTCTAGTCACTCCCTTTGAGATAGGCTTTGTTTAATGACCAAGCCACTCAAGACCGTTAAGAAACATCTCAAGGGTGCGGCCTTGCTACCAGATATGCCGCCTTTGGAACTGTCTGGAGGACCAGGTTTGAGTCTCCAGTCACTTCAAAATCCTGTGATTCTGGGAAAATCATTTTATCTCTTCTTGCCTAAAAATGTCCACCCTATATGAAACAGCAAAAAAAACAAAAAAAACTTACCCTTTAGGGTGGTGCGAGTGGTGAGGACGCACCTGGTGCTCACCTGGATTGGGGGTGCTGATCTCAGGGGGTCGCTGTGTTTAGCAACAACAAAACATGTGATTTAAAATCACCAGCTGAAAGGCTCCCTGTGCGCCCAGCCTTCAGGAAACAATTAAAATGTCAAGATACCTCTTGTGATTAATGGTCCTGCTAGGGAGAGATAGATGGGTGTTTTGTCTAGCAACGACCCGCCATAAAGTAGCATATAGGGTTTGTATGCCTGCTGCAAAGAACAGACCTATATTTTATGTGAACAGCTGAGTGGATTAGTAAAGCTAGTCTTTACAAGTGCTTTAAAACAAATTAATGTATGTGAAAGGGGGCTATGGAGAGATGAGGGGCACATTTGCCAGGTAGTAGTGAGTGAATCCGAGGAGGTGGTCATTGGGTGGGTGGTGCCAAAAAAAAACTGTTGCACAGGGCGCCACCAGCGCGAAAGTAGGCCCTGCTTGTATGTTGGTGATAATGAATACCTGTAGTCTCACCATTTACATTGCTTCTTTGTCTATACAGTCAGGCTCATCGAAAAAGACTGAGAATTGGTAAAAAAAATGGAATGAATGATGGCGATGGGGTATGGGGTATTACCCTTTCCAATAAAGAAGTGAATGGAGGAGGCAATGCAGCAGAAAATGTGGACAGGGAACCAGGTGACACCCAAATGGAAACTGTAAGAATGGGTTTGAGAGAGCTTTTCAAACTATGAATAACTGGCTGCTGTGCTTGCTTGAGAAATATGGCAAGCCTTGCTGCCACACATGAATACCTGAGCTTGTCTTTGGAGTCGGGTGAAGCTCAATGATGGCAAACTTTATTCTTTTTGATAGATAATCTAAAGTTGTTGCAAGCTTAGTTCTAGAGCATTTCCTTGTACTGAACATAGTGAAGGTTTCAACTAGAGCGTGACTGTGTACTACTAAAAATATACATTCTGAAAACACTTGTTTAAACAATGATTTGCAAATACACAGTGCTTTCAGTTGCCACCTTGGAGCACTACACATACAAAACTCTCCTCCCCCTCCCTTCGCTGATTGCATTAAGCAAGTGAGTTTTCATCAGTTACATGTAAAAGGAAAACTGCATTTTCCTTTCATTTTCTTTAACAGGATGCATAGTTCATTTAAGGTGTACCCTAAGGTAAAATACCAAAATATTTGTCCTGTATGACATAATGTCTTCCACCCCGTTCCCTCATATTGACAGCCATTGCCCCCATTGCACTTCTTCAGTGCTCCGCTGGATTCTCACCTGTACGGCTAGTTGTCGTCCTCATTGCAGTGCCAGGCTGTGTCAGAGGATGGCTTTTGTGTGGGGTTCTTGGGTAGTCGGGGGCCATATAGTGAGCTGCAGACAGTGCCATAGGTTGTACTGAGAGGTCTGGTTGGCTTTCCTGATCGCTGCAGTGCCACTCACTGGCATCGAATTAGGCTGCTCACTCTAGTCTCTCAGTCAGTCACTCTCACTTCAAGCTCTGTGTGTGCCTGATTAGTGTGTGGGAAGCCTGGCCCTTTTGTGAGCGTCTGCAGGACAGGACACAAGTATCCTACACAGCCGCAAACATGCACGGAGGCGTCGGGCCACATAAAGTTTGAAGCATTAGTCATGCTTTGTGCGACACTGAGGTGTTGCACAGAGCGTGACTAATGCTTTTTAGTGTGGTGATGCGGGCACCAGCACTAAAATGCTTTAGTCTAACTCCTAATGTGTGGTACTTGGCAAAGCTGAGTTTATTGGAGCTAATTGTTATTTTCTTTGGTGTTGATAGGAAGACAGACAGCACGTGCCCATGTGGACAACAGGCTGGCAGGCTTTCAACCAGTAGTATCAGTGTCCTGGTATGTTCAGGATAACAAAACATTGTGTGTATGTAATTGTAGGGTGACCATGAGGGAACTGAAGTGGTTGGCTATGGAGGATTGGTAGATCTACACAAAGAGAGGGCTGACTTGTCATTTGGGACAATTGAAGCCTTGATCACTTTTCAGTCAATGTAGATGTGTGAAGTCAAAGAAAGTTTAATTGTTAGCTTTTCAATGGAGACGGTTTCATTCTGGGTGGTAAAGGGTGACTTTTAAGTCCAGGATGGTGAAGTCAAAGGTGGACTTTTACATCCAGAGTAATGCAAGTTGGACTGTGAGGTCCAGGATGTAAACTACATTGTATTAGGCCTAGAAAATTGGATCATTGGGTCCAAGATGTGTAAGTTAGGACTGTTTTATCCAGGAGATGTAATGAAGAATGGCAGGGTTGGGAAATGGAAGGCTGGTGAGCAGGTTCAAAAAAAGAGCATGGTCCGATATTTCGGCAGTTAAGAAAAGGTTGATGGTTGTAGCAAGGAACTAAAGGGATGTTTAAGAAAATCAGGAGGAATAAGGGATTGAAGCTTTTAACCAAATATGGTGATATTTTTAAGGTGGGGTTCCTTCTATGCAATTTCCATTATGGTGCAGCAATCTTGTGATCTTATATTTGTCATATTGAAGGAGACTTTTTTGCACTTTGGAGGTGCCTAAGGTAAATTGAGCAATTTTGTCTGAAATAAGTTGTTTAATATCAATTTCCTGTTATGGTTTTCCCATTTCTAAACTAAGTGTCCTTTCCTTCTGAAGACGCTGCTTCTAGACCTGTAGTACAAGTTCAACATTAGGGTTTATTAGCAATTTATAGGGGAATAAAATACTGTCAATTTAGCTTTTTATGCCTCTTTTTGCACTCCACAATTTTACTGTTTCTCTCCACATAGCATTGCCATATTTTTAGCCATTGTCAGGAGGAGTTTCAGTATGGTACCCCTGGGATCTCTGTTCTGTTTGTGAATTCTTAAGCTCTCCTCTCCAGCAGTTTACAGATCCTCAGATTCAGGGGCGGGCAGATTCTGCCACACTTACAGTTGTGTTGTATTATGTGGGTATGCATGAGCGGTCTCCTTGAGCTCGAGCGATTGTCTTGAGTCCGAGGGCACTCGTGCTCTGTAAGGAATGTAAGGGCTGTTTTGAAGGCGGCGAGCGGTTGCACGAATGTGAAGCACGACACCGCTCAAGTAGGTCGATTAAAGGAGATCTTGTGAGATATTTTCCTGTCTCCTGTGTTGTGTTTATACTACATTGTTCCTAGTGGGTTGCAGACTCGGAGACTGCTTTCAAAGCAGGACAAGCTGCCACGACCCCACTATGACCCAGTGATACTTCTCTAGCCACAGCCTTGTGCTGCGTGGGGCTCGAATATTTGTGCCGGGGCTGCATGGAATATTTGTGCCAGGAATGATTTTGGTTTCCATTCCTGCCCCGCTGAAATAATTGGTATAAGTGTTGGGCTCAACTGTGGTGAACTGAACTGAAGCTCAATCGTTAGAGCACTTATTCAAGTTTTTATCAAATCATATATACGTTTGACACTCCTTCTGATGTGCTGTCCCTATGATAAATCACTGTCATCGGCAAGTCAGCATACTTTGCCTTTCCAGGAGCAGAGCGTCAAATGGAGTTACCAGATCTACAACACTATCCTCTTTGTTATTGGTTTGTTTTACAAAAAATGTTAATGAAAACTTTCCAAGTATTTTGTAGAAAATCAGATTGTTATGTTTTATTTATTTGTTTGCTTTTTGTACAGTAAGGCCTAGGCAAGCAACCTAGGTGACATAGTGCTTAACATGAAGGTCTTGATTGTAACAGAGATGGCAGAAAGTATATGTACATTATAATGGATGACAATCAGCGTTCTACAAATCCCCATTACATTATATTGCACAACGTACAGAAAAGTAAGATGAGACAAAAATAGCAGCGAGTTAGACAATATTCAATGAATTATTGCTATTCATAAATGGTTAGAAGGCATTTCTTAAGGCTCCCATTGAAGTTGTGCAAGGAAGAAGCACTTTTATATCTACGGACAGTAAGTAGGGTGACCAGACGTCCCCGATTTCCCCGGACAGTCCCGGTTTTTAGAAGACTGTCCTGGTGCCCCGACGCTGCTCTTAATTTTAAATAAATGTCCCGGTTTTTGGAAACAAGGTCAGATCATCTACGGAAGCATAAGTTAAAGGTATGCTCTCTTTAACAGACGCCTACAAAGTATGAAATAATTTAAGTAATTTATCTGTTACTGCCAGGCAACACAGTCCCCTGTCTGCTCCCAGCAGAGAGACGGAGTGGGGAGCAGAGAGAGGCGGATGGAGGAGGGTTGGGGGTGCAGGGTGGGAGGTCAAGCCATAGCTGATTTTATATATGTAGTCTTGTAAATGTGTGTGTGTGTATACATATATATATACATACATATGTATAAGCACACATTCACAAAGCTACCCAAAAAACTGGACAGGTCAGATATAAAAGTGAGAGTAAAGTCTTTAGTCCTTCTTTTATGTCTGACCTGTCCCGTTGTTTGCTCCTCAAAATCTGACGGCCCTAATGGACAGCGCAGTTCAGACAGAAAGTGATTGTTTTATGGTGGACTTCTTCTTGAAAGCTGGTACCTTGGTACTATGAGATTCATACAGGTTTTGCTTCCCTGATCTCTGATACCACCATACACCGGGGCTGCCTGCAGGGAAGCAAGGTGTAGGGTGATGGAGTCAAGTTGCATGTAGCAGATAAAAGACAATCTGCAGAGAACACTGCCTTTGGGGCGCTAGACAGGCTTTTGTAAGTAAAACATGGCACTTCTGTAATACAAACGGAAGATGACCTAGATCTGAAAGATAACTTTTAGGTCAGGTTTGAGAATATAGGGTTTAATGTGTTTTAGTAATCTTATCTGATATCTACCATGTTTGGTAATTTTTTTAAAGTGCGGATTTAACTGAAAAATGGCATCTAGAATGAGTCATACGAATTCCGCACTATGTATTTGTGTTATTGGTTATATTTCAAGGATAAGAGCAGAACTTTTATATTTTGTATATTGAGTTTACATTTCGTTTATGGCATCAAGTCTTGCATTTCTGAAAGACACCTGGCCAAGGTGTTTGGGATTCTTTTTGCTTTTTTCATTTACAGGTAAGGCTGTGTGCTGTAGGCATCCTGAAAGGCATACTGATGAAAGGCATTATCTGCAAAGGAACACGTCACTGATCGGCGCAACAGTATTCGAAGCGTATGGAACATTTTTATCTTAACGAAGAACTTTACATGACAAAGTGCACAATGAGGGCTTTATGTCAAACCGTCAACGTTTATTTGGCATAAAAACGGAGAAATGACACGGGGAGTTGAAATGGAAGGTGAAATAAAGGAGCTAGTAGAAACTGAAGAAGACTTACAGGAGTGTTCTGCATTACAAAGCGAATATTCACTCCTGGGTGATCAGCCAAAGTAGGGGTGAGCTGGCATGAGGCAACACAGACATTAAGTAAAAAAAAAGGTGAAGAAGGAGTCAGCGTATATTAGGGCTTTGCCCCATCAATGCAAAAATAGTTTGTGTAAATCCTTCACTGTCCCAAAAATAGTTCAGTCGAAGATGATGAAAATGCTTTGGTGAAAAATGCACTAATTCACATTTACCGCCTGAAGAATGTGGAGTATTTTTAGATAAGGAAAACCGAGTCTTACTCAACTTCGGTAAGCGTCAGTGGGCTACCTGGCATTATAAGGGCGAGAGATTTACATATAGGCCATCACCCCCAAGAAAGCTCACCCTGTACGTGTTGGATGTTGATAAATCCTATGTGAGTAGGAGTAACTATAATTTGCTTCAGCTCTAATGGCAGCGAAAGTAATTGGACTCAATACTCAGCACAACATTCAAGGAAATAGGAGGTGAGCTGAGTATGATGGGCCTCAATGGAATCTAAAAAATAAAAAAAATAAAAAAAACAGAGAAGACCAGGGTTCTGTGGAAGAAGCAAAAAATACACTTTCTGCATAATCCTATGGTTTCCAATCCAAGAGGAAGATGCATACAAGGAGTTCACATATTGTAAATGTGTGAAGCCAGAATGGCGAATCACTCAGTAGTAGATCAAATGCCAACAGACATGTGCATGGACCCAAACTGCTTTCAGATTAAAAACAGATTTGTTTACTGATAATACCTGAGGAAATAGCCCGGGGTGATTATAATGATTAGGCCAAGCCCACTAAGAGCATTACAGTGTCTCTGCTAAGATGGCGGCAATTGAACAAACCTCTAAATGCTTGTATTTCTAACATTCCCTGTGGGCCTGCTCCCCTTTGTCTACCAGCTCAATTCACGTTATTATAAACAGCAATGACACAGCCTTCTCTAAGTGTTTGGAGAAAGGTGTGTAGTCAGACGAGATGAAAGATACTATCACAGTTGTGTCCCATCCACAGACAACAGAAGGATCATTTTGTATAGGCCTTGGTGGAGGTCGCGGAGTTCTGATACGTGGAACTCCACGAAGTGCAGAAGAAACTCGGCCACACTACGGGGAGTTCCGCAAGTGGTGGAGTGTGGTAAGTCATGCTGTTTTTGACACTAGGAGTTTGTCCCGTGCTGTGAAATCAATGCGAGCGGCACAATGTGCAGCACAAGAGGACGCTGCTTCTTTTTGCCACTCGAGTAGATGTTCTACTCGAAAGGCAGCTTCCTCAACGCAAGCAGTAGGTTTCTCAATGCGAGTGGTAGGACTCTGCCGTGACCGCTTGTGTTGAGAAATCTCACTGGGAGGTGATCTGTTATTTAATGTTTCTCATTCGCTCTCGCCAAGCTATAGTTGGCGAGTGTGAGTGCAAGCGAGAGGAAAAACTCTGCTTCGCACCACTCTGCAGAGTTTCTGGGAACTCGCAGTACACGAGGAGTGGGCAAAACTCCATAAACTCCGCTGGCGGAGCAGGATTCATCGCCCACCCTTAATTTTGTAGCAGCAAAGGATAGAGAATGCAGCCTCCCAGAACAATATAAACAGAAGACAGAGATAGCGATATGCAGTAATCTGCAAAGGATTTGCCTTTCCAAGAAAGAGTAATGAAATATATACAATACTGTAACATAACTCCTGTTTTATTTGCTTAGTGTTGTGATGCCGTTCATAACTGCACCATATGACTAAAAGAAGTGTTAGATCCTGGTAATTTGTTAAATAAAGAATATTCTGTAGATCATCTCCCTTATGTACATGATATGAATTATGTATGTACATGTGTATGCATTCCCTTATTGTGTGGTCTGCATGTTACCTACAGAAAACAGGGTTGAATCCCTGCAGGGACATCTCACTTTTTCAGCCTTCCAATATTGATAAACTGATTATCACTGAGTTTAAAAGAACACTTAATACTTATATCGATGCAAAGTCTGCTCTAGCAAGATCTTTGCTACAAGGTAAGCCAGTTGGTCATGGATCTAATGGAAACTAACCATTATTTTTCTCAATTGCCACTTACCACCATTCCTTTATGTCTACATATACATCCATTATATCTTACTCTCTTTAACCTCGGAAGTAGAAATTTTCAATTTTCTCAATTGATTCCACGTCATGTGCTCTCAGAGTTGTGTTCCTATGCAGATGCCTATTGGTTGCCTTGCTCCCTTAAAATTACCCACAAAACCTGCCCTCTTGCTCGCCTAGTGCCATTTCCCCTTTCCACTTCTCCCATTTCATGCCATTTAAAAATGGTTTAATCTGGAGTTCCTCACATCTTTCAGGCCTTGCTCTCCTGTGTGCTAGCCATGGTTGTTGTGCACCCAACACACTTTTAATTCTAACACACATTTCTGCTACATTTTAGCCGTTGATGCCGCCTACTGCTCATAACGTCACTGGGGCGAAATTTGTTTCTTCTTCCAAGGATCTGGAGCTCTGATGCACTGCCCTGTTTTCTGACTCGTCCAGAATTTGCAGTCATGACTATATTGTACCAATAAATACATTCATATCTCTCTATACATTGGCTCCCATACTCTTCCATGATCATTTGTATCTGACAGTCTTCTGAGCACTCTGGTGACATTGTGTGCTGCCTACAGATCCTTGGACCTCCCATGGCTCTTCATGTGGTAGGCCGTAATTGAGGTATCTCTGAAACACTTCACTGCCTCTCTCCTTACCACATACTAATCTGCTGGTAGTGGGGGATTTTAACATATAGCGTGACTCTATCGCTCTAGATGATTCCACTTCGAATTTTATAGAAGGTAGGTCCGCTGTGTAACTCGATCATGTAATCAAGGGTCCTACTCATATTAAAGGACGGATGTTGGACCTTTTATTTGGGACTCCCAATAGGGTGGAATCTTCTGTTATTTCTTCCCAAATTTAGACAGGTCACTTTTTGGCCTCTTTTAGCTTCATTACAGAGGGCAGCCTTCATGTGGCCTGCTTAAAAGCTATGATTCTGCAGATAGAATGATCTTGGAGTAAGTTTCTAGTGCTGAGTTGGCTAATAAACTAATTCAGATAGTTAGGCCACAAAATCATGACTGCACTAAGGAGGGTTATTATCATTATTCCGAGTGGGTTGAGTCGGACTTAAATGCCATGCTGACCCCAAAGAATGTTATCCCAAAGTTCTTAAAGCCCTCAGCTCCTTGGTATATTGAGGCTCTGACAGTCACCGAAAAGGGCTGTAAAAAACCTGAATGGGCCTGGCACCATGATTATTCTTTTAAGGTTACAGGTGAACTAAAACATTGGCAGCCATTTTTTGGGGGAAAGGTTAGCGGTCCAGGCTTTTGTTTAGAGCTGCCTATTTAAGGACCATGTTGGCGCGGATGTGCAGTTGTTACCAGGGAAGTAACCTATGCACCTTGCTATATATATAAACTTGGGGAGTGTTTAAACTGTGTTTTATACTTGTTTTAAGCTTAGTGCACAAACACACTTTGACTTTTTTGCACTTACTTTCTGGTCTGCCACGACTTGGCTGTTTGTGCACTTCCTGGTTGACCTTGGTGGCCATTTCTGGTGAAAGGTTAGCGGTCCAAATACTCTGCTTTTGTTTAGAGCTGCCTATTTAAGGACCTTATTTGTGCAGATGCACCAATCGGGTGCTCCTAAGGCAAGCCTGTCCACACCTGGACAATGCCAGAGGTGCTTGCTGCTGGGTCTAGTATAGATCACCCCAATACTACTTTAACAAGTTACTCTCAGACACAGCTTCTTGAGCTCTGCCTTCGAGAGGAGGATACTGATTGCACTAGGGGCGATTAAATGAACGGAAATCTCTTCAGTTGCCTGTTAGAAACTGTGGTCTCTAGTTGGCAGAGGTATGCACCCTGACCAAGTAGGGACCACAATACTAGACAGGGTACGTCACAAGACAAATTAAATTATCTTGTGCTCACCCTCAGGTAGCTTGGCACAGGGCATGCAGGCCTAACTTAGAGTAAAGTAAATTATTTGAGCAATAACTTATACAGTAACACAGTGAAGCACCACAAAAACGACTCCACACCAGGTCAGAAAAATAGAGGCTACTTATCGGAGTGAATCAAGACCATAACAACACAAATCCAATAAGAGTACACAAAGTTAATTACTGGCATAAGTATTCATGCAGTGCCTTAGAGATCAATTGCACTCCTTTTAAGAGTTATACAGTAATGTTGGAATATGGGCCCCAAGACTGTGTGTAAGTGCTGGGGAGGGAGCTCCTAAGGATCACATGGACCCAGGAAGTTCATTTTCTGAGAGTGAAGTGTGTCCGTACTCGGCAACTCGGCTCTGGGAAAGGCGGTGAGAGAAACAGTCTTCCTCGGGTGTTCATAGCAGTTCGTAAGGCGGGTTTCTGATTGCAGAGTGGTGCAGCGTGTGTTGGCGGCACCGCACTCAGGAGATGTGACTCCGGGTTAATAGGCACCACTTTAGTAGAGCCATGCGGGGCTGCGAAGAAGCACTGTGCTCACTAGCAGGAATCTGTTGCAGTAGGCACAACTTTTTATGAGCAGCACGAGGGCTGTAAAGAATCACCGCGCTCCCTAGCGCTAATCCGGGACAGTAGGCAAAACTTCAGAAGAGCAGTGTGGGGGCTGCGTAGGAGCACTGCACTTGCTAGTGATAATCCGTGACAACAGGCACAACTTGAGAAGAGCGGCTGCAGAGAAGAACCGCACTCACTAGCGGTAATCTGTGACAAAGTTCCACCTGGTCAGTGTGACACAGTGGCTGGGATGAAGCGTTGTTCACAAGGTCTTTTATGTCCCTGAGACTTCTGGGGAAAACTGGGGGCAATCCAGCAAGCCCTTGGAGATCACTCTGGTGGGAAGGCAGAGTACTTCCAGCAGAGTCAAGAAGAAAAGCAGGTATCAGGGCAACAAGCAGCATAGCAGTCCTTCCAGGGAAGTAGTCCAGTTGAGTCCTTTGGCCAGCACAGCAATTTATCTGACAGCGTTATAGTTCCAGGTCCAGTAGTGTCTGAATTGTGGGGGTCGCAGACCCAGTACTTATACCCAAATGTTCCTTTTAAGTGAGGGGTCTTCAAATAGTGGTTTTGAAGTGCGCCAGTTCTGTTTCAGCCCAGTCCTGTCTGCCAGGCTATCAGTGAGGGTCATCAGTCCCTTGTTTGTGATCAGACCACTGGGCTTTAAAATGTAATTGTGAGCCCCTCCTGGCCCAGGAAGACCCATCAGTATGCAGATGCAGTTGAGTGTCCTATGTTTATGGCTGTCTGGATGGAATGCACAAGGAGAGCTGTCACCCAGCACAGACCAGACATGGGCTAGAGTCAGGCTGTAAGGCGCTTAGAGCAGTAAGAGCAGAGAAATGCCTACTTTCTAAAAGGGGTATTTCTAAAATAGCAATGTCAAATCTGACCTTGCCAATAAAGAGGGTGTATCAATACCATTCCAAAGATATGAAACATGTGGTAGCTACTCCTTCCTGATCAGGAATTACAGCTTAAAAGTATTTTAAGGAATCCCCAATGCTGACCTATAAAAGGAGAAGGTTTCTCAATAGTGAAAAACAACTTTGTGAGTTTTGCACTGCCAGGACATTTACAACTTAAAATTACATGCCCTGTCTTTCACACACACTGTCCCCTGCCCTTTGGGTCACATAGAGCCTACCTTAGGGACAACTTATATGTAATAGAAGGAGGATTTAAGGCTTGGCAAAGGGTTTCAAGTGCCAAGTCGAGATTGTTGAAAAACTGCACACACAGGCCTTGCAATGGCAGGCCTGAGGCATGGTTAAGGGGCTGCTTATGGGGATTGCACAATCGGTGCTGCAGACCCACTATTTTAGCATTTAATTTACAGTCCCTGCACACTTATAGCACACTTTTACTTAGGACTTATAGGTCAATTAGATATGCCAATTGGATAGGAGCCAATATTACCATGTTTAGGGTAGAGAGCACTAGCACTTTAGTTCTGGTCAGCAGTGGTGAAGTGCGCAGAGTCTTAAAACCAGCAAAATCGAGATCTGAAAAATGGAGGGAGGCAGGCAGAAAGATGAGGGAAGACCACCCTAAGGCTGTCAGGTCTAACATTGCCCCTGTTTTAACTTCAAGTTTAACCAGCTGATAGATATCGCTACTCACCCCTGCACTATGAGGAACTAGCGATCATAACTCCACTATTTGTCCCCAAATTACTTGTGTGTTTCTTAATGCTCCCTTTGTAAACAATACACTGAAATACATGAGTTAATAGCATCTCTCCTTCTTGACTGCCTTTTCATCACTGAAACTTGGGCTATGTTATATAACAGGAAGATTGTCTTGGCCGCAGAAGAGGCAACCTGGTGATCAGTTTTTTAAAGGATTCATTTAGTACCACTTTAGAAGCTGTTATGCTGCACGCCTCAGAAGTCATGGAGCTGATTCTTTTTAGATTGAAATTCGAGGCCAAATCTGTATTTTAGGGTCTTCTAGTTTGTTCTCTCCTGTGCCCGCGTAAAGAGTTCCTTGAAGTCTTAATACCGCCAGACCCGTGATGTTAGTCGGACCGCCACAGTCAGGGCGGTAAAACTGCCCTATCATGACTGTGGTAGATGTACCACAGTCCGACCGCTGGCCCCTCCAGGTTGCCGCCTGTCGACAGCCTGTTGGTCTTGACAGTTGCAATCCACCAAAGCAGCGCTGAAAGCAGCACTGCCCTGGGGATTACGAGTCCCCTTTCCGCCAGCCTGTCCATGGCGGTAAACACCGCCATGCAAAGGCTGGTGGAAAGGGGGTGTCAAGGCCCCATGGGGGACCCTGCACATCCCATGCACTTGGCAGCCCCGTCGCCAGTGCTTAATTTGTGTTTGCTGTTTCCGGTGCTGAGCACTGGCACTTATTTTTTAGGGCTGGGGCTTATTCTACAGCCTCAAGCATTTGCTACGAGCAAAAGACCTATATGGGAAAGACGGAGGAAGGGAAACACGAAAAAGCGTCAGAAAGAGAGAAAGTGGAAAGCTGTAAGAGTGAGCTGGAGCGGCAGGGAGTGACTTTATGTGGATTAATGAGGCCCGAGATGGCTTTCTGTTTTTGCACGTATAATAGCAGCAGCCGCGAGTTTAAGAGGAGAGCTTTGAGCTCCAGCAACTTTTGATTTACAAATTAATCACTGCCCGTCGCACATTTCACTGCCCGACGCACCATAACATTGCAGCCGGCTCGATTATGAGCCAGCGTCAATGTTTTGATGAGTTTTTTGCTGGGCCAACGGGCGGAAGCGGTGTCCCAGCGGAAAACTCCTAATAAGGCAGGAGCATACCACCAGCACTGGCGGTATGCTGGCTGCAGCGGCTTCTGCAGTCTTTTAAAAAGACCGCCGAAGTCTTAATGAGGGCCTTAGTTCTTATACAGCAATATAAATGAGCTATAGCCCGTAGGTAAAATGAGAATGGCAGGCAGCTCCTCTAGGAAACTCTTTAGAGTTGTCAATGAACTATCTCAGCCATCAGTTTCTGGTCTCACTGACCCTTCACAAGAATTTAGCAAAAGATTGGCCATCTATTTCAAAAATAAAATTCTTAAGATCTACTCTGAATTTCCTCCTTCAGTTTAACACAGTTTCTTGAGGGAATCAATGGCCATCTCAATTGAGTTAGCTAGGCTCTCTGTCTTCCCTCTTATTTCTGAGCAGTAAACTAAGGAGCTCTTAATGACCCTTAAGTCAGGGTCTCATGTGGACTCTTTTCCACCTACAATTCTGCAGTTGGCTCCCGATTACATTTTTAAGACTCTACAGGAAGTATTCAATCATACCCTGGATTCAGGGTTTTTCCACAACTTTGGAAGGAAGACAATGCTAGTCCACTTTAAAAACAAAAAGGGCTGACCATGATGGCATGAAAAACTTTTACTCTCTTTCACTTCTGCCCATACCTGACAAGATTCTGGAGACATTTTAATCAGGTCCTAGAGAAGTTCATTGACACTTGTTACATTCTTGATCCCTCACAGAATGGTTCTGGAAGTGGCCACAGCACAGAAATGAAACTTGTTGCTGCAAATGAGAGTATCAGGCATTCAAGCCTAATCATATACTGATGACACATAGAATATTGTATCCATCTCTGCCAATTTGTCTTTGGTAGCTAACAAGTTTAATCTTTGTATGACTAGGATTAATATCTGGATGAAAGAAAATTATCTTAAACTTAATACGGAAAACAGAGGTGTTAATATTTAGTTCACAAGAGTCCATCTGGACCAATAGTTGGTGGCCAGATGAATGTGTCCCTTTACCTACTCCTGGGAAAGTGGCCAAAAATATTGGAGTCATCTTTGATACCTCTCTGAATTTTGAGTCGCAGGTCAATTGTGCAATGAGTATATGCTTCCACACAATTAGGACTCTTATGAAAAATCTTTTTATTGATCCCAATTGAGCAATGTAATTCGGTGCTCATTTCTTTAGTCTGCTCCAGACTTGACTATTGCAATGCCCTTTACCAGAAAACAAAGGATCTGAATATCTTTCAGCCCTCTTCAACTGGTATGTTCCATGCAGGTCACTCAGATCTTCTTCAGATAGGAAAGTCCTCATTTCCAGGTTTAGTAAAGTCAGATGGGGCAGCCAGTCCATTTCCATGGCTGCAGCCAGGTTATGGAACACCCTACCTGCCCACATCGCTGGACTTGACTCCCTTGCTGTATTTAAAAAAAACTTTGAAACCTTGCTTTTCTCATCCTAAGCTACCTGGGCTTTGTAGTGGTTAATGAGAACTGTTACTCTGTTTAACACTTAAATACCCTCTGGTTTATTGGGCTCGGTAAGTTCACTTTTCATTTCATTCATTTTCAAAACTCGCTATCTCTAATTACAAAAAAATAGTCATTGCCACTAAAGCTGAATTTTACTCTAACAAAATCTTAGCTTCTGAAAATTCCACAAAGGAAATCTTCACAATAGTGAGGTCTATAGCCTGTCCTAATTGTGCAGCTGCTACTATAGTTCATTCTCAAATCCTTGCTGACAAACTCTCCAATTATGTTGAGCAGAAGATGAATTCCATCTGTCACTTGTTGAGTCTGTCTAGCTCAAAGGCTGACTCATATGTTGGAAGCTGCTTGTCACCTTTCGGCTTTCTGTCTGGTCTTTCCTCCTTTGACCATCTTCCAGTTCCATCAGGAACTGTAGCTGGGTCCACTCCTGCTATCTGTATGACTGTTTTATTATATCTCTGGGTTTATTAAAGCTGGCTTTCCACTTGACCTGATTAAATATTGTAACATGGCCAAATCTGCCTTTGTTGAATGTTTGTAATGGCTCACTTATTAAGGTCTGTTCCCCAGTGAATAGAAAACGCCTATCATACTTCCACTGTTGAAGAAATCAAATGCTGATTAATCATTTGTTTTAAAATTTTCACCAAATTTCCATTCTACCTATTGTAATAAAAATCTTAGAGAAATATGTCAATCTGTAGCTTTCCAGTTTTTTGGAACAGAACCATCTATTAGAAACTCTACAGTCTGCTTTTCAATCAGCATTGAAACTGCTCTTGTTTCACTTTTGAATGACTTAAGAATGCTACCTTACAAGGCTAATCCAGCTGCATTAGTCCTTCTTGATTTGTCCTCAGCTTTTGACACTGTGTCTCATTCCATCCTCTTTATCAGATTGGCAGTGGTTGGGCTTAGAGGATCCACACTACAGAGGTGTAAGGTTTAGCTTGAGGATAGACATCAAGCTGTGTACCTCCCTCCATAATTGTAAGAGCATTAGTCGTGATCAAATTTAGAAAAGCCTTAAAGACCTCATTGTATATCTACTGACTCGGTTTCTAACGTGTTTCCTGTTTGATTGTTCTCTGTGCTTGGCAGTAGGATTTCTATGAGCAGTTATTTAGGCCCAGGACACCTTTTTGATATTTGTGGGCTCATTAAAACCCGCTTAACTTAGCATGTCTGTGAATTGTTTTACATTTTAAGGAACATTAAGGTGCCCTTTCCTTGGAAACAGAAGGCATGTCACTGTTTTGGAAAGAGCAGGACCTGAAGAACTGTGAAGGGACACAACACCCAGCCAACTGTAGCAAGACAGCATTAACCACAACTGATGCAGACAAAGTGGTGGCCTGCTGCACTGAAGAGGTGGTGGAGCAGGAGCAGATGATGAGTGACTCCTCTGGGAGCTTTGTACTCATCCACCCGAGGCAAAAGAACTCTATGACCAGACAGTAACCTACAAACTGATGAATAAAAGTCACAAGAAAACTCATTTGGGTGTCTCTTTTGAGTTTATTGAGAAATATCTGGGCATTTTTCCAGTAGAAATGGTAGAGGATGCTTGTGGGTGGCAGTGTATAGTTTGGTAGATGGTATCATGTCGTCCTGTCATACCTTTGAGAAACCTCTCTCCCTTCATCTACAAAGTGGTGGTGTACAGTCCCTAAAACGTATGTGAATAATGAGCAAAATACCAGCCAAGGCCACTGAGGACTGTACTCCTTTGGAACTTCGATGATGCAACAACACCTCAGGTTGCAGCAAGAGAAGGAGGGCATGATTTGCAAGCAGGAAAGATTCGGAGCAGAAGTGAAGGGTGGAGGAAAGTTGTGCACTGCCAAGCGTGGCAGAAGACATGCTTACCTGACACGAAGAGGTGGTGGAGCCACACCTGCGTTTTTTTGCCCTATATTGCATGGGGTGCAAAGTCAACAACTGGTGTGGTGAACAAAACAACAATATAAGGTAGGGAGAATATGGAAGATCATTACCGAAAATTCTTTAATTGAAGAAAAGTTTGAAAATGGCCATTTGAAACGTTTACATTTATTGAGAAAAAAAGACAATGCACAAAACTCCCTCCCAAATCCCTTACCCTGCCCCTCCAAATATTATTTTAAGAAATACCCACAAAAAAAAGAACTGATTTAAAAAAAAAAACCTACACGGCCCTGCAAGAATATCCACCAAGGCCATGGCCAACCCCCGCTGTGTATGGCTGAAGACCATGTGCAGTAGAGTTTAGGAATAAAGTGTATCATAAAGACCTGGTAATTCAATAAAAACATATTTTGAAACTGAGTTATGGTTCTGGCTCAAAATACCAGTTGTGGTATGCAATGCACACAATGAACTTCATAATCCACTTTGCCATGCTCAATAGACATATTTGCCAACTGCATAGGATGAAAGGCACTCTAGTAGGAGAAAACATTATTCGCAACATCAGTTATGGTGTTTGTTTCATGTATTGCATACCATAACTGGTGGATTTCAGTGTTTTTTTTTTTTTTTATTTGAGTCAGAAGTGTAAATCAGTTACTCAGTGTTCTTTTCTTTTGTATATACATGAGTTTTAAGAAGTGCTTAAGTCGTGTATATACACACACATAGGGACTAGAAACAGACATATACAGATTAAAGTAAAAAAATATATACATATATACATATACAGTATTGGAGGACTGAGGGGCACTGCATTAAAACCTTGCCTTCCATTGACAGCAATTATTAATGGATGTTTTGACGTCCTGGATAAAGATACTTACCCTGATGGTTGGTAAAACTGAGTTGCACTGCAGAGGACCAAGTAGGTGGAAGGACCAGAATGTCAATGCAACACAGTGTGGTTTAGGTGAGTTGTGATTTAGATGATTCTGGTTGGCAGACCATAGGTTGCTTGCATGGATATTAAAGGGTGGAAGATAGACAGACTGGTGCTAGGCTACGAGTAGCTGTAAAGGCATGCTAGATATGTTTTACACTGAGCCATCCAGCCAAGTAATGAAAGCACAAAGTGACAAATTTTAAAACATTTCTCTTTGGGGCAAATTAATAATGGTTGAGGCTTATTAGCAGACTGTTATGGTAATACAGTTTACAGCAAACAAGGCTGTTTGGACTGAGGTGATTGGGCAGATCTTTTGTAAATGCAGTAGCTGGTACCTAGCTGAAGTAACAGTGATAGTAATGAAATATTTCAATTGCAAGGAACTAATAAAGAGAACACCAAGTATTCTGGAAGATGAGGTTGGACATCAGGAGGGAACCTAATGAAGTACTAAGTAGTAACGTTACAGGTGAAGTGTGTGAAGGAAAGTGTAATAGCTCTGTCTTCGAAGATTTAAGCATAAGATATCACAGTCCCATCCATTGGTGATGAAAGATTTGGACACTGTCTGTTATGTGGGACTGGAAGAGGTTTGTGTAAGAATTGTCTCCTTACCTCACGTCCAATCGCAAGCTGTGCTGCAGCAAATCATCGGAGCGGCCTTGCGCTGCAGTACTCCTTTCTTCCCTGTAAAGGCGCAATAGCATCAATTTCCACCACCTTCTTTGTTTCCCTGCTCATGCTTGGTTTCCCAATAGTATAGTGGATTCTAGGGTGACTTCCTACATGCTGGCTCCTGTCATATGCCGCATGCAGGAAAAAATTATAAGTATGTATGTGTTTTTTTTAAATATATACATATATTGTTCTAGGTATTATTACTATGTTTATAATTGTTTTTATTATTAGTTATGTGCCGTTTCTTCCTAATCTATCCTTGTAACATTATGTAGTCCAGTTGCATTGCAATCGTTCAATGTACCATTTCTTGCTTCTTTGGATTCCACTCATTTCAAGTCCCTGTTATTATTTTCTGCTTGCCTGTCAGCAGCTTGGCCTTGTCAGCAGGAAGGTTTTTCTTGTCTACATGTTTTCTCCGTCTGCTGTGTTTTTTTTCTGGAACAGTCCTAGACTTCCTGTTCAAATATGGCATCCGCTATTGCCTCTGTAGGGGAACGGCTATATGATTGTACAAATAAGACTAAGCAATATTGACTAGAAAACTAGCTCTTGACAGTTACAGAAGCTTGAAAAATATGACAATACTTTTGTTTTATGTTAATTTGTATTCACACAGTTCACCTACTCAGTTGCTTTTTGGGGTTATAGTTTCACAGGATTCATTAGAAAGATGCATGACAGAATCAACTTTACAACATACACACACAAAATAATAAAACATTAAGAGTAATTATCCAACATATTTGACCAAAACTAGTCGAAGTTGTTACTTATAGTCAAGTGCTAGCTGTTTTCTAAATTTTAGTCAGTTTCCTTCCATGAATCAGAGGTAGGGAATTCTACAAGTTTATCTGCTATCAGGGAAAATCACACTCTCCAATCGTGACTGTCCTGTTATTTTGACATACAAAGTAAGGCTACTAGGGTGCAGTGTAACTCTCATTCTATGTTCTGCCAGCTGAATTTTGATGACAGTCAATCTGCTCCTTTAGATTAGTTAGCTCTGTGGGAAATGATCATGGCTTTAAAATAATTATTTCCATTAAATCAGCCAATTCCTAGAAAAAGTTCCTGGTACTCTTCCAGCAAACAGTCCAGTCCAGCCATTTGGACGCTGAGCACAAAATGAACCAGTTGCAGACTTTCCACTGTTTGGCAGCTCAGCAGCATGGCCATTCCTACTTTTGGTGCCAAGTGCTTTGGGAGACGTAGTCTGCTCATTGTGCATGGTATCTGCCACAAATATCCAGCAAGTGAATAAGAAAGTGAGTTTCCGTAGGCATATACCCTCACTTGTGTCTGTAGACAACTCAGTCTCTTCAGGATGGCCTCTTGTATTTTCTGGACCATTGTGTCTATGGAGATGCCTGTGTCTATGATAGCTGTCACCAGGTGTCACCTCCTATCAACACTCAACACCTATGGGTGGACCTGGCTTTTGTTTTGAATTGGTCAATCCAGTGGTCATTCCAAATGGATTTGCCTTCTTCATCATCATTGTCCATGTCTTCTCCTCCTTGTTTATATGTGGTGGTGCACCACGGTGTTTACCGTTTTTTCTGTTTAGTCTTTCGTGGTGGTGAGGATGACCTACACACCTTAGCGAAATGGCTCATCTTACCGCATGCTGTGCACTTCTTGCCTGATGCTGGGCAATCTCCAGCTTGCAGTCATGGGCCGCCACACCGCCCACACTGTCTGTGCTGTGATTTATTTCATTCTATTCTGGTCGTTGTTGCTGTGCGGGATATCAGATTGACTGGTTCGCTCTTTATAGTACACTGTAGGACTTCCTCCATGTGCATAGTTTGGGCTTTTGACTGTTCTTAGCAGCTTCTCAGTCTCAGGATGTCTTGGAGGGATTTTCCTGGCTCTTACAGTATCTGTCCTTTTCTCTAAATCTACCCTTGTGGAGTGCAGACAAGCATCTTTATTCGCGACCTGACATCACAAGGAACAAACAATTACTGGAGCCAACAGGACTCATACTACATACTCAAGTATTGCCCTGCACAGTATCACAGCTGTTATAACAGGATTTATGCGTGTAAAATTACTGTAAGTAACTTTAGAAACAACTGTTGTGATCTTCATCACCGTGGCTAAGATGTCCCTATGGGAAAGTGTAGGGATAATTATTAAAGTGTACTATTCTTTAAAAATAAATACATATTTTAAGGCAAACTATAAATGTAAATGATTTAAAATATTTATTTTGACCTAAAACTACTCAAATAAAATGTTGCAGTACCTTAAGTCATCAAATTGAATGTGTAGTAACACAGTTTAAATATAATATAATAAAATAAAATAATTTAAACATCAATAAAAGATCCCATCCTCACTAACACTTTTTATTTAATGTGTAGTAAAGTTTTTTTAAATTATATTTAATTAATTTCAACTATGTTCATGTTTTAATTACCTTTCCCTTCATTCATGCAAACCTTGGACCTCACCCCATAAAATATGATTGTCAAAAGTACCCAGTGTAATGACTTACACTGGCCTAACATTGTAACATGGAGGACCTTTAAGGACGGTGTTGACATACACTGCCTCGTAAGTTGTCTCTCATACTTCCACTTATAATCATTGTATCATCCATAGAGCGCTGCTGCTACATACTGCTAGGACACGTTTGAAGCACACACCCTGGACCCTCATGCACTGTCTGAATTAAACTTGCCCTGTTTATCACAGAAAGGTACTTTGCTACAAACACGAATACAAGTAATCTCTTTCTCTGTGTCGGTGTGTTAAAAGATATGTACTGTGTCAGTCTTGAGTTTGACTTTGCAGGGTAAATGAATCCTAAGCCCAGTAGTTGTAAGCAGGCTTGAATAAGGAAGCGCCTAGCACATGACATAGCTGTCTTGTGGATACAACTCTTTCATGTAGAGCTGGGAAGTGGTTGCCTTTGTCTCTAGTCAAAACAAGCTCCAACCTCACCAACACCTGAATACTTCATGGAGTGGGCTTCTATTGCCATTGACATGAGGGGTCACACGGATGCATTGCCGTTCCTTTCTCTCTGTTTCCCACATATTAATGTGGCAGGCTACATTGGACCTCACTTGAGGGTTAAAATAAATCGAGAGCAACATAGTTGAAATGCACGTGGACCTCATTGGCTCTGCACTGGCAAACAAATACCTTGCCCCTCATAAAAGTGTAATAAACTACTTATCTATGTACTGAACTCAGAGGCTTCCTAATGTCACCTAAAACACTTGGATGAGAAGGTAGTAGGTACACAGGGCACTGAATACTGAATTTAAGGTCCTTTGGACTACATTTCCCTGGCAGGTACATGCAAGCACTGCTTTCCCCGTGGTCTGCTGCACAGTTCTGGGCCTTTTGTGGGAATAAGCTAGTGCCGCAGACACAAACTCCTGCACCCTGGTTTCCGATGGAGTGTAAGAGGGAGCAGTTGCCCTGATCCTGTTCTGCAGCCTCTCTCCTAGAACCCTTTTGATGATTTGCTGAACACTAATGTTTAGGGCGGGTGTTCTGTAAGGCAAGTGTTTACTAACCAGATTAGACACTGTCCTGAGGCTTGTTTTGCTGTCAGAAGTGCTATACTGTGAGGCTACTATTGTTGGAGGCCAAAAGCTACAATGATGAGCCTTAACTACAAATCTTTATGAGAAATTGCACATCACGATAGTGTGGGAAAGACACATTGTGCCCAAATAGCACGGCTCTTCTTCCATCGTTTAGTCACTTGTCAGGGCCATTGAGTGCTTAGCTGAACAGTCCCATCTTTTGGTGAAATTCGAGGCAGGCCTGTATGTTACTTTGCCACGTTGCTTGCCCTCAGATGTGCTAATTTCGGATTCAACAAGGGTCTTTGTGCTGAGGAGATGGGTGTTTTGCCAAAGGCACTATGCCTGTGCTTGGTACCTCGGAGGGTGGCGGGGGGAGGGGAGAATATTAATTAAATAAATAAATAAAAATCAACTTACCTGAAAGCCGTGCTGCGCCCCGCTCCTCTGCTGGCTGCAGGAAGGCAGAGGCTCCCAGCCTGCCCTGAGGCAAATCCTGACGCTGCTCAGAGCAGCATCAGGATTGGCTGGGAGCACCCAGTCAGGGTGCTCCCAAGCATACTGGGAGCCTGTGCAGGTTCTCTCCAGCCCAGCAAATGTGTTGCTGGGCTGGAGAGTGCCTACTGCGCATGTGTGTTTGGCCGGCCCAAGACGCCCGGCCAAACACACATGCGCACTGAGGGGAGTGCACAGTGCACTTCCCTCTGCTCATCAACCCAATGCCCCGCCCCTTTCACAAGGAAAGCATAATAAACAGAGTTTATTATGCTTTCCTTGTGAAAGGATTTGGAGCCGTTGCTGCTGGTTGGGGGCGACACTCCTCTGCCCTCATAGAGGAGCCGTCCCTGCACAAAGCTGATACTGGTCCGATAAGCACCAAAATTGGCAGGTTATTCCCCAAACACTTATGATAGATGATAATTATCACAAGGGCCTGCTTTAGCACTTCTAGCTCCTGGTCCGATAGTCTTTTTGGCACCCCCCACCCCATTGACCTCCTTCTCTACTAATTCCATCACTACCACTATCCAACAGTGCCCCTCATCTCTCCAAAATCACTCTGACATACATTTCATTTTTTTTTTTTTAAATGCTACTCGTAGTTCCCTCCCACTCAGTTGATTTTCTATGTGGTACAGGTTCTTTGCGGGAGACACATCAACTCTCTGCACTGCTTTATGATGCTTTAAAACTGCCACTAGAGAAAACTCCAATCTCTTACCAGCAGTAACATTAATCACCAGAGTTATCTTGACATTTTTATTGTTGCCTGGAATTCCTGGATGCACAAGGAAGTTCATGTGCCTTTAAACCCATAATTAATTTTTAAACACAGCGCACCCACAAAAATCAGCGCCAGGTGCAGCTGCACTGGTTGCACCGCCCTAAAGCCTTCCCTGATAACGGGCCGCTCGTATTAGGAGCCTTATTGTATGCCTTTAAAATAGAAAGCATGATCTAAAAGCAGATGGTTTTCAGGCAGGCGCTCAACCTGGTGCCCTATGATGAAAAAATAAATATTCTATCTTTTCATATCACATCTATGGCGTTCCAGAATCACACAGGCCAGTAAGAGAATGCATACAATAGCACTTCTATAGATTGGCTTTAGTTATAAGACTATGTTCAGCCTAACGATTAAAGACCTCATTCACAAAGATTTGATTTAGAGATGTATGCAACATAATGGGTATTTTATGTTTGCACATGTCTGTACTCTGTTTCTGGGGTATTCCCATGCATTCCCTAGTGAGGCATGCTTAAAGAATGCACATTGTAATATCTGTGTGTATCTTCAAAGCATCCATATGCCTGTGTTACTTATGACTTTTTCTAACACTGTTTTGGTATAATTTATCCAGTGTACACGTGTTACTTATGACTTTTTCTAACAGTTTTAGTATAATTTATCCAGTGTACACCTGTTATTTATGACTTTTTCTAGCACTGTTTCAGTATAATTTATCCAGTGTACACGTGTTACTTATGACTTTTTCTTACACTGTTTCAGTATAATTTATCCAGTGTACACGTGTTACTTATGACTTTTTCTTACACTGTTATAGTTTAATTTATCCATTGTACACGTGTTACTTATGACTTTTTCTAAGACTATATTAGTATTATTTATCAAGTGTACAAATTCCACAAGTCTAGTGTTAGGAAACTATCAAACTTTTTTTTCATTAAAAGTATTTTTCAAACTCATGGCATCCTCTTTAAAACTCCGCATTTAAAAAACAGGCTTCTTATTTTCTCGTTTTCTGTGTGGTAATTCAATCCTGGCGAAGAATGAAAATATAGTCAGTGGGTTGTGAATGACCGAGGAAGTGTATTGTTTCTGATATATTTTACAAGCAAACTAGAATAAAATCATATTTAGCCCGCTGACAGGCTCGTTCAGCATAGGTCTCCAATGGCTGTAAAACCAAGGAGGCCACAAAGGGGCCCATAATTAATCAAGTCCGAAGGCCTGTCGAAAAGTATGTCTTTAGTTTCTTCCTGGAAACCCCCAAGATGAGAGGAAGACCTCAGCTTAGCTGCGAGGGCACTGACCCCCGTGGGAACTAACACGAGGTCTGACTGCCCTGGGGTCCCTCTTGTAGTTTCTGATACGGTGCTCAGCGTGTGGCTTTGGCAATGTGCATGTCAGCTGCATTTTAAGGGCTGCAATCTGAATGTAATTGAAAGTCTATTTTTAAGAACCCAGAATATGTCTGTTGATATTAAACACTTGACTCACACAATATCCAAGATTTAGACTTTTGAGTGGTAAGGCGGCCTGGAGGTTTAATGTTAAACCAAGTAGCTGCAGGTTTGAATCAGTCGATTTCATAATCTAGATTTTATATTTCTCGAATGGCTAATATTAGCACTAGTGACTTTGGTAAAAATAAGCAGTGAATGATCGGTTTAAGAAATGTTAAGTTTGGAACAAACAATTAGGAAATGTAATTGAACACTTAGCTTTGCCTGAAGTCCTTGTATACCATTCCCAATCAGAAATTTCAGAATCACGAATTATGTTTGCTTTATTTTGAACAAATATTTAAATTGTAATTCTTAGTTCATGTGTTTACAACTATTGAGTAATTCATTAAAAAATATTAATTTATTAAAAAAAAAAAAAATTCCTCTATGTTAAAAAGCAAACAAATATAGTGAGATACTTTTGAAAAATGTATATTGCCTTTGCCATTTTCTCCAGAGGTGTGAACATTCACCAGCCTTTAGTATTCAGATGAATATACCTGCACAATCCAATCTCGCCTTGAAGATTTAAGGCACATTAGTTTATAACAGATACAAATCTTGACATATGTTGTTAAACAGTTGATTTCTGTATAGCATGCTGCAGGGAAAGTAGGTGCTAAGGGGCTGCTATGGAGGAGAGACATCACACACTTGACGTGACCCAAACACCACTAGGCTCTCGCACTATCAACAAAGAGCCCCAGAAACGCAAACCAGTTTCACTAATGGCAGCCTTGCTTCAACTTTTCTTTTTCGGGCTCAGCATCAATGCAATTCCCGGAGAAAGTGTGCAAGATACTTTTTGAAGCAAATCATGCCATTTGCAAGAACTTTGAAAACTTAAATGCCCAATCAAACTTTAATTCAAAGGGTGCGTTTTTTTTCCAGTACAAAACAATGTGTTCACAAGTTATGCAACAAGGACAAATGTCACTTGAACATCTAATAAAAAATCATTGTACTAATATTACTGAAAACCATTTATTAGCAGCTTGATGTAGGGGAGGGTAGTAATGTTGAAGTTTCCAAAAGAAATACAGGTTCATTTTCCTCAACCCTGGGGCTATTAGGACCATCTTTAGTGCTCCCCTAAAGGCTAACACACCTCTGGTGTAGAGTCCTCCAACTTAGCCATTATCTTTTCTAGGTTCCGAAATTAACTCTGCCAGGTATTTTGGCTGTTCTGTCGCCCCTAGCTGGTGACTTGTCCGTCACCACGTCTAGTGCATTAAACACCATGAAAAACTGAATTGGAAAAGTATGCTCGCCTCAATGAAAGGTAATTAAGATGCACCTTCAATGCTGGAAAATGTACCCCCGCATGCTAGTGAGAATAGATATGTGAAACCAGCACTTAATTTGTAAATGAAAACGTGCC
This sequence comes from Pleurodeles waltl, assembly GCF_031143425.1. Lineage (NCBI taxonomy): Eukaryota > Metazoa > Chordata > Amphibia > Caudata > Salamandridae > Pleurodeles > Pleurodeles waltl. Next base: position 187,675,349 of record NC_090444.1, on the reverse strand, counting down.
GGTGCCCAGAGCGCTCCTCTGAGACACGCGGCTGCTGCTATTAAATGTGCGAGCATGGACTACTGAGGCAGCGTAATCCTGAAGCCATCTCGGGCCTCTTACTCTTGTAGCTTTCTGTTTTCTCCATTTGTGGTGCTTTTTCGTTTTTCTCTTCCTCCGTCTTTCCCATGTGTCTTTTGCTCGCGGTAAATGCTTGAGACAGAAAAATAAGTGCCAGTCCTCAAAAATAAGTGTCAGTGCCCCACACTGGAAACCACTGGCTCAAATTAGGCACTGTGTGAACCCTAACAATTTGCCCCCAGTGACAATATTTTTGGCCTCAGGTCTTGTCTCCGAAGCATGCATAGGTGATTTTCCCACAATTGTAGGTACATTACTAATGGAGTAAATTGCCAGTGCTCACATATGTTGGTGGAAATTCCACCAACAGTGATGACATGCCTTTTTATGGACTTTCTATCACGTTTTTTCACCAAAGTGGTTCCTTCCAAGTGGATACATCCAACATGGTGGCTAAATGTTCTCCACCCTGGCGGAACTCTAAGTATGGCAGATTTTCTCTCATCTGTCACCTTGGTGTGGATAGGAATGTCACCACGTTGGCAGACAAAAAACTGGCTGACAAAATGTCAGTCAAATTCTAAAATAGCCAAAGAATAAATGACTGTGGTCTTACCAGGACTTAGGCACCAAGATAGATCTGTTAGGGCACACGTTCAAACTGTAGCAGAGGATTTGTCTGGGTCAAAATTATTACATTCACACATAGATCTGTACCCAGTTAGCTGCGGAGCAGGGACCAGAGGCTGTAGGTACCGACACGGCCTGGCCACTCCTAACCTCTTCCAAAACCACTGGGGGAAGCAGACAATTTCCCCCCAGTTAGGCTACAGACTGGCATGTCTCTGGATGCCCGTATCCTACCACCAATCCTCACTGACCACCCCACTGACATTTACCACCTACTTAGAGCAAATATTAAATGCCCCCAGAATAGTCCCTGAATCGGGGAAAACACACAGATTTTTCCACCGGGAGTTCCTCGGTTGGCACAGTTATTCCCCATGACAGGGACAATAACTCTAAAGAGGCAGATGTAGGTTGGGGAGACCAGCTTGAATTGGACATTTTGCTATGCCGACACCAAAATCAAGTCAATTTGTAGTGCTGGTTCCTGAATGCAGCTGGAGGCTTTATCTGAGTCTAAAGGAGCTTGGATACAAGAGCTGGGGGCTATTGGTTTTCCACTTAGGTGAAGATAAAAGAGCACAGAGCTAGGCATAGAAACATCCTATGTCTGGCTGTATTCACATACACAAAGCTCCTTTCCTGATTTTGTTTTGTGAGGTCCATAGCATTCAAATATACTCCGTGACAATGGTGGAGGATTTCACAGCATAGATCTGCAGATTTGGAGGCCCTCTGGATGGCTTAGGAAAGTTTTGAAAGCTTTCTGCTAGATGGGGCATTCCCCTTGTCTGACGACGTCATTGATGTCTTGGATAGGTGTCTGCATGTCCCTTTTGTCCATTGGTACCAGGCAGTAATTTCAACAGAGTCCTAGTTTCAGAGGCTCTTGTTGCCAGCTATTTAAGACCGACCCTAGTAACCTCGGTCCTCTTGACAGACACTGTACTGGTCTCCACCCAACCTACACAGGTTTCCAGGTACTTCCCATAGAATACAGTAACTGTGAATTCTTCCTACTTGCCAGTAGCTTCACTGAGTCTGGATTCCCTAAACACCCCTACACGTCAGACTCTAGTATGCAAGGATTAGAGCAGCTAAGCAGGTTTTTTCCATTGGACATAACTTCCTGGGTTCCTGGGGCTATTTAGCAAACACAGTTTCCTACAATTTCTGAAACAAGCCGTTAATTCAGTAATTTGTGCTGAAGGTTTGGAGAACTTCTGCAGCAGGCAAGCAGGGATTCTTTGCAGAAGCAGGGATGGCTGTTTCCCTCTCTTCTCTTTACCCAAGCTTCCTCAAAACTTCAATTGGGCTGAATTTGGCTTCTTTAAAGATGCACCAAGAATGCCATTGGCAGATGTCTCTCGCTTAATCACTTCTTCTTGTATGTCAGTTTGATGTATGTCCTGCTCTGAGAAAGTGCATCATGTCAAAGGCAACCTCTACATATATATTTCTATTTATTTCTATTTATAAAGTGCATGGCTGCACCTCAGGGCTTCGTGGACCTAAAAGCAGAAAGATAGACCAGATTCAGACACACCAGCTCAATCTCTCTCAAACAGCCAGGCCTTGGAAGACATCCTAATGCTGAGTTTGTCCTTGGAACTACAAAGGTTCAGAGGGAGGGCCATCCATGGCTTAGTTGCTAAATAAACAAAAGACTGACCCGGCTTCTGATTTTGTGAATTTTTGGAATCATCACTAGCCAAGTATTAGAAGTTCTTAAGGATCTCAGTTGTGAATAAGGCTGAACAAGATGGCCTAATACTCTTATTGTGGAAAGCACAATATGTAACTCACAACGATTTGAATTGTACCCTTTTAAAGTTTCACATGTACAGCGCTTGTGCTGTGCTTGTGAAATCTATTGTTAATATAAATCTTAAAGGGGGCTTACATTCCGCCCTCACTTTTAATTGGCTTGCATGCTTGCCACTTTTCCTCAGTTTCTATTGGGAGTAGCATACTATTTCCTGTTGTTCCTCTCGTGTGTTTCTCTTATCAGTATCCCATGGCACAAGTACTATCTTCATCATCTTTTTTTTTTTTAGGCTTTTCCTGGACAGCACTTGCGCTGTGCTTGTTTTTCATGTGCTGGTATTTCTTTTAGAAGGCTTAATTGGTTACTCAAAAGTTTTTGTTGGCCGTGCAATCAGTGCCTATCATTTCTCTTGTTTCTGTTTCACACCGTGCTATAACTTTCATTTGTTCCACGAGGCTTGGAAGGCATCGTTCTCTAAGCCTCGCTTTCAGTCTTAAGCCCCGACTAAATGCCAGCCTGATGTCTACATCCGAACCCAATCACTGAATCCAAATGAACCTGCATTCGTTGCGCAGCCAGCATTCATCTAAAATTCAAATTTCTGTTGTGAGTCAGATGCCTTTCATGAGACCATTTCCCAGATCCTGGAAGCATGAGGTGACTCCGGGTAAATAAGCAAAGAAAAACAAAGCCTGACGTGCTTGTCACATGAGGTTGCCTCTTACTAATGGTTACTAGGGTTTCCATCACAAATCCGTTGCCTCCTGTAATAGGACGCTCCAGTGACACCTATTTCAGAGGCACCCCATAGAGACTGCTACAGGCTTACTGAAAAACAAACACATCAAAGACAACAAAAAAGTGCACCCTGCAGAGTTAATGTCTTCACCTAAAGTCAGAGGTTACGCTAAATGCATGGTATTGTTACCAAGTTTCTTAAACTCTTTAAACAATAGCAAAGAGTGGCTGTGTGTTTCCAGTCATCCACGCTGTGGAATATGTACACTCCTAAAGTGCAGAAGACCGTGTAGCCCCGCCTCTGTCTTGTAGCCATTGGTTAAAACTTGACACCCCTCTCGATTTGTAAACGGGTCAGCTAGCCTATATTTCCAAGACTCGCTCCTAGGCGAGCCTGTGCGCTGCCTGGATATGTAGTGAGTGCTTCTCTGTCGACGTAAACCGAAACACGAAAAGAACCAATTACTAAGAGCATTGCCATTGGTTGAAATGTTTGTTAGCTTTTCTTCAGCAGAAGACTACTAAACACCCAATGTCACAGAATCCCTAGCAGCTGTTCCAATCGCATCCCTCCCAGATTTGCTCAGAGTAACTGTTGCCAGACTAGCACTTCAGAAACTTTCAATGCTTTGTAAATACCGGGGAAGCTCTTAGGTAGCAAACTGCCTCTTATAGATGCGTGGAGGATACTTTGTTTATGCATTGTTTAAAGAAAAAATCCACAAGCAAAATAGGGGTAAGGCCAGCAGCCAGGTCAAATGCAGGAATCATCCCTTCAGAGGTAGCCTAGGTGAACAGAGCTTGTTCTCCTCTGTCTCCGGCTGTGATGGCTGACTCGTGTCTGAGTGATGTGGTGCTGCATGTGCCTGTGGAGTTACTGCAGGTGGTCCCTGGGTGGTCCCTGGGTTGATGGCAGGAGGTAGGGGTGCTGCTCAAATTTATCACTGGTGCCCTGCTCTGCTTCTTCATCTTCCAGCCCGCTTAAGAAAGAAGGTAGCGGGTTTCCCAGTTTGGACTGACTTTACTGCGGGAAATCAGCACTTTCTTACCCTGCTCAGAATAACTTGCATTTGGCAGATTTTATCCCAGTGAAAATCAGATGGTGTCATTAATGTCTTTATGCCTTCTTGTATCTCCTTTTATTCCTCTCTCTTTGTAAGTAGTAAGTACTCTTTTAGATTGCTCTATTAAAGTGCATATTTATAGATTTACATAAATGTGCAAATTGTAGTTGATCTTAACAATACAAAGATTGACAAAACTTAAAGAAAAACAAATTGAAACTTTCAGTCTACAGTTGAAAAGCCGGGAGTGCAGGACAGCGCGCCCTAATTTGTAGCATTCATAGGCCATGAAACAAGGCAGTAGATATAACATTAAAATAGCTGCCACCTTGAACCATATCTTAAATAGCATTAAGGGAAAGAGTCCTACACTCCCTTTCATCGTCCTTCGATTCACTTGTCCTTTCACGCATCCATCTACACATCCATCCTTCAATTTTCCCTTCCACCCTTTATTCATCCACATTTGCATGCTCCTACCATCCCCATCCACTCGTCAGTATATAAATGTATCCATTTATCTTTTTAGCCAATGATTCTTTTACTAGCCCCACACTTATCTTTCCACCAATCATCCATTCACTCTGTTATTCATTGTTCCATTGCTCCATCGATCCATCAATTCAGGAATAATGCCTCTTTCACAATAGTGTAAAATGTTATTTTTACAAAAAAATAATAATAATCACATAGGCAAAACCTATTGCATTTACCAATGCTTGCTTTGATTGGCAGCCAATGAAGTTTAGCCAAAGACTTAGAGGTGGAATGGTGCTTCAGCACCCTCATCAGCAGATTGGCTGCCATGTTTTGGGCAATCTGTAATCTTCTGAGCAGGGACTAGGAAGTACCTAAGTAAAGTACATTACAGTAGTCAAGACACAAAGTTACCAAAACTTGAACAACAGTTGTTTGGAAAGTGATTGGCAAAATACCCATTAATTTTCTGATGATTCTCAAGATGCTAAAACAAGCTTTTGCTAGTTTCCTGACCTGAACTTCAAAAGACAACGTGTCATCCATCCAGATCCCTAAATTCTTAACAGAGAATTTAGGCTGTGGCTGAGGTCTAAAACTATCTGGCCACATTCTGAAAAGATTGGGGAGAAACAGAGATGAAAGCAAAAACACATGAAGAATTATAAATGTTATATAGAGTGGGACACAGAAGAAAACATTGTGCTACAAAGTGCACCTTAAATGAAATAAAAATGAAATAGGAGGCAGACCAAGGTCTGGAACAGGATGAAGCAGAATTTAATTGTAATAAGATGTAGGAAAGTACCTCTTTTTGACATGGTTACCCCCCAGTTTTTGCCTGGTATCTGAGGTAATTTTATCTGAAAGTGCACTGGGTTCCTGCTAACCAGGTCCCCGGTGCCAGATCTCTTTCCCAAAACTGCACAGTTGTTTCCCCAATTGGCAAAATCGTTAGCACCCTCTGTAAGTCCCAAGTAAATGGTACCCCTGGTACATAGGGCCTGGGATACTAAAGAGGATCCTCAAGAGCTGCAGCACGAGATGTGCCACCCTAAGGGATCCCTCACCAAGCATATGACAGGGTGCCATTGTAGGCTGTGTGTCTTGGTGCAGACAAAAGTGAAAACACAACATGGCACACAGCCTGTGTGCCATGCCCCTTAACACTGCATGGAATAAGTCACCCTCTAGCAGGCCTTACATCCCTAAGGTAGGGTACATTATATTACATGTGAGGGCGTATCTGAATGAGCAGATATACCCCTGCTATGTCTTTGTCAATTCTCAGACATTACAAGTGACCAGGAAAGCTATATTACATACAAGTGCTGGACACTGGTCAATACGAGTTCCGCAGCTACATGATGGCTTCAGTGAAGATAGGGATGTTTGGTATCAAATATCTTGTGTTGGTGAACCTACACTGATGCCAATGTTGGATTTACCAATACATGCAGCCAGAGGGCACCTTACTACCAGACTCTGGTGTGTTCGCTGACTAGTGTCTCCCAGTCTGCCACCCAAGACACCATTCTGGACCCATAGGGTGAGAGACCTCTACTCTCAGGAGGTTCAGAACAAAAGACTGTCCGTGAAGAGGGTGTAATAACCTCTCCCACAGGGTGACATGCTGATTAGTCTTCCTAAGGCGGCAATCCTCAAAGGGCTACCACCTTTGAAATGCAAATCTGGCTCCCTTCACAGGAGAAGAAGCCACCCCCCCCACCCAGAGCCCATATGGCACCTGGGCAGGTGGGAAAATTAGCTAGTCAGGTAGGCGTGCCACTCCCAGGCTAGAACCACCCCTAAGTCGTGTTACTACAGGGTGGACACCATTTTTCAGAAGTAGCCATCTTGGTGATGGCAAACTTATGAATTCTGGGGCAGGGTTATACCCACTTCCCAAAGGAAGAGGTCATATAGGAGGCGTAGTGACCCCAAGGGCCAGTAGCCCATTGGCTACTACCCTACACAGCCCTAACACCTGTAAATTGAGTATTTAGGGGAGCCCCTGACACCAGAGAAGCAGATCCTGACATCCTAAGAAGACCAAGGACATTGAAGAGCTGCAACAGCAGAAGAGGAGAAAAGAAGCAGCTGACCTGATACCAACCACACCGGCCGAACTGCATTCCTCGTCAAAATCTGCACCAAAGTCCACTCGTCCTGCAGCTGTTACTCCAGGAACCCAGGAGGACTGACCACCTTCGAAGAAGACTCAAGACCTCCTGTGAACAGTTGATCTGTTCTCCAACAACCTCCAAAGAAGGGACTCTGAATCCTCTGGAACCGCTAAAGCCCAACATCTCAAATCATCTCTGCACCCGCCATCTCTGACCCGATTTGAAGTAGACCACTGGTGCTGAAAAGGTCCCCCAGATCCCTAGAGTCTGAGACCATTGTGGTTTCACCACTCCTGGATTCCCAGATGACACCTGCAGCCTCTGTACACAGACCCCTTTACCGCGACATCTCCGGTCAGAGAAACCCAAAACCTAAGGACACAGCTGCACCCCTCGCCCCTGAGCCATGGAGAAGAGGACCAAAGGTGTCTGTGCCCGAGCATCGTGAGGCCTGAGCCCTACTGTTGGTTCAGCCCGATGCAGCCTCCTTCTGCAGTCCGATCTCCATAGGAATGCATTGGGCACCTGACTCTGTTTTAAACTCTTCACCCGGCCACGCCCATGCCACTGAGGGTTGTGGGTGCTGACTTGGACCTTGCCCACAACTCACCTTAACTCCAGGAGATTGGTTTTGTAAGTCGCTGTACTCTACCAGTTTGCAGAATGTATTTTTCATCCCATAGGATAACATTCCAGAACTCAGAAACTGCAGTGTCCACTTTTTAAAGTGAAAATAATTTGTACATTGGTGTGGATCTCCTTCTTGAGTCATGTGTCTCATTTATTGACTATTGTGTGTATTTGTAGATGTCTTGCACTTCTCTGTGGTAAGCCTAAGGCTGCTCGACCACACTACCCCTAAATAGAGCACTTTGGGATTGCATAGCAAGCCCTGTCCACTTAGTGGGGAACCCCTGGACCGTTTACAAGGTATTCACATACCACATAAAGCGCAAGCTTCCTACATCAGAGTTATACCCAAAAAGGGACTAGAATCACCGGTTTTAAATACACTTAGTTTAATTATTTACAAGGAACTTACCTCACACCTAGGAAGCTCCAACTGATATCATATATGATGCCCCCAATTTGCATAGATGTGGAGCTTAATTTTGAAAATCTATATATACTTAATTGTTGAAATTTTGATCCTTATTTTTTGGCTATGATGGTAGGGATATCTCAATATGCCTACTCAATATTCCATACGTATACCATCTCCACTACATATATTATCAATTTATATAGATGTAGAGTTAAGAATAGTAAATCCACGTAGTATTTTGGACACAATATTAAGATATATCAATATTGCCTACTTGATATTCCAGACTACAGCCCTTTGAGATAAGAAACAAATACCAATAAGGATAATTTTTCTAAAAAAATGTCATAAGCTTCTAAGTGAACTCAAGGATCACTAAAGTACCATATTCAAACTTACAACTATAGTGCCATATTCAAACTTACATCTCATGTTCTGGCTATTTTTAATGAGAGCTACTAAGCCAAGTTCCAATGGAGACTTGAGTCTGAAACCTCAAATTAGAATAACTAAAGAACTAAGGTGGTCATTACAACCCTGGCGGTCGGTGTTAAAGCGGGCGGTAAAACCGCCAACAGGCCGGCGGTAAAAAAATTGGAATTACGACCGTGGCGGAAACCGCCAACATAGACAGCCACTCTAACACTCCGACCGCCACGGCGGTACAAACAAACAGCTTGGCGGTCACTGCCAACAGACAGGCGGAGGACAATGTACCGCCCACAGAATTACAACAGTCCAATCCGCCACCTTTTCCGGGGCGGATTCACCGCTAACAAAAACACGGCGGAAACAGGACTTCGAAGGGAAAACCCTCACCTCTACACACCCCACGAGGAACCAGGACGCCATGGAACCAGAGCTCCACATTTTTCCAGCCTTTATCTTCTTGCTCCTCTACCAGGAGCACGAACGCCGGCAGCGAAGACCACGATGAGTACTGCACCTAAGACACAGGGGAGGGAAAAAACAGTGACACACACACGCAACACCCCCACCCTCACCCACGACAACACACACACTAATACAGCATGATACATTACAGTTACACCCCTAACCCCCCCCCCGGAAGAATGCAAAGACAAAAGGAAATAAGGTGAACGATTGTAACATATTAAAATTCAGTATTCCAAAAATATACATACACTATTTACAAATATATACACCAATAATATTAGTCCAAGGTATTCCACCATTAAAGTCCGTGGATCACTGGGCCCAAAATGCATGGGCGAGGCCCACACAAGATACCCGAACAAGACAGAGAGAACACTGCAGGGGCATCAGATAGAAATAAAACAGGCACCTCAGGGGGAAGGGAAAGGGTGGGCACCTCAGCTGGTTGAGTGCACAACGCCAAATCCACGAGGGGGCCCCATGCCCACTGTTCAATCCTGGAGAGTGCAAAGCCACAGTCTCTCAAGTCTCTACAGTGGGTGGGTTGCCCACTGTTCTATCCTGTGGAGTGCAAAGCCACAGTCTCTCAAGTCTCACAAGTGGGTGGTTTGCCCACTGTTCAATCCTGGAGAGTGCAAAGCCACAGGCTCTCAAGTCTCTACAGTGGGTGGGTTTCCCACTGTTCTATCCTGGGGAGTGCAAAGCCACAGTCTCTCAAGTCTCACAAGTGGGTGGTTTGCCCACTGCTTAATCCTGGGGAGTGCATAGCCACAGTCTCGCAAGTGGATAACAGTCTTCACTGGTTCTGGAGGGGGCCTTGTGCAGAGTGCAGAGTGCTTCATCCTGCCAAGGACAGAGGTAGTGGATGTCTTTCTCCACTGGTTCTGGAGGGGGCTTTGTGCCCAGAGTGCTTCATCCTGCCAAGGACTGTGGTAGTGGATGTAACTCTCCACTGGTTCTGGAGGGGGCCTTGTGCCCAGAGTGCTTCATCCTGCCAAGGACAGAGGTAGTGGATGTCTTTCTCCACTGGTTCTGGAGGGGGCCTTGTGCCCAGAGTGCTTCATCCTGCCAAGGACAGAGGTAGTAGATGTCTTTCTACACTGGTTCTGGAGGGGGCCTTGGGCCCAGAGTGCTTCATCCTGCCAAGGACAGAGGTAGTGGATGTCTTTCTCCATTGGTTCTTGAGGGGGCCTTGTGCCCAGAGTGCTTCATCCTGCTTGTGACGGCCTCAGTAGCGTCAGAGCTTTTGGTGCTCATGGGCCTATGGAGCTTGTGGCGGCGGTGTCTTTGGCAGCGGTGCTTGTGGCGGCGGTGTCCTTGGCAGCGGTGCTAGTGGCGGTGGTGTCCTTGGCAGCGGTGTTTGTGGCGGTGGTGTCTTTGGAAGCGGTGCTTGTGGCGGTGGTGTCCTTGGCAGCAGTGCATGTGGCGGCGGTGTCTTTGCCAGCGGTGCTTGTTGCGGCGGCGTTGTCCTTGGCAGCGGTGCTTGTGGCGGCGGTGTCCTTGGCAGCGGTGCTTGTTGCGGCGGCGGTGTCCTTGGCAGCGGTGCTTGTTGCGGCGGTGTCCTTGGCAGCGGTGCTAGTGGCGGTGGTGTCCTTGGCAGCGGTGTTTGTGGCGGTGGTGTCTTTGGAAGTGGTGCTTGTGGCGGCAGTGTCTTTGGCAGCGGTGCTTGTGGCGGCGCTGACTTTGGCAGCAGTTCAGCTGCTGGCGGTCCTGTCTTTGACAGCGGTTCAGCTGCTGGCGGTCCTGTCTTTGGCAGCGGGGCTGCTGCTGGAGGTCCTGTCTTGGGCAGCGGGGCTGCTGGCGGTCAGCTCCTTGGCAGCAGGGCTGCTGGCGGTCCTGTCTAGGGCAGTGGGGCTGCTGCTGGCGGTCAGCTCCTTGGCAGCGGGGCTGCTGGCGGTCCTGTCTTGGGCCGCGGGGCTGCTGCTGGCGTTTCTGTCTTGGCCAGCTGGGCTGCTGCTGGCGGTCGGCTCCTTGGCAGCTGGGCTGCTGGCGGTCGGCTCCTTGGCAATGGGGCTGATGGTGGTCCTGTCTGGGGCAGTGGGGCTGCTGGCGGTTGGCTCCTTGGCAGCAGGGCTGATGGCGGTCCTGTCTGGGGCAGTGGGGCTGTTGGCGGTCTTCTCCGCCGTGCTGATCTTCCCAGACTTGCCGGTTTTCTTGTGCCCCTTCCCCACCTTGGAAGGTGTCGCAGCTGACTCCCACCTGTACCCCTGGGAGCGGCTTTGGTGGCTGGTGTCTTCCCGCTTTCCCGCCGGGCACTGGCCAACTTTTGATGCTTGACAGGTGGGGGACTGTCCGTGCTGTGGCTCCTTGCCACAGTGGCTGCCCTGCTGCCTGGTGCACTCCATAATCCGGTGACTACTGGCACCCCTGGTCCCGCCGATGTTGTGGCTGAGGTGCTAGGTTGGGACCTGAGAGTCGGGCCCTAGGAGACTGACGAGGTGGGGTAGGTGAGGGAAAGAGGTCAAGGGTGGACAGGAAAAGTTTCTTAGGAACACTGGGACGGGTAGCTGGAGGGGGTTTGGGAGTGGAGGAAGAAGTTGTGGTTGTAGGAGGTGTACGTTTGGTGACTTTGGGTGAAGGTGCATGCGCTGGAGGCTGTCGTGAGGTGGATGGCTGTTGGGTGGGAGTGTGCCTGCATTTGTGTACCTTGGGAGGTGGCGTCACAGACACACTGGGAGAGGACACGGGATGTGTGAATGGTAGTGGGGGTGGTGACTGCACGTGAGCGGGGTGTGGTGGTGGGTGTGCTGGTGATGGAGGTAGTGGCTGAAGATGTAGTTCATGCAGGTGTGAGTGGAGACGAGACTGGGAGGGAGACGAGGAGGAGGGGGACCCAGTGGAGGCAGTGGATGTTGGTATGTCTGCATGTGTGTGATGCTTGTGTGAGTGTCTGTGGGATGTGTGGTGCTTATGTTTGCAAGGGCTTCCTTTGTGTGCATGCTGGTCTGATGGTGTGCTTGGGATAGGCTGAGGTACAGGGGTGTGGGTCTGGTTGGAGGAAGTTGGAGGGGGGAGGCTAGAGACAGGGACAATGGCTGCCATCAGTGCTGAGGCCAGAGTCTGAAAAGCTCACTGAAGGGCTGCCTGACCAGAATGAATGCCCTCTAGGAATGCATTGGTTTGTTGCAACTGCCTCTCTACACCCTGGATGGCATTCAAAATGGTAGACTGCCCAACAGTGAGGGATCTGAGGAGGTCAATGGCCTCCTCACTGAGGGCAGGAGGGGTGACAGGGGCAGGGCCTGAGGTGCCTGGGGCGAAGGTGATGCCCACCCTCCTGGGTGAGCAGGCACGGGGCAAAGGCTGAGGGGCTGCTGGGAGGGCGGTGCTGGAGGGGGTGGTGGCGGCTGTACCTGTAGATGCGGGGGCACAGATGGGCCCGCCACCGCAAGGGAGCTCCCATCAGAGGACGTGTCCGTATCACTGGTGTCAGCTTCTGTCCCCGCCGTGGAGCTCCCCTCGCCCTCCGTCCCACTGGTGAAATCGGAGTCCGTAGTCTCGCCCTCCGGGCCATGTGGGATGCAGCTCCCTCCTGCTCGGGTGACACTGCTCCTCCACCTGATGATGCTAATGCACACAAGTACAGGGAGACCACAAAAAGGGGGGGGGGAAGACAGATGAAAGACATGTTGAGTGCATGCATTACCGCTACTGTTGGCGGACACAACAGACACAGAAGCCCCCTGCACTACGCCGCACACTTGGGGTCCACTATTCAATCCCTGGGACATGGCCTACAAGGCTATGGCCGATATCTGCACACATGGATGTCAAAAGGAGCCTGACTAGGTGTAGTTGCCACTGTACCCAGGTGGGGTGGGGTGCCACAGGGTCTGCCTGAAAAAAGGGACTTAACTAGCACACTCGCCCTGCCCTAGGGTAACCCACAGCCCACCTCCCCCACCCAGACCCCTCCACTGCGCGCTGAATCAGCAGAATGAGAGTGTACTCACCCCCTTGTTGCTGCTGTGATGCCCTCAAGCGCCCATCCAACTCCGGATACGCCACCGCCAGGATCCTGAACATCAGGGGGGTCATGGTGCGATGGGCACCCCTCCCACGTTGGGAGGCCATCCCCAGCTGGGCCTCCGCCGTCTTCTTGCTCCAGCGGCGAATGTCCTCCCATCTTTTACGGCAGTGGGTGCTCCGTCTGTGGTAGACCCCCAGGGTCCGGACGTCCTTGGCGATGGCACGCCAAACATCCTTCTTCTGGTGGGCGCTGACCTACAGGAATTGTACAGGGGAAAAAAAAAGTTATTACCAGCTGCACCGTCACAGTCATTGGCCCGCATCCCTACCATTGCCATGTGGCACATGCACTCACCGTCGTTTCATGCACGCCTCATTCTCCCTCCCTATCTTTCATCCACCCCACTCCACACAGGCATTGCCCATACAGCATGCTCACAGTGTACTTACCTGTTTGTCTGGAGGACCGTAGAGTAGCGTGTACTGGGGAGGACCCCATCCACAAGTTTCTCCAACTCCTCCGTGCTGAAGGCAGGGGCCCTTTCCCCAGACACACGAGCCATTGTCCCTTCCAGACTGAGGTCACAGCAGCACTTGCAGTGTAGGTCCTCTCCTGTCGAAGATCAGGTATCGAGTGATTGAACTGATAGAAAATGACGGTCACGTCCACGGCGGTGCGTACCGTCACCGCCGGCGTACATCATCATTGGCTCCTGGGACCAATAGGGTCCAATGTTAACCAATGCAGAATTGCGCAGCGGTCTTCGACCGCCTACCGCAACAGTGTACAACGCCAGCGCAGTTACCTCATATCCCATTGTCCCACTTTACAGGTCAGGCAGCCGCCATTTCAGGGGCCCACATGGCTTTATTTTTAACTGCGTCACACATACCTAGGCCTTGGCTCAACACTCATACAGGCAAATTTCAGGTTATGAATAGTTTTCTGAGTAAGCTGTGTTTACGTACCTCTGAGATGGTTGACTCTGTGCTTGCTGTTGTCCTCCATAGACACCGTCCGCTGGGACATATGAGGAGATGGCGGCATCCTCCGGTGTACAGAGACATGTAATCATCACCTACAGGCTTGATCGTGCCACAATCCTGGAACTGTGTGCCCAGTTGGAGCCAGACCTGATGTCAGCTATCCGCCATCCCACAGGGATCACCCCTCAAGTGCAGGTGCTGTCAGTACCCCATTTCCTTGCAAGTGGGTAATTTCAAACAACAGTGGCAATAGCATCAGGGATGTCCCAGCCTATGTTTTCCAACGTGTTGTCCAGAGTGTTGTCTGCCCTGCTGAAACACATGTGGAGCTACATCGTTTTCCCTCAGGTGGAGGATTTGCCTACAGTGAAAGGTGACTTCTATGCCCTGGGACATATCCCCAACATCATAGGTGCCATTGATGGGACACATGTGGCCTTGGTCCCCCCCTGCAGGAGTGAACAGGTGTACAGAAAACGGAAGAGTTACCATTCAATGAATGTGCAGATGGTGTGTTTGGCAGACCAGTACATCTCCCATGTTAATGCCAAATTCCCTGGCTCAGTGCATGACGCTTACATCCTGCGGAATAGTAGCATCCCTTATGTGATGGAGCAACTACAGAGGCACCGTGTGTGGCTACTAGGTGAGCACCTGGAACCAAATCAGTGGGAATAGTTGTCTGGGGATATCCCTAAGAGTTCGTGTGTGTCTAACAGTTATCCCTCGCCATTTGCAGGTGACTCTGGTTACCCCAACCTGTCATGGCTACTGACCCCAGTGAGGAATCCCAGGACAAGGGCAGAGGAATGCTACAATGAGGCCCATAGGCGAACTAGGAGGATTATAGAGCGGACCTTCGGCCTCCTGAAGGCCAGGTTCCGGTGCCTCCATATGACAGGTGGTTCCCTATTCTACTCACCAAAGAAGGTGTGCCAGATCATTGTGGCCTGCTGTATGCTTCACAACTTGGCTTTGCGACAACAGGTGCCTTTTCTGCAGGAGGATGGTCCAGATGGAGGTGTTGTGGCAGCTGTGGAGCCTGTGGACAGTGAAGACGAGGAAGCAGATAAGAGGACATCGACAACAGGAACTCTGTGATCCTGCAATACTTCCAGTGAGACACAGGTAAGAAGACAAACCTGCCTACTACATGTACTTCAACGCTGCTACCTCTCTACTGTCTGTCCTTTTCACCCTGTGTATGGTCACTGAGTTTTCACTTTCTCTTACGATTTCACAGATGTTGGTCCCACTGTGTGACATCTGCTTTGTTTCCTCATGGACTATAGCTGTGTGACATAGGTATGTTGACATTACCATTGAAAGAGCATTTTGTCACTGTAATTGCTAATACACTAATTCGAAATCACAGACAGACTCCAGATTATTTTGTGCTTTAAGGGTGTTTATTTAAGTGCTCAATATTGGAGGGGGTTGTTAAATGGTGAGGAGTGATGGTGGAGGAATGTCCATGGCAGAGTCCAAGCTATGAGTCTCACAGGTGCATTGTCCAAAGGGGCATAGGAAGTGGAGCTGGGGCAGTTTGAGGATGGACAGGGTGACAAGGTGGGACAAAAGGATGACAATCAGGGTGTTTCATTTCTTGGCGGGGGTCTTGGCATCATTCTCTGTCTTTGTCCTGGATCTCAGGGACCGTTTGCGGGGTGGTTCTCCATCTGCAGGAGGTGGGGTGCTGCTGTGGCAGTGCCTCCTGTCCACTAGCGCCGGCGGAGGTGGTGGGCAGTTCATCGTCCAGGCTAGTGTCAGGGGCCCCTTGTTGTGCCACAGTGTCCCTCCTGGTGTTGAGGACTTCCTTCAGCACCCCTACGATGGTGCCAAGGGTGGAATTGATGGATCTGAGTTCCTCCCTGAAGCCCAAATACTGTTCCCCCTGCAGCCGCTGGGTCTCCTGAAACTTGGCCAGTACCGTTGCCATCGTCTCCTGGGAATGATGGTAGGCTCCCATGATGTTGGAAAGGGCCTCCTGGAGAGTGGGTTCCCTGGGCCTGTCCTCCCCCTGTCGCACAGCAGACCTCCCAGTTCCCCTGTTTCCCTGGGCCTCTGTCCCCTGAACGGTGTGCCCACTGCCACTGCCCCCAGGTCCCTGTTGTTGTTGGGGTGGTGGGTTAGCCTGGGTTCCCTGTAGTGGTGGACACACTGCTGCTTGACTTGTCCTGGGGACAGAGGCATGGGCCCGCTGGGTGGGTGCTGTGCTGGTGTTTCCTGAGGGGGGAGGCTCTGTGGTGGCCTGTGCCAATGTAAGGGGAACAGACTGTCCCGAGGTCCCAGATGGGCCTGGCTGGTAGTCTAGATCCAGTTGGACAGAGCTGCTGTCATCACTGTGGGCCTCTTCTGTTGGTGGTGTGGACATGTCTGGACCCTCCTGTCCAGTGACGTTGGGTAGGGGTCCTGCAGGGGTGTAAAAGCATGATTATTGCATCTGTGTGTGCCATGGTGTGCAATGGGTGGGTGACTGTGTACCCCAGTGCTTGCATTCCTGTGTGGGACCTTGTGTGATGATGGTTTGGGGGGTGTATGGGTTTGTGCAGTGGCCATGAATTGGTGATGGGTGTCCATGCTTTGGTGTTGCATACAGGGCTTGGTGTTGGGATGTGTAGTTTGTGATATTGGGACATTTGTGAGGAGTTGGAGTGATGGGGTTGAGGGTGAGGGTGAGGGTGGGGGTATGTTATAGCATGCAGGTAGGGTGGGGGATGTAATAGTTAAGATTTGACTTACCAGAGTCCATTCCTCCAGCTACTCCTGCAAGGCCCTCAGGATGCAGAATAGCCAAGACTTGCTCCTCCCATGTTGTTAGTTGTGGGGGAGGAGGTGGGGATCCGCCGCCAGTCCTCTGAACCGCAAGGTGGTGTCTGAATACCACGGAACGCCCCTTCCCCCGTAGGTCGTTCCACCTCTTCCTCATGTCATCCCTATTTCTTGGGTGTTGTCCCACTGCGTTGACCATGTCCACTATTCTTCGCCATAGCTCCATCTTCCTAGCTATGGAGGTGTGCTGCACCTGTGATCTGAATAGCTGTGGCTCTACCTGGATGATTCCCTCCACCATGACCCTGAGCTCCTCCTCAGAGAACCTGGGGTGTCTTTGCCGTGCCATGGGGTGGTGTGGGTGATGTGTGGGGTGGTGTGTGTTGTGATGTGTGGGGTGATATTTAGTGGTGTGTTGTGTGAGGTGCATGGATGATGATGTGTGAGTGATGGTGGTGAGTGCCTGTGGATGCTTGTTTGTAGATTGTGGTGTATCTCTCTGGCCTTCTTTCGGAATTTTTTGTCGTACAGGTTTGTGGGTAATGTGGGTATGTGTTTTATATTGTATTGGGTGTGTGGGAGTGGTGTGTGTATGTGTATCAGGTGTGTGTATTTCAAATTGTCCAATGTGGATGTGTTTTGTAAATGTGTGTGTATTTTGAGCGCAGCGGTGTGTACCGCCAATGGAATACCGCGGTTGAAAGACCGCCGCGTGGATTCGTGGGTCATGATAGTGTGGGCATATTTCTGTTGGCGTGACGGTGGAGGTTTTGTTATCGCCAGTTTTTCACTGACCTTTGGTGTGGCTGACTTGTGTGGGTGTCTCAATTTTGGCGGATTCCGAGCAGTGGGTCATAATGACCGTGGCGGAATTCCGCTGCCGCGGAGGTGTGTTGGTGGTCTTCTGCACGGCGGTAAGCGGCTTTTACTGCCAATGTTGTAATGACCCCCTAAGTATTGTAAGCACACAAGACTTAAAGACATCTATAGTGGTTTTAAGGTGCTATAATGTCCAAAACTAACTCATGTTCAAAATGCTCATACAAAAGTCAACTCACTTGCAGCAGCACTATCCCAAAAAATCTTTTGCATCTTTCAACCTTGTATCTGGAAACTGGCTACCCATTATGTTTTGAATGATGTAACCAAAATTCAGAGAAATCAAGGAGGTGCTGCTGATGCTGTTCTTGCCCAAGCTGCACTCCAAAGCAGATGGCCATTGTGGGACAATGGTGTGGCTTCTTTTCTCACAAAAACTCTCTAATCTAATATGGCTACCATTTACACTTTACCACTTACATTTCTTAGGTTTGTCATGACCCAAATGCAATAGGGGATGCCAGCAGCCAGTCCCCATGCCTTCCCAGAGTCTAAACGTCTAGCACTGCATTGGGTGTAAAAAGTACTAAGTATATTATCCAGGAGAAATAGGAAGAAGGGGTAGGAAAGGGACACACACTGATCTTTGTATGGTCCAGCACAGTAATGGCAATATCACACCTTTGTAACAGAACAATGAGTATTTACATGAGTAATTTTAGGATTATGCTGTTTGTATTTAAATATGTATAATAGTAGAATTAAGATATGCCATTACTGCAGTAGGCTGTAAGGGCTTATTAACTAAAGAATGAACCTGTCAAAAGATTCTAAGGTGGTGTTCTGCCCTGTGATTTTAATAAGGATGATAGGACAGCAAAAGTAAAGTTCTAGAGAAGGACAAAACAGTCACGCACAAGTCCAAGAGCAGTATGCAGACTGAAAATATAAGATTCATTTAGAAGTCAGTGGAATGAGGGAAACCGAAGAAAAACGGTACAACAACAAACATGCTTTTGGAGTAAGAACTGGTGTGAACTGGGAAGATGAGTGAGGAACCTACCAACATGCACAATTACTAGCCAAAATGTGCCAGTGACCTCAAATAATGTTTCTGACTGTATTCTACCAAGAAGCTTGTATCAGCAAGTTTGAATGCCATCTTGGATCTGGATACTTCTATTGCATGCCCAGAGCAGAGTTGTCATCTTGAGATGCGAGAAAAGCTTACAGGGCGGACTAGCAAATCATACACACTCAGTCTGCAGTGAGAAGGGGAGAACCTTAGATGTCATGTCTGTGTACCACACTGAAGTATATAAAAAAGCATTTCTGGCTATACTGGTCCATTTGGAGCAGGGTCAAGATTGATTTGCATGTAGTTTGGTCCAACCTGATGTGGCATGGTGTGCAAAATAACACTGGACTGGGATGCTGTCCCAAGTAGTTATCAGTCACTGAGACTAATTCAAACAGTCCTCCCATCACGTTTTTTGCATAATTCAGTTTGACGCCCTAGGTGGGATGCCTGTGCTCAAACACGGGTCCCTGTGCACACTGTGCCACATTATACCCAACTAATGAGCCCAAATAAGGGTGAAAGTGGTATTAGGTTGCTTGTGTTCCGGTTAAGGAAGGGCATAGCAGTTCAGGCTGCAGTGTTCCTACTGGAGAAGGGTTTTTACTGACTTGCATATGACTAGGTCCAATCTGAGGTGGCATGATGGGCAAAATAACAATGGACTGGAATGCAATCCAAGTAATTAGCATTGGCTAGGATTATTTCAAGCATTCCATCCATCACTTCTTTGTATAGTTCAGTGTAACAACCGTAGGGGGACGGTTATGCCCAGAAGTGGGTCCTGTGCACACTGTACTACTGGGGCCAAGCTATAATTTACAAATGAGCCCTAATAAAAGTGAAATTGGTCTTGGGTTGCTTGTGTTCTGGTTCAGGAAATACATGGCCTTGCAATTTGGGCTTGTCTTTTCCCTTTGAAGCAGGGTCAAGACTTATTTGCATATTGCTGGGTTCAATCTGAGGTGGCATGGTGTGCAAAATAATGATGGACTGGCAAGTGGCCACAAGTAAATACAAGTGGCTGATATAAATTCAAGCATCCCATCCATTTTGTATGTTTCAGTGTGATGCCCAAAGTGTTACAGGTACGCTCAGATTCAGGTATGCCTAGATGTGGGTACTGTGCACACTTTGCCACAGGATCCAAGCTATACCTTAATGATGAACCCTAATCAGATGAAACTGGTGTTTGATTGTTTGAGTGCCAGTTCGGTGATGACCTGGTCTAGCAGTTCGGATGGACTGTTCCCATTGGAGAAAGGGCCAAACTGAGGTGGTATGGTGTGCAAAATAATGATAGATGGGATGCGGCCAGGGCAGTGCTTAATTTGTGCTTTTTGTTTCCAGTACAGGGCACCAGCACATATTTTTGAGGGCCGGCATTTCTTTTTATGTCTCAAGCATTTACTGCGAGCAAAAGACACATATGAGAAAGACAGGGAAAGAGAAAAACAAAAAAGTGTCACAATGGGAGAAAGCAGAAAGCTGCAAGAGTGAGCTGAAGGGGCACAGAGTGGGTTTAAAGGAATTGAAGAGGCCCGAGATGGCTTCAAGATTACACTGCCTCAGTATTTCATGTTCGCACATTTAATTGCAGCAGCCGTGTATTTAAAAGGAGGGCTTTGGGCACTGACACATTTTTCTTTACAAATTAAGCACTGTCAGGGTAAATACCAGTGGCTAAGATTAATTCAAGCATTCCTTTCATCAGGATTTTGCACACTTTTTTTGCATACCTCTGCAAGGCCTTAAGTGGGACAGCTATGTATAGATGTGAATCTTCTGCACATTGTGCCACTGGAGCAAAACTATGCCTAACTGATAAGCTCTAAAGGAGGTGAAACCAGTATTGAGTTACTTACATTCTGATTCAGGGAGGACTTGGCCTGCAAGTTAGAACTGGACTGTTCCCCCGGAGCTGGGTCAAAACTGATTTACATATGGCTGGATCCAAACTGAGATGGCATGCTGTGTAAAATAAAGATGAACACGGATTTGCCTCAACTAATTACCAGTGTCTAAGATTAATTGAAGCATTCCATCCATCACTTTTTTTTAGATTTCAGTGTGATGCCATAAGAGGGTTGGTTATGCCCAGTTGTTTGTCCCATGCACACTGTGCTACTGGAGTCAAGCTATACTCGACTGATGAGCAGGGCCGTAGCAATGGGTGGGGAAGCCATTTGAGGGCCGGACCAGCCCATAATAGTCTTTCTCACCCTCCTCCCCAAATTCTGAGACAGCTGGCACATAATACAGGTGTGGGAGTTCAGAAGGTGAATGTGCAATAAAAATACCTTTAACTTTTATTTTTATCTTGCTACATTTGTTGCCAGTTCCAAAACAGGTTAAATGTCAGGCTGTCTTCTGATAAATTGCTGCTTATTCTCTTGATGGAGATGTTGTTTTCTTTTCTCTCTTTGACTGCAAATTCAGAGGATTTTGTAAAGTGAACTATGTGACTATCCCTCTGAGGTACAGACAGGGCCACTGTAATTATGCAACAGGGAAGGCCTAAATTACACAACAATATAAGCTAAATTGTCTAGCAAGAAAACACAAATTTTGCAGCTTAATGCAGCACATTTTGTGACAGTATTTCACTTTTTGGTCATGTTTACATGTTAGCACTGTCTGGGCATAGTTTCCCTTCATTAGTACCAGTTCCACATTGCATTCCAACTGTAAGTAACTGAATGGTGACCAGTCAACTTTTGCAAAGGACCTATCACTGCACAGCCGCATGTGTTGCAGCATTTTAGTAGCTTTAGATCTGTTTGAGCTACAAACAAAACGTGTTTTTGATAAAATCTGTAGAACATGCAGCCAATGATTGATTATGTGGCATATGCGTCAATTTCATAATTATGTGAAAAACACCACAGCCACATAATTGGATAATTCCAGTGGTGTGGAATAGACAGTGTGCAAAGAAATACTGCAGGATGTCAATCTGTTTCTACTTCAAAAAGTGTAAATGCCTGTAAATAAACTGTACAAATATTTCAACATATACCTGTTGTTATAAAAGCACAAACGAAACACATTTTGTTTTATAACACTGAAGTGTGATGTAAACAAAGCTTTTAATAGCCTCAAAACAAATCTTGGTGATACACTAATGATAAATATGGTATTGTAACATTTTGATAGTGCTTACTACCCCTATGTGTGGCACAGAAGCGTTTACATACACGGGCATCAAGCCACACCACATATAGTAGTGTGTGGTTGGAAGGGTGTTGTCTTTCTTTTATGATCCTATAAGGGAAGTGTTTACATGTCATTTGTAATGACCACCAAGGTGAGGTTATTGTGTTGCAAGATGCAGTGCGGAGCAGTGTGGTGGATGATGAGGTGTGAAAGGAACAGGCAAACAGTGTATAGTTTTTACTATGCTGGTAGCTATGTACAGCTCTGGAAGGTCCATTTATCCACTTTTTTATGATTATAATCTGTTTAGCTGGTTATGGCACAGTGTTGTCCAATCAGAAATTTTGGGGCAGATTTTATTAAATTTAACTTTATTCAACACAAAGCATAAATGTGCCATATTTGCACAAATATGGCACATTTCTGCTGTCTATTAGTACTGGCACACTGTGTACTGACTAGTACCAGCACAGGCACTGTTGGGCCATGGTTGTTATGGGCAGGATTGTTTTTGAGCAGGAAGTGGCACATTCCGACACAAAAACAATCCTTAGAGGCATATTCCTCTTTCTTTGTGTGCTGAAGGATGAGGAAGTAACGAGGAGAAATAAAAATAAAGATATTTCCTCTTGTTATTCCTCAGTGGGTCAAGGAGGAGCATTTTGACACATTCCCAGGTTTGCTAGCATTAACCCCTTCGCTGCCAGGCCTTTTCCATCTCAGGTGCCAGGCTTTTTTTGAGCTATTTGGGACAGTTCGCGCTTAGGCCCTCATAACCTTTTCTCCACATAAGCTACCCACGCCAAATTTGCGTCCTTTTTTTCCAACATCCCAGGGATACCCAGAGTTTGTGGGTTCCCTGGAGGAGACCAAGAAATTAGCTAAAATACACAAAAATGTTGTTTAATAAAAAAAGGAAATTTGAAAAAAGGGCTGCAGGAGAAAACTGTTTTTTTCTCTGAAAATGCCATACACAAAGGGTCTGCAGCGCTAAAATCACTATCTTCCCAGCTTTCAGGAACAGGCAGACTTGAATCAAAAAAACACATTTTTCAACAGAATTTCTGGCATTTTACTGGGACTTACTCCATTTTTACTATTTTTTGTGTGCTTTCAGCCTCCTTCCAGTTAGTGCTGGAAATGGGTGAGAAACCAATGCTGGATCCCAGACAACTAAAAATTTCTGAAAAGTAGACACATTTCTGAACTCAGCAAGGGGTCATTTGTGTAGATCCTACAAGGTATTCCTACAGAAAATAACAGCAGAAATAAAAAGATATTGAAATTGAGATGAAAAAACCAGACATTTCTCTCCACGTTTTACTCTGTAATTTTTTCCTGCGATGTCAGATTTTTAAAAGCAATATACCGTTAAGTCTGCTGGACTCTTCTGGTTGTGGGGATGTATGGGGCTTGTAGGTTCATCAAGAATCAAGAACCCTAGGTACCCAGAGCCAATACATTAGCTGCAGCCTGCAATGGGTTTTCATTGTATACCAGGTATACAGCAATTCATTTTGGTGAAATATAAAGAGTGAAAAATAGGTATCAAGGAAACTTTTGTATTTCCAAAATGGGCACAAGACAAGGTGTTGAGAAGCAGTGGTTATTTGCACATCTCTGAATTCCGGGGTCACCATACTAGCATGTGAATTAAAGGGCCTTTCTTAAATAAACATCTTTTTTACACACTGTCTTACATTTGGAAGAAAAAATTGTAGAGAAACACAAGAGGCAATAACACTTGTTCTTTTATTCTGTGTTCCCCCAAGTCTCCTGATACAAATGGTACCTCATTTGCATGGGTAGGCCTAATGCCGCGTCAGGAAACGCAACATGGACACATCACATTTTTACATTGAAATCTGACCTGTTTTTTGCATAATGCCTAGCTGTAGATTTTGGTCTCTAGCTCAGCTAGCACCTAGGGAAATTTAGCAAACCTATATATTTTTGTAAACTAGACACCAAGAGGAATTCAGAATGGGGTGACTTGTGGGGCTCTCATCGGGTTCTGTTATCCAGAATCCTTTGCAAACCTTAAAATTTGGCAAAAAACACTTTTTCCTCACATTTCAGTGATAGAAAGTTCTGGAATCTGAGAGGAGCCACAAATTTCTTTCCACCCAGCATTCCCCCAAGCCTCTTGATAAAAATGGTACCTCACTTGTGTTGGTATGCCTAGTGCCCACAACAGGAAATGCCCCAAAATGCAACATGGACACATCAAATGTTTACATTGACAACTGATGTGTTTTTTGGAAAGTGCCTAGCTGTGGATTTTGGTCTTTAGGTTAGCCGGCACCTAGGAAAACCTACCAAACCTTTGCATTTTTGAAAACTAGACACCTAAGGGAACCCAGGATGGGGTGACTTTTGGTGCTCTCCAGGTTCTGTTACCCAGAATCCTTTGCAAACCTCAAAATTTGACAAAAAAACACCTTTTCCTCACACTTCAGTGATAGAAAGTTCTGGAATCTGAGAGGAGTCACACATTTTCTTCCACCCAGCATTCCCCAAGTCTCCTGATAAAAATGATACCTCACTTGTGTGGGTTGGCCTAATGCCCGCGACAGGAAATGCCCCAAAACACTATCTGGACACATCAAAATGATCAAATATAAAACTACATTTTTTTGCGAGGGGGGCACCTGCATTTTTGGTCCTGGGCTCAGCAGCCATCTAGGGAAACCTACCAAACCCAAACATTTCTGAAAACTAGACACCGGAGGGAGTCCAGGGAGGTGTGACTTGCATGGATCCCCCAGTGTTTTCTTACCCAGAATCCTCAGCAAACCTAAAATTTAGCTAAAAACCCCCAATTTTTCCCACATTTCTGTGTGGGATAACTGCACCGCCACAAACTTCCTACCACCCAATGTTCCCCTCAGTCTCTTACTAAAAATGATACCTCACTTGTGTAGGTGGGCCAGGTGCCTGTGACAGGGAAGAGCCAAAAACATGTTGAAAATGAGGGGGAGCCAAAGCATGTCGAAAAGGGCAGTTTGGAAAAAAAAGTCTTTAGGCTGAGAATGGGGCAGAATTTTTATCGGTATAGATGCGACAATGCTGAGTGGTAGGAATTTTGTGGATTCCTGCACATTCCTGAAGGTTCCATCACAAAAATGTGGGAATAATGTGTGATTTCAATCAAAGTTGAAGGTTTGCAGGGCATTGTGGGTAAGAAAATTCACAGTGTTGTGTCTGCATTAGAGACTCACCCAGATGTTTGTTTTTCAGATGTGTCTAGGTCTCGTAGATTTTTTTACATGGCAGCATCCCAAAGTCCAAAAAGTGCAGCCCTTTCCATTCCAAGTAGGATGATTTTCAGAGTTAGACAAGCTCTCACGGCCCAAATGTAAAACCAAAACCCCAAATAATCAAATGTCCTCTTGCTTGCCATTGGGATAAGATCTTTTAGTGTGTGGGGGAG
The DNA here is from genome assembly GCF_031143425.1 of Pleurodeles waltl. Classification (NCBI taxonomy): domain Eukaryota; kingdom Metazoa; phylum Chordata; class Amphibia; order Caudata; family Salamandridae; genus Pleurodeles; species Pleurodeles waltl. The sequence goes on along the minus strand of NC_090444.1, from coordinate 187,650,333 downwards.
AGCTGAAAGACTGTTACCCCCTTCAGTTGGGGTGGGGGCATAACCATGCCCATACTGGTTGGTAACGATGACCCCACTAATTTTTATATATTTTTTTAATTCCCTGGCATCCAGTAGGCTTTCTGTACCGAACCCCCCCCCGAGGCCCACCGGTGGGCAGAACAAGTTTGTCCCCATTTATTTGGGGGTGGGGTATGGCCATACCTCCACCCTAGTTTTTGAAAAAAAATCTTCCCTGGTCTCTGGTGGGCTTTCTGCCTCCCTTGGGGGCAGATGGGCCTTACAAAAATAGGCCAGTCTTCCCCCAAGAGGGGCAGAAATAGCCAACAGTAATGTGCCACACACACACACCAATCCCTGGTGCCTAAGTGGTTTCTACCCCCCCCCCACCTCACCGGCAGATCAGCCTAATAGAAATAGCCTAAAATAAATTTGCCTCCCAGGGGAGCGACCCTTGCCTAAAGGGTCGCTCCCCTTTCGTGAAATTGGCAGAAAAAAAAATCTATGTTGTCTTGTGGTTTCTGCCTCCCTTGGGGGCACATTGGCCTAATGAAAATAGGCTCATCTGCCCCAAGGGGTGCAGAAATCGCCTAATAACAACTTGCCCCCCAGAGGAGCGACCCTTGCCTAAGGGGTCGCTCCCCACATGTATAAAAGTAAAAAATAAATTATCCCTGATGTCTAGTGGGTTCTGTCCCCCTGGGGCAGATCAGCCTAATTAAAATAGGCCAATCTGTCTAGGGGTCGATCCCCTTCATTGTTAACATAAAAAAATAAACTCCCTGGTGTCTAGTGGCTTCTGCCCCCCATGGGGGCAGATTGGCCTAATTAAAACAGGCGGATCTGGCCCGGGGGGGGGGGGCAGAAAAGACTGATTATAAATTTGCCAAAGAGGCTGCTCCCCTTATGCATAAATATAAAAACAAAAAAACAAAAAAAAAAACATCCCTGGTGTCTAGTGGGCATTTCTGCTGCCCGATTGCTTCACATGAAGGGAAAGGAAAGGTCTTTCCTTTAATGCCTCTGCCTGACCCCCCGATTGGAAGAGAAATACTTTGCCTTTCTCTTCCGATCATGGAGCGGCCTCTGATGAGGTCAGCGCACTATCATGCGCTGACATCATCAGACGTCACTGGGGGAGGGGTGGGGGGTCAGGGTGAAAGGGAAGCGATTCTCCTTCCATCCCTGCCCCTGGGTGGGGGGTGGGAGGCACACAGGGGGAGGGCTAGCGCTCCCCCGTCGGCCGGGTGCAGGTCGAGCTGGTCTCGTCCTCTGCACACTGCAACCGTGGCCGAGGACGAGACCAGCTCATCCAGGGCACCCGAGGGGTTAATAAACCTGGGAATGTGCCATAATCCATGTCTGGGTCTGTGCCACGAAAGTGATACAACCAGATGCAAACGCTCAGTAAATCTGTCCCCTAGTGTATAGTTCTGGGCCAAAGTTGGCATTGTTGGAGAGCGAGAGAGAGGATGAGAGATCTGCTGGGATGGTCATTGTTACTCTCATCTCATATCTGAAAGCCATTGTGAAATGTAAAGAAGCGGCCATAGTGTACACATATTTGGGACCTGCAGTCATGGACTAGATTTTAGTCCTCCAATTGATCCGAAGCATGTGGCAGGTCTCTTCAGTTATTCCATGCCTGTTCATTTAGTGAAGGCTGGTTTATTGGCTGCCCAGTAGTGGTGATGATGAACAAACCTTGTAGTATATATGCGTTAATTGAATTGAGGAGGTGTAAGTTACGGTTGGATCCTGACCTCTGAGTGTTATGGTTTTACTATTAGTAATCGTGTGGGCCAGAAATGCTATGTATGAACTTGCATAACTACATAATGCCCAGGCCAAGCCTAGATTAGCCCTCCTTAACTTACTTGCTTATCGAAAGTAGTTTGTTGGTTTGATATGTTGAATCTATGGATTGTAAGCTAAAGATTGACCTTGAGGGTGCAACTGTTTTTCCAGGTTTTGTTGTTAGGATTTTTGGTGGTGTAGTTGTCTTGGAAATAGCCATGTTTTCAACTGTCTTCTGAAGTGTATATGCTCCTGGATGCTTCAAATGCTGGCTGGTAGTTTGTTCCAGAACTTGGCGGCTTGAAGTAAGAAAGCAGTGACTCCTACATATATCTTATGGTAAGTGGTACAAGCCTGGAGTGCAGTGTCCGGAGTTGTTTTTTATTGCTCAACTTAGCTTGTAGGTACAGCTGCCCTTTTCCTCTGAGGCTTTGTGAACAATGCAAAACACCTTCAACCTTTCCCTTCTTGCTATAGGTAGCCAGCGAGTGATTGATTGCAAGACTGGAGTCATGTGTTCTCTTGGGGAAAGTCTGGGAAGGAGTCTTGCAGCAGCATTTTTGATGAGTTGATTTTGCATATGATGAATGCGGGTGTGCCAAGGTATAGGCTGTTGGCATAGTTAGGCTTGGAGATTACATGTGTGAGGATGGCTTGCACTTTTTGTTGGTATCTAAGGTATGAGAAGATGCAATATAGTGTTTTCATTGTATAGAAGGCACTCTGTTTTAAGTTGTTAACATATGATATCAAATATAGGTCGTAATCCATAATTACCCAATGGTTTTTGACTTCTCTTGATATTGTTGGAGGGACCTCATGTCCCTTAGGCCATGTGGCAGTAGGCTGATATTTTTGTCATTGCCAGCAGGTCATAATCTCTGTGTGGATGCAGTATTTAGCTTTAGATTGTTATTCATCATCCATGTTTATGGCTCGAAGGCAGTCATCAAGTTTTATATTGTAGAGGTCTTCCACACCTTCCATTTAAAAAAAGGATTTGGGTGTCATCTACTTAGTTGTAACAGGTGAGATTTAATGAATTTATCAGGTTTGGTAAAGGGGTCAGTCAGATGTTGAATAACATTGGTGATATGATGGACCCCTGTGGGACACTACAGTGTTGTGTGTGGGGAGCTCATTTGAAAGGTGGAATCAGTATTAGTTCTCTGTCAAAGCTGAGAGGCCAAGAATTCAATAGGCATTAGCTGAACTTCCTCTTTCCCTTTCAGATATGGTATGTCACACATACATTTGCTATATGGAGCGATTGCACAACTGTACAGGTCACAGAGCCATGTTGTTCTTAAGCTAACAGTGTATTTGCCCTTTCCTGTAACTGATACATAAGTGGTTATCACTACTTAAGCCTACAGATGCAATGTTCAGTTAGGAAACTCTAGATTCCATATGGCATGGTGCTTTGATTAGCCTTTTGTGCATGGGCAGAGTATTCACAAGTCAGGTACAACTTAAATTTGACTGACATTGCTCCAGCCTACACTGGTCTGTTGTGATATATAGCCTGGTGAGATAATGTATCTGCTCTACAGATTGTTATTTTGTTGCAAGAGCCAGACAATTGGTTAGGTTATTGGGCCTGGTGCAGAAGGCTGAAAATATCCAACTAGCAGTAGGGGGAATCTGAAATGACCCAATGTAGCCTGCCATGTCAAAAAAGACTGCCATACCAGATTATGTTTCAAAATTGTTTATTTAGAGAAGCCTACCAGAGTCAGCACACTGAGGATTCATCTCCTTGAATTAAATATTGTGGAAAACATAATCAGGGCATGTGCGGCTGAAAGCATTTTTTATATGTTTTATCTCTCTTGACATCTTTTGAGAATATCAACAAATATTTTATGATTTTTGTATATTGTAGTTTAAGATCTCTGCAGTATGAATCTGCTTTTTGACATGTTTTGAATCCTTTGAAATTCTGCTCTCTCTATTTTATGGTCACAGCTAATATATTGCTTTTATGAGATCCGCTGTAATCAATGTGTGCTAGATGCATAATATTTGGTGGCCATGTAGATTAGCATTTTTATTAAGAGATGTGTGGGAACGGTGGGTGGTAGGAATTTTATGGATCCTCACAAATTCTGGAAATTTTCTTCACAGAAATACAAGGAGCATCTGTGATTTTGCTAAAGCAGGGCATTCTGTGTAAGAAATATATCGGGATTCATGCAAGCTTCACCACCACAGAGTACCCAAGGTACTTTATTTTCAGAAATGCCCAGGCCTCACAGTTTTCCCTGGGTGCTGACCGAGCCCTGGCCTAAATACCATAGCTACCCACATTGTTGTACTGGTCAATATCCAAAGTAATAGCTTGATATTTCCTTGTATCTTAGGGGCCTTGTGGAGCCTTTCCTTTTACAGGCAATAGCTCAGTCACACAAGTGGGTACTTTTGATATCGGGAGAAGTGTAGGATTGCCATGTGGTAAGACACTAGACACTTGTTGATCACTGCAGATTCTATAAGCAAGGTCTGTTTTTACTTTTGTTTTACTCTCTTTTTTGTGTCAGTGCACATATTGTGCTATGCAATATAGCAAAACAAAAACAAAATCTAAATCATGGAAAGCACTTCCCCACATGGCAACTTTAATTTTGTACTAGAAAATGTTTGTGGTGTCTTTAACATAAACATTTTCGTTTCCAGTTCTCTGGATGACCTGTTGAAGTCCACCACACTGTGAAAGTAGTGTGGTGGATGTCAGTGGGTTGTCATCTGCCCTAAAGCAGTTAACACCCACCAGATCCATGCAGCCTGATGTCCTTTCAAACAAAAAGTGACAACAGGCTGCAGGGATATGATGGCCACATTGCACTAGCTTCTTTTTTCCATGATTGTAGGTGACTTCCCCAGTTCCAGGAAGCCTCCAGGACAGTAGGCTTATGGGACTGGGGAACAGAAAAAAGCACAGTGGTCAAAGAAAGGTGGCAGGTTCTGCTAATGGCGATGCACAGCCAAAAGAAAGCTGCAATTGCCGTAAGTGGTCAATGGGGAAGAGAGCTATGAAAAGTCCACGGAAAGCAGAAGAGAAGATAGGGATACAAGGTTCTAGAAAAGGAGAGATTGGGAGAAAGAAAGTAGAATAAATAGAAAAATCAAGAAAGCTTGAGAGACAGTAATGGGAAGATAGATGCAGCAGCAAACAGAAAGAGATAGCAGTGAAAATGTTGAGAGAGAAGAAGCAGGGCAGATAATGTGAGATTGGGAAACAATAGAGAAAGTAAGGGAGAGCCTAAAGAAGCAAAATGAGAACCAGGTAGACATAGCGAAATGGTGTTTTCTGATTTTAGGTGGAATTTATAGCTTATCGTGTTTTGCCCAATACTCCTAGCCAAATGTGATTTCAAAGCACAATTTTGCACTATATTTTCTAAAAGAAATCTTAGTGCAAGATAAAAAATCACCTTGCATAGTGGTCTTTAAATCCTGATATGGTCTAATTAGTCTTTCGTGATTCATATTGCTTTTTGCAAATTTCTTAACAAAGTCACTCCCTTGTTATTTGTTACTATATTCTATTGGTGAGACTTGCTGATGCCTTCTCTTATGCATGTTAGCCATGTCTACATTTGCTAGTACAACTACTTACTAGAAGTCCAGGTTCTATTAAGGAAGTGATTTGGCTTTCTAGTGTACATTTAAATAAGGCAGGCTATTAAATATTTCATGGCATGAGCCTTTGCTTTTATCTGCACCTGTAGTATTGGCGAACAATCCTTCTGCAATTATTTTCCATTTCTAGTACACATGGGAGGCTTCTGTGCTTTTTCCAGTTGCCACTCTGAGAAGTGTATGCTCTTTCAGGCAATGTTAACCACTTAGAGGGTGCCACCTTGAGGGTTCGTAAGTCTGCAGTTGGATGACTGTAGAATCCAAATCCAAGGTACCATGTGTTAGAAATGGGGTCTCTAGTTAGCAGTCAGTTTACACCCTGTCCAAGTAGGAGCCCTCACTCTAATCAGGGTAAGGGAGTCACATACCTAAGATAACCCTGCTCACCCCCTTGGTAGCTTGGCACAAGCAGTCAAGCTTATCTCAGAGACAATGTGTACAGTGTTTGTACACACACACACACACACAAACACACACAGTAACACAGTGAAACCACAAAAGGACTCCACACCAGTGTAGTAAAATAGTCATTATTTATCTAAATTAATCAAGACCAAAACAAAAAAAATCCCACACACAGAAGTAGAGATATCACTTTTTAAAGGTTTAAAGGAGTCTTAATCCTGAAGAACCAGTAATTGTATCTTTATAATACACAGTACCTTTGATGCATCAAAAGAAAGATGATGCGAGCCGCAAAGGAGGTGATCCATCCAAAAAGCAAGCAGTGCGTTGATTATTTCCCCGCTGGGCAGGCAATGCGTGGATTCTTTTCCCCCAGGTTAGCGATGCGTTGATTCTTTTCCCGCCGGACAGACAATGCTTGCATTCTTTTCCTGCAGGGCTGGTGATGCATTGATTCCTTACTGCAGTGCAGCATCGATAAAGAAAATGACGTTCAGGGATGATGCCTAGAAAATCCAGATTCATGGCAACAGTGGATATGCACTTATGCAGGCGATGCTTCGATTTCGCAGCTGCAAGACAGCAATCCAGTGATTTTTCTGTTGCAATGGCTTGGTGCGTGGATTTTACTTCAGCTTCCACTTCTAAGGGCCCAGGGACTGGATTTGGCACCATTTGGCAAGTCAGGACTCTCAGCAGAAGAGCACTGGCCGATGAAGTCTTTGATGTCCCTGAGACTTCACAACAGGAAGCAAGCTCAGTTCAAGCCCTTGGAGAACCTTGGAAGGCAGCAAAGTTCAGTTCTTTCACTCCCAGGGTGGAAGTAACAGCAGCAGGCCAGCACAGCAAAGCAACAGGCAGAGTGGCAGGCCCTCCTCAAGCATCCAGCTCTTCTCCCTGGCAGAATGTCCTCAGGTGAGAAGTGTTCTGAAGTTGTGGGTTCAGCAGTACAATACTTATACTCATTTCTGCCTTTGAAGTAGTCAAACTTCAAAGGAAAGTCTTTGTAGTGCAGAAGACCCTGCCTCTCCCTCTCCTGGTCCAAACACACTCCAGGGGGTTGGAGACTGTATTGTGTGAGGACAGGCACAGCCCTGTTCAGGTGCAGGTGTCAGTTCCTTCCACCACTCTAACCCAGGAAGACCCATTAGGATATGCAGGACACACCTCGGCTCCCTTTAAGTGACTGTCTAGATTAAATTCACAAACAGCCCAACTGTCAGTTTGACCCAGCCAAAATTGGTCTTGCGTTGCTTGTGTTTCTGTTCGGGGAAGACCTGACCTGGCAGCTCATGCTGGTCTGGTCGAACTGGAGCAGGATCAAGAGTGATTTGCATATGGCTGCATCCAAACTGAGGTGGCGTGGTGTTCAAAATAAGATGGATAAGGATGTGGCCCGGGTAATTGCCAGTGGCTGAGAATAGTTCAAGCATGCATACATTAGTTTTTATATTCTTCTATTTTTATGTACCACACCTTCACACCCTACCTCCCCTCAAAGGCATGTAGCATACATGACCTTTATTTCTATCTGAGTTTAGAAGTGGCAAAATGTGTTTTGTGTTGTTGAGGTGAGATGTACAGTGTTAAACCATACTTCCAAATAATAAAACATTTATCTTAAACAATCAAGAGGACATGGCCCTCAGCTGAGCCACCTTTTAAAATGATATCATGAACGCACCTTACGCACCCCTGACACGCAGCAAATTCTTCGTCAGCCTTCTCATTAAAATCTCTCTTGACCAGACCAATACGAGCATCTTCTGCTTTCACACAGCTATAACTTTTACACATAACTCAGTCAATATAAAAAGACACATTTACTGCCAATTAGAGAACATCATTGCCAGGATCATAGATCTGTGAATCATATAAAATTAGGAGACTGACTGAGCATCCTATATATCACTCAACAAGGGGTTAACCTGAGCCGGTGGTTGCCGGTGGGAGGCACCAGCACAAATGGGACGAGAGTCCCAATCGAACGTCCCTGAAGGACAGACCTGTTTTTAGTTTTAATTATTTTTTAATGTTTTATATTCATCAGACCACGCTTTTTCCTGGCACTGCCTGGAGGAAGAACAGTATTTACAGACTTCTAGCATGGTACAAGCTACGCCCTCATCTCTAGCGCTCTTGTCTTGTCCTTGCAGCCTCATTCAGTACTCAGCTCTGTTCAATACTTTGTCTTTTTAACTTCACATACTGCGCTGCCCTAACTGCCCCTTTGCCCGGGTCGGTTACTGTTCTGTGCAGCCTTGCATCAGCTGTGTCTCCCCTTCCTTAGTGTCACACATTCAAATAACAAGAGGCAAGAAGTCTCAAAGCACAACCGGAGTTGCTTCTTCTGCAGGTGTAGGGAGACTGCTAGGAAGTGGGCAGATAGAGGATTGGATTCATTTGGCCACAGTATTTATTGGGAGTGATCCTGTTTTTGGATGCCCATGAATTCTGGAAGAAAAAGGCAGGTCCTGTTTACAGACGTCGATCCACATTGTGCTCCAGAGTTGATGCCTCTCACACCCTAAAATTAAGTGAAGACATTGATAGACCTACAGGCAAGAAAAGACAGTTGCAAAGGCTGTGAGGAAGGCAAGTTGTTTAGACAAAGTGTTCATTTTAAGCAGTCCTATTAGCCCTGGATGCGTTTCACACTTTTAGCTTTAGAGCGGGTAAAAGGGTGACCATAGTGATAATCTGCACCAGAGGAAACACCTCAAGTTATGTTCGAATATACTCTTTCTTTTTCTGGAGGATCCTCTGAGAGTTCCTGGGCCATGTATTACATGTCTTGGAAACTGTCTGACAAATTAGACAGGTTTTCAGTTTTTTCAAAATATATTTTTACTGGGTTTAGTAAGTATTGTAGAAAAATATGACAAAGATTATAAAACCCTATTTTTATATTTGGTCAAAGTTCTCACCTGAGAACCATTGTGTTCTCTATAGATCAGATGAGCAAAGGCTGTAGAAACTGATTAGGCATACCCAGGGCGCTAATATTCTCCATCCACTCAAGCAATGGATTTCAAGTTTTGATCAGGAGTGTCCTCAGAGCATTGCACCAAGAGCGACCTTCATCTCGCATGAGTATGCTTGCAGCACTGCTCAGCATGGTGTCTGCATGAGAGCAGTGGCGGCTGCCACTGAATGGGGGTGGTGGGGTGGGACCAGGTATGGGGGTTAAAAAAATTAATTCATTACAAAAAACACTTACCTTCTCCTTTGGGAGGTACGGTTCATCTCCCTTCCGTCCTCATTGTCTTCCCGGCAGCATACAGGTTCCCAACCAATCACGACACTGCTGTCACCAGCACAACAGAAGTGTTGTGTTTGGTCTGAGTGGCCTGCTTCGGCACTCAGATTGGTAGTAGAAGCCTGTGCATGTTCTCCACTCGGGTGTGCAGTACAGCCGGGTAGAGGTCATGCAAAGTGCGCATGTCTGTTTGGCCGACCCAACAAGGCCGGCCAAGCAGACATGCACACTTTATGGTGAACATACCCCTCCTCCAGCCTTCTCCAGCCCAGTCTTGCCCGCCCCCTTACTCCCAGGAAAAATAAAATGATAATTAACATAGCGTTATTATCATTTTAGTTTTCCTTTTGCTAAAATCCAGAGGGGTGATGCTCCTCCACCTTAGCAGAGGAGCCGCCGCTGTATGAGAGACAATGAAGAAATAGGACCCTTGCTCTCCATCTGTTTCACTCAGGCTGTATGGTAAGCACTATATCAAAGAAGGAGTGCGAGTAGCGTGACCAGAAATTTAAAGCAAAAAAACATACATTTCACAAAAATAGAATCAGGGCTACAATTTTACTTCAACCGAGCCGGCAGAATGACAGCGCTCATCAGCATAGACTTACAGAAGAGGCATCAAGAACATAAATCAAATGCAATTTTTTTAATCCAGTGCAATGCTTGTTAAGTAAATTGTTTTATTATACTACCTGCTAAGTATCTCCCGCCGTTTTCAGACGACCCTCTTTAAAAATCAGGATGTGAGGTCATTTTCCCGAAATCTGTCGGGACAGCTGGTGAAAAACTTGGGGGGTCATTCCGACCCCGGCGGGCGGCAGGCGCCGCCCGCCGGGCGGAGACCGCCAAAAGACCGTACCGCGGTCAAATGACCGCGGCGGTCATTTTGGCTTTCCCGCTGGGCAGGCGGGCGACCGCCAAAAAGGCCGCCCGCCCGCCCGCCCAGCGGGAAACCCCCAGCAACGATGAAGCTGGCTCCGAATGGAGCCGGCGGAGTTGCTGGTGTGCGACGGGTGCAGTGGCACCCGTCGCGATTTTCAGTGTCTGCTTTGCAGACACTGAAAATCCTAATGGGGCACTGCAGGGGCCCCCAGGGGCCCCACGACACCCGTTCCCGCCAGCCGCCAGGAACAGGCGGGCGGGAAGGGGGTCGGAATCCCCATGGCGGCGCTGCTTGCAGCGCCGCCGTGGAGGATTCCCTGGGGCAGGGGAAAACCTGCGGGAAACCGCCGGTTTCCCTTTTCTGACCGCGGCTTTACCGCTGCGGTCAGAATTGCCCCTGAAGCACCGCCAGCCTGTTGGCGGTGCTTCCTCCGTCCCCGCCTCTGGCGGTCCATGACCACCAGGGTCGGAATGAGGCCCTTGGACTGTCCCGGCAAATGTGTCGTACCTGGTCACCCTATGTGCGAGGCCTGAGCCAGTGCGATCTGTGTAACCCAGATGGTGTTAGTGGGACAGGCCAGTGGTGGTTCTTAAAATGGTGGTCCTAAAAATGTTTGGGTGCGGTCCCCTTTTAAAAATATAAATTAAACACTGTACTCAGCTAACCCACCTGTTGCCCAGATTTCTCTTAATATATACAGATCTGTGTGTAGGAGGATATACAATGTGTTAATGGTTTTGTTGTGATAGAGAGCAACATATAGATGTCATGGAAAAGTACAGAGAAAAACATTGTGAAACAGTAAACGTAATCTAAAGAAATATATGACATAGAAACCATGATTATCTTCCATGCAGATTTCCTCTCTCCATGTCAACCTTTATTTATCCTGAGAGGTCTTTCCTTAGTAAATGATAAACATATTTATGTTTGCAGGGTTGCAGAGGAGCACAGAATCAAAGAACATAATGCTGCTGTGAAAATTCAGAGCTGGTTTCGTGGATGTCAAGTACGGGCATATATAAGGTATATTAGTGCTATTTTTGTAGTGTTTAATTTAACTCTAGAATTTTTTATTTTACATCTTTTCCTCAACATTTATTTACTATTAGAATTAAGAACGCTACTATTTACAATATGCCATTGTGAATATTTTAGTCAATATTGTAGCACAGAACTATTTAATATTGCAATTAATTAAAGTTATAATGTCTCAACTGTTTTATGTACAATATAATTCCAGTTGTACAGAAGATTTCAACTGAGGATTACCAGTGGCTAGAACAGAGGATAGGAACATTGCTAAATATGTTATTTATTAAATGACTTAATTAACCTCACAACTTTTAGAAATGCTTTGTTGAATTTGGCCCTTTCAGCACGGTCACCCCAGATTTTTGCCTTGCTCTGCCTTCCTTTGCTGAGCTTGTTTATGATGACTTTTAGGACTCTATTCAATTTTTCCCTGCTAACCAGTGGTAAAGTACTTGTGCTCTCTTCTTCTTTTAACAGGGTAAAATTGGACTACAGCTGATTGGTGCTTTTAATTTACTTGTAAGTCCCTATTATATGGTACTACCTGTACACAGGGCTTGTAAATTAAATGCTATAAGTAGGCAGCAGCACTCACTGTGCCACCTACGAAAGTATCACTGTAAAACCTGTGTCATGCCTGCCTCTGCAGCCTGTGTATGTAGTTTCAAACTGGTATAATAAACATCTTGCCAAGGCCTAAACCATTATTTTTAATATGTGTAACTCACCCCTAAGGTAGGCCCTAAAAGATCATAGGGCAGGCTGCATTGCATTTAAAATGCATGACATATATACTTAACTATTACATTTTCTAACAGAGAAAAACTCCTAAAGTCATTTTTCACTGCTGTAAGGCCTATCTCTTCTATTGACTAACATTGTGATGCCTTATTACATTTAATAAGTGCTAACTTTAGATTGGGAGCAGACAGAGATATGCTGTTTACACTCAAATGAATTGTAATTCAAAATCCACTTTAATGTTGAAGAAGTTGAATTTTAAGTTAAAATTTTGAAAATGCCACTTTTAGAAAGTTGACAATTTTTGTTTCAACCAGCTGTGCCTTTTGTCCATTGTCCTGGGTCACATGACTGTGAGTGGCTTTGCTGTAGTTTTTTTTTTTTTTATTGCTTCCAGACAATAAGGCAAAGGTAGAGGGGCGTAAGTGAGGACAGGATGGACCATCCTGACAGCCTGGCCTATGAAGGGGCTGTACCCAGCCTCACTTACACTTCACAGGGGTTTTCCTATAGCACACAGAAAGGAACCTAACACCAGACTTGCCCTGCCTTTTGTCACCCTAGACAGTTTGGAGCCTGGAACGGGGTGGGAGAGGAGAACTAACCAGAACTAGTTTTGGAGTAGGTCAGGGAATTTCCCTGCACATGCACAAAGGCTGGCAATAGGTATTAAAAGAGGACCTTCAGAACCACTCATCAGAACAGTCTTGGGACTGTAGAAGATTTAGAAGAACTGCTGCCAGAACATTTGCCCTGCTGCTAGAAGGACAGCCTTGCTGTCTGAAGAAAGACGTTTTGTCCTGCTTGTCTTGATTCCATGCTACTCACAGTTACTCCAAGAAATGGCTGGCTGACCTCCTTCATGAGCTACAGGGACACAACACGCTTCCAGAGGTCTGCAATACAACTGCCCAGCTGACCAGCACCAACTGGATCTGCATGCACCTGCCTGAGCCCAGCTGTTGGCCCTGCTGGAATGAGTCCTAGTACTCTAGAGGTGACGTCAGGCTCTGTACCATTGGCTGGCATCAGAGAGCACACCTCCCTGCCTGACTCAAGGTTCCATTACATCTGGTGCAAAGTGATGTAGGACACAGCAAAACCATGCAGCTCAGAATCAAAAGCTTCCCCAGGTCTGACGCAGATCAATGCGAAGCTTCAGAGAGCCACGCCATGCAGAACCCGCCCAAAAGCTTAATCGGAACTGACTGAAAGCAATGCGAAATCCCGCAAAGTTTTGCTGCCCAGTTGAAAGCTTCATCAGAACCGACACTGAGCGATGTGGAGCCTCACAAAATTTCACCGCACAGCCAAAAGCTTCATCGGAACTGACACCAAGCGACGCAAATCCTCGCAAAGCAATGCCGAGCAGACCTCACATCAAGGATATAAGGTACAACTCTCATCATGCCAAACTCTATCCTGTGCCCTGCCTGCATTCCATCATGGTCACCCTGTATTTGTGACTTTGTCTCTTGCAGTGTGACAGATAATCATAGTTGGCTCTTTTTGCTTCCTGGCGCTATTTTCACCTACAAATTTTCAATTCAGTATCTCTGGTTCTACTGATTTGATTTTTGTTGTTCTGGTATCATTTTATTTATTAAACCTTACCTTATATTTCTAAGTTGGTTTGGGCTTTTTCTTATGTTGTGTTTTCACTTTTTTATATTTTAAGTGTTGCATACACACTTCAAATATTGCCCCTAAGGTAAGCCTGACTGGTTTTATGTCAAACTACTAAAGGGTTGCACAGGTTAATTTAGTGTATTTTGGGGTTCTCTCTGACATAGGCCCTTTCCTTTAGCATGCTTCCAGGTTGTTTTAAACCATACAGATAATAACAATATAATAACTGCATTCATTTTTTAACATCACACAGTTATTACATTGTCCTAACAACTGTGATTGTCTGTACAAACTTAATTTGAAACACCATAAACCAATATACTTTCAATAAATACTTCTCCATGTTTTATTATATATCTTACTTGATCAACTCTGACAAATGTCACACCCTGTTTGACCATTTATTTATTATGTAAATACCTTATTTATATTTATGATGTTGTTCTTATCTAAAAAAAATAATAATGGTGCAACACATTCTTTGGAGAGTAGCAGGCTGATTTCTAAAGTATAAACAATTGGGCCTACATATCTCATCCTGCTACAATGTGCCAGAAACGTGAAAGATTACCTATAACATCTAGCAAATTGACTCAAACAAATTGAACTATAAAATGCTCACTTCTGATGGATACAACTACCTGTGGATTCCTCACCTAATGAATACTCCCATGGCGCCAGCATTCGACGGAAATCTTCTTACTAGTCTCTGCACGTCGACGAGGACGTCACTCTAGCCCACGCGACGCCGTCTGACGTCATACAGGCAATAAGAGGTCCTCGACGACGTGCGGACGTCAGTTCCCTTTTTTCCGTGCATTCGAAATGGTTATCTTCGAGGGAGCAACTGTTACTTTTTTGGTTACAGTGTATTTTTGCTGCGTAGTCTTTCGCTGTGGTAATAATGTCGCAGAGAAAGTCTGGTTTTAAGCCTTGTCGTGAGTGTGGAGGCAAGATGTCGGTGACGGATCCTCATTCCGATTGCCTTTGGTGTTTGAGCTCCGACCACGACGTCTCGACTTGTGATTCATGCCAGCACATGAATCCGAAGGCCCTCAAGGAACGTGAGGCGAAGCTGTTTATGGCTAAATCGAAGGAGAAGCATCACAAGAAGTCTTCTTCTCCAAGACATCGGCGTCATCGAGACTCCCGGCGCCGTAGAGAATCTCGGCGTCATTCGAAGGAGACTCGTTCCAGGTCTTCGGATCGGCGCCGAAGGACATGGGAGATCAGTCCCACGGTTACGCCGCATCCTTCGACGCCGTTGCCCTCTCCGGCGTCTCCGACTTCACCTGGACAGGCGTCGGTGATTGAGGTATTGGAGCCTCAGGTGTTTTCTCCGGCGCAGACGCCGAGGCCGGCGTCGGGGTCGCCTCCGAGACAGGCACCTCAGTATCCGGCTTTTCCCACCCCTGGAGCCGATAGTTCCGCATTCTTGAATGCGATGTATGCCATCTTCCAGCAGATGGCTCCAGGGGGTGCTCCGGCTGGGCCTTTGGCCTTTTCTTTGGGTGATCCTGCGCCTCTTCGGCCGGCACCCTTTATGCCCTTTCTCCCTTTTGGGAACGTGGGCTCGGCGCCAGTGTCGGCGCCGGTGGCCGCTCCGGTGGCTTCAGAAGGATTGGCCCCGGGGATTTCCATCTGTCGACGTCGGGATTTCGGCCTGTGACTCCGGTGGGTCCATCTGCTTCAGCTGCTCTTTTGTCGGCGCCGAAGTTACCTGTGGCGCCGGACGCGGCGTCGGTGGCTTCTGAAGATCGGCGCCGATCTTCGAATTCGGCGGAGGCATTGTCGACTCCGCGTATTGAACAGCGACTTCATTCCAGGAGACGTGCTCTCCGTGTATTAGAAGAGCAGGAGTACCAACGAGCCCTGGAGGAAGGAGAGCTAGAGGACTCGGGTGATGGGCTGCGTGGACTGGAGTCGGCCAGTGGGCTGGACACTTCCCCTGAGTGGGATCTTTCGTCCCCGGGGGAATATACTGAGGAGGCTGCTTCCTTTCATGCAGTGGTACGGAAGGCAGCTAGTTTTTTGGACCTGCCTTTGCCGGTGGTGGAGGCTAAACAAAATCTTTTAACAGAGGTGCTACATCCGGCCTCAGCTGCGGCGGAGCCTCTGTTGCCTTTTAATGACGCTCTGCTAGATCCGGTGTTAGAGGTGTGGAAGAGGCCAGTATCTTCCCCAGCAGTTCACAGAGCCGTGGTCAGGAGGTATCGGGCGGCTCCGACTGACCCTGGGTTTCTATCTAGGCACCCTACGCCGGAGAGCTTGGTGGTGCAGGCCTCCTGTTCATCCAAGTCAGCGCCTGGTTCTTTCCCGACGGTGCCTGGGGACAGAGATTCAAAGAAGCTAGAGGCGCAGTCGAAGAAGATTTTTTCGTCCTGCAGTCTGGCGTTAAAAGCCACCAATGCAACCTGTATCCTGGGGAAGTATATTCATGCTCTGATGGATGACATTTCCTCATCGTTTACAGAGCTTCCCCAGGGTCTTTTGGATCTTGTCTCAAATGCCCAGGCTGCTGCGACCCAGATTATCCAGACGGGACTGGATACCACCGACTCGGTAGCCAGAGCAATGGGCACAACTGTGGTGGCAAGGAGACAGGCCTGGCTCCGTAACTCGGGCTTTTCTGCAGATGTACAGTCCACATTGTTGGATCTCCCGTTTGATGGGGACAAACTGTTTGGAGCCAAGGCTGATTCGGCCTTGGAACGTTTTAAGGAAAGCAGGGCCACGGCTAAGTCGTTAGGGCTCCAAGCTCCTTCTTCCACGGCCTCTTCCAGATTTTTCAGGAGGTTTCGTGGATTTGGGCGTGGCTCTTCCTCCTCTTCCTTTCGGGGAAGATTTCAGCAACCTGCCTCTTCACATCCCTATAGATCTTTCAGGGGGAGAGGTAGGGTCCGCACCAGAGGAGCCTCTCAGCAGCACTCTGCCTCTTCCTCATCCTCTGGCGGGGTGCAGCAGGGGAAGCAGCCTTAGGCTTCCACCATTTCCCACTCACTCCTCTCCTGTAGGGGGAAGATTACAGCATTTTCTCACCAAATGGAAGACTGTTACAACGGACACTTGGGTTCTCAGTATTGTGGGAAAAGGCTACACCCTTCCCTTTCGGGAGTTCCTGCCCCTCATCCCGCCCCGCCCTTCTTATTGTTCAGAAGAACACCTCCTGTTGCTAGAACAGGAGGTACAAGCCCTCCTTTCCAAGGGCGCGGTGGAGTTGGTCCCAGAGCAGGAAAGGGGTCGAGGATGTTACTCAAGGTATTTCCTGATTCCCAAGAAGGATGGTCGTTTGAGACCAATTCTGGACCTGAGGATCTTGAATTGGTTCCTCAAGCAGGAAAAATTCAAGATGCTGACCCTAGCACAGGTGCTTTTGGCGTTGAACAAGGAAGACTGGATGGTGTCTGTCGACTTGCAGGATGCTTACTTTCATATCCCGATACTCAAGTCACACAGGAAGTATCTCCGGTTTGTGGTGGGATCGCAACACTATCAGTTTGCGGTCCTTCCGTTTGGTCTTACTTCAGCACCTCGAGTCTTCACGAAGGTGATGTCGGTGGTTGCGGCAGAACTCAGAAGGAAGGGGATAGCAGTATTCCCTTACTTGGACGACTGGTTGATCAAAGCCAAGTCCCCGGAGCTTGTGTCGCATCATCTGCAGTCAACAACCCAGTTGTTGTTCGACCTGGGTTTTTCGGTGAACGAGCCCAAATCTCACCTAGAGCCCTCTCAGCGCCTCCTGTTCATAGGGGCAGTACTGGATACAACATTGGGTCGGGCCTTTCCTCCGCCTCAGCGGATTCAAGATATTCAGGATTTGGTTCCAATGTTTCAAAATGGAGCGGTAATTCCAGTCCTCAAGGTCCTTCGTCTGCTCGGTCTTTTTGCCTCCTGCATTCTGTTGGTCACGCATGCTCGCTGGCACATGAGGGCTCTTCAGTGGTGCCTCCGAAGGCAGTGGTCTCAACACAAAGGGGATCTAGAGGGTACTGTCAAGATCTCCAGAGATGCTGCTGTGGATTTGAAGTGGTGGATTGCAAGCAACAATCTTTCACAAGGAAAGCCGTTCCAGCAGTTGCCACCAGTGGCCACAGTCATAACGGATGCTTCCACTCTAGGGTGGGGAGCTCATCTGGGGGATCTGGAGATCAAAGGTCTTTGGTCTCCAGAGGAACAGATGTTTCACATCAATCTGTTAGAGTTACGGGCTGTACGTCTGGCTCTCAAGGCCTTCCTCCCTTCCCTTCGTGGTCAGTCGGTACAGGTCCTAACGGACAATACTACCACGATGTGGTACATAAACAAGCAGGGAGGAGTGGGGTCGTACCTTCTCTGCAGAGAAGCTCTTCGACTATGGTCCTGGGCAAAGGACCATCAGATTTGCTTGATAGCAAACCATCTGGCCGGAGTCTTGAACGTGCGTGCGGACAGTCTCAGTCGCCATTTCTCGGCAGACCACGAGTGGCGTCTCCATCCAGATCAAGTCCGTTTAATCTTCCAGAGGTGGGGGTTTCCTCGGGTAGATCTGTTTGCCACTCGAGAGAACGCGCATTGTCCGTTGTTCTGCAGCCTCCAGTATCCGATGCAGGGAGCGATGGGGGACGCGTTTCAAATAACCTGGTGCGGCCAGTTGCTTTACGCGTTTCCTCCCATACCCTTGATTCCTCAGGTATTGAGGAAGATTCGCCAGGACCGGGCTCTAGTCATCCTAATAGCTCCGGATTGGCCAAGGAGGGTATGGTACTCCGACCTTCTCCAACTCTCAATGTGCCCTCCGCTCCGTCTCCCTTTCAGGGCAGACCTCCTCTCGCAGTCGCAGGGGCAAGTTCTACACCCCAACCTCCAGAGTCTGCACCTACATGCCTGGAGATTGAACGGGGCAACCTGAGTTCCTTCTCTCTCCCGCCTGAGGTAGTGGATGTTATATTAGCGGCCAGGCGACACTCCACTAAATCTATCTACGCTAATAGATGTCTAAATTTGTTGCGTGGTGTGGAGAGAGGCAGATTGATCCTTTGCATTCTCATCTATCGGACGTTTTGTCTTTTGCTCTGTCTCTAGCGCAGAAAGGCTGTGCAGTGGCTACCATTAAGGGTTATTTATCGGCCTTGTCAGCCTTCATATGTCTTCCAGACCAACCATCTTTATTTAAATCCCCTATTGTTATCAGATTCCTGAAAGGTCTTCTAAATAAATATCCTCCAAAGCCATTCGTTATGCCGCAATGGGATTTGTCCTTGGTCCTGACTTTCCTTATGGGGTCCCCTTTTGAACCTATGCATTCTTGCCCCTTAAGGTATTTGGTATTAAAAACAGTCTTCCTGATAGCTATAACATCAGCAAGGAGAGTGAGTGAGTTGCAGGCCTTATCAGTAAAGCCCCCTTATACAACTTTTTATGGGGATAAGGTGGTGTTGAGGACCAAGGCTGCTTTCCTCCCGAAGGTTGTTTCACCCTTCCATTTGGCTCAGGCAATTACTTTGTCCACGTTCTATCCTCCGCCTCATCCTTCCAAAGAGGAAGAAAGACTGCACCGTCTGGACCCAAAGAGAGCGTTGAGCTTCTTTATTGATAGAACAAAGGATTTCAGGCTGGAGGCTCAGCTGTTTATTGGATACGTGGGCAAGAGGAGAGGAAAGGCAGTCCACAAGAGAACACTATCCAGGTGGGTTGTTCTTTGCATTAAAATCTGTTACTCTTTGGCAAAGAAGGATCCTCCTGAGGGCATTAGAGCTCATTCCACCAGAGCTAAGTCGGCCACTTCGGCCTTGGCCAGAGGTGTTCCTGTGGTCGACATCTGCAAGGCCGCAACTTGGTCGTCCCTTCACACTTTTGCAAAACATTACTGTTTGGATTCTGAGGTTAGAAGGGACGGCCATTTTGCACGGTCAGTGCTGCAGGATTTCTTGGTTTGACCATTTAGGCACCCACCGCCGGGCGTGGTACTGCTTTGGGACTCTATTCATTAGGTGAGGAATCCACAGGTAGTTGTATCCATCAGAAGAACGAGTTACTTACCTTCGGTAACGACTTTTCTGGTGGATACATTAGCTACCTGTGGATTCCTCACGGTCCCACCCGCCTCCCCGTTGCCTTTCTGGTCTTACCAAGTAATCCTTGAGTACGCTCCTCTTGGTCTTTTGAGGGTGCAATAGATGTTGTATATATTATATTTATATATATGTATATATGTATATATCTTTGTGTATATACTTGATGTGTATATATATATTTTAAAAAGAGAGAGTTATATATATATATATATAAAAGATTTACAGTTATTCATGCAATGTTGTGTATTTTTACAATGTAATGGGATGTTGCCTTGCTCTTTCATTGCATTGCCTGGTTGTTCTCATGCACGTAAAAAAAAAAAAATGATTGGTACTGACGTCCGCACGTCGTCGAGGACCTCTTATTGCCTGTATGACGTCAGACGGCGTCGCGTGGGCTAGAGTGACGTCCTCGTCGACGTGCAGAGACTAGTAAGAAGATTTCCGTCGAATGCTGGCGCCATGGGAGTATTCATTAGGTGAGGAATCCACAGGTAGCTAATGTATCCACCAGAAAAGTCGTTACCGAAGGTAAGTAACTCCTTGTAGGAAGTTGGCTCTGTATGTGCTATTTCAAAGTAAGGAATAGCATGCACAGAGTCCAAGGGTTCCCCTTAGAGGTAAAATAGTGGTAAAAATAGATAATACTAATGCTCTATTTTGTGGTAGTGTGGTCGAGCAGTAGGCTTATCCAAGGAGTAGTGTTAAGCATTTGTTGTACATACACAAGACAATAAATGAGGTACACACACTCAGAGACAAATCCAGCCAATAGGTTTTTATATAGAAAAATATCTTTTCTTAGTTTATTTTAAGAACCATAGGTTCAAATTCTACATGTAATATCTCATTCGAAAGGTATTGCAGGTAAGTACTTTAGGAACTTCAAATCATCAAAATTGCATGTATACTTTTCAAGTTATTGACAAATAGCTGTTTTAAAAGTGGACACTTAGTGCAATTTTCACAGTTCCTAGGGGAGGTAAGTATTTGTTAGGTTAACCAGGTAAGTAAGACACTTACAGGGCTTAGTTCTTGGTCCAAGGTAGCCCACCGTTGGGGGTTCAGAGCAACCCCAAAGTCACCACACCAGCAGCTCAGGGCCGGTCAGGTGCAGAGTTCAAAGTGGTGCCCAAAACGCATAGGCTAGAATGGAGAGAAGGGGGTGCCCCGGTTCCGGTCTGCTTGCAGGTAAGTACCCGCGTCTTCGGAGGGCAGACCAGGGGGGTTTTGTAGGGCACCGGGGGGGACACAAGTCCACACAGAAATTTCACCCTCAGCAGCGCGGGGGCGGCCGGGTGCAGTGTAGAAACAAGCGTCGGGTTTTCAATGTTAGTCTATGAGAGATCTCGGGATCTCTTCAGCGCTGCAGGCAGGCAAGGGGGGGATTCCTCGGGGAAACCTCCACTTGGGCAAGGGAGAGGGACTCCTGGGGGTCACTTCTCCAGTGAAAGTCCGGTCCTTCAGGTCCTGGGGGCTGCGGGTGCAGGGTCTCTCCCAGGCGTCGGGACTTTAGGTTCAAAGAGTCGCGGTCAGGGGAAGCCTCGGGATTCCCTCTGCAGGCGGCGCTGTGGGGGCTCAGGGGGGACAGGTTTTGGTACTCACAGTATCAGAGTAGTCCTGGGGTCCCTCCTGAGGTGTTGGATCGCCAGCAGCCGAGTCGGGGTCGCCGGGTGCAGTGTTGCAAGTCTCACGCTTCTTGCGGGGAGCTTGCAGGGTTCTTTAAAGCTGCTGGACACAAAGTTGCAGCTTTTCTTGGAGCAGGTCCGCTGTCCTCGGGAGTTTCTTGTCTTTTCGAAGCAGGGGCAGTCCTCAGAGGATGTCGAGGTCGCTGGTCCCTTTGGAAGGCGTCGCTGGAGCAGGATCTTTGGAAGGCAGGAGACAGGCCGGTGAGTTTCTGGAGCCAAGGCAGTTGTCGTCTTCTGGTCTTCCGCTGCAGGGGTTTTCAGCTAGGCAGTCCTTCTTCTTGTAGTTGCAGGAATCTAATTTTCTAGGGTTCAGGGTAGCCCTTAAATACTAAATTTAAGGGCGTGTTTAGGTCGGGGGGGTTAGTAGCCAATGGCTACTAGCCCTGAGGGTGGGTACACCCTCTTTGTGCCTCCTCCCAAGGGGAGGGGGACACAATCCTAACCCTATTGGGGGAATCCCCCATCTGCAAGATGGAGGATTTCTAAAAGTTAGAGTCACTTCAGCTCAGGACACCTTAGGGGCTGTCCTGACTGGCCAGTGACTCCTCCTTGTTTTTCTCATTATTTTCTCCGGCCTTGCCGCCAAAAGTGGGGCCTGGCCGGAGGGGGCGGGCAACTCCACTAGCTGGAGTGTCCTGCTGGGTTGGCACAAAGGAGGTGAGCCTTTGAGGCTCACCGCCAGGTGTGACAATTCCTGCCTGGGAGAGGTGTTAGCATCTCCACCCAGTGCAGGCTTTGTTACTGGCCTCAGAGTGACAAAGGCACTCTCCCCATGGGGCCAGCAACATGTCTCGGTTTGTGGCAGGCTGCTAAAACTAGTCAGCCTACACAGATAGTCGGTTAAGTTTCAGGGGGCACCTCTAAGGTGCCCTCTGGGGTGTATTTTACAATAAGATGTACACTGGCATCAGTGTGCATTTATTGTGCTGAGAAGTTTGATACCAAACTTCCCAGTTTTCAGTGTAGCCATTATGGTGCTGTGGAGTTCGTGTAAAACAGACTCCCAGACCATATACTCTTATGGCTACCCTGCACTTACAATGTCTAAGGTTTTGCTTAGACACTGTAGGGGCACAGTGCTCATGCACTGGTACCCTCACCTATGGTATAGTGCACCCTGCCTTAGGGCTGTAAGGCCTGCTAGAGGGGTGTCTTACCTATACTGCATAGGCAGTGAGAGGCTGGCATGGCACCCTGAGGGGAGTGCCATGTCGACTTACTCATTTTGTTCTCACCAGCACACACAGGCTTGTAAGCAGTGTGTCTGTGCTGAGTGAGGGGTCTCTAGGGTGGCATAAGACATGCTGCAGCCCTTAGAGACCTTTCTTGGCATCAGGGCCCTTGGTACTAGAAGTACCAGTTACAAGGGACTTATCTGAATGCCAGGGTGTGCCAATTGTGGATACAATGGTACATTTTAGGTGAAGGAACACTGGTGCTGGGGCCTGGTTAGCAGGGTCCCAGCACACTTCTCAGTCAAGTCAGCATCAGTATCAGGCAAAAAGTGGGGGGCAACTGCAACAGGGAGCCATTTCTTTACACAAGCCCCCCCCAGCCTACAGGCCAGGAGACTCAGCCCAAGCTGGGAGAGTCTTCCTAGTCTGTCAGGCGAGGAAGAGTAGGAGAAATAGGCTGGTTAGTTGCAGGGCCTACTCTGCCTTACATCCTTCTGTTCAGGTCATTCCCTTTGGGGAACTGACCCACTTCCACAGTGATAGGACCTAGTCTGAATTGCCTCTTGTCTGCCTCTTCAATGTCTCCACCCATTCTTTCTATTTTGGTCTTAGAGGTGTCCACCTCTGCTAACCTTATCTTGGCCAGGGTCACCCCTAGCTTACCCAGAGAGGTTACCCAGAGCTGGAGTAACCCCACCATGACCAATAGGGTCAGGGGGCCTAACTTGCTATTTGGCATGGGGTCAGACCACCATGCTAAGGATAGTGCAGCCATAAAGGCTAACACCCAGCAGAGGCCACTGACAGCTGTCAGTGCCCAGAACCACACCTTTAGCTCTTCACCTAAAAGGGAAGGGGCTAAGTTACAGGCTTCTTTGGGTTCAGGTTGCCTGTCTGCTGTATTGGAGTGGGGGGTTACCACATCTTGTAGTAAACACCCTTCTTCCACTCTTTCTTCTGTTGGCTGAGGAGCCACCCACTCAGGTTTAACAGTTGCCTGACTAGCCAGGACTTCTTGTGGGTCAGGTTGGACTTTATCAGGGCCATTTTTGGAGTTCTCCCCTACTGGAGCAGAATCTCCCTGGCTTGCTGTAACCTTGGCTAAAGGTTGTCCACCCCTCCTACTCTGTTTTCTTTTCTTCTTCTTCTGGGGCCTGCTTGCATTTACTGCAGAGGCAGGATTTCCAGAATCCTTGGGAGAGGACTGGCACTGGACCAGTTCCTCTCTTGGGCTCTGACTAACCTCTGGGTAGTCATTTCCAAGGAGACAATCAAGGGGGAGGTCTGTACTGACTACTACCCTTCTCCAGCTAAGAGTGCCACCCACTTCTATGGGCACTAAAGCCACAGGCCTCTTAGTGACCCTGTCTAGGCTAACTCTCACCCTGGCAGTCTCACCTGGGATGTACTGGTTCGAGAGCACCAGCCTGTCATGCACAATAGTGTGACTGGCACAAGTGTCTCTCAGGGCAGTGGTGGGGATTCCATTCACCAGTAGGTGGTGGAAGTGTCTACTTCCCTCTGGAATCTCCAACTCACCTGTTGGGCCCTGTTTCCAGTTGAAGGCTATGAAGACCTCCTCATCTGAGGAGTCATCTCCCATGGCTACACTGGTTACCCCTGGAATTTTGTTCTGGGGTTTGTTTTTGGGACAAGAAGTGTCCTTGGTGTGGTGCCCAGACTGTTTACAGTTGTGGCACCATGCCTTAGTGGCATCCCAGTTCTTACCCTGGTACCCACCTTTGTTTTGGGTTGTGTCTTGGGGCCCACCCACCTGTTCTGGTTTTTGGGGGCCTACAGAGGACTCTTTTTCTTTGTTTCTAGTTTCACCCACTTTCTCCTGGGGAGTTTTTGTAACCCCTTTCTTTTGGTCACCCCCAGTGGAAGTTTTGGTTACCCTAGTCTTGACCCAGTGGTCTGCCTTCTTTCCCAATTCTTGGGGAGAAATTGGACCTAGGTCTACCAGATACTGATGCAACTTTTCATTGAAGCAGTTACTTAAAATGTGTTCTTTCATAAACAAATTATAAAGCCCAACATAGTCACACACTTCATTTCCAGTTAACCAACCATCTAGTGTTTTTACTGAGTAGTCTACAAAATCAACCCAGGTCTGGCTCGAGGATTTTTGAGCCCCCCTGAATCTAATTCTATACTCCTCAGTGGAGAATCCAAAGCCCTCAATCAGGGTACCCTTCATGAGGTCATAAGATTCTGCATCTTTTCCAGAGAGTGTGAGGAGTCTATCCCTACACTTTCCAGTGAACATTTCCCAAAGGAGAGCACCCCAGTGAGATCTGTTTACTTTTCTGGTTACACAAGCCCTCTCAAAAGCTGTGAACCATTTGGTGATGTCATCACCATCTTCATATTTTGTTACAATCCCTTTGGGGATTTTTAGGATGTCAGGAGAATCTCTGACCCTATTTAAGTTGCTGCCACCATCGATGGGACCTAGGCCCATCTCTTTTCTTTCCCTTTCTATGGCTAGGAGCTGCTTTTCCAAAGCCAATCTTTTGACCATCCTGGCTAACAGGGGGTCATCTTCACTGGAGTTATCCTCAGTGATTTCAGAGGTGTTGGTCTCTCCTGTGAGGGAACCAGCATCTCTGACTATTATTTTTGGAGTCAGGGTTTGAGGGACCCTGTTCTCCCTAGATAGGACTGGTAGGGGGGAATTTTCCTCCAAGTCACTATCCTCTTCCTCTGAGTTGCCACCCTCAGAGGGGTTGGCCTTTTCAAACTCTGCCAAAAGCTCCTGGAGCTGTATTTTGGTAGGTTTGGGGCCCATTGTTATTTTCTTTATTTTACAGAGTGACCTTAGCTCCCTCATCTTAAGATGGAGGTAAGGTGTGGTGTCGAGTTCCACCACAGTCACATCTGTGCTAGACATTTTGCTTCTAAAAGTTGGAATACTTTTTAAGAATCTACAACTGGTTCTAGAATCTAATTCAAACTTTTACAAACTTTTAAACTCTAAAAGAAATGCTAAACAGGATCTAACACAAGGCCCTAGCAGGTCTTTTAAGAATTTAGAAAACTTTTCAAATTGCAAAAATGAATTTCTAATGACAATTTTTGAATTTGTCGTGTGATCAGGTATTGGCTGAGTAGTCCAGCAAATGCAAAGTCTTGTACCCCACCGCTGATCCACCAATGTAGGAAGTTGGCTCTGTATGTGCTATTTCAAAGTAAGGAATAGCATGCACAGAGTCCAAGGGTTCCCCTTAGAGGTAAAATAGTGGTAAAAATAGATAATACTAATGCTCTATTTTGTTGTAGTGTGGTCGAGCAGTAGGCTTATCCAAGG
Source organism: Pleurodeles waltl (assembly GCF_031143425.1). Taxonomy (NCBI): domain Eukaryota; kingdom Metazoa; phylum Chordata; class Amphibia; order Caudata; family Salamandridae; genus Pleurodeles; species Pleurodeles waltl. The sequence continues at coordinate 187,624,716 of NC_090444.1, read as the reverse complement.
AGTAGTGTTAAGCATTTGTTGTACATACACAAGACAATAAATGAGGTACACACACTCAGAGACAAATCCAGCCAATAGGTTTTTATATAGAAAAATATCTTTTCTTAGTTTATTTTAAGAACCATAGGTTCAAATTCTACATGTAATATCTCATTCGAAAGGTATTGCAGGTAAGTACTTTAGGAACTTCAAATCATCAAAATTGCATGTATACTTTTCAAGTTATTGACAAATAGCTGTTTTAAAAGTGGACACAGTGCAATTTTCACAGTTCCTAGGGGAGGTAAGTATTTGTTAGGTTAACCAGGTAAGTAAGACACTTACAGGGCTTAGTTCTTGGTCCAAGGTAGCCCACCGTTGGGGGTTCAGAGCAACCCCAAAGTCACCACACCAGCAGCTCAGGGCCGGTCAGGTGCAGAGTTCAAAGTGGTGCCCAAAACGCATAGGCTAGAATGGAGAGAAGGGGGTGCCCCGGTTCCGGTCTGCTTGCAGGTAAGTACCCGCGTCTTCGGAGGGCAGACCAGGGGGGTTTTGTAGGGCACCGGGGGGGACACAAGTCCACACAGAAATTTCACCCTCAGCAGCGCGGGGGCGGCCGGGTGCAGTGTAGAAACAAGCGTCGGGTTTTCAATGTTAGTCTATGAGAGATCTCGGGATCTCTTCAGCGCTGCAGGCAGGCAAGGGGGGGATTCCTCGGGGAAACCTCCACTTGGGCAAGGGAGAGGGACTCCTGGGGGTCACTTCTCCAGTGAAAGTCCGGTCCTTCAGGTCCTGGGGGCTGCGGGTGCAGGGTCTCTCCCAGGCGTCGGGACTTTAGGTTCAAAGAGTCGCGGTCAGGGGAAGCCTCGGGATTCCCTCTGCAGGCGGCGCTGTGGGGGCTCAGGGGGGACAGGTTTTGGTACTCACAGTATCAGAGTAGTCCTGGGGTCCCTCCTGAGGTGTTGGATCGCCACCAGCCGAGTCGGGGTCGCCGGGTGCAGTGTTGCAAGTCTCACGCTTCTTGCGGGGAGCTTGCAGGGTTCTTTAAAGCTGCTGGACACAAAGTTGCAGCTTTTCTTGGAGCAGGTCCGCTGTCCTCGGGAGTTTCTTGTCTTTTCGAAGCAGGGGCAGTCCTCAGAGGATGTCGAGGTCGCTGGTCCCTTTGGAAGGCGTCGCTGGAGCAGGATCTTTGGAAGGCAGGAGACAGGCCGGTGAGTTTCTGGAGCCAAGGCAGTTGTCGTCTTCTGGTCTTCCGCTGCAGGGGTTTTCAGCTAGGCAGTCCTTCTTCTTGTAGTTGCAGGAATCTAATTTTCTAGGGTTCAGGGTAGCCCTTAAATACTAAATTTAAGGGCGTGTTTAGGTCGGGGGGGTTAGTAGCCAATGGCTACTAGCCCTGAGGGTGGGTACACCCTCTTTGTGCCTCCTCCCAAGGGGAGGGGGACACAATCCTAACCCTATTGGGGGAATCCCCCATCTGCAAGATGGAGGATTTCTAAAAGTTAGAGTCACTTCAGCTCAGGACACCTTAGGGGCTGTCCTGACTGGCCAGTGACTCCTCCTTGTTTTTCTCATTATTTTCTCCGGCCTTGCCGCCAAAAGTGGGGCCTGGCCGGAGGGGGCGGGCAACTCCACTAGCTGGAGTGTCCTGCTGGGTTGGCACAAAGGAGGTGAGCCTTTGAGGCTCACCGCCAGGTGTGACAATTCCTGCCTGGGAGAGGTGTTAGCATCTCCACCCAGTGCAGGCTTTGTTACTGGCCTCAGAGTGACAAAGGCACTCTCCCCATGGGGCCAGCAACATGTCTCGGTTTGTGGCAGGCTGCTAAAACTAGTCAGCCTACACAGATAGTCGGTTAAGTTTCAGGGGGCACCTCTAAGGTGCCCTCTGGGGTGTATTTTACAATAAGATGTACACTGGCATCAGTGTGCATTTATTGTGCTGAGAAGTTTGATACCAAACTTCCCAGTTTTCAGTGTAGCCATTATGGTGCTGTGGAGTTCGTGTAAAACAGACTCCCAGACCATATACTCTTATGGCTACCCTGCACTTACAATGTCTAAGGTTTTGCTTAGACACTGTAGGGGCACAGTGCTCATGCACTGGTACCCTCACCTATGGTATAGTGCACCCTGCCTTAGGGCTGTAAGGCCTGCTAGAGGGGTGTCTTACCTATACTGCATAGGCAGTGAGAGGCTGGCATGGCACCCTGAGGGGAGTGCCATGTCGACTTACTCATTTTGTTCTCACCAGCACACACAGGCTTGTAAGCAGTGTGTCTGTGCTGAGTGAGGGGTCTCTAGGGTGGCATAAGACATGCTGCAGCCCTTAGAGACCTTTCTTGGCATCAGGGCCCTTGGTACTAGAAGTACCAGTTACAAGGGACTTATCTGAATGCCAGGGTGTGCCAATTGTGGATACAATGGTACATTTTAGGTGAAGGAACACTGGTGCTGGGGCCTGGTTAGCAGGGTCCCAGCACACTTCTCAGTCAAGTCAGCATCAGTATCAGGCAAAAAGTGGGGGGCAACTGCAACAGGGAGCCATTTCTTTACACTCGTTCTTCTCAAACATAGATAAGTTGGCCCTTCATCATAATATTTTAAACCAGAGAAAAATATACATGACTTCATACATGGTTGCATGACGGAACCACTCATACAATTACCACTCATGCAATTACAACAACATCACTACAACACACTCCACCTTTTTGTTATTTGGTGTAAATTTGTGTATATATATATATATATATATATATATATATATATATAAGCGAAGACTCCGCGAACCCTCCCGATCTCATGCTCAGATCTGATTGGCTGCCAACACATCAACAAGGAATTTTTGGCAGCCATTTTAAGACTTGGCTTCAGCCAAGTCTAAAAAAAAAAGAGAGGTAACTAGAACTCGCGCCCTCGCCATGCACTGGTAATTACTCAGATATTATAGCACTCATGACAACTTCTATAACGTCATTAAACATGTAAAAAAAACATTAACAATCAAAATATTGAAGAATAAACTCTGCATGGTGAGGGCAAGAGTTACCTTGCACTGCAAGCTATAGTTACTTGAAATAACACTAACTATAACTGCTGAATTTCTATGGTTTTGTGCGAGTAAATTCATAACCTAACTATAATGTCCCTTTAAGCTTTTTTTTGTGTGTGAATATATATATATATATATATATATATATATATATATCTCCAACACCAACAATTGCAAAACAATTGATTCGTATGCACTCCAGGAGAGTTTTATTGCTTCTATTCAAGAAAAGTGTAAGAAGACACCACCAACGCGTTTCAACCTCTCGGTCTTGAACACAGTTTAGTTTTTTCCATGCCTTCGACGCTAACTGTTTTCTCCTAGCTTTTGTTACTGTTTCGAAGATGTTCCCTTTTGTCTCTTGTTACAATGTCTCCTCCTCGGAAGTCGGGGTTTAAACCTTGTTGGTGGTGCGGGGGTCACATGTCGGTTACGGACCCTCACGATGATTGCCGTTGGTGCTTAAGTCGGAGCATAACGTCGAGGAGTGTGTGTCCTGCCAAAGCATGAATCCGAAGGCGCTGAAGGAGAGAGAAGCCAAACTCTTTTTGGCTAAAGTGAAGAAAGGGCACAGAAGTCATCGTAGATCATCTTCTTACACTTCTTCGAAGAAACACAAGAAGCGGTGCCGACACGACTCTCAAGTTCAAGGTCTCCATCTAGACGGTGCTGTGCGACATGGGAGGTTAGTCCTACGGTAACTCCGCAGCCTCAAAGCCCTCAGGTTTCTCCAGCGCCATCGGTCTTCGAGGTGGTTGCGCCTCAAGAAAGTCCTCGCTTTTCACCTGGGGTGCAGGATTCTGATGCCCAGCCGGTGCAAGTGCTGCATGAAGATTAGCAGTATCCTGCCTTCCCGGCTCCGGGAACAGATCCGGCGGCATTTTTAAATGCCATGTTTAACATATTTAATGCTATGACCCTGCTGGTGCATCGTCTGGTCCCACGGGTCCTTTGGCATTTACATAGGGCTTCCAGTGTGTGGGGGTCACTAGTTTTAGTTTTTTTCAAAAACAAAATCCTGCTTTGATATTTTGTTTTTGAAAGTTAAAATGTTGACAAGCAGCTGTCATGTTTGACAGAGCGGTCCGTCAAACTTTTAACACATTCACAGGAGCCACCAAGGCTTTTCCTGCTGATGTTAAGAGATGAACGCAGGGACGGTAACAACACTAAATGTAGGATATGGGTACTCCATCAGGGAGACAAAGTATTTTACTCTGTCGCCCTGATGGAGTAAATACCTTACTCTGATCTCTAAATCAGGCCCTTACTCTTGAATATCAGTGGCAGGAAATGGGAGAAGAGCATACGTGAATTCAGGACTTTCAAGAAGTGAGTATGAATAAATACGTGAATGGCATATGTCTGTATATGTATATTTGGACATGAGCACATGCCTTGAGTCACATACAAATGTATGGGGTATAGTAATCAACTGAGCAATTATGTGAATCATTCTTCCCTTGCCTTTGTGAATCAGCACCTTTGTTAGATAAAATGCTAAATTTTCTGTTTTTCAGTATTACATCGCAATTTACTATATATATATATATATATATATATATACAAAAGAATGTAGATTTTCCTAGTAATTCATGAAGGAAAGTCTTAATTTTATTAAAGACACGAAGGCGAGTATTATGCTTATCTTTTCTTGCTTTAATTCAACAGCAGCACTCAACAATAAAACTACGAATCTCATATGGTAAAAGAAATAAGCCAATAAGAAAAGAAACGTAGTTCATCAAATACAACCAATCAGCAATGTATTCACACATTATGACCTCATTTGACTGCGAACAGCCCTCTTTTCTTGCTCGAGAAGTTAATAAGAACGAAATAAATGGTAACATAGATAACACCATTAAAAGAGCCAAAATAAGGGAAAACAGTTCCTGACAAAAGTTCATGAATCCTGGAAATGGAAAAATGGAAAGACGGACGGAACCAACAGGATTCCCAGTGTTGCTTGAAGTGGAAGAAGCTCCACCAGAAGAACCCAGCAGAGAGCCATCCTTGTTATGAGGTCTATTGCGATGGAGTCAGATTCGCTGTGAGGGTGGGAAAAGACAAAAGTTAGAACATTGTGGAGGGATAATACTCGCATTTGTGTCTTTAATAAAATAAATACTTTCCTTCATAAATTACTAGGAAAAACTACATTTTATGTCAAGACCGGAGGCTTCAATTATGCTTCTTTAAAGTGCATTAATCACAGTTGAAGAAGGATTATCAATAGGTTTACAATAAAAACCTCTAAACACATTATCATTGGACCAATCAACCGATCTAAGAATGTCCTCTAGACAGGAACCAGCCCAGAAGGCCTTGGAAGCTATAGCTCCTCTGGTGGAATAGGCCCCAAAAGCAGAGGTGTCAATACCAGCGAGGGACATGATCCATTTGACCCAACGAGCCAGAGTAGGAGAAGACACTGGTTTGTAAGGTTTTCTAAAGGATATGAGAAGTTGAGAAACAGAGGACGTTCTTAGATCTGCAGTTTTCTGCTCATAAATTTTAAGACATTATCCAACACACAACTTAGGATGGTCAGGAAAATAGGGATAGAACACTGAAGTTAGATTTGTTTTGGTACGTCGAGATACAGTGAATAACACACCTAAAGGAGTAAATTGGCAAAAGGAAATGTCTAAGGCTCCAACATAAGCAAATCTTGTAATCAAAATAAGACAAAGTAACATTGTTAATTTTGTGGAAAGCAGTTTTAGAGAAAGTAGAGCATTATCAGGCCAAGAGAAAAAGAGATGCGAAACAATATTAACATCCCATAACTTACTGTATTTGGGGGGAGGGGCATTTGAGAATTTTACTCCCTTCAAAAGTCTACAACAAGAGGATGTTCTCCTAATGGTTTTCTGTTGATATACGAATGATTTGAAGAAATTGCTGACCTGTAAAGATGTATAGTACTAAAGGATTTCCCTTTGCTAGCTTCTGATGCGAGAAAATTGATAATAAAAATCACATCCGCTGAAATGGGATTGATATCTTTTCCCAAACACCAGCCATGCCATAAAGACCAAGCTGACTTATAGGCCTTTGTAGTTCCTGGAGCCCAGGACTGGGTGATATATCTAGAAGCTTCTTCCGAAATGCTAGGGTGAGATTGGGAATTCCGGAAATCTTCCACGAGGAAAGAGTGAGAAGATTGTCTAGAACTAGGTTGTGAGGACGAATTAGGGGGTCCAAAAGGAGATGGGGGAAGGAAGGAAGGAAGGGGAAAGGGAAAATCTATGGATAGCTCTACAAGAGTTGGGAACCAAACCTGGGATTGCCAGAAGGGAGCTATGAGAACTAGAGTTCCCTTTTGACACCTTACCTGCGCAAGAAGCCTGTTGATCATGAGAGAGGGGGGAAGGGGTAATTTAGGGAAGCAGACCAGTCCTGAGAGAAAGCATCTGAGGCTATTGCCAATGGATCCGGGTGCCAACTGTCAAATTGAGGGAGCTGGAAGTTGAGACAGGAGGTGAAAAGATCTATTGGCAGTGGACCCTATTTGTCCTGGATGAAATGAAAGATTGAGGGATGAAGTTTCCAGTCGCTTGAATCCCAAAAATGTCGCGAGTGCCAATCCGTTATGGAATTGAGGTCGCCCGGAAGATACTCTGCACGAACCGAAAGTTGGTTTGAAAGGCAATATTCCCGGAAGGCTTTGGCCGGTTCCGGAAGAGGTTTGGATTTCACACCCCCTAAATGGTTTATATATCTTACTGCCAAAATGTTGTCCATCCTGAGAAGGATAGCGCAACAAACTCTGTTCTTTGCAAGGCTTTTGATTGCAAAGGAGCCTGCTAGCATCTCTAAACAATTTATATGTAATTTGGACTCCTCTAAAAACGCTAGTCGATATTGGACCACAGCGGGCTCCCCAACCCGAGACGCTTGCATCTGATTCTAACACAAGTTCTGGGGCTGATGCAAAAAGTGTTCTGCCATTCCAGGCATCTAAATGGAGGAGCCACCACTGAAGTTCCGCGCAAGAATCCTGATCTAACGAAACGGAGTCTGAGTATATGAGGCCCTTTCCTAAATGCTGAATTTTTTACCTCTGGAGAGCCCGATAATGGAGAGGACCTGGAAAGATGGCTTGGCTAGAGGAAGAGAGAAGACCTACTATGCGAGCGAGTGACTCAAGGGAAAGGGAAGAATTTCGCAGAACCTGAAGAATTTCTGATTTTATAGATTTTACTTTTGCAGAAGAGAGGTGAAGAGTGTCAGAAACCTAATTGTTTAGGAAACTGAGGAATTCTATATGTTGGGTTGGAGAAAGGAAAGATTTTTTTTTGTTGAGAACTGTTAGAAATGGGGTCTTTGGTTGAGTCAGGTTACCCCCTGTTCAAGCAGGGACCCTCACTCTAGTCAGGGTAAAAGAGAATCACCCTCAGCTAACCCCTGCTTACCCCCTTGGTAGCTGACAGAGCAGTAGCCTTAACTTCAGAGTGTAGGTATAAAGTATTTGTACCAACACACACGGTAACTTAATGAAAACACTACAAAATGACACAACACAGGTTTAGAAAAATAGGAAATATTTACCTAAACAAAACAAGACCAAAATGACAAAAATCCACAATACACAAGTCAAGTTATGAATTTGTAAAGATTAAATTTTAAAACATAGCGCTTAGAAACACAAAATGCTTCAATGAGGTGTTAAAACGGCGCCGTGAGGGAGTCGTTCCCAACAATCTGACACCAACGGCACCGTCCACAGAGTCACACGGGCCCCCAAGTACAGTACCTTTGGTGAAGAGTGAAAACAAGCCGATGCACAAAGTCGGGGATCGCGACATCTGTGCGAAACGTTGAATCCGCGCACTTCGATGGCATCGGTAACGACGTAGTGCAACGACTTCCACGGAGTCACGGACTTCGGTGGGGCTGCAGCGGTGTTGGGCCTGCGAAGGTCGTCGCTTTCCAGCGAAGATCACGGAGTCGGTTGCAGGCGGCGTCGGACCGGAGTTGTCTAAAGTCGATTTCCTTGAATTTTCATCAGCTTTTCCTTTCAAGGGCCCAGGTACTTGATAGGGCACCACTTGTCAGAGCAGGAGTCTCTACAGAGACTCCAGGTGCTGGCAGAGAGAAGTCTTTGCTGTCCCTGAGACTTCAAACAACAGGAGGCAAGCTCTAAATCAAGCCCTTGGAGATTTCTTCTCAAGATGGAAGGCACACAAAGTCCAGTCTTTGCCCTCTTACTCTGGCAGAAGCAGCAACTGCAGGATAGCTCCACAAAGCACAGTCACAGGCAGGGCAGCTCTTCTTCCTCAGCTCTTCAGCTCTTCTCCAGTCAGAGGTTCCTCTTGTTTCCAGAAGTGTTCTAAAGACTGTGGTTTTGGGTGCTCTTCTTATACCCAATTTCTCCTTTGAAGCAGGCCTACTTCAAAGTAAAGTCTCTTTTGAACGTGAAAACCTGCCTTGGCCAGGCCAGGCCCCAGACACTCACCAGGGGTTGGAGACTACATTGTGTGGGGACAGGCACAGCCCTTTCAGGTGTAAGTGACCACTCCTCCCTTCCCTCCTAGCACAGATGGCTCATCAGGATATGCAGGCTACACCCCAGCTCCCTTTGTGTCACTGTCTAGTGTGAGGTGCAACCAGCCCAACTGTCACACTGACCCAGGCAGGGAATCCACAAACAGGCAGAGTCACAGAAATGGTATAAGCAAGAAAATGCTCACTTTCTAAAAGTGGCATTTTCAAACACACAATCTTAAAATCAACTTTACTAAAGATGTATTTTTAAATTGTGAGCTCAGAGACCCCAAACTCCACATGTCCATCCGCTCCCAAAGGGAATCTACACTTTAATCAGATTTAAAGGTAGCCCCCATGTTAACCTATGAGAAGGACAGGCCTTGCAACAGTGAAAAACGAATTTAGCAATATTTCACTGTCAGGACATATAAAACACATTACTATATGTCCTACCTTAACCATACACTGCACCCTGCCCTTGGGGCTACATAGGGCCTACCTTAGGGGTGTCTGACATGTAAGAAAAGGGAAGGTTTAGGCCTGGTAAGTGGGTACACTTGCCAAGTCGAATTTACAGTTAAAATTGCACACACAGACACTGCAGTGACATGATTACAGAGCTTACTCATGTGGGTGGCACAACCAGTGCTGCAGGCCCACTAGTAGCATTTGATTTACAGGCCCTGGCACCTCTAGTGCACTTTACTAGGGACTTACTAGTAAGTCAAATATGCCAATCATGGATAAACCAATCAACAATACAATTTACACAGAGGCATATGCACTTTAGCACTGGTTAGCAGTGGTAAAGTGCTCAGAGTTCAAAAGCCAACAGCAACAGGTCAGAAAAATAGGAGGCAGGAGGCAAAAAGATTGAGGATGGCCCTGCATAAGCAAAAAAGTCCAACAAGAACGAAACCTAGATCCTTTAAAAAGGAGCAGGTAAGGGAAATGCGGGATTAAAGAGATTGAATACTCTGGTTCATTAAGAGTATATTGTCCAGGTAAATAATGAGTCTTACACCCTGAGATCTCAGAAGAGCTACTACCGGCTTCATTAACTTGGCAAAACTCCAAGCAGCAGAAGAGAGACCTAATGGAAGGGCTGTGAAATGGAAGAATTGATTTAGCGATTGAAACTGAATAAATTTTCTGAACCTGTATGAATAGGAATGGAGAGATGGGCGTCTTGCAAATCCAAACGAACCATCCAGTCGTTTTGAAGAAGGTTATCCCTGAGGTGAAGAATCGTTTCCATTTTGAAATGGCGATACACTACAAATTGATTGAATAACCTGAGATTGATTACTGGATGCATCTTTTTGTTTTTCTTTTGAACTAAAAAGATGGAGCTGGTAAAACCTGACTAGTCAGGAAGACAATGAACAATCACTTGTTTTTGGAGAAGGGACTGTACTTCTGAAGAAATGAGAGTAAACATTTCTTTTGAGAACTTTGGTGAAAGATGAGGGAAGGACTGAAAAGGTTTCTGAGTAGAGTTTGATAACATAACCTTGAACTGTGTTTAAAACCCAATGGTCTGCTGTGATTGACAACCATTTTGGGAGAAAAAAGCAAAGTCGGCCCCCTGTGGGCATAAGAAGACCAGAATGCACACTCACCTGATTGATTAGAGAACCTGGAACCTCTGGAGCCTCTGCCATGGGTACTTCTGCCTCTATGTGGGTAGAAATGAGGGTTATATTCCTGGTAGGAGTTATTATAAGAGCCTCTGGAGCCTTGGTTGTTGTAACCACGGCCGGCAAAGCGGTTCTTTCCTCTGCCAGCCCTGGCATAAACCCGTTGGGAGAACGTTTTCTTCAAGGATTTCTGAGCCTTGTCCAGTGGCGCAAAAGTAGAGACATATTTACTCAGTTCTTTGACAAAAGAATCCCCAAACAGCAAATCTTCCACCTTGATACCAGGATCCACTTTAGCAAGGTTAACCAATATGGGATCCAGTTTGAGGAGGAGTCCCTTCCTGCGTTCGTGTGTGATGGCAGAATTAGCATTGCCCAGCAGACAAAAGGCACGTTGGGCCCAGAGTGACAGTTCTCCAGGGTCTATGGTAAAGTTATCCCAGATCAAAAATACGAGTCAGTGGACCAACCACATCCAAAAGTTTGTCCTGACATGAGAATCAAGCTTTGTCTACACCCTTGCGAGGATCCTTGCCAAATTTAGAAAAGAATGTAACAAGTACTGGGTTGATGGAGGGAGTGATAGTAATTTTTTGAGGGAGAGAAGGATGGGGGCATTCAGATCTTAATTTTGATCTAGTTTGTTTGTCCAAGGGAAAACATAATCTGGAGGATACATATTCACCAACATGATCCGCAGGAAGCCACTCTGTAGAATTGGGATGATGGATATGAGTGGGATCGAACATAGGGACCCAATCCGAGTCCATTACCATATTAGGTTTGGGAGCATCCTGATGTGCAATTTTTAATTACTTTGCTGGAGGAGGTGATAAAAGTCCTTCATTATCATAGTTAGATAAATCATTATCTGAGTCCATATTAGCCAAATCATCTGGGATGGAGGAGACCAAAATGGGGTAAGAAATATGTTTGGCTTTTGATGTGCATTTGGCTGAAATCTTCTGTTTTTCATGAGTATTACCCTCCTTGGAAGGAGGCCTGTGAGGAGCCTCGTCCTCTGCCTTGCATGAGAAACCTCACCAACCAATAGTGCCAAATTATGTTTTTTAGGTTGTGAATTCGCTGAAGGGCGCTTTCTGCCTTCCCCCGCAGAATGGGCCAACACTGTCTTAGACATGATGTTAACAACCGAAGTTTCTACATTTTTTGTAATTTTCTTAATTGAGGCAGACACTGCCTGTTGTACAGAGGCTTGAATAAAACTATTTAATTCCTTTTTAATGTTGGTTTCCTCCTCTGGAGCCTCCTGAATTAAAGGAGAGCTATCAATTTCCATTTTTAAAGAAATTAGGTTGAAAGTAACTAACAATCCAGACAAAAAAGGGTTAAAAAAAACCAAGGGAGTGCTCTTGAATGAAAAAGCCCCGCCAATGGGTGTGTACTGAGGAGGAAAGGGGAGGCAACAAGGGCGTGATAAACGAGCCCTCACTGTCGGGAGGAAGCAGGAGACTCTGCGAGGAGCCAACAAGGGAAACTGAGTGAAACAAAGACAAAACACCTGTCCTAACTATGTCTCACGGAGCGCAGTAAGTAGCGTGTAATCGTCCCTCAGAAGCGGCAGGAAATGGCGGCCGCTATCTGAGGAATGGTTTCTAACCGTCAAGAAGCACGAGGGGAAGCGCGCTAGAGGCAGTGCGGCAACGTGCCGTCTAAACAGAGCCTCAAACAAACAGGAGCGCAGCGCGAAGCCTTCAAACTAAAATAAAAGTGTAATTAAAACCATATAACGTAGAATACCAAACTATTATAAATAAATATGCGGAGAAGCACTTAGCTTGACTGCCAGCAGCAAGAAAGAGGGCTGTTCGCAGTCAAGTGAGGTCATAATATGTGTATACTTTGCTGATTGTTGTATTTGATGAACGTTTCTTTTCCCATTGGCTTATTTCTTTTGCCATATGGGATTTGTAGTTTTATTGTTGACTGCTGCTGTTGAATTAAAGCAAGAAAAGATAAGCATAATAAGAGCCTCCGGTCTTGACATAAAATTACATTTTCCTTGCGTGTCTGCATATTCACATATTATATTATTATCTGTTTTTACATTGTATACTTTCAGGTATCTTCACAAGTTAATGACTATAATCCAAAAATGGTGGCGAGGATTTTTGGCAAGAAGAGTCTTCAGACAAGTGGTGCAGGTAATGTAAACGACCAATTTGGGACACATTTCGTAGGTGTTTTGTTTACCGCTGCTGTTGTTGTTAGGTTGCTTTGCAGCATTTTTAACCCTCCTTTGAAGAGTAGGTTTCCAACTCATTGCATGTGGGACAATGGTTGGATTTTATTCTTCAGTGAGTCCTGACAATCTAGTTGTTTATTTTGCTTTCGGGCATACAGTAAGTCGCAAGCTGTTGGACCCACTGCGTTAGCATGGCAGGCATGTACCATAGCAGGGCAAGAGTCAAATAACAGGCATTGGCAAAGGCAACAGGTCTAGCCTACATATTGAGTCCTGAATATAGCACTAAAAAGCTTGCCACAGTGAAAAAAAAACATAAAGCAATTGCTTTCTGTATAGGATGTTTCTCTGAGATAAAGCATTTAATATACAATGAGATGTAAGATATTCCCTCATGTGGGTGTTTGGTCTGGGCCAAGATGTAGCACACTTTCTGCTGCAGCTCCTGCCGGACTGCATGGATCTGCAGCAATCCTGAATCCTACGCGATACATGGGCATCAGGAATGCACCTCCCTAACAAGCGGAGACAGAAGGCAATGGCTACTCTGTTTAGCTTGTCTGCAACAAGCTCAGATGAGGAAGAAATTGGGACATGCTGACACAGCTGGAAAATCAAGATAGCTTCTATGGACTCCAGCGAAGGAACCAGCCCTAGAAGCTATGTAACGCAGCACATCCAGTACAGGCTCAATGAGGTGTTGAGAGCGGGAGTTAAACCTTCACAGACAGGATGACTGCCGGGGGTGAGGTGATGAGGGTCCTCGGGAGAGAGACAGCAAGAGGACTAAGAGGTGAGTGTGCAGGCTCATGGAGACACTAGTGTAGGTAGTGGGTTTCAGCATTCTTCTCCCCCTACCCTGTGGCCATTACATTTGGGAGAACGCAGGGCACAGCAAGGACAAAGCAAAGGGGCCTTGTGACACCCCTCCCTTTCCTATAATGAATGGGCGCCCACGAGTTGGGAGGTGCTGGAGCTGAGAAATGAAATAATTAGGAGAATAGGACTGAGAGACACCTACCCACTTGTGCCTGCTGAGGAAGAATGAATAGGGCTGGGGACCCACCTTGCCAGCCTTTACTCGAAAGGTGTCTCAACACCCTTCTAAAGAGATGACAATGCAAATCTGGATGAGGGGTAACAAAATATACCCACTGGTTGGCAGTTCTCTGTCCTCCTGGCTACCCACCACTCATGATACAACTCACTGGATCCTGATTGGTACGTAGGGATAGAGATTCCACTCCAGCCCACTGCATGACTGTCTCTGCTCTGAATGAGGGTGCGGCAGAAACAATCTACTTGAGTTGATAATAAGTTCAGGAAATAGGATACCCACTGCATAAGAGGACACGAACATCCTCTCTGACTACCGATCTATACCAACCAGTGATATTATATCCCAATGCCCACCATAGGATCCCCAGTCCAAGAAATGGACTGGGAGATAGGGTATGGTTGGCACCCCTTAATTCCTTGTAACACAATAGGGGTAAACATGGCTAAAATATAATCGAGGGAAGACGGAGATAAAAGTACAGAACAAGAGGCCCTTCTGTGATCAGGAGAACAAACTGGACAACCTGATGGCCCGAATACCAAGTGGGATAACCTAACTGGAAGATATATGTGTTCCGCCCATTTGTCTGCCAGAATGTTTGCTTTTGATCACCCATTTTCTTTTGGACTGTAACTACGGGAGAGTCTTACAACTTGAATCTCATTGACACTATTTTCTGTTGCCCTTCTAGTCAGGGTAGCTCTGGTTAGGCTAACACCAATCCCAGTGAGAGATGGGGGACGGAGCTGCCCCAGAACATGTTTAGAGTGACCACAGAGGAGGGGCTATTTATTTCTATGGTCACACCTCTTGGTAGATATAGGAGCTCTGCACACAGGAAGAAGGGTTGTGTCATACTGAGTTGCTCCAGAATGCTGTGCAGAAAGGTTGGGACAGGGGTAAAGGGATAATGTGGCATCCTAAGATTGGGCACAGGTGTCTGGCATCTAGAACTTTCCACCCACCGTTATAAACCCCTGCACTATGAAGAGGCAGTAAGCCAGACCATGAACCTGGAAGTTGATGGCAACATTCCCATGGACAGCTGAAAGGAGAAGCAACCTGATGCCCCTAATGGACTTAGGACTTTGTGTCCAGCTGACTCCCAGGACAAAATGGACCTCTCCAGGGCCAGGGGCCCTGATCTGCTTATAGCCTCTCAAGAACATTTGGGGGAGAGCTGGAGGCCACTGCTACCAGCCAGGAGGCTCTGGGGCTTATGAGTGTGAGCAGGAGGGTACTCTGCTGGCTGGTAGCAGAGAGGCTGTGCAAGATGCACCCACCAGCAGGAGAAAAACACCAGGAGTCTGTGCACTTTAGAAGCCAAGAGATCTGCTGAAAATGCTCCTGGCAATTATAAGTCACTACCAGCAGCAAAATTACCCCAAGATAATCAAAAACAGACCAACTGGGAATGAATTATACTCCTTTAAAGATTTTGTCCTTTGAATGAAAAAGAGAAACCAGGGCATGTGGGGCTTGGTGATTACAATTACACAATTCCCATGGGTGGGCTAAGCCCACAGCAAGTGGCTCATCCTTATTTATTAATTATTCCAGGAGATATGTATGCATGGCGCCTCCCTTCCCAGATGTTGTTTTGGTCCCGGGGAAACCATTCTCTGGGCCCAATTGAAAGAAATGAAAAAAGGCTCTACCGGGTCAGCATGGCCTTCGCTTCTCCCTGGGGACCCCATCTACTGAGGGAGGGATAATTTCCCTAGGCACGTTGCCACCCTTTTGCCGTGTTTGGGGGAATGTCTCAATGAGAACCCAAGTGGCTGTTAGGGCCAAAGAAACAGAAAAGGACCTGCTCCCACCATGGCCAAATGAAAGATGCCTGTTCCTGCTCAGCACAGGAGTTGTGTGTCGGGAACCGGCTGGGGTCACGGGCCTCAGGGTTCCCTCTGAAGCCTCCTTTATTAAGAAGGCATCAGGGAGTGCCGGATGGGAGTGGGGCACCCCTACAACAAAAACAAATGCCTGCAGTGCAAAGTCACTAGAGTCCAGAAAAGTTGCCCATTATAAATTCACTGCTTTCTACTATGGAGTGCACCAGAATGCCTTATGAAGGCATGCCTTCACTTTCTGCCTTCTCAGTGGAGCCCCAAAGAAGGGTACCACCAATGCTTTAGCCACATATTGTGTGAGGCTGCAAGAGGCACAGCAGCTCCGCCCCCAACTCCTAGGGTTATGATACTCACCATAAGTTACCAGCGGTATGAAAACGAAAACAATGACTCCAGGAAAGTTTAACACGGCATTTAAAGCACTCCAGAGCTGGCGTTCTTTGATTTTGGGCTCAGGAGTGCAGTGAATTCTCGTGATTGTTCCTATGGAAGCACTATATAGCCTGAATGTGGTAAAAGAAAAGCTCCAGCACGTTTTTGAATACAAATGCTGTATTAACAATTTTGTTGATGAACAATGCTATACTTTCATTGATGATGAATGTTTTGAAACATGTTATTGATTTCTAATGATTTTAGTATTGTGATCCAACATGTGATTATTCTTTTATGAATGAGGTGACCCTGTGACAAAGCTAATAGGCCTGTATTATATATTAATGTGATACACACCATGACAAAGCCAATAGGCCTTCTTGACCTATTATGAAACCCCTTTATCATGTGATGTTACTTCTGATCTAGGAGGGGGGTATTGTGAGTATGGGGAACATGACACATTGCGGGGAGGTGAGGGGCCAAATGTGATTTGAGAATGTCCCCAAAAGTATTGCCATCTTCCTTATGTTTATATTTGTAATTTAATGCATATGTTTTAGTAATGTGTGTAAGAAATATAGGGGGTCATTACAACATTGGCGGTAAAAGCCGCTTACCGCCGTGCAGAAGACCGCCAACACACCGCTGCGGCAGCGGAATTCCGCCACGGTCATTATGACCCACAGCTCGGAATCCGCCAACATTGAGACACCCACACAAGTCCGCCACACCAAAGGTCAGTGATAAACTGGCGACAACAAAACCTCCACTGTCACGCCAACAGGAATACACCCACACTATCACGACCCACAAATCCACGCGACGGTCTTTCAACTGCGGTATTCCATTGGCGGTACACACCGCTGCGCTCAAAATACACACACATTTACAAAACACATCCACATTGGACAATTCCAAATACACACACCTGATAGACATACACACACCACTCCCACACACCCAATACAAAACAAAACACACACCCACATCACCCACAAACCCCTACGACCACAATTGCGACAGAAGGCCAGAGAGAGACACTACAATCTACAACCAAGCATCCACAGGCACACAATAGCATCACCCACATAACATCCACGCACCTCACACAACACACCACTAAATATCACCCCACATATCACAACACACACCACCCCACACATCACCCACACCACCCCATGGCACGGCAAAGACACCCCAGGTTCTCTGAGGAGAAGCTCAGGGTCATGGTGGAGGAAATCATCCGGTTAGAGCCATAGCTATTCGGATCACAGGTGCAGCACACCTCCATAGCTAGGAAGATGGAGCTATGGCGAAGAATAGTGGACAGGGTCAACGCAGTGGGACAGCACCCAAGAAATAGGGATGACATCAGGAAGAGGTGGAACGACCTACGGGGGAAGGTGCGTTCCGTGGTATCCAGACACCACATCGCGGTTCAGAGGACTGGCGAAGGACCCCCACCTCCTCCCCCACAACTAACAACATGGGAGGAGCAAGTCTTGGCTATTCTGCATCCTGAGGGCCTCGCAGGAGTAGCTGGAGGAATGGACTCTGGTAAGTCAAACCTTAACTACTATATCCCCCACCCTACCTACATGCCAACACATACCCCCACCCTCGCCCTCACCCCCATCACTCCTACTCCTCACAAACGTCCCAATATCCCAAACCATACATCCCAACACCAAGCCCTGCATGCAACAACATACCATGGACACCCATCACCAATGCATGGCCACTGCACATACCCATTGAACCCCCCTGAACCATCATCACACAAGGTCCCACACAGGAATGCAAGCACTGGGGTACACGGTCACCCACCCATTGCACACTATGGTACACCCAGATGCAATAATCATGCTTTTACACCCCTGCAGGACCCCTACCCAACGTCACTGCACAGGAGGGTCCACACAAGTCCACACCACCAACAGAAGAGGCCCACAGTGATGACAGCAGCTCTGTCCAACTGGATCTAGACTACCAGCCATGCCCATCTGGGACCTCGGGACAGTCTGTTCCCCTTACACTGGCACAGGCCACCACAGAGCCTCCCCCTTCAGGAAACACCAGCACAGCACCCACCCAGCGGGCCCATACCTCTGTCCCCAGGACACGTCAGTCAGCAGTGTGTCCACCACTACAGGGAACCCAGGCTAACCCACCACCCCAACAACAACAGGGACCTGGGGGCAGTGGCAGTGGGCACACCGTTCAGGGGACAGAGGCCCAGGGAAACAGGGGAACTGGGAGGGCTGCTGTGCGACAGGGGGAGGACAGGCGCAGGGAACCCACTCTCCACGAGGCCCTCTCTAACATCATGGGAGCGTACCATCATTCCCAGGAGACGATGGCAACGGTACTGGACAAGTTTCAGGAGACCCAGCGGCTGCAGGAGGAACAGTATTTGGGCTTCAGGGAGGAACTCAGATCCATCAATTCCACAATGTACACCATCGTAAGGGTGCTGAAGGAAGTCCTCAACACCAAGAGGGACACTGTGGCACAACAAGGGGCCCCTGACACTAGCCTGGACAATGAACTGCCCACCACCTCCGCCGGCGCTAGTGGACAGGAGGCATCGCCACAGGACTACCACACCAGCACCCCACCCCCAGCAGAGGGAGAACCACCCCACAAACGGTCCCTGAGATCCAGGACAAAGACAGAGAACGATGCCAAGACCCCCGCCAAGAAATGAGACCGCCCTGAATGTCATCCTTTTGTCCCACCTTGTCACCCTGTCCATCCTCAAACTGCCCCAGCTCCACTTCCTATGCCCTTTGGACAATGCACCTGTGAGACTAATAGACTGGACTCTGCCATGGACATTCCTCCACCATCACCCCTCACCATTTTACAACCCCCTCCAATCTTGAGCACATAAATAAACACCCTTAAAGCACAAAACAATCTGGAGTCTGTCTGTGATTTCGAAATAGTGTATTAGCAATTACAGTGACAAAATGCTCTTTCAATTGTATTGTCAACATACCTATGTCACACAGCTCTAGTCCATGAGGAAACAAAGCAGATGTCACACAGTGGGACCCACATCTGTGAAATCGCAAGGGAAAGTGACAACTCAGTGACCATACACTGGGTGAAAAGAGAGAGGTAGTAGTGTTAAAGTACATGGAGTAGGCAGGTTTGTCTTCTTACCTGTGTCTCACTGGAAGTATTGCAGGATCACAGAGTTCCTGTTGTCAATGTCCTGTTCTTCTGCTTCCTCGTCTTCACTGTCCACAGGCTCCACAGCTGCCACAACACCTCTATCTGGATCATCCTCCTGCAGAAAAGGCACCTGTTGTCGCAAAGCTAAGTTGTGAAGCATACAGCAGGCCACGATGATCTGGCACACCTTCTTTGGTGAGTAGAATAGGGAACCACCTGTCATATGGAGGCACCGGAACCTGGCCTTCAGGAGGCCGAAGGTCCGCTCTATAATCCTCCTAGTTCGCCCATGTGCCTCATTGTAGCATTCCTCTGCCCATGTCCTGGGATTCCTCACTGGGGTCAGTAGCCATGACAGGTTGGGGTAGCCAGAGTCACCTGCAAATGGCGAGGGACAACTGTTAGACACACACTAACCTGTAGGGATATCCCCAGACAACTATTCCCACTGATTTGGTTCCAGGTGCTCACCTAATAGCCACACACGGTGCCTCTGGAGTTGCCCCATCACATAAGGGATGCTGCTATTCCGCAGGATGTAAGCGTCATGCACTGAGCCAGGGAATTTGGCATTAACATGGGAGATGTACTGGTCTGCCAAACATACCATCTGTACATTCATCGAATGGTAACTATTCCGGTTTCTGTACACCTGTTCACTCCTGCAGGGGGGGGACCAATGCCACATGTGTCCCATCAATGCCACCTATGATGTTGGGGATATGTCCCAGGGCATGGAAGTCACCTTTCACTGTAGGCAAATCCTCCACCTGAGGAAAAACGATGTAGCTCTGCATGTGTTTCAGCAGGGCAGACAACACTCTAGACAACACGTTGGAAAACATAGGCTGGGACATCCCTGATGCTATGGCCACTGTAGTTTGAAAAGACCCACTTGCAAGGAAATGGAGTACTGACAGCACCTGTACTTGAGAGGAGATTCCTGTGGGATGGCGGATAGCTGACATCAGGTCTAGCTCCAACTAGGCACACAGTTCCAGGATTGTGGCACGATCAAGCCTGTAGGTGATGATTACATGTCTTTCCTCCATTGTCGACAGGTCCACCAGCGGTCTGTACACCGGAGGATGCCGCCATCTCCTCACATATCCCAGCGGACGGTGCCTATGAAGGACAACAGCGAGCACAGAGTCAACCAACTCAGAGGTACGTAAACACAGCTTACTCAGAAAACCATCCATAACCCACATTTTGCCTGTATGAGTGTTGAGGCAAGGCCTAGGTATGTGGGACGCAGTTAAAAATAAAGCCATGTGGGCCCCTGAAATGGCGGCTGCCTGACCTGTAAAGTGGGACCATGGGATGTGAGGTAACTGCGCTGGCATTGTACACCGTCGCGGTAGGCGGTCGAAGACTGCAGCGCAATTCTGCATTGGTTAACATTCAATCAATCAATCAATAATTTATAAAGCACGCTATGTACCCGTTAGGGTTTCGAGGCGCTGGGGGGGGGGGGCTGCTATCGTTCGAAGAGCCATGTCTTGAGGAGTCTCCTGAAGGTGAGGAGGTCCTGGGTCTGGCGCAGTGAGGTCGGGAGTGAGTTCCAGGTTTTGGCGGCGAGGTAGGAGAAGGATCTGCCACCAGAAGTCTTGCGCTGGATTCGGGGGACGATGGCGAGGGCAAGGTTGGCAGAGCGTAGTTGTCGTGAGGGAACGTAGAAGTTGAGTTTGGTGTTCAGGTAGGCGGGTCCGGTGTCGTGTAGAGCCTTGTGTGCGTGGGTGAGGAGTTTAAAGGTGATCCTCTTGTCCACGGGGAGCCAGTGGAGGTCCTTCAGGTGAGGGGAGATGTGACATCGGCGGGGTATGTCGAGGATCAGGCGGGCGGATGCGTTCTGGATGCGTTGGAGTCGTTTGATGTCTTTTGTTGGGATGCCTGTGTAGAGTGCGTTGCCGTAGTCGAGTCTGCTACTGACGAGGGCTTGGGTCACTGTCTTTCTGGTTCCTGTTGGAATCCACTTGAAGATCCTGCGGAGCATTCGTAGGGTGTTAAAACAGGAGGATGAGACTGCGTTGACCTGTTTGGACATGGTGAGTGTGGAGTCGAGGATGAAGCCGAGATTTCGTGCGTGGCTGGCTGGGGTGGGTGGGGGGCCCAGGGCGGTGGGCCTCCACGAGTCGTTCCAGGCCGAGGGGGTGCGCCCGAGGATGAGGACTTCCGTCTTGTCGGAGTTGAGTTTCAGGCGGCTGTTGTTCATCCACTCGGCGATGGATTTCAGTCCCTCGTGGAGGTTGGCTTTGGCGGTGAGAGGATCTTTGGTTAGGGAGAGGACGAGTTGGGTGTCGTCGGCGTAGGTGAGGATGCTGAGGTTGTGCTGGCGGGCCAGTTGTGCGAGGGGGGCCATGTAGACGTTGAACAGCATTGGGCTTAGTGAGGAGCCTTGGGGTACGCCGCAGATGAGGTTGGTGGCATTGGAGCGGAAAGGTGAGAGTCGGACCCTCTGGGTTCTGCCGGAGAGAAAGGAGGAGATCCATTTGAGGGCCTTTTCTTGGATGCCGGCTTCGTGTAAGCGGGTTAGTAGGGTGCGGTGGCAGACTGTATCGAAGGCGGCTGATAGGTCTAGGAGGATCAGGGCTGAGGTTTCGCCGTTGTCCATTTGTAGTCTGATGTCATCTGTGGCAGCGAGGAGTGCAGTCTCTGTGCTGTGGTTTCGCCTGAAGCCAGATTGGGAGGGGTCAAGGATAGAGTTGTCTTCTAGGTAGTGGGCGAGCTGTGCGTTGACGATCTTCTCGATGACTTTCGCTGGGAAAGGGAGGAGGGAGATCGGTCGGAAGTTTTTGAGATCGTTGAGGTCAGCCTTAGGTTTCTTGAGGAGGGGTTGGATTTCTGCGTGCTTCCAGCTGTCCGGGAAGGTAGCGGTGTTGAAGGAAAGGTTGATGATCTTTCGGAGTGCGGGGGCGATGGTGGCGTCGGCTTTGTTGAACACGTGATGTGGGCAGGGGTCAGAGGGAGATCCTGAGTGGATGGAGTTCATGGTCTTTAGGGTTTCGGCGTCGTCTACTTGGGTCCAGGTGGTGATGTGGTCGGCGTGGGAGGAGTTGTTGGGGGTGGGGTCTGGCGGAGGTGAGGTGTTGAAGCTGTCGTGGATGGCTGCAATTTTCTGGTAGAAGAAGGTGGAGAGATGGTTGCAGAGTTTCTGGGATGGAGGGATGTCGTTGACAATGGCGTTGGGGTTGGCGAGTTCTTTCATGATGCCGAAGAGTTCCTTGCAGTCGTGAGCGTTGTTGTTGAGGCGTTCTGTGAAGTGGGAGCGCTTTGCGAGTCGGATCCGTTGGTGGTGTTCACGGTTGGCTTCCTTGAGGGTAGCAAGGTTCTCGGGTGTGCGCTCGAGGATCCATTTTTTCTTGAGTTTCTGGCAGGTGCGTTTGGAGGTGGTCAGTTCGTCTGTGAACCAGGCTGGTTTTTTCTTTTCTTGGTTGGCGGTGGGTCTCTTAAGTGGGGCTAGGATGTTGGCGCAGTCGAGGATCCATTGTTGGAGGTTGGTGGCGGCGGAGTCCGGGTCGGTGGGGTCGGGTGGTGGGTTTTTGGTTAGGGTGTTGGTAAGTTGATCTTCGGTGACTTTTCCCCAGCGGCGGTGCGGCGGTAGAGGAGTGTGGTGGTGTTCGGTGTTTTTCTGGAAGGAGAAATGGATGCAGTGATGGTTGGTCCAGTGGAGTTCGGAGGTGTGGCTGAAAGAGATGTGATTGCTTGAAGTGAAGAGTGGGTCAAGGGTGTGGCCGGCAATGTGGGTGGGAGTGTTGACCAGCTGACGGAGTCCGAGGTTGGAGAGGTTGGTGGTCAGTGATGCAGTATTGACGTCATTCTTGTTTTCCAGGTGGAAGTTTAGATCTCCCAGGAGGATGTAGTATGAAGAGGCGAGGGCGTGGGTGCGTGCGAGGTCGGAGACGGCGTCGCTGAAGAGGGCTCTAGGTCCTGGAGGGCGGTAAATGAGGGTTCCTCTGAGGGTAGTGTTGGGGTCTGTGTGAATCTGGAAGTGGAAGTGTGTGGCTGTCTTGAGGGTGTCGTCCGTGTGGGTGTGGATCTTAAGGGTAGATTTGTGGGCGATGGCTATTCCTCCGCCGATTCCGTTGGTGCGATCTCTTCTGGTGATCTTGTAGCCGTCAGGGATGGCGATGGCGATGTCAGGGGCCGAGGAGTCGTTCCACCAGGTTTCGGTCAGGAAGGCTACGTCTGGGGCGGTGGTGTCGAGCAGTTCCCAGAGTTCGATGGCGTGCTTTCGTGCGGAGCGTGTGTTGAGGAGGATGCAGTGCAGGTGGTTGGTGTTGGTTGTTGCTGGTTTCGTTGTTTTGTTGCAGGTGAAGTTGCAGGTGCGGCAGGAAAAAGGTCCTTTGGTGTGCTTCGGGGTGGCCAGGAAGCACTCTGAGGAGGGGCCAGGGTTGAGGGCGAGGAGTTCCCTGGCCGAGTAGCGAAGGCATGGGGCGCGGGGGCGTGAGGACCAGGGGGGGTGGCGCTGGGCGCGGTCCAGGCGCGGACGGGCGCAGACGGGCTTGCCTCTGGCGCGCCCGCTGCGCGGACGCGCAGCGCCAGACATTAAGAAGGGAGGGGGGAGCAGCTGGGAGGCGGGAGGCGGGAGGGAGCGGCGAATGGGGGCGGGGCCGCAGGGAGGCAGCGGCAGGGAGAGAACTGCAAGGGGGAGCACCCAAGGGGCGAAAACACGAAAAACAAGGCACAAAAAAGTCGGGCACAATTAGAAAAACAGTCACAAAATACACTAATGGCACAAAATACAATCGGGGTACAGCAATCAGAGGGGCACAACGGGGGCAGAAGCGCTAGGAGGCAAGGCGCTGAAAAATCGGAAAAACACTTACAAGCCGGTGAAAAGCGGCACACGGGTCAAGTGAGGCTTACCAGGGCTTCGAACACGCTAGCAGCAGTGTGGGAGGGGGTCAGAGGCAGGAGACAGCAGGTTGGTGCTGCGGACATGGGGGGCGAGCTCTGGACCAAAACAGGTCAGAGGTCGCTCACTCGCGACGCGCAGCGCCAGCCATTAAGAAGGGAGGGGGGAGGGAGGAGCAGGTTGGAGGCGGGAGGCGGGAGGGAGCGGCGAATGGGGGCGCGAGGGGGGCGGGGCCACAGGGAGGCAGCGGCAGGGAGAGAACTGCAAGGGGGAGCGCCCAAGGGGCGAAAACACGAAAAACAAGGCACAAAAAAGTCGGGCACAATTAGAAAAACAGTCACAAAATACACTAATGGCACAAAATACAATCGGGGTACAGCAATCAGAGGGGCACAACGGGGGCAGAAGCGCAAGGAGGCAAGGCGCTGAAAAATCGGAAAAATACTTACAAGCCGGCGAAAAGCGGCACACGGGTCAAGTGAGGCTTACCAGGGCCTCGAACACGCTAGCAGCAGCGTGGGAGGGGGTCAGAGGCAGGAGACAGCAGGTTGGTGCTGCGGACGTGGGGGGCGAGCTCTGGACCAAAACAGGTCAGAGGTCGCTCACTCGCGACGCGCAGCGCCAGCCATTAAGAAGGGAGGGGGGAGGGAGGAGCAGCTGGGAGGTGGGAGGCGGGAGGGAGCGGCGAATGGGGGCGCGAGGGGGGCGGGCCGCAGGGAGGCAGCGGCAGGGAGAGAACTGCAAGGGGGAGCACCCAAGGGGCGAAAACACGAAAAACAAGGCACAAAAAAGTCGGGCACAATTAGAAAAACAGTCACAAAATACACTAATGGCACAAAATACAATCGGGGTACAGCAATCAGAGGGGCACAACGGGGGCAGAAGCGCAAGGAGGCAAGGCGCTGAAAAATCGGAAAAACACTTACAAGCCGGCGAAAAGCGGCACACGGGTCAAGTGAGGCTTACCAGGGCCTCGAACACGCTAGCAGCAGCGTGGAAGGGGGTCAGAGGCAGGAGACAGCAGGTTGGTGCTGTGGACGTGGGGGGCGAGCTCTGGACCAAAACAGGTCAGAGGTCGCTCACTCGCGACGCGCAGCGCCAGCCATTAAGAAGGGAGGGGGGAGGGAGGAGCAGCTGGGAGGCGGGAGGCGGGAGGGAGCGGCGAATGGGGGCGCGAGGGGGGCGGGCCGCAGGGAGGCAGCGGCAGGGAGAGAACTGCAAGGGGGAGCGCCCAAGGGGCGAAAACACGAAAAACAAGACACAAAAAAGTCGGGCACAATTAGAAAAACAGTCACAAAATACACTAATGGCACAAAATACAATCGGGGTACAGCAATCAGAGGGGCCCAACGGGGGCAGAAGCGCAAGGAGGCAAGGCGCTGAAAAATCTGAAAAACACTTACAAGCCGGCGAAAAGCGCCACACGGGTCAAGTGAGGCTTACCAGGGCCTCGAACACGCTAGCAGCAGCGTGGGAGGGGGTCAGAGGCAGGAGACAGCAGGTTGGTGCTGCGGACGTGGGGGGCGAGCTCTGGACCAAAACAGGTCAGAGGTCGCTCACTCGTGACGTGCAGCGCCAGCCATTAAGAAGGGAGGGGGGAGGGAGGAGCAGCTGGGAGGCGGGTGGCGGGAGGGAGCAGCGAATGGGGGCGCGAGGGGGGCGGGGCCGCAGGGAGGCAGCGGCAGGGAGAGAACTGCAAGGGGGAGCGCCCAAGGGGCGAAAACACGAAAAACAAGGCACAAAAAAGTCGGGCACAATTAGAAAAACAGTCACAAAATACACTAATGGCACAAAATACAATCGGGGTACAGCAATCAGAGGGGCACAACGGGGGCAGAAGCGCAAGGAGGCAAGGCGCTGAAAAATCGGAAAAACACTTACAAGCCGGCGAAAAGCGGCACACGGGTCAAGTGAGGCTTACCAGGGCCTCGAACACGCTAGCAGCAGCGTGGGAGGGGGTCAGAGGCAGGAGACAGCAGGTTGGTGCTGCGGATGTGGGGGGCGAGCTCTGGACCAAAACAGGTCAGAGGTCGCTCAGTCGCGACACGCAGCGCCAGCCATTAAGAAGGGAGGAGAGACGGAGGAGCAGCTGGGAGGCGGGAGAGAGCGGCGAATGGGGGCGCGAGGGGGGCGGGGCCGCAGGGAGGCAGCGGCAGGGAGAGAACTGCAAGGGGGAGCGCCCAAGGGGCGAAAACACGAAAAACAAGGCACAAAAAAGTCGGGCACAATTAGAAAAACAGTCACAAAATACACTAATGGCACAAAATACAATCGGGGTACAGCAATCAGAGGGGCCCAACGGGGGCAGAAGCGCAAGGAGGCAAGGCGCTGAAAAATCTGAAAAACACTTACAAGCCGGCGAAAAGCGCCACACGGGTCAAGTGAGGCTTACCAGGGCCTCGAACACGCTAGCAGCAGCGTGGGAGGGGGTCAGAGGCAGGAGACAGCAGGTTGGTGCTGCGGACGTGGGGGGCGAGCTCTGGACCAAAACAGGTCAGAGGTCGCTCACTCGTGACGTGCAGCGCCAGCCATTAAGAAGGGAGGGGGGAGGAGCAGCTGGGAGGCGGGTGGCGGGAGGGAGCAGCGAATGGGGGCGCGAGGGGGGCGGGGCCGCAGGGAGGCAGCGGCAGGGAGAGAACTGCAAGGGGGAGCGCCCAAGGGGCGAAAACACGAAAAACAAGGCACAAAAAAGTCGGGCACAATTAGAAAAACAGTCACAAAATACACTAATGGCACAAAATACAATCGGGGTACAGCAATCAGAGGGGCACAACGGGGGCAGAAGCGCAAGGAGGCAAGGAGCTGAAAAATCGGAAAAACACTTACAAGCCGGCGAAAAGCGGCACACGGGTCAAGTGAGGCTTACCAGGGCCTCGAACACGCTAGCAGCAGCGTGGGAGGGGGTCAGAGGCAGGAGACAGCAGGTTGGTGCTGCGGATGTGGGGGGCGAGCTCTGGACCAAAACAGGTCAGAGGTCGCTCACTCGCGACACGCACCGCCAGCCATTAAGAAGGGAGGAGAGAGGGAGGAGCAGCTGGGAGGCGGGAGAGAGCGGCGAATGGGGGCGCGAGGGGGGCGGGGCCGCAGGGAGGCAGCGGCAGGGAGAGAACTGCAAGGGGGAGCGCCCAAGGGGCGAAAACACGAAAAACAAGGCACAAAAAAGTCGGGCACAATTAGAAAAACAGTCACAAAATACACTAATGGCACAAAATACAATCGGGGTACAGCAATCAGAGGGGCACAACGGGGGCAGAAGCGCAAGGAGGCAAGGCGCTGAAAAATCGGAAAAACACTTACAAGCCGGCGAAAAGCGGCACACGGGTCAAGTGAGGCTTACCAGGGCCTCGAACACGCTAGCAGCAGCGTGGGAGGGGGTCAGAGGCAGGAGACAGCAGGTTGGTGCTGCGGACGTGGGGGGCGAGCTCTGGACCAAAACAGGTCAGAGGTCGCTCACTCGCGACGCGCAGCGCCAGCCATTAAGAAGGGAGGGGGGAGGGAGGAGCGGCTGGGAGGCGGGAGGGAGCGGCAAATGGGGGCGCGAGGGGGGCGGGCCGCAGGGAGGCAGCGGCAGGGAGAGAACTGCAAGGGGGAGCGCCCAAGGGGCGAAAACACGAAAAACAAGGCACAAAAAAGTCGGGCACAATTAGAAAAACAGTCACAAAATACACTGATGGCACAAAATACAATTGGGGTACAGCAATCAGAGGGGCACAACAGGGGCAGAAGCGCAAGGAGGCAAGGCGCTGAAAAATCGGAAAAACACTTACAAGCCGGCGAAAAGCGGCACACGGGTCAAGTGAGGCTTACCAGGGCCTCGAACACGCTAGCAGCAGCGTGGGAGGGGGTCAGAGGCAGGAGACAGCAGGTTGGTGCTGCGGACGTGGGGGGCGAGCTCTGGACCAAAACAGGTCAAAGGTCGCTCACACGCGACACGCAGCGCCAGCCATTAAGAAGGGAGGGAGGGGGGAGGGAGGAGCAGCTGGGAGGCGGGAGGGAGCGGCGAATGGGGGCGCGAGGGGGGCGGGGCCGCAGGGAGGCAGCGGCAGGGAGAGAACTGCAAGGGGGAGCGCCCAAGGGGCGAAAACACGAAAAACAAGGCACAAAAAAGTCGGGCACAATTAGAAAAACAGTCACAAAATACACTAATGGCACAAAATACAATCGGGGTACAGCAATCAGAGGGGCACAACGGGGGCAGAAGCGCAAGGAGGCAAGGCGCTGAAAAATCGGAAAAACACTTACAAGCCGGCGAAAAGCGGCACACGGGTCAAGTGAGGCTTACCAGGGCCTCGAACACGCTAGCAGCAGCGTGGGAGGGGGTCAGAGGCAGGAGACAGCAGGTTGGTGCTGCGGACGTGGGGGGCGAGCTCTGGACCAAAACAGGTCAGAGGTCGCTCACTCGTGACGCGCAGCGCCAGCCATTAAGAAGGGAGGGGGGAGGGAGGAGCAGCTGGGAGGCGGGAGTCGGGAGTCGGGAGGGAGCGGCGAATGGGGGTGCGAGGGGGGCGGGGCCGCAGGGAGGCAGCGGCAGGGAGAGAACTGCAAGGGGGAGCGCCCAAGGGGCGAAAACACGAAAAACAAGGCACAAAAAAGTCGGGCACAATTAGAAAAACAGTCACAAAATACACTAATGGCACAAAATACAATCGGGGTACAGCAATCAGAGGGGCACAACGGGGGCAGAAGCGCAAGGAGGCAAGGCGCTGAAAAATCGGGAAAAACACTTACAAGCCGGCGAAAAGCGGCACACGGGTCAAGTGAGGCTTACCAGGGCCTTGAACACGCTATAAGCAGCGTGGGAGGGGGTCAGAGGCAGGAGACAGCAGGTTGGTGCAGCGGACGTGGGGGGCGAGCTCTGGACCTAAACAGGTCAGAGGTCGCTCACTCGCGACGCGCAGCGCCAGCCATTAAGAAGGGAGGGGGGAGGGAGGAGGGAGGAGCAGCTGGGAGGTGGGAGGCGGGAGGGAGCGGCGAATGGGGGCGCGAGGGGGGCGGGGCCGCAGGGAGGCAGCGGCAGGGAGAGAACTGCAGAGGGGAGCGCCCAAGGGGCGAAAACACGAAAAACAAGGCACAAAAAAGTCGGGCACAATTAGAAAAACAGTCACAAAATACACTAATGGCACAAAATACAATCGGGGTACAGCAATCAGAGGGGCACAACGGGGGCAGAAGCGCAAGGAGGCAAAGCGCTGAAAAATCGGAAAAACACTTACAAGCCGGCGAAAAGCGGCACACGGGTCAAGTGAGGCTTACCAGGGCCTCGAACACGCTAGCAGCAGCGTGGGAGGGGGTCAGAGGCTGGAGACAGCAGGTTGGTGCTGCGGACGTGGGGGGCGAGCTCTGGACCAAAACAGGTCAGAGGTCGCTCACTCGCGACGCGCAGCGCCAGCCATTAAGAAGGGAGGAGGGAGGGAGGAGCAGCTGGGAGGCGGGAGGGAGCGGCGAGTGGGGGCGCGAGGGGGGCGGGGCCGCAGGGAGGCAGTGGCAGGGAGAGAACTGCAAGGGGGAGCGCCCAAGGGGCGAAAACACGAAAAACAAGGCACAAAAAAGTCGGGCACAATTAGAAAAACAGTCACAAAATACACTAATGGCACAAAATACAATCGGGGTACAGCAATCAGAGGGGCACAACGGGGGCAGAAGCGCAAGGAGGCAAGGCGCTGAAAAATCGGAAAAATACTTACAAGCCGGCGAAAAGCGGCACACGGGTCAAGTGAGGCTTACCAGGGCCTCGAACACGCTAGCAGCAGCGTGGGAGGGGGTCAGAGGCAGGAGACAGCAGGTTGGTGCTGCGGACGTGGGGGGCGAGCTCTGGACCAAAACAGGTCAGAGGTCGCTCCCTATGGGTCCCAGGAGGCAATGACGATGTACGCCGGCGGTGGCGGTACGCACCGCCACAGACGTGACCGCCTTTTTCTATCTGTTCAATCACTCGAATCTTCGACAGGAGAGGACCTTCACTGCAAGTGCTGCTGTGACCTCAGTCTGGAAGAGACAATGGCTCGTGCGTCTGGGAAAAGGGCCCCTGCCTTCAGCATGGAGGAGTTGGAGAAACTCGTGGATGGGGTCCTCCCCCAGTTCACGCTACTCTGCGGTCCTCCAGACAAACAGGTAAGTACACTGTGAGCATGCTGTATGGGCAAAGCCTGTGTGGAGTGGTGTGGATGAAAGATGGGGGGGGGAGAATGATGCGTGCATGAAACGACGGTGAGTGCATGTGCCAAATGGCAAGGATAGGGATGCGGGCCAATGACTGTGACGGTGCAGTTGGTAATAACTTTTCTTTTTCCCCTATACAATTAATGTAGGTCAGCGCCCACCAGAAGAAGTATATTTGGCGTGCTATCGCCAAGGACGTCCGGACCCTGGGGGTCTATCACAGACGGAGCACCCACTGCCGTAAAAGATGGGAGGACATTCGCCGCTGGAGCAAGAAGAGGGCGGAGGCCCAGCAGGGGATGGCCTCCCAACGTGGGAGGGGTGCGCGTCGTACTATGACCCCCCTGATGTTCAGGATCCTGGCGGTGGCGTACCCGGAGGTGGATGGGCGCTTGAGGCCATCACAGCAGCAACAAGGGGGTAAGTACACTCTCATTCTGCTGATTCAGCGCGCAGTGGAGGTGTCTGGGTGGGGGAGGTGGGCTGTGGGTTCCTTTAGGCCAGGGCGAGAGTGCTAGTTAAGTCCCCTTTTTCAGGCAGACCCTGTGGCACCCCACCCCACCTGGGTACAGTGCCAACTACACCTAGTCAGGCTCCTGTGACATCCATGTGTGCAGATATCAGCCATAGCCTTGTAGGCCATGTCCCAGGGATTGAATAGTGGACCGCAAGTGCGCGGCGTAGTGCAAGGAGCTTCTGTGTCTGTCGTGTCCGCCAACGGTAGCGGTAATGCATGCACTCAACATGTCTTTCTTCTGTCTCCCCCCTTTTTGTAGTCTCCCTGTACATGTGTGTATTAGCATCATCAGGCGGAGGAGCAGTGGCACCAGAGCAGGAGGGAGCTGCATCCCACATGGCCCTGGAGGGCGACACTACGGAGTCTGATTTCACCAGTGGGATGGAGGGCGAGGGGAGCTCCACAGCGGGGACAGGAGCTGACACCAGTGATACGGACTCGTCCTCTGATGGGAGCTCCCTTGTGGTGGCGGCCACATCTGTGCCCCCCGCATCTACAGGTACAGCCGCCACCCACCCCTCGAGCACTGCCCTCCCAGCAGCCCTTCAGCCTTTGCCCCGTGCCCGCTCACCCAGGAGCGTGGGCATCTCCTTCGCCCCAGGCACCTCAGCCCCTGCCCCAGTCACCCCTGCTGCCCTCAGTGAGGAGGCCATTGACCTCCTCAGTTCCCTCACTGTTGGGCAGTCTACCATTTTGAATGCCATCCAGGGTGTAGAGAGGCAGTTGCAACAAACCAATGCATTCCTAGAGGGCATTCATTCTGGTCAGGCAGCCCTTCAGCAAGCTTTTCAGACTCTGGCCTCAGCACTGATGGCAGCCATTGTCCCTGTCTCTAGCCTCCCCCCTCCAAATTCCTCCACCTAGACCCAATCCCCTGTACCTCAGCCTGCCCAAGCACACGATCAGAGCAGCATGCACACACCTCAACACAGAAAGGAAGCTCAGGCAAACATAAGCACCACACATCCCACAGGCACTCACACAAGCATCCCACACATGCAGACATAGCAACATCCACTGCCTCCACTGTGTCCCCCTCCTCCTCGTCTCCCTCCTCCCTCCCAGTCTCGTCTCCACTCACACCTGCATGCACTACATCTACAGCCACTACTTCCATCACTAGCACACCCACCACCACAACCCCGCTCACGTGCAGTCACCACCCCCACTACCATTCACACATCCCCTGTGTCCTCTCCCAGTGTGTCTGTGACGCCACCTCCCAAGGTACACAAACGCAGTCACACACCCACCCAATGGCCATCCACCTCACAACAGCCTCCAGCGTATGCACCTTCACCCAAAGTCACCAAACGTACACCTCCTACAACCACAACCTCTTCCTCCACTCCCAAACCCCCTCCAGCTACCCGTCCCAGTGTTCCTAAGAAACCTTTCCTGTCTACCCTTGACCTCTTTCCCTCACCTCCCCCACCTCGTCAGTCTCCTAGGGTCCGACTCTCCAGGTCACAACCTAGCACCTCAGCCACAACATCGGTGGGACCAGTGATGCCAGTAGTCACCGGATTCTGGAGTGCACCAGGCAGCAGGGAAGCCAGTGTGGCAAGGAGCCACAGCACGGACAGTCCCCCACTTGTCAAGCATCAAAAGTTGCCCAGTGCCCGGCGGTAGAGGGGGAAGACAACAGCCACCAAAGCCACTCCCAGGGGTACAGGTGGGAGTGTGGAGTCAGCTGCAACACCTTCCAAGGTGGGGAAGGGGGCACAAGAAACCCGGCAAGTCTGGGAAGATCAGCACGGCGGAGAAGACCGCCATCAGCCCCGCTACCCAGGAGCTGGCCAGCAGCAGCCCCGCTGCCCCAGACAGGACCGCCAGCACCAGCCCCGCTGGCCCAGACAGGACCGCCAGCATCAGCCCCGCTGCCCAGGAGGTGACCACCAGCAGCCCCGCTGCCCCGGACAGGACCGCCAGCATCAGCCCTGCTGGCCCAGACAGGACCGCCAGCATCAGCCCCGCTGGCCCAGACAGGACCGCCAGCATCAGCCCCGCTGGCCCAGACAGGACCGCCAGCATCAGCCCCGCTGGCCCAGACAGGACCGCCAGCATCAGCCCCGCTGGCCCAGACAGGACAGCCAGCATCAGCCCCGCTGGCCCAGACAGGACAGCCAGCAGCAGCAGCCCCGCTGCCCCAGACAGGACCGCCAGCATCAGCCCCGCTGCCCCAGACAGGACCGCCAGCAGCAGCCCCGCTGGCCCAGACAGGACCGCCAGCATCAGCCCCGCTGGCCCAGACAGGACCGCCAGCATCAGCCCCGCTGCCCAGGAGGCGACCGGCAGCAGCCCGGCTGGCCCAGACAGGACCGCCAGCATCAGCCCCGCTGCCCAGGAGGTGACCGCCAGCAGCCCCGCTGGCCCAGACAGGACCGCCAGCATCAGCCCCGCTGCCCAGTAGGCGACCGCCAGCAGCCCCGCTGCCCCAGACAGGACCGCCAGAAGCATCCCCGCTGCCCAAGACAGGACTGCCAGCAGCAGCCCCGCTGCCCAGGAGGTGACCTCCAGCAGCCCCGCTGCCCAAGACAGGACCGCCAGCAGCTGAAGCGCTGCCAAGGACACCACCGCCACAAGCACCGCTGCCAAGGACACCGCCGCCACAAGCACCGCTGCCAAGGACACCGCCACCACAAGCACCGCTGCCAAGGACACCGCAGCCACAAGCACCGCTGCCAAAGACACCCCCGCCACAAGCACCGCAGGCCCATGAACGCCAAAAGCACCCCAGGCCCATGAGCGCCAAAAGCACTGACGCTACTGAGGCCGCCACGAGCAGGATGAAGCACTCTGGGCACCAAGCCCTCTCCAGAACCAGTGGAGATTTACATCCACTACCTCTGTCCTTGGCAGGATGAAGCACTCTGGGCACCAAGCCCCCTCCAGAACCAGGGGAGAATGGCATCCACTACCTCTGTCCTTGGCAGGATGAAGCACTCTGGGCACCAAGCCCCCTCCAGAACCAGTGGAGACTGTAATCCACTTGAGAGACTGTGGCTTTGCACTCCCGAGGATATAGCAGTGGGCAAACCACCCACTGTAGAGACTTGTGAGACTGTGGCTTTGCACTCCCCAGGATTGAACAGTGGGCAAACCACCCACTGTAGAGACTTGTGAGACTGTGGCTTTGCACTCCCCAGGATTGAACAGTGGGCATGAGGCCCCCTCGTGGATTTGGTGTCGTGCACTCAACCGGCTGAGGTGCCCCCCTCTTCCCTTCCCCCTGAGGTGCCTGTTTTATTTCTATCTGATGCCCCTGCAGTGTTCTCTCTGTCATGTTCGGGTATCTTGTGTGGGCCTCGCCCATGCAGTGTGGGCCCAGTGGTCCACGGACTTTGAGGGTGGAATACCTTGGACTAATATTCTTGGTGTATATATGTGTAAATAGTGTATGTATATTATTTGACTACTGAATTTTAATATATTACATTCGTTCACCTCATTTCCTTTTGTCTTTGCATTCTTCCGGGAGAGTTGGGGGGTGTAACTGTAATGTATCATGCTGTATTAGTGTGTGTGTTGTCGTGGGTGAGGGTGAGGGTGGGGGTGGTGGTGTTGCGTGTTGCGTGTGTGTGTCACTGTTTTTTACCTCCCCAGTGCAGTACTCACCGTGGTCTTCGCCGCCGGCGTTCGTGCTCCTGGTAGAGGAGCAAGAAGATAAAGGCTGGTAAAATGTGGAGCTCTGGTTCCATGGCGTCCTGGTTTCTCGTGGGGTGAGCAGGAGGTGAGCGTTTTCCCTTCGAAGTCCTGTTTCCGCCGTGTTTTTGTTCGCGGTGAATCCGCCCCGGAAAAGGTGGCGGATTGGTAGGTTGTGATACTGTGGCCGGTACATTGTCTCCCGCCTGTCTGTTGGCGGTGACCGCCGCGCTGTTTGTTTGTACTGCCATGGCTGTCGGAGTGTTAAAGTGGCTGTCTTTGTTGGCGGTTTCCGCCACGGTCGTGATTCAATTTTTTTTACCGTCGGCCTGTTTGCGGTTTTACCACTGCTTTAACACCGACCACCAGGGTTGTAATGACCACCATAGTTTTTATTTTCTAAGAAAACACACTGAATGGACAATCAATTATTGTGTGTTGTTGTTGTGTGTCTGTGGATGGAGAATTTCTAACTCACATCACCACCCCTGAGTAAGTCTTGGCTTCCCCACCTTGCTACCCCACTTTGCTACCCTGAGAGTAAAGTGCTACAATGTGCTACTTGGTTCCCAGTAAGGAGACAATTGTGGACCTATTACTTGCATAGGACACTGGAACCACAAAAACTTATGGCAGCTTGAGCTGTAAATTGTCACATCTCCTGTAGTGGTTTAGTACTCTCCTTATCATAAGAAAAAAAGGAATAATTATCTTGCAAGATGTAGATTCACACCAAAACACGAGAAACTGGGATAGGGAGGGACATGACCTCGAACTGTGTCATCCATGCCGGCAAACTTGATGCAATCTTCTCAACAATAAATTCCACCATGGAGGTCTTCAAACAGAAAATCAACTCCATTGCGATTAATCTAAACCTACTTAGGGATGACCAGAAAAAACTCTCAGACGGGGTTGGCAAGACAGAGGCTGTGCTGCCTGAACTGGAACCTGTGTTGATGAACCAAGAATAATGTTTGCAGGAATTAACAGAGAGACTTATGTTGAACACAGAGCAAAATTCATGAAGAGGAGGGCCAGGAGGAACATCATCTGGTTGGTGAACTTGCTGAAAGAATTGAGGGAATGGATTTGCTAAAATTCCCAGAAAAGTAGCTCACCCAGGAGATGAGAGGATGTCATCTTTCTCTACCAGGGAAGGAATCCACCGGAGTCCTGCAAAACCATGTCTTTCAGGAGCTCCCCCAAGGCCAGTGTTGGCCTGTCTCCTGAACTTCAGGGATAATAATCTGATACTATGCTAGGTGATGGAAAAACGAAGATTGCAGTGGTGGCAAAGAAGTAAAGTGGTGATGTTTCCAGATTACACTGCAGAAATTCAGAAACCGAGTGCCTCTTTCATTGAGGTGAAACATAGGCTCAACAACATGAACGTGAAATAGACTTTATTTGTTACCTGCTAAATAAGGGCAGATCATTAGTTTCATTTCTATGGGAGTGGATTGAGACCGGTGGAACTAGAACAGATAACTGTTAAGCTGAAAATGAGGATGCGCAAGTAGGATAAATGATGCTAAGTAGCTTCAACTTGCTTTCAGCACATACAGTTGGGTTGTTGGTTGAGGTGGGGTGAAACCTTACTCAAGCAACAGCTACACTCCTTATCAGGGTGAACCACCAAAGTCATTAAATTAACCTGTGCTTAGCCCTCTGGTAGCTTGGCGCTATAGCAGCCAAGGCTAACTTAGAAGTAATGTGTAAAATATTTATGCAGCACACCAACAGTAATAAAAACACAACACAAATCCCACACCAATTTAGACAAACAGAGTGAAACTTAATAAATAAAATGACACCAAAGCAACAAAAAAACAATAGGCACAACTGCAGGTATGTGATTTTAAAGATTTAGATAAAAAGTTGTGCCAAAACGTGCAACCACCATGTCGAGGGTATCTGTTTGTGCTGGACTGGGACAAAGTCACGTGTTCAGGCTGACCGCAAAGGAGCACAGGGTGGACACCAGGCCAAGTTTGGCCCGCTGAGGATTGTATCTTATGTCCCTGGTGCGCGCTGTATGTGGCGTTGCTTTTCATCACTCAGAGTCCATTCCGATGTAGCTTGCAGCGAGGCATTGTGAGGTTTTGTGTCTGTTTATGACTAATGTGGTGGAACCTACGGTTAGGCTCTGATACTAGGACCTTGGGAGCACCCATTTGGGAATCAAGAACACACTCCAGCAGAGGCCAACAGGGCTCCAGCAGGTACATTTGCAGGTCCAGGCAGGCTCAGTGCAGCAGGTCCACTGGGCAGTTCCAATGAGGCCTCTGAAGGTTGGTGTGTCTCTGTAGTATAGAACATGAGGTCAATCAGCTGAAACTTGGAGTCAGTCAAGTAGCCTGGGATTAAGGGAGCAAATTCAGGCATACTCAGGGCATGCATTAGGCAGCAAGGTAATCCTCTGGTATCAGGGCAGTCCTTCTTCTGTAGTACCCACTGGTCCAGAAGTGTACTGAAGAGTGTGTTTGAGAGTCCTATCTCTATACCTGGTGCCCGCTTTGAAGAGGAAGAAATGTCTGGAATTTTTCCTCTACAGAGATGTCTGGAATGTCCTGCCTCCCTTCCCTAGCTCCACTGGGTCGGGGGGGGCACACAAGGCTAGTGTGAAGTTCTTTGTGTGAAAAACACCCAATCGTTTAGCTCACTGCTCACGAAAGCCACAATATGCCCTTTCGGCTAAAATGTAGCCTAACCTAGAAGCAATGATGTGAAACTTGCTTAGCCTCGCATTGCATCTCGAGTCTCTCTCTCCAGGGCCCCTCCCTGCCAGTGCTCAGGACATCACACACAGGGCATTGCTTATCTCCTTTATTGGGGGTCATAAAGCTTCTCAGCTTCTCAGGCTGCTGTGCTCATTGAAATGCGAGACTTTTCATTCTACTAAAATAAAAAGAAAATACTTTTCCAGCCTTATTTTCCAATTTCTGTTTAGACGTTTACAGAGGTAGTGCAGTCATCTTCTCATTTCTCCTCATGGGCTTGTGATTTCTGATGTCTATAGCTGCCAGTGACCACCAAAACATGGCAGGAAAACAAAATTATGAGACAGGGTTGACATATTTATGTGGCAAGAAAAGCCCAGTTCTGAATTTACAATGCCAATAACTCTAACTCAAGAAAATGAGAGACCTATTGAATTGCAAATGCTTGTTTTTGGTTTAAGCACTCCATGGGAGGGCATGTGTTTTCCTGCTTTCTCACTGTATTCCTCTCCCACTGCACACTCTCGCTTCGCTTTTCGAGCTACTCCCTGCACTCCGCCCTCCTCAAATTCCACTCCTCTTCATATTTATTTTTTTACAACAGCATGGTAACTTCAAACTGTGCCAGGCTGCTCACTCTTTCATTCCCCTGTCTCCCTGATGCTGCCAACCCCACTTCAGATCCTGCTTTCAAACAAATGTTTCTTTATAATGTGTATGTTTATTTTTACAAGAGTCTGGTAGCAGGAAAGGACAACTAGATGCTTGCCCGCTTTTTCACGCTTTGCGTAACTTGTTTTGATTTTTTTTCTTCATTTTTTTGCATTTTAAACATAGCTGTTCACAATTTTAGAGGAGTAAATTAAAAATGTCTGCCAGCTTGACATAGCATGTGCGCGCATTTGTCACGATGTACAAATGTGCATGCATCAGAACACTTGAGTGTGCATCAGTGACTATCTTGCAATGGGTTTTCTTTAACAGAAACCCATTCCAAGATTGGCAGCCCTGTGTATGCATTCACATGCATGCTGATTAGGAAAAAAAATGCATTGGCAAAACCATTAGCTCTGCGTTCTAGACCCATTAGCTATTGGCTTTGCCAATGCTATTTTAGGATTTTTCTGAGGTCTTGACTCTTATAACTTTTCTCAGCCTGCATTTGCTTATTTGCTTTCTGATCAAATAGCCGAATACTTTCTCCCAGTGCCTAGCTCGCTGGTAGTTTTTGTGTCAATTGGCCTATGCTGAGTTTGCTGCTGAGTACATGAGAATGCCTTCTGAAACAAAGTGGTTTCATTTTACAATGTAGGACACATGCAAACTCCTTTTACGGAGCCTTTAGACGTCCCTTTTAAAAGCATATCTGGGCAGAAAACACTTTACATCCCTGTGTAATCCTTTCTTACTGTTCTAATTCTACATCAAACCCAAACAAAGATTGGACGTTTATGGGCTTATATGTAAATAATACTTACCGTGGACCACTGTCTCCTGCTCTCTCCTGCTGCCTCGCTCCTGTTCCCTTGATGTGGTGTCTCAGCATTCACTGGGACACCAGCACAGGCTACCCAGCAATCCAGACACTGCTTTCATGCCAAAACTAGCATGAAAGCAGCATCAGAATTGGTCTGAACAGCTTGGACTGCCGCTCCGACACAGCTCTGGGGGTTGTGCAGCTTCTCCAGCCCGGCTGTTAAACACAGCCTGGCTAGAGAAACCTAAGTGTGTTTGTCTGGCCTTAGATGGCTGACCAAACACACATGCGCACTTAGGTGCACTCCATTTCTCCTCCCGTCCCACCTCCTGTGGCCCAGTCCCACCCCTCCCTGCACTGCTGGCTGAGCCAGCAGCAGAAAAATACACTATTGTTTTATTTTTCTAATACTGGATCAGCCAGGGGGCCGATGCTCCTTCACCATAGCGAAGGAGCAACCCCTACCCTTGATACCTTTGAAATGCCAGTGCCCCGAGAGAGACTAAAATAGTGCTATGCTATGAGCATTTTACATTTTCATTCTTACATTTGAATGAACCCCTTCATGACAGGCTAGTGATCAGAATAAAAGAAAATCCTGTTTGTCTTATTACAAGTGTATTATCTCCTAATACACATGTAATAAGGCTAGCAGGACATCTGTCACATTTTTTAAGCAGTACCCGTCCACCAAGTTATAAATCAGGTCTTTATTTTTCAAAATCTTCTTGAATCTGTGCTAGAAAAATCTTGTCTCAGCCCAAAAAAGAACATAGGACAGAATATGAATATGTGGATACTGAAAATTCACAGAAAAAAGAAAATACGAATGCAAGGGTTAAAGTAATCAATATAACTGGCAATAATGTATTTGGTAAATGACATGTAAAATGACTGGATACATTCAGAAAAGAGACAAGGGTGTTACATTAATAATAGGTTAGAAGGAGGGCAGAGTATTACAATGGAACACACAGTGTCAGAAAACAATTAAGAAGAATATAATGTACAGCAACAATAGCAATGACTGTCACATCTGACATGACAGAACTAAGGTTCAGTCAAATGTCCTTATTCGAAAGGTGAAAATCATAATCCAATGGTAGAGCAGGCGATGTTTCCACCCTTTAAAAATAATTTGATGAGGTTTTCATCAGGTCATGGTCTGAGGGACACGAGTTGAACTGCCGCTGAAATGATGAAACAATACTGTCATTCATGAAGACCGAGGTGGTATTAATGAAGCAGCTGTCAAACAGTATTAGACAAGCTTGCCACTCGTACCTGGCTGGAAAACTTAGTCAATATCAGCAAATAAATATTAAAAAGAAAGGAATCACTCATCGGGATCTTTAAAAAGCAGGCACTTGAGGCAAAAGTTCAAAAATGTGACATTTGTGAGGGTTGACCAGAGGCTTACCTAAGCTTATTAGAAGATCTCTGAAAAGGATAAAAAATGAGATCAATGGACGAGTAATGAGTTACTACTGGGGCATTCAAGGAACACTTGACAACAAAGGCTTGCAACTAATAATGCCTGGAATGCAAAATGTGTGTCTAGAAACAATCATAGGGCCTGATTTAGATGTCAGCGCAGGGGAATACTCTAACACAAACATGACAAACATCCCGTCAGCTGTATTATGATCCCATTTTATCCTATGAGATACATAATGTGGCAGACGGGATATCCGGCACGTTTGTGATGGAGTATTCCTTCCACCGACATCTAAATCAGGCCCGTACTCTTTCTCAAATGAACTGTGGCAAAAAAAGATTAACATTTTATCATAACCCACATGATCATGGGGTCCTAAAATGTTACAGTGGATGACAGCAAAAAATCTCACTTGCTTGGTATTCTTTGAAGCAGTTTCCTGTCAGTGATCTCTCGATGGGGAAAAGATGCAGTTTGCATCTTATTTTGTAGGCGTCTGGAAAACAATAGGGTGCCTCTAATTGTAATCCCATCAAAAAAATGATGCAGAGTTGTATCATAAATAAATACAGTGTAAAGAATTCACTAAGTCAAGCACTGTGTCACTCTGCATCTTTAAAAAAAATTGTAGAAAGCCTCACATTTTGTACTGTTTTTTTGATGTTGCAAATTCTTTCCAAATTACTCATGTTAGTATAAGCACACACATAAAGAAAATATATGCACCTTATTCATTCAAGTGGGAATAAAAAGAAAATAAGTTACAATTGCAATTTCAAGTCTAGGGTGCTAATTTTTAGAACATTGTGATATAATAGTACACATTGCAGCTAACATTGTGAACTGGTAATGGAGCAACAAACAGTTTGTTAGTCCATATGCAATGCAAATGGCTTTTATGGGTTGCTGTAAAAATAGCATTGAAATTAACAATGCATTTGTTACGGGGGTTCCTACTGTAATAATAGGACTGCATGTTTAGGATGGCAGAATGGCAGAGTGTGGGAGACTGAGTCCACCCACACCATTGATACCTGTCAGCCTAACTCCTGGCTAGCTCACAGTGCTTTACCCAA
Source organism: Pleurodeles waltl (assembly GCF_031143425.1). Taxonomy (NCBI): domain Eukaryota; kingdom Metazoa; phylum Chordata; class Amphibia; order Caudata; family Salamandridae; genus Pleurodeles; species Pleurodeles waltl. Next base: position 187,583,985 of record NC_090444.1, on the reverse strand, counting down.
ACCCCAAGCCAACCTGGATGGAAGGTGATCATGGCAACCTGTGAACATGACACTCTGACTCCCCCGGGAAGCTGTGGAAACAGATCTTACCCCTTTCGTATTATTACTCATGCATGCCAAGGCGAGACTCAAAAGATGCAGGATACGTTTTCAATACATTTATTGAAACAATCTCAATCTGGCATGTGGAGAGTGAGCTGCGATAATTTGGCAGATGAAACAACGGAAGGAAGCATAATAAGGAAGATTAACAATCCAACCGTAGTTTATGTTGTTCTAGATGTTCCTTCTTAACCCTGTGTCTACGCTGAGAGCATAGTGGGTGTACCCTTCTGCCTGGCCTGATCTAAGGGATTAGCCCCAACCCCAGACCTGGAAACAGTGTCAGGAGTTAGTCAGTGATGTAGCTGGCAGTCCCCTCAGGAAGCTGGTAGATCACTGCTTGCCAAGCTGCATGTTTGCACATGCGTCCCAGGATAGTCGTGGTCTGCCCCCTCTGTGCCTGCACCATAAACCATACTGTATTGGAAGTACAGTTCTGATGCAATGCTTTGTCTAGGTGTTAGAACATGTCTTCCGATTGGCAACAGAACTAGCATATCTTGTTCAGCATTCTTTAGCTTTGGACAGAAATCACTGATTATGTGTTGTGCAAAAGCTAACTAAACAAACAACTTCTTCCTTTAAAAGCACACTGATAAAAATATGTTAAAGTCATTGGTAAAAGCAGCTTTACTTAAACGTATAAAATATGAACTGTAAAACAAAGCTAACACAGTGGTGACTAACTCGGGTTCTAGAAGTCTTCACAAGATATTTGCAATTCAAGGATTCTTGGAATAAGGACTGGTCAGAACGTTGGAAGCCAATCAAACTTAATTCCAGCAGTAGTGTACCCATAGAATGTTCTCATTAATTCCAAATTGTACTAGCATTAGGTCATGTGCTGTCTTTGAGAAATCAAGTTCTAAAGGTCCTTGGGCAATCAGAAGTAAGTGGCTGCCCCGTGTCAATGATGGTCATTTCCCACTGGTATTTATGGGGTTTCCCTACTGCAGACCCTCAGAATGGGGATCAAGTATACCTTTTTACAATTGACTTTCATGGTAACAAGGCTGAGCAATCGAAGGCCGATTCTGATAGGTGCTGTAGACTAGAAATTAGGATCCTAGCCTAGTTACTCATTGATGGTTTTAAAATGCCTTCAATGTGTTGGCCATCTCCTGCTCCTGGATACTCAGCCTAATTACTCTTTGTGGTTTTGTCGTATTTGGACTCTCACTCCCAGGAGAGACTGCTGGTTTAGGGATGACAGCACTTTTGTTTGTAGGCCTACAACAAGTCACAACTGTCAGCCCAACCCTTCCGGATCACAAGCAGTACCTCACCAAAAATTCAAACAGTAAAAGGTGATTTCTGGCAGCCTTTTCGCATGGACTCTAGAATGGGACATCTCAGGGGAGTCGTGGTGGCACGGGTAGTACCCTTTTCTCACATTACCATCAAGTCTGTGTCAGAATGATAGAGAAATGCAGGAAAGGTTTCAAAAGGTTTATTGAAATGACCACATTCTACGATAAAATGCATGAGCTGCCATGATTAGGATAATCAATAGTGCAAGAAACATAATTGTGAAGATGAGAGTTGTGAATACAAAGACCCCCACTATCTTGCAATAAACATGAGATGTAAAAAAAACTAAAACCCTAGCATGGAAAACCTAATCTCTAACCTAATGAGAGCTAGGTGTGATCAATCCAATCTGCCAGTACTATGTCCATGAAAAGCACCCCCCCCCCAAACCTTGTTACCCTTGAATAAGGTCTCTGGATCAGACTCTGTGGGGACTGGTTCTGTATCAAGGTGAGCAGCATAGATAGCGTCAATAGCATCTGGCGGAATCCCTCTGATAACCTTGTCTAAGTGAGATGTATTTAAATAGATCTTGTAGGACCCCTGACGGAGGTATGTTCCCAAACAATAGATAATGGGACATGGTTGGGGCAGGAATTATGTACACAATTCCCTCCAAAAGTACATTATGTTCCTGTCACAGGTAAGTGAGAAAGGGACATGTAGTGAATACCTACGTATATCACTTGACTTTTCCGCTGATAGTGACGCCTTCACAGAGTTGCACTGATAACGTAAAATCAAAACAATTTTCTAACTATAAACATGGCTGTCATTTTGAAAGAAATAATAAAATAAATAGGCTAAGACAGAGAAGGCTAAGTAGGTCAAAAGTCACGAGGTGATGGGGGCACAGGCCTGCAAGCCAAAAGGCTAAGTTAAACTCCTGATTCCCATTAAAACTAAATAGGGTCCACTACAGTTTTGCAGTGTTCCAATGGGTGCTAATCTGCCTCCTCTGGGTAGACTGCAGTTAATACTTTTTTGTGGCTTTACAATGCCTCTATTGGATAGCTTATTTTGTCACTTCTGTGTAGAATTCATCTAATTACTCCCTAGTGGCTTTACAGTGCCTTCAACTGATCTCTTTTCTACCTGGTTAGACTCCACCTAATACTTAATTGTTGTTTAACAGTACCTCCAACAGGTTGCTCATCTGCTACTATAGGGTGGACTTGACAGTAAAATAAGTACCTGCATGTGCAGCTGCATGTATTCTTTCACTTCTCTGCAACTTTCAACCACATTTACTGTGGACCTCAATGAACTGAGCACCCATCAAATCAATCAATCAATCAGTTCTTATAACGCGCAACTGCTCACCCGTGAGGATCTCAAGGTGCTGGCTGAGGGTCTGGGCCTCATTCGAAGAGCCGTGTCTTGAGGGTCTTCCTGAAGATGGCGAGTGATGGGCTTTGTCTGAGATGCCTGGGTAGGTTGTTCCAGTTCTTGGCTGTGAGGTAGGTGAAAGATCTTCCTCCTGCAGTAGTTTTCCAGATGCGTGGCATGGTGGCTAGTGCCTCCTGGGCAGATCGGAGGGGTCTAGCGGGGTTATCGAAATAGATGGTATGATTCAGGTAGGCCGGTCCGATTTTGTGAAGCACCTTGGTGCGGGTAAGTAGTTTGAAGTTGATTCGCTTCTCCACCAGGAGCCAATGGAGGAGTCTCAAGTGTTGGGAGATCTGTTCCTGGCGGGGAAGGTTCAGGATAAGTCTGGCGGCTGCGTTGTGGATGAGTTGTAGTTTTCTGATGTTCTTTAACGTGGTGCCGGCGTAGAGTACATTGCCATAGTCAAGCTTGCTTGTGACTAATGTTGTGGCAGTCGCCTGGGATCCACTTGAAGATTTTGTGGAGTTGGCGGAGGGTGCTTGAAACTTGCTTTTGTGAAGGCACGCTTCTATATTTCACTTCCTGTCCTGGGAGCTATTTGGGGGCACCCTGATCCTTGAAGGATTCCCTCAACAAAATGTATGATACTGAGTGGGTGCCCCTGTCTTCACCTTCTCATCTTCGAGGAGCACCTGAATTGTGTAGAGTGAATCATAGTGTCATAAACTTGCTTAGAGAGAAGTAGATTGTCATAGAGTGGAGTGGCAAAGCCGATAGGTCTTGGCTTTCAAAATGTGTTTTTGCCAGGTTGTACACCAGCGTGGCATAGAATGTCCGAGTGGCATGGTGGAGAGTGTTGTAAAGTGGCATAGAGTAGAGTGGCATATAGGTTTGCACTGTGGAGAGGCGTAGAGCACAGTGGAGTGACCTAGAGTGCAGTAATGTAATGTGGAGTAGAGTAGAGAGAGTTGCATGAGTAGAGTGTGATAGAGTGGCATATATGGAGCTGAGTAGTGTCATAGAGGGAGTTGCGTAAAGTCTCATATAGTACTGTAGAGTGGCATAGCATAGAGTGCCATAGATTGGAGTGGCATAGAGCAGACTGGTGTGGCGTAGAGTAGAGTAAAGTAACAGGGAGTGGTGTTGAGAGAGTTGCGTAGAGTGGAGTGAAATGTCATTAACTGGTGTAGAGTTAAGTAGAATGCTATAGAGCAGAGTGACATAGAGTGGAGCAGTATAATACAGTGGAATTGCATAGAGGGGAGTAGAGTGTTGTAGAGTGTAGTGGCATAGAGAGGCATGAAGTGGAGTGGAGTGGAGTAGTATAGTGGAGTAAAGTGGCATGGAGTGCTGTAGAGCATCACAGAGTGGAGTAGAGTGGCGTAGAGTGTTGTAGAATGGAGTGGCATAGAGTGGAGTAGAGTGGAGTAGAGCCTAATGGGGTAGAGAGTTATAGAGTGGAGTATTGTGAAGTGTAATGCCATAGAGTAGAGCGTCTTAAAGTGAGGTAGAGTACAGTGGTGCAGAGTAGACTGGCATAGAGTGCAGTGGGATAGAGTGCATTGGTTTCGAGTAACGTGGTGTAGAGTGCATTGGCGTAGAGTGCAGTGGTTTAAAATAAAGGGCAGTGGCATACAGCTGAGTGGTGAATAGTAGAGTAAAGTGACCAAGAGTGGAGTGGAGCAGCATAGACTGCAGTGGGGTAGAGTGCAGTTGTATACAGTAGAGTGACACAGAGTGGAGTGGCACAGAGTGGAGTATAGTGGCTTAGAGTAGATTGTTTCAGAGTAGAGTGAAATGGTATATAGGGGAGTGGTGAGGGTAGAGTGGAGTGGTGCAGGGTAGAGTAGAGTGGTATAAAGTGTAGTGGCATAGAGTGCAGTGGTGTTGAATAGACTAGAGTTTAATAGAGTGGATTGGTGTAAAGTGAAGTGGAATACACTGCAGTGGTGTAGAGTGGAGTGATGCAAAGTAGAGCGATGTAGAGTGCATTGGTGTAGAGTGCAGCAGAGTGGCGCAGTTGTACAGAGTAGAATGGCATATTAGTCAGTGGCAGAGAGTGCAGTGTAGAGTATCATAGAGTACAATGGTATAGAGTAGAGCGGCATAGAGAGCTATAGCATAGAGTGGTTCAGAGTAGAATAAAGTAGCGTAGAGTGCAGAGATGTAGAGTGTAATGGTGTAGAGTGCAGTAGCGTAGAGTAGACTGCTGTAGAGTATAATGGTATAGAGTACAGTGGAGCAGAGTAGATTGGCATAGAGAGCATTGGTTTTGAGTAAAATGGTGTAGAGTGCAGTGATGTAGAGTAGAGTAGAGTAGTGTAGAGTGCATTGCCATAGGTTAGACTGGTGCAAAGTAGATTAGAGTGGCCTAGACTGAAGTGGTGCAGCATTGAGTGCAATGGCGTGGAGTGCAGTTGCATAGGATGGTGTAGTGCAGAGCGGAGTGGTGTAGAATTGAGTGGCACAAAGTGGAGTGGTGTAGAGTGCAGTGGTATAGAGTAGATTGTTTCAGAGTAGAGTGAAGAGGCATTGAGTGGAGTGGTGCAGGGTAGAGTGGAGTGGTACAGAATAGAGTGCATTGGCATAGAGCAGAGTGGAATAGAATGCAGTGGTGTACAGTAGAGCGGCATAGAGCGCAGTGTCAAAGTGCATTGGTGCATAGTAGATTTGAGTGGCTTAGAGTGGATTGGCGTAGAGTGTAGTGACGTAGAGTGGAGTGATGTAGAGTAGAGGGGCATAGAGTACATTTGCATAGAGAGTAGTAGAGTGGCGTGGATTACAGTGGTGCAGAGTAGCATGCAGAGGCATAGAGTGCAATGGCATAGAGTTCAGTTGTGCACAAAAGAGTGGCATAGGGTTCTGTGGTGGAGAGTTCAGTGTTGCAGAGTAGATTGTTGTAGCGTGCAGTAGTATAGAGTAGAGTGGTGTAGAGTGTATTGCATTGGAATAGAGAGCAGTGGCCTAGACTAGAGTGGCATAAACAGCAGTAGCCTAGAGTACAGGGGTGTAGAGTAGATTAGAGTGGTGTAGAGTGCAGTGGCATAGTGTTGCAGAGTATATTGGCATAGATTGCAGTGGTGCAGAGTAGATTGACATAGAGTGCAGTGCTGTAGAGTTCATTGGTGTTGAGTAAAATGGTGTAGAGTGGAATGGCGTAGAGTGCTGTGGCATAGAGCACAGTTGCTTTGAGTGCAGAGGTGTAGAGTGCTGTGGCTTACAGTAGAGTTGTGTGGAGTAGAGTGGCATATAGTGGAGGGGTACAGGGTAGATTGGAGTGACGCAGAGAAGATTGCAGTAGCGTGCAGTGGGGTAGATTGGAGTGACATAGAGTGTAGTACAGTGGCATAGAGTGCAGTGGTGAAGAGTAGATTGTTTCAGAGTAGAGGGGAGTGGTGCAGGGTAGATTGGACCGGTGCATAATAGAGAGCAGTGCATTGAGTAGACAGGCGTAGAGTCCAGTGTCATAGCATGGCATTGAGTGCAGTGTCGTAGGGTGCAGTTATGCAGAGTAGATTAGAGAGGCTTAGATTAGAGTGGCATCAAGTTCAGTGGCAGAGAGCGCAGTGCTACAGTTGCAGAGTAGAGTGTTGTAAGGTAGAGTGGCCTAGAATGAAGTTGTGCAGGGAAGAGTGAAGTGATGCAGGGTATAGTGCAGTGGCATAGAGTAAAGTGATGCATAGTAGAGTGTCGTAGAAAGGAGTGGTGTAGAGTGAACTTTAGTAGGGTGCAGTGGTGCAATATGTAGAGGCCTAGATTAGAGTGGTATAGAATGCAGAGGGCTAGGGTGAATTGACATGAGTAAAGCAGCATAAAAAGAGGCAGAGTAGAGTGGTATAGAGTGTAGTAGTGTACAGTGCAGTCGCATTGAGTGTAGTAATGTTGAATGGCATAGCGCGTTGTAGAGTGTAGTGGGATAGGCATGGGAGTGAAGTTGAGTAGGGTTTCAGAGAATAGTGTGGAGTACCTGGGCATAGAGTGGCCTACAGAGAGTCGTATAGAGCAGGACAGAGCAGCATAGAGTTGAGTAGAGTTGCATAGAGTAGAGTGTAAGTCCATAGATTGGAGGAGAGAGGCCCAGAATGAAGTGAGGTACAGTACAGTGATACAGAGTAGACTGGCATAAAGTGCAATGGCGTAGAGTGCATTGGTTCTGAGTAAAGTGGTGTAGAGTGCAGTGGTTTATGATAGAGTGCAGTGGCGTGCAGTTGAGTGGTGAAGAGTAGAGTGACAGGGAGTGGAGTTACACAGCATAGATTGCAGTGGTGTAGAGTGGAGTTGCATAGAGTGAAGTGGCGCAGAGTAGACCAGTGTGGCATAGAGTAGATTGTTTAAGAGTAGAGTGGAGTGGAGTAGAGTAGAGTGGAGTGGGTAAGGTGTAGTGGTGCAGGGTAGCATAGAGTGGCACAGAGTGCAGTGATGCAGAGTAGATTAGAGCGGCATAGAGTGGAATGGTGTAAAGTGAAGTGGCATACACTGCAGTGGTGTAGAGCGGTGGGTGCATTGGAATGGAGTGGCATAGAGTTGAGTGGTGCAGAGTAGAGTGCACTGGCATAGCGTGCTGCAGTGCAGAGTAGAATGGCATAGAGATCAGTGGCATAGAGTGCAATGTTGCAGTATAGAATGTCATAGAGTGCAGTGATATAGAGTGGAATAGAGTACATTCACATACAGTGGTGTAGAGTAGAGTGTCATAGTGAGCAATAGCGTAGTGTGGTGCAGAGTAGAATAAAGTGGCTTAGAGTGCAGTCATGTAGAGTGCAATGGTGTAGAATAGAGTGGCATAGAGTGCAGTAGCATAATGTAGACTTATGTAGAGTATAGTGGCATAGAATGCAGTGTAGCAGAGTAGATTGGCATAGAGTGCATTGGTTTTGTGTAAAATTGGAGTGTAGTGGTTTAGATTAGAGTAATGTAGAGTGCAGTGGCATAGAGTAGATTGGTTCAGAGTAGAGTACAGTGTCTTTGACTGGAGTGGTGCAGCTCCATAGTATGCAGTAGCATAGTATGCAGTTGCGTAGGCTGGAGTAGTGCAGAGTGGAGTACTGTAGAATGGAGTGGCACAGCATAGAGTGACAGAGTAGATTGGCACAAAGTGGAGTGTCATAGAGTGCAGTGGAATAGAGTAGATTGTTTCAGAGTAGAGTGGAGTAGTGCAGGGTAGAGTGGAGTGGTGTAGAATAGAGTGCTTTGGCATAGAGAAGGGCGGCATAGAATGCAGTGTCCAAGTGCATTGGTGCAGAGTAGATTAGGGTGGCTTAGAGTGCAGTGGGGTAGAGTGCAGTGGGGTAGAGTGCAGTGGGGTAGAGTGCAGTGGTGCAGAGTGGAGTGGCATAGAGTTAAATTGTGCACAGTAGTGTGATATAGAGTTCAGTGATGAAAACTGTAGTGTTGCAGAGTACAGCATTGTAGAGTGCAGTAGTATAAAGTAGAGTGATGGAGAGTGGATTGATATAGAGTGCAGTGGCCTAGACTAGAGTGGTGTAGAGTAGAATAGAGTAGAGTGGAGAAGATAGCAGTGGTGTAGACTATAGTGGTGTACAGTTGATTACAGTGGCATAGGGTGTTGTGGCATAGTTTTGAAGACTAGAGCATAGTGTCAGAGTCAGTGGTGCAGAGTAGATTGACATAGAGTGCAGTGGTGTAGAGTGCAGTGGTGTAGGGTGCAGTCATGTAGAGTGCATTGGCATAGAGTGCAGTGGCTTAAGGTGCAGTGGGGTAGAGTAAAGTGGTGCAGAGTGGAGCATGGCATAGAGTGGAATGGCGAAATGCAGATTGGATTAGCCAGGGTGGATTGCAGAGTGGAGTGGCATAGAGTGAGTTCAGTGGCATAGAGTGCAGTGGTGTAGAGTAGCTTGTTACAGAGTAGAGTGGAATGGTGCAGGGTAGATTGGAGTGGTGCATGATATAGTGCAGTGAGTTGAGTAGAGAGGAATAGAGTGCAGTGATATTGAGTACAGTGGCACAGAGTGCAGTTGTGCAGAGTAGATTAGAGAGGCTTAGAGTAAATTGGCATAGAGTGCAGTGGCATAAAGAGCAGTAGAGGGGAGTGATGCAGACTATAACGGCATAGAGTTTAATGACATACGGTGCATTTGTGTAGAGTGCAGTAGAGTAAAATGGTTCAGAGTAGAGTGCAGTGGAGTAGATTACAGTCACACAGGGTACAGTGGTGCAGGGTAGAGTGGCGTAGAGTTCAGTGGCAGAGATCACAGTATTGCAGAGTGGAGTGTCATAGGGTAGAGTGGCCTAGAGCTGAGCGGTGCAGGGTAGATTGGAGCGATACAGGGTAAAGAGCAGTGTCACAGAGTGAAGTGATGCAGAGTAGAATGTCATAGAGTGGAGTGACAGAGTGGACTGGTGCTGTGTGGAGTGGTACAGACTATAGTGCAGTGGCATAGAGTAGAGAGGCTTAGAGTGCAGTTGCGTAGAAAGAGGCAGAGAACAGTGGCATAGAGTGTAGTAGTGTACAGTGAAGTGGTGCAGAGTGTAGTATAGTGCCATAGAGAACTACTGCATAGAGTGCAGTAGTGCAGAGTATAGTTGCACAGAGTTCAGTAGCAGAGAGTGCAGCTTTGCAGAACATGGCAGAGTTAAGTGTTGTAGAGTGGAATAGAGTGGCATAGAGTGCAGGGGTGCAGAGTAGATTGACCTCCAGTGCAGTGGAATAGGGTGCACTGGTTTTGGGTAAAGTGATTTAGAGTGCATTGGTGTACATTGCAGTGGTGTAGAGTGCAGCAGTTAAAGTAGAGTGGCATAGAGTGCAGTGGCATAGTGTAGAGAGGCACAGAGTGAAGTGGTGCAGCATAGATTACAGTGGTGCAGACGGCAGTGGCATAGAGTGGCGTGGAGTGGTGAAAGTTAAGTAGAGTGCGGGGCACAGAGTGCAGTGGCATAGAGTAAATTGTTTTAGAGTAGAGTGACGTAGCCCAGATTGGAGAGGCTTAGAGTGGAGTGGCGTGGAGTAGATTGTTTCAGAGTAAAGTGAAGTGGTTTAGATTGGAGTGGAGCACTGTAGAGTGGAATGGTGCAGGGTAGAGTGCAGCATCACAGGGTGCAGTGGTGTAGAGTGGCATAGTGTGTAGTGGTGCAGAGTACATTTGAGTGGCATTGAGTGGATTTACTTAGACTGCAGTGGCATAAAGTGGAGTGGTACAGAGTAGAGTGCAGTGGAATACAGTGCTGTGTTGTAGAGCAGAGTGGGTAGAATGGAGTGGTGCAGAGTAGAGTAGAGTGGCCTACACTGGAGTGGTGCAGATTGCAATGGCAAATAGTGCCGGGGTGCAGAGTTGAGTAGAGTGGTGTAGAGTGCCTTGGCACACAGTAGAGTAGTGCAGAGATAAGTAGAGAGGTGTAGAGTGGAGTGGCCGTGATTGGAGTGGTGCAGTGGCATGAAGTGGTGCAAAGTAGAGTGGAATGGCCTAAAGTGGAGTATGCTTGGTGTGATAGCACACTGGCATTACAGACAACACATCTTCAGTTGACATGATCATCACATTTGAACAGGCATTCAGTTTTACTGATAAAAGTATGCGGCGCACAAACAATAATGTGCGCAAATGTCAGCACCCAGTGTATAGATTTGTTTTGTATGAAAATATTAGTTTCCACCTCACGTCAAAATTACCATAAAATGTACTTCATTTGTGGTTTCTCAATTCTGATATACTCTGAAATATCTGTAAAGTTAATTTAGAGACATTTAAATTTTGTTGTGTGCTATACAAACAACCATAGAAAAATCCAATAGGTCTCGCCTATGTGAGAGCTATTGTCTTTGCAAATGTGTTTTAGACATGTTTTACAGCAACATGGCTGCTGTTCAACATGGCTAAAAGTTAGTCGAGTAAAATGGCTTGGAGTGGATTAGAGCAGAGCAGAGCAGAGTGGAGTGGATTAGAGCAGAGCGGAGTGGATTAGAGCAGAGCAGAGTGGAGTAGAGCATCAGAGTGGAGTAGAGCATCAGAGTGGAGTAGAGCGTCAGAGTGGAGCAGAGCATAGAGTGGCATAGAGTAGAGTGGCATAGAGTGGAGAGTTGTAGAGTGTCATAGAGAGGAGTAGAGCAGAGTGTTGTAGAGCGTACTGGTGTAGAGAGGAGTACAATAGAGTGGAGTAGAAGGTTGTGGAGTGGCATAGAGTGTTGTAGAGTGTCAGACTAAAATGGAGTAGAGTGTTGTACAGTAAAGTGTAGTAAAACAGTGTCAAAGAGTGGAGTAGAGTGGCATAGAGTGTACTTGAATGGTGTACAGTGGAGCAAAGTAGAGTGGGGTGGATTGGAGTGTTGAAAAGTGGATTCGCTTGGAGTGGTATAGAATGTCATGGAGGGTGTAGATGGCATAGAGTGGAGTAGAGTGTATTAGAGTGAAGTGGTGCAGAGTGGAGAAAAGTATTGTGGAGTGGCATAGAGAAGAGTTGAATGGCATAGAGTGGAGTGTTATAGAGTGGAGTGACATATAGTGGAGTAACATAAGGTAGAGTTTTGTGGAGTAGAGTGTAGAGTGGGGTTGAGTAGGGTTGAGTGGCGTACATTGGAGTAGAGTGTCATAGAGTGGACTGTCATAGAGTGAAGAGGAATAGAGTGGAGTAGATTGGAGTCACATAGAGTGGAGTTAAGTGCAATGGAGTAAAGTGGCACAGAGTGTCCTCAAGTGGAATAGAGTGGATTGGCATGGAGTGGTGTAGAGTGAAGTGGTGTAGAGTGTAGTGGAGGGGTGTAAAGCATCCTAGAGTGGAGTGGCGTAGAGTGTCATAGAGTGGAGTGAGTAAAATTATGTTGAGTGGCATAGAGTGTGGTAGAGTGGTTGCAGTGGCATAGACTGAAGTGTCAGAGTGGAGTAGAGTCGTGGAGCGGAGTGTCACAGTGGATTGTAGTAAAGTGTAGTAGAGTGTTTTGGAGTGGCTTCAAATAGAGTGTTGTTGAGTAGAGTGTCATGTTGTGGTGTGGAGAAGAATGTCATAGAGTGTCATGGAGTGTTGTGGAGTTGAGTGTTATGGAGCTGTATGCATTAGAGTTGAGTTGAGTGGTGTATGGTGGAGTAGAGTGTTGTAGAGTGGAGTGTCAGAGAGTAAAGATGAATGGAATGGAACAGATTGGAGGGGCATAGAGTGGAGTTGTGTACAGTGGAGTCAAGTGGCAGAATGTGAAGTGGCATGGAGTGGCATAGCATAGAGTGGTTTGGGATACATTGGAGTGGTGTACAGTGGAGTTTCATAGAATGACATGGAGTAGAGTGTTGTGACGTAATGTGGCATGGCATATGGTGGAGTAGAGTGTTGTGGAGGGGCATAGAGTAGCATAAAGTGTCATAGAGTGGAGTTGAGTGTCATGGAGTGTAGTAGAGTGTTGTGGAGTTGTATAGAGTGGAGTGTGCATGGTGTGGTATTACACTGCCACTACAGGGAACACATTTTCAAGTGAAATGACCATTGCATTTAGACAAACATACAGTTTTACTGATAAAACTATAGTGTGCACAAACACTAATTTGTCGAAATCATCACCTATTGTATTCATTTGTTTTGATCCCAATAAAAAATTTGTTTCCACCACTCTTCAGAATGACCTAAAATGTGCTTCATTTGTGTTTTCCTAATTCTGGTATATTCTAAAATATTTGTACTATTAATGTACATGCATTTATGTTTTGTTGTGTGCTAGAAAGAAATAGCATCCTACATCATTTTGACATCAAACAAGATTGTCACATGAATCCTCTAACTTTGCAGTCAAAGAAAGAAATGTAAACATCAAACTCCCTGGAAGGCAGTACCTAACATTTGACCTATGTCTCACATCAAATGTAACAAGATAACAACAAATTTGAAAGGCCTGTTTATTGCTCATTAACTTCTTACTCCAGCATGGTTATTTTTGCACTGTTTCAGCACTTCCCCTCACCCCTACTTTGACCTTCTTTGGCATGGATGTGAAGTGGAGGATGAGGATTGTTTACGTTATGCTATTAGTAAAGAGCACTGACCAAAATAAACCAGCTTGTGTACAGAATATTATTCCCGACAGCCATGAAAGATTGATGAACTGGTACTGGCAGAGATAAGTAGAACAGGTCAAGCGGAAAGATATGAGGCAGGAAACTTTTTCAAAGAAATACACCACGTTTACTGCTTCCTGAAGTAGCATTCATAGGGAGACAATTGAAAACAGAAGTAATCTTGTGCACTGACTCACGAAAAAGAAAAAAAGAGTCCCCAGAAAACAAGCACTCTTGGAAGAGTTCTAGGAGCCAGCCAAAGAGGTGATAAACAGAATGTGGAGGAAGGGACAAAGACATGCTTGACATGATAAAAAACATAAAGCCAGCAAATAGAAAACAAGCAACTGTGCGTCACAAAGCACAAAGCCAATGGTAAGCAGTGGGTGGAATGCATTCCCAGGGAAGCTCTCAGAATGTCACCGAGAAGTGTTTCGCAACCGAACAGCTACACTGTCTGGTAGGCTTCAACCTTAAAATAGGGATTCCCCTAGATCAGACACACCTTACCAATGGCTCAATATAGATATTAAAATGTTATCCTGAGAGCAGACCACAGAGGGATACCACCACTGACAGATAAACTGTAAACTTAAAAACTCTTAGGTGAGCTTGTACAAAAACATGGCATTTCCTTCCACCAATATGTGAATATCAAAATCTACCTGAAAATGGATTGTCTCTAAAACCTCCTGACTATGTCTAACTGCTTAGCTGACATCCAAAACTGGGAGAACAAAGTAGAGGTGAAACCTAGTGGCCAGAAAACTGATTTCTTTGTTGTCTCCTCAAAGGTTAGCAGGAAAACTTTTCAATGTCATCAAGGAATTCACCAAACTACAAGCTGAGAACCTTAACATCCCTCCATCCCAGGACCTCTGTGATGGACTAGCCGCCTTCTTCCATCTGAAAATCAAGAATATCTACGACAGTTTTGGACCCCATGACTCTCCAAACTCACCAACAAAGCCCCAACCAGGATCCACTGAATCCCCACGGATCCTGCATGCCTGGACCCCACCTCACAATGTACGAGACTCTCTCCAAGAGAAGCATCCACCCTGGAGACCCCATGATCCCTGCCCGCACTACATCTTCAACAAGGCCAGTGGCTTAATCGCACCCGAGCTCAGCAAGACCATCAACTGCTCCCTAGACTCTGCCACCTTCCCCGAGGACTGGAAGCACACTGAGATCCGCCGGCTATTGAAGAAACCCACAGCCGACCCAACAGATCTCCAGAACTACCACCCCATCTCGTTGCTGCCTTTTCCAGCCAAAGTCACTGTAAAAGCTATCAACGATCACCTCTGCCAACACATCAATGACAACAATATCCTGGACATCTCTCAATCAGGGTTCAGAACTAATCACAGCACCAAGACCGCCCTGCTCGGGGTCACAGATGACATCCGCTCTCTTGTCGATCGTGGCCAAACAGCATCCCTCATCCTACTAGACTTATCGGCCACCTTCGATACAGTGTCCCATCGTACCGTATGCGGCAGACTCCACACAGCAGGAATATGCGGCAAGGCTCTTCAATGGATACATTCCTTCCTGACAGGCATAACACAGAGAATCAGGCTCCAGCCACACCTGTCAGAACCTACAGAAATTAGCTGTGGAGTACCCCAAGGATCCTCGTTGAGCCCCACGCTGTTCAACATCTACATGACCCCGCCCGCCCCATTCGTCAGGAACTATGGTCTGAACATTGTCTCCTACACTGATGACACTCAGCTGATCATCTTCCTGACTGAAAACCCCTCAAGGGCCCAGAAGAACTTAAAAGATGGGATGGAAGCAGTCAGTGCCTGGATGAAGGACAGCTGCCTTAAGCTGAACTCCGACAAGACTGAGATCCTCATCCTGGGACCATCCTCCTCAGCTTGGGACGACTCCTGGTGGCTCTCAACACTTGGCAGCCCCTCACCCCCACAGACCACACACGAAACCTGGGCGTTGTCCTCAACTCACTACTCACAATGACAAGACAGGTCAATTCCGTCGCTTCCACCTGATTCCACACTCTCTGACTCCTACAGAAGATCTTCAGATAGATCCATAGCAACTGCCCCAAAACCCTGACAGACGCCCTGAACACAAGCAGACTTGATTACGGCAACGTCCTCTATGCTGCAACCACCAAGAAGAACCTGAGCAAGCTGCAACAAATCCAGAACGCTGCCGCCAGATTTGTCCGGAAGATCCCCTGCTGAGAACACATCACAGAACACTTGAGAGATCTCCACTGGCTCCCCGTCGAGAAGAGGATCAATTTCAAATTCCTTGTACACGGCTACAAGCTCCTGCACAACCTCAGGCCCAGCTTCCTCAACCATTGCATCACCTTGTACTCCCCTGCCAGACCTCTCCGCTCCTCCCAGCAGTCGCTCACCACTGTATCTCGCATAAAGTAGTCCTCGGCTGGAAGAAGTTCATTCACCTACCTCGCAGCAAAATGTTGGAACACCTTACCTCTCTACCTCAGACAGTTGCCATTTCTACCTCAAAACAGAAGGACCTCAAAACCTGCCTATTCGACTGAACACCGAGGACACACCACACAGCGCCTTCCGACCCTATGGGTGAGTAGCGTGCTCTAAAAATGACTGATTGATTGATAGAGGAATGGCTTGGCATCTGCTTGCTTCCAGGGGTCTGAGGATGGCAGCAGTCCTGATGGAGGTGTTGATGATGGGAGTGAGGATGCACCTGATTTCCTTCTGACCCAAGTTGGCGATTTAGTGGGGGCATGGGTCTTTGGGTGAGCCGGAGTGGGTCAAGTTCATGAGGGCTGCTGTTTCCTGGATTGATAGAGGCTCTCAGTCTGCAATCAGGTGGCTGGAGTCTCCTGTGGGGGCCAGTAGGTGTTTGATGGTGTTGGGTTGGAAGTTACTCAAGATGGCTGTGATCTTGTTGTGGAAGTAGTCAGCTAGTGTGTTGCAAAGGGTCTGAGTTGGTTGGTTTGTGTTCTCCATGGCTGCTGGGCAGGAGAACTCTTGACAATCTTGAAGAGTTCCTTCGGGCGGTTGGTGCTTTCCTCAGTGTGGCTGAGTAGGTCAATCTTTTTTGCTTCTTTGAGGTGGAGAAGGTATTTGTTGAGTCCATCTTTCAAGGTGGTCTGGTCTGTTTGGGCTCTGCTGCTGCACCATCAGCTCTCTACTGGTATGCAGTCACTCTTGATTGTGCAGAGTTCAGGGTGAACCACCGTGCAGGCCTGTTAAATCTACTGGAGGTGGGGTTCCTTGTGGGAGTGATTTTGTTGGCGGTGTTAAGGAACCATTCGGATAGGCTGCAGACATCTTGTTCTAGGTTGCCAGAGAGGGTAGGTTTGCTGGAGGGGAGGGCAGGGGTGCATTGGGTCTCTGATTTTTCCTCGTCTGCATAGGGGGGGAGGAATGGGGGGTAAGTCCCGGTCTGCTGGTTATGGAGAAGTGTACCAGCAGGTAGTCGGTCGATGTGAGCTCCATTGTATGGGAGAACTTGATTTTATCCCTGGCTGTGAAGATGAGGTCCAAGATATGTCCCGCGGTGTGGGTGGGGCTGGTGACTATTTGTTTGAGTCCGATATTGTTTAGGCTATCCAGGAGATTGGTAGAGTTGTGGTTGTGGGGGTTGTTTAGGTGGAAATGTAGGTCTTCTGGAAACATGTAGTCTGTTGAGTCGATAGCAAGGGGGGCGATGAAGTTGGCGATGCCCTTGCAAAAGGTGGGGCGGGGCCTGGGTGTCTGTACGCAAGGGTTCCCCTGACGGTGGACCTGGAGGCGATTCGGATGAGGAAGTTAAGGTGCTCCATGAGGTGAGATTATTCTTCCTCAAAGGTGGTCCACTGGAGGTTGTCATTCTGCATGATGGCGATGCCTCCTCCGTGCATGTTGTGGCGGTCTTTGTTGATCAGTTTGTAGCCTTGTGGGCCATGTCTCGGTGATGAACAACAGGTCTTGGCTGAGGGTAGTCACGTTATCCCATATTTCCGTGGTGTGTTTGCAGCTCAATCTAACATTGAGCATTAGGCACTGTAGTAGTTTCTTGCGCTTTGGAGTGGCGTTGTGGGGGCGGTGTGGGTCTCGATGATGCAGGTGAAGTGGCATTGTAGGCAGTCGAAAGGTCCGACCGTGGTCCAGGGGGAATGCAGCAGTTGTTGTCTTGAATCCTGAGGGCCAGGGCTCAGAGCTCAACAGGCCCTAAAAAGGAAAAAGCTAAGAAAAGGCCTAGCAGGCCAGACAGCATCCTGCCCTACTCAGCAGAGTAGGCAGGCATAGGCACCAGGCAGCGGGGGGATCTGGCAGGACCTGCTCCTACTGTCATATATATTACATTTTAGTGACTGAATTCTTATTTAACATGACAAAAGGCCTCTCTACTTGACATGGTCCTTTCCTTGTTAAACATCCTTAGACTGTTTTCTAGCCATTATTGGAAAGAGCTAGATTCTGTCTCCCCTTTTTTAAATTAAGCTTCCTAACTTGTCTGATAAGCCCTTGTCAGTGCCTACTAGACATCCCTAACATAAAGTTAGTAGGAGCTTGTTTACACTTTTTTTTACTTCACTCACTCTAATTCCTTAAACCAGAAAGGTAGCTCAGTGGGCTGAGACAGAACTGCTAAGATGTGCTTTAAACCACCAGGTGACAAGTTTGATTTCAAAGGAGGACAACTGAGTGCACAACAGGTTCCCAGATCCATGTGCATAGAACCTGCCTACTTACAGCATTAGATTTGCTTAGTCGTGCGTGGCTACACATCTGCTTACAATGGGAACGGACACTTTCAGGCAGGGTGCTTGCTGCTGTATTACAGTCCGCAAAGACCTTCTGTGTGGCTACCTGGATGAGATTGACCATACATTAATGTCACAACTATTCAGCCAAGGCGTCTGCCAGAGAATGGAGCCCCAAAAGGGCCTGCAGGCCTTTTTGTTTACAGTTGGCACCTTCTGTGCCCTGAGAACAGGGATGTGTTAAATTATGATAATAAGAGGCTGTTATCTACAAACAGCACTGCCAGAAAAATGATGTGTTAGCATAGAAAGAATAGGATCATATGTAGAATGCTCAAGTATTCACATTAACTACAGCCACATGTGAGTAGCTGTCAGAGACTGGGGCATGTCTTTGAATTCTGGGACTTTTACTCTAGTAGATATCATTTTACTTTGAGAAGCACAACTGCCAGAATGCAACAAGGCGGCATAAGAGGCAACATGGACAAAGGTGGGAGGCATAAGAAGCAACATTGTCAACAATGAGAAAAGTGCTATGATGCACTCACTTAATAGTGTTGTTTTTGTTCTTTTACTGGACAATAGAGGCAGGGCGGGTAGGGGAGCAACACGGAGGGCGGGTGGAGAGAGGGTAGAAAAGTGCTATGGCGCTGCCAATTCTATGTCAGGACCAGAGGGGAGGATTATGCATAACTTTCTTCACTTTTATTCAAACAGCAGATTCAAAGAAAACTTAATAAAAAGTCAAAAACCTATAAAGACCACAAGTCCCATGAGTCCACAGTGTAGAGTGTGCAATAGTCCAATCACAGTACGACAACAGGAGGAAGGGGCAACACGGAAAACAAGTGGGAGGGAACAAGCAAACATGGACACTGAGAGCGTGGGAGGCAGCAGAGAAACAGGTGATAAATTGTTTTATAGCATGTATAACGTGCTATGAGAATTGATGCTGTAAATGGAATAAGTGTTGTTTTTACCCTTATGGGTGGCACTCAAAGGCACATACAAACTCGGTGGATAGGGAAACCAGCACATGGGAGAGTAAGCCATAGGCAGTAAAATCAGAGGGCACGTGGATGGAAAGGCAAGACTGGATGAAACGGAGGAGAGTGACCGACAGAATGCTAATCTGAAAGCAATAGATGGGAAGGAATGACCGGGGAAGTGCTTACAAGTGAGAGACGCGATGGGAGTGAAAAGATGCACTTTGTAGAGTGTTTCAACAAAGAGAACAAAATTGCTTCCTAAAGTATGGGCAGTGGAAGGGCACAAGTTCTTGGGCCATGCTCCAGAGGAGGGCACACACAAGAAGAGGAAGGGACGACTGCAGTCCTGACCAGCGGGAAGCACGCAATTGAGAGTAACCATGGAGCTAATCCATAGGGTGACCAGACGTCCTGGATTTCCCCGGACAGTCCCGGTTTTTAAAAGACTGTCCGGTGTCCCCGCGCTTCTCTTAATTTTAAATAAATGTCGCGGTTTTTGGGACAAAGGTCAGTTTATTAAATAAATGTCCCAGTTTTTGGGATAAAGGTCAGATCATCTAGGGAAGCATAAATTAAAGACGCCCACAAAGTATGAAATAATGAAAGTAATTTATCTGTTTCTGTCAGGCAACACATTCCCCTGTCTGCTCCCAGCAGAGAGACGGAATGGGGAGCAGAGCGAGGTGGGTGGGGGCGGGTTGGGGTTGCAGGGTGGGAGGTTAAGTCATAGCTGATTTTATATATGTAATCCTGTAAATGTGTGTAAGTATGTGTGTGTGTTTATATATATATATATATAAACACACATGTATAGGCACATATTCGCAAAGCTTCGCAAAAAAACGGGACAGGCCAGATATATAAAGTAATTTTACATTTGTTAGTCCTTCTTTTGTGTCTGACCTGTCCCGGTTTTTGATCGGGGACAGGTCACCCTAGCTAATCAATGGTAAGTAATGGGTGGCCTCCAGGTGCACTAATAATAAACAAAATGTTTCAAAGAGACAGCGCATGCGCTGTCTACGCGAGACCTACAAATAACATCCTGTAGCCTTCTTTTAGCACACCACCAGTAGCCAGCATGATTATCACATAAATTCCCTCAGTTTAAAATCAGAGAAAGGCAAACACCAATTTTCTTCAGAAGACAGAGCCTGACATTTGACCTCTGTGTTTGAATGCACAGAAAATATCACAAGATAAGAAAAAGATTTAAAGGCCTGTTTACAGAAATCAAACACTGATGGAAGGATTCAGTAAGTAGGGTCTGCTCCACAAGAGGGAGCAACTCACGATGGACACTCTTAAACAAAACCAGCAAAAAGAAACCAAGCAAATGTGAGTTACAAAGCCAATGGTAAGCGATGGATGGAATGCATTCCAAGGGAACCTTTCTGAATTTCCTCAGGATGTCTTAAACAAACCAGACAGCTGTGCTGTCAGGTTGGCTTCAACCTAAAAAAGATGTGCACTTGATGCTACAGCCTAAAACCATTGTTCATGGAGAATTACTGTGGGTGCAACTCCATTATGGAATTGCATGACAGAGGAGCGGTCCAAAAACCAGAGGCCCAAAAGCGAAAAAACACTGGTGGTTTTCTCGAGATAGGTCTCGACTTCCTTAGTCACTCTCGTCGGTTAAGCAAAAATTTCATGTAACCGCCCTTAAAGGGTATTTTTAGGTTGTATATCCCACTAGGATAGGAACCAGTCATGTGTAAATCAGCTCTGCTCCTATTCAGAGGAATTCACGGTCTGGCGGTTGCGTCTGGACTGTCTCTTTTGAGATAGGGCCAAGACTCATTTGAGGATTGTTGATTCCTATCTGGATGCACAAAACCTTAGTATAATAGGTCCAGAGTAATTGCCAGTCCATCCCACAGTCCGGCTGAATAACGATGGTAAGGGATGCACCCAGAGTAATGGACGTTGTTCAGACTGACGCAAGGCTTTCTATCTCTCTCTGTTTTTTTTTAATTTAAAAATGTGCAAAAGAATTCAGAGGCTTTTTGCATAAACCATGTGATGTGGTATCCTTCGAAGCATTGTTTGTTTTTTCAAGGTGTAAGCTTTTTTAGATTACTTGAGATATGATCTCGTTGTATGTTTGTCTTGACCCGATGTAAGTGAGACGGTGACTCTGCATGTCTGCGCACCTTAACAGATTCTGCATTTTGAGCTTAGTAAGATTGGTAGACACAGATTTGTAGGTCACTTTAAATATTATCTGCCGATAATGACCAGTGAAGTCTCAGTTGTCAGCAGGAAAGGCAAAGCATATGTGCAAAACACCCATGATTAGATGATAATAAATCATTTTAATGATCGTATTCAGAATTGTGAAATGAAGGTTGCACTGATGCAGAAAATAACAGCGGATCATCCTTCCTAATGCCCAGATGTGATTCTCTATTGATGGGTCTGAAATGACTAGGTTATATATGTATTTGATAATGCAGTCCACCAGTTAAATCTATTTTATGAGTTGATTAGGTAAAACAGAAAAACACATTCCTGATGCGCAAATTATTGTATTTTTTTCACCTTTTGTAAAATGTGCAGTGCTGTGTCATTTTCATTTTTAGGGGTGCAACTTATCACAAAGGGGATCTACCGTGCTAGCACTTTTTGTTGTGAAAGCCTGGTTGCTGTGTGTCCAAAAAAACATGATAACAATTGGAAATCTTTGTAGCACAGTAATAATTGACTAATAAGTAGCATATTTATTTTCATATACCGCGTAATACCAGACTTCTGGACAGATTTCTTACTTTTTAGCACAGCTCAACACGTAAAGTTACCGTGCTAAGTTGCGCTAGGGAGAGAGAGTTTTGCAGAGTTGTATCTTCTAAGGAGCACCCCCGGTACACGAAGAGAATGCCTAGCACCACATACACGCCTTTGCTCCACAGTGCAAAGGTGCATGTGTGTGATGTCTAGCATAAGAAGGGTACCCTTCGAGTATAAAATACTGTGCTTACACTCAATAGAAAACTTTTCATTGGTAGGATGTGTGTTGTCCCGTGCAGCACACCTGACATTTTTAATAGTTAGAAGATGTAAAGATTGCACCCTGTTAACGCGTGCCTCAAGGAGGTGTTATTTTATGGCACAAAGCTCTGTCTACCTGTGTTAATAGATAGGTCTTCCCCCAAAAAAAACCTGGGTCGTAGCGCGGGAATGCCCATGTAGCACTCATTTGACACCTCTTGATGCTAATTAATGTGGAGGCCTATTTGTGTTACTTTTAGGGCTACTTTCCAGAATACAAAAAGTTTTGCACTGGAAAGTAAATATTGTATCAAAGCTTTGCACCAATTTGCATCATTTTGTGTGACTTTGCACAAGGCCGAAGTCTTGATAAATTTCCCCGATCCTGCTGTTTTTAAGGGCCACATGCACGAAATTCAGGTTTTGTGATGTGCAAATTGAGAGTCAGAGCGACTCGCAATTTGGGTGTCACAAAACCGGATGTACAACAGTGCCAATGACGCTGTTTGCGATTCCCAATGGGGTCGCAAATTACCTACCTCATGAATATTCTTGAGGTAGGTCGCAATTTGCGACCCTATTGGGAATGGCCGCCCTCACAGGGATGGTGGCCTGCTGCAGACAGCAGTCCACCATGTCTGTCACTGCTTTTAAATAAAGCAGTTATTATTTTTTTTTTAAATGCAGCCCGTGCATTTCAAATACAAAAAATGCAAAGTTTTCTTTTCATTTTTTCAGAGTAGGCAGTGGTCCCTGGGACCACTGCCTACTCTGAGTTTTTTTTTCGCTACCATTCACTAAGGGCGAGGGGTCCCATGGGGACCCCTTCCCGTTTGCGAGTGGGTTAGCACCAGTTTGAAACTGGTGCTAACTGCGATTGTTTTGCGACCGCATGTGCGGTCACAAAACAACCCTACATCGCGCTGCGACTCGCAATTAGGAAGGGAACACCCCTTCCTAATTGTGACTCGCAAACCCTTTTTGCGATTCGGTAAATAGATTACCGAATCGCAAACATGGATCTGTACATCCCAAATAGCATTTTTCGATTCGCAAACAGCCCGATTCGCTGTTTGCGACTTGAAAAATGCTTCGTACATGTGGCCCTATGTGCGGTAAATAACAGGTCTTGCCATTACCCAATTTAATAGTAATCATTTTACTGCCATTCAGCAGGATAGAAGGCTGAGTCGATATTGCAGGATCTCACAAACATATGACTTGCAGATACCCATCTATTTCACATGTAAGCATTCAATTCTCTCAGCCATACTGCTTGAAAATTGCATGGGGCATTCCTATCTAAGGTTTCTGGCAACGAAAGTGTAGTTCATTTATTTATTTAAAGCATTGGAAATTTTGTAGAACACTACAAGTTCTGAGTTCTGAACACGTTTTAAACAGATGATAAAGCCTTAGCTGGATAGGCAATGATTAGTCAACTAGGAGAAAGGGCTGGATGAAGTCATTTGACTAGTCTGGGCTATAAGCAGACATTGGCAGCTGCGGGTTAACAATAAGATTGTTTGAATCAATCGTTTTTTAGCAGTTTTCTGAATCAGTTGAAGTCCAGTTCAAAGCTTAGGCAAATTGGGAGCAAATTCTAAAGGGAAGATCCATAAAGGTGTGGAGGTCTGCCAAAAACATCGAATAAGATTGTGGTCAGATGGACAGTAAGTTATGACTGGCAGACCTGAAGTTTATGGATGGGAAGTAAGGAAGGAGAAATCTGGACAGGTAGTCTGGTAATCAGCCGTGCAGGGTTTTAAGGATGAGTCATAGGGATTTAAAGTTGGCATACTCTTTACAGGGTGACAGTGGAGAGACTGTGGCATGGGTAATATTTGATCTTAGCGATTCAGGCCAAAGAAGAGACAGGCAGCATGATTTTGGACCCGTTGAAGCTTCAATTTTTGTTTTTTGTCTTTTTTTAAACCTACGTAGAGGCTGTTATAACAGTGGAGAACATCACAGTGAGTAAGATGCCAATTTTCTGTAAGAAGTGGAGTAAGGAAAGGAAGCCTCAGTATAGGAGAAGAGAAGCTTTGTTACTGCCTTTATTTGAGGAATGAGTAGGAGGTTCCTGTTTATCAACACACCCAAGTTGTAAGCTTTTTACCTGGGTTGAGGATGGAAATAAAACAATTAGGCCAGTGGAAGGGAAGATGGGTCAAACAAAAGGATCCCAAAAGCAGAATTATGGTATTCTAATTATTCAGGCACAGCCAGTTTTTCTGCATCCAACAGTGGAACTACGATAAGCAATGAGCGACTTTTAATGACATGTCAGAATTGTCATCAAGTCTTATATATAACTAAGTATTGCCAGCATATAAATGATATTGTATGTTGCACACATCTAGCATTTTGGTGAAATGTATCATGTTGCTATCAAACAGTATGTGAGATAGAGTGGAGGCAAGCAGACCCCCTCCAGTGACTGAATCAGGTCTAGAGCTCAGTTTACTCTGCTGGATATGGTTTAAGAGGAAAAAAGAGAACCAAATTAGCGCTGTTCTCTTTATGCAGCTGAGAGTTCCATACAATCAAGGAGCAACCAATGGTCAATGTTATTAAACACTGCTGATAGGTCCAGTAGAAATAAAGCACAAAGCTTGCCTTTATCAAGTGAAAGTAAAAGTTATTCCTTCAAAATGTGGATTTTATACTTCTCCATGGTCTGAATCCTGATTGAAAGTCACTGAGTGTCATGGATTTCAAGGTGAGAGCTGATGGGCAACCACAATTTTCAGCACTTTTGCAATGCAAGGGAAGCCACAGATTGATCTACAGTTGGATATATTCTCAAGGTCCAAGAAGGGCATTCTCAGGACAGGGGTATTGATTGAGGGCTTTAGTAGTTGAGGGATGAGACTGCTAGAGAGTTGGGTATTGATTAGCTTAATTAGCAGGAGAAATACTGGGGATAGTTTCTTGTAAGATTAAAGGATATTGCTGACTTCATCCTCAAAGAAAGGGAAGAATTATCTGAGAATGTTGGGTGGCTTGGGAGGTACTGGGACAAGGGGGCACCTCTGGTTGTAAGGAACAGGAGATGCTCCCTCAGAGCATTTTTATTGTATTAATGAAAATGGACAAGAGGTTATCTCATAAATCCTCCAAAGCCAAAAGAGGGCTTGAATTACGATTCAAAGTCACAATTTCTCTATTACTAACATTTTAGTGGAGTAGTCTGCCTCAGAGACGTGGGCTTGAAAATATACATTGGTTGCCGCTAATGCAGTAAGGATGATCTGTAGCCCCCTGGAATGGAGTTTTGGGTTTGTTGCAGTGCCTTTAAATTGCTCTGCCACAGTGCATGATGATAGATTTTCAGTCATCCTTTCTTGAACTTCCACAAGTTCTGCCTATGTATTGAGGGAGGACCAGGGGCATGCAGTGCTGTTGTCATCATTTTCACCAGGTGCACCAACAGGTCTGGGATCTAGGATGTTGTTGAGCTGATAGGTGAGTTTATCTAGTCATAGGTTGTTTAGATTCCTTCTTTTCTTGCAGCTCTGGGATGTGAGAATAAACTGTGATAGTGCTTGTTTCTAAGCTCATTTTCTAGGATGAATCTCATTAGTGTGTGGTCTAACCTGGAGATATGGGGGACCTCTTCCTGAAGGACAGGGTTTGAATAGCAAAGAAGAGAATTGTGTAGGGCTGTTGACTAATTTGGAGGAGCCAAGAGTGTCCATGTTTCTGATGATCTGGCTGTAGGAACTGGAAGTATTATCAACTCATATGTTAAATTTTCCTGAAATGCATGCTTGAGTTGAAATAGAAAGCATGTACTCGGCAAAGCCCTGGAGGTCAGATGGGAAGGTGGCAAGGCATATTTGGGGAGGGTGGTAGGTTGCAGAATGAGATGGGGTTGGAGGCCACAGATTATAATGTGTTCAAAGGTGTTTAAAGGTGGGGCAGGTTAGTGGCATACCTGATATTGAGGAGTGATGGATTCAGACCACTCTGTCTCCTCTGTTGTTATCAGTGTAGTTGTTTGCCAGGAGTAGGTTAAGCATGTCAGGCACTGAGAAGCCATTAAACCAAGTCTCAGGGATGGCCAGTAAGTAGGGAGAATGGAGGCGGATGACATCAAGGATGCTAAAGCTTTTTTTTATGGTTGATCTGGTGTTACGGAGGGCACCTCCCATAAAATTACTTGGCTAAAAGGGGGAGACTGGGGAAGGTGGTTGTAGGTGGAAAAGCTAAGGTCGAATCTACGAGGGGAGTGTGCTGGGGTGCGATGGAAAGGGGTGTTATAACCAAAGAAGGTAGCCAGAGAGAGGTTGGCTGATGTGGTTGCGGTGTTCAACCCTACACTTTTTAGCTTGGGTGGATTGATTTGAAGATATTTAAATTGAATTGTTCCCCCTTGGATTACTTCCTCTTCATTGTTGAACAGGCTTTGGGTAAGATTAAGGTGAACATTATTTTCTTGGATGGAAATGAGCTTCTTTACTCCTGGGATAATGGAGATGGGTGAATATAGTAATGCCTTTTTTAGGATGTTTTACCATAGGTTAATTAGAAAATTACTTGTGTGATGATATTACCAAGGGTGTGGCTGATGTGTAAGGAATACATTAAATTTGAAAGAGTAGAGAGAGGTTGTTTGTTTGAGAGGCAGTACTTGAAGGTGCGAGGAGAGAACATAGTTAATAAGGTTCTGAGCAGGCTGTTGTACTGTCAGATCTGAGATATGACGACGGGCATCCCTTGGGTAGAACCAAAACGTTAGAGAGGCAATTGCTGTGTCATGGGGGAGATACCTTTTGTAAGTGATAAGTTGATTAGGGTTGGGGCTAAGTGGAGCAGATAGGGACATTTTTGAAGATATCAGTGTTAAACTGATGGGGCAATGTCACAAGGGGGGGTGGGGGGGGTAGTTTTCTTGTGTCTGCAGTTAGTTTCGCCAACCCAATAGTGGAGCAAAATAGTTGACAGGTTGATGATGCAGATAGAAACTTATGTGTGAAAATGGCCTTCGCAATGGGAGTTTTTTAATGTTTTTTTATGTTAGTATGCCAACGGTGGTCTAACATCCCTTAGACGCTGGCCTAGAAGCAGAATGTCTAGAAGTCCATGTTATGTCATATGGATGTTGATGGCTAACTCAACTAAGTACTAGACAGTGGATCTTTGGCCACATCGATGACTTGTAGTCCTGATTCCTGTTGAAAGATGGAAGACTTTCTGCTGCTGTAGATATCCTATTATCTTAGTGGTTTGTTTTTCATGTTAATAGGTGTTGGTATAGTGGTCCTGAGGGCTGTAAGCAAAATAGGTGCCTCCTTGTGGCCAAATTGCCATCTCCTACGAGCCAGACCTGGTGTGATGGTGAAATGTGCAGCCACCAAGCAGCCAAGATGCGTGGAGAGAGTGGGCCTCTTTTCTCTACTTAACTTTGCTGCTGTGGAATCTCGGGTTCCTTCTGTTCTTTTCCTGCTTCACCTTATGTGGTTGTCAGCCTGTTTTTGGTCTGTGAGTCCCCGTGCGGATGAAAAGTTTTCCACTGTGGTTTTATGTGTTGCTTGCAAAGGTTTCACAGTCTTCCTAAGCCTTCTTTGCAATTGTTCCTCACAGCCTGTGCTGGTACTAAGCATTGCCTATTGGCCTACACCCTAACATCTTCACTGGGCCATAGTATATTTTCAACTTAGGGCGAAGGGGAGAAGGGGGTGTTGGGATTTTTAGTGTTTCCTTCATGGATACCTTGCTACTCTCTGCACCACATTTCTCCTCTTTCTCCACTGACCTTATTTGAGTGGGGACTCTGGACTTCCTAGCTTGGGTGCAGCTTTTACATCATTATTCCATCCACTCGGTGTCACTGTGTAGGTATTTCCATTAGTGTCTATTCTGTAATTTTTGTGAGGGGAGGTACCTTGGGTTTTCAATGGGGGAGTCATAGTTGATGAGTAGTAGTTCATCACACTGAATTCCTTTACTTTTTACCTATATTGTTATGGCGTTTACCCGTCTGAGTTGTTCTTGAGTCCGACTTCAGGGCCTTTTTAAAAAATATATCTTGCTTTTCCCCTGCTTGCCATATCTGCTTTGTGTCTGTACCCTTGCTTCCTCTCAGGTCTATTGGCCTTCGGGTTCTGCCCTGGTGGATTTGTGGGGCCCTTTTGATGAGATTGCTTTCTCCTCTGCACTGCGTTCAGGTATCCTGTTGTTATGGAGTGTCTGGACTCAGATTGTTGGTTTGGTTCATCCTCATGGATGTAAGGACTGGGATGATGGAGAACGGCAAAGGGGTAAAAGGATATGGGCCGCAGTGTAGAAAGGGAAAAGGGCTAACAATTTTGTGAAAGAGAAAAAGAAGATATCTTTCCACATTTAATTTAAATTATAGAGATGTCTGGCATGCCCATATGACTCATCTCCTATGCATAAAGGTTTTGTCAAGCAATACTAGACATCGGCGTAATAAAGGTTACTGACAAGTAATCGGGACAATATTGATCATCCAATTGAAGCAATCACAAAACAAACTGTGGTGGTACCAGACCTCTGTTAGTGCTGCGAAGCCATATTGTGCCATAGTAGCTGTATAATAATATCTGTATCCTGTTGACATTGCTGAAGTTTGTTGTGCTTGTGGGTTAAGCTCGCCCGCACAGCTTTGGCTGTCTGTCTGTTAAATACCCTTTAATTGTACAGCAGGAGTTATGCCTGGCCCGCCGTAAGGAAGAAAGAGAATCTGAAATGAGGTGGCATCCTTGTGATCATTTGTAAATAACATATTGCAGCCAACTGTTTCTTAATTGCCCAGACTGTTGATAAATAATCCAGTCCTGCTGCTCTCCACAGACAATTTGCTTTGGATCAGACTAGCAAATAAAAATAACACTAATTATTTATGACTTTATGATGTTAAAATGAATATTAAATGAAACAAAATTCCCTAAGATTACTCGGGAGCCAGCTAAGTACATAACATTTTGTGCAGATGGTTTGAAGACACGATTTTGCTCCATGCCCGCCTCCTCGCAGGGTTGTAAGCGAAGACAGCATGTCTTTGAATTTTTCATTAAACCAGACATCTTGAAATATGAATTTCTTTTATGTTTCTGTGAGTTTTGGCTAACAGATCCTCAGTGAATAAATCATGCAATACTCCGTGTCACCAGCACTTGTGAATATTTCTGCTTTGTTATTCTATTCTCAGTAGAGCACCATTGATTCTCAAACTCAGCGGAGAGCATTTTACGATCATATGTCTCCATTAGCTCCTGGTTTGACTACCATGGATTTTTCTGCTCGCGCCTGCATTATGTATTAGCGGGCCTAGGTCTTTAATTCAAAGTGTAATTTTATTCTCTCTGTGCATATAACTATTTTTATTATGCATTATGAATGTAGATTTTTACCTTTTATATGTAAAGATATGGGCCTGTCTGTCGTGACTAACATCTCGTTCTCCCTTTCTACTCACAGACAGCGCTTTCTGTTATGAAGATGAATTTCTACAACGCAATGGCTGTCAGGGTAAATATGTCTTTCCCTGTTACACAAATGAAAAGTCAATTGTGCTGTGAATTCGCTTTTAATGCATCGGGCAAAGCCGACTAATATAAAGTAGATTAATTCCCAGTGACGGTTTAAATTAAAAGCTTGTAATTAAGAATTTGTAAGTCTGCGTGTGAGTGTGAAGTAAGCACAGAAGTTGATCTGTTGTTTAAACTGTCCCCCATGACAGACAACACAATCAGTTAATAATGTGCAAAACTGATACAGTCTTTTTGTTTTTGCACACTGGGTATCCTTCATCCATGCTGCCAGTAAATGGGGTGTAAAAATCACTTCCTCTCAGGAGTCAGCTCTGTGTAGGTCCTCTTGATGTCAACCCTTTGGCATGGTGGTGCACGCTTCGCCCCAAATAATGGCTGCTCCACTGGAATCTCTGCATCGCTCTCTCTGTCAGACCTATGTGTTGGCTGTCCTGCAGGTGCTTGAGCACACAATCTGACCAAAGCAGTGCTTAATTTGTGCTTGATGTTTCCGGTGCTGATCACCGGCACTTATTTTTGCGGGCCAGGGCTTATTCTTCTGCCTCACGCATTCGCTGCGAGCTCTTGTAGCAAAAGACACATATGGGAAAGACGGAGGAAGAGAAAAGCGAAAAAAAACTTCACAAAGTTAGAAAGCAGAAAGCTGCGAGAGTGAGCCAGAGGGGCAGGGTGTGTCTTTAAATAGATGAAAGAGGCCCGAGATGTCTTCAGGGTTACTCTGCCTTGGTATTCCGTGTTCGCACATTTAATTGCAGCAACCGCGTGTTTCAGAGGAGAGCTTTGAGCACCATCAACATTTTTATTTACAAATTAAGCACTGGACCAAAGGCTATGTGCAACATGGCGTGGCTGCCCCTCGGTGGTTGGGTACAGGCTGCCCAAGGGAATTGGGTTATACTTAATTTTATATATGATAGAAACACATAAATTCAGTGAAAAAGGTATATTGTATTTGGGTATGGTAATAAGATCTGAGCGTAGGTTAAAAAAACACACCAGGAGTTCACTGAAAAACACAACAGTTAAATTGACATTATAATTAGATGATGAGATGAGAAAAGAACTAACGTTTAGGAACTTAAAAAAACGGAAATTTACCAGTTATAGTGTAATTAACTTAGTATAACGTGTACCCCATAACGCCTAACATATTACATTACTCATGGCAAATTAAATTACTTAATTGATTAAATTATTGATAACATCTCAAATTTCATCATTGATGGCATCACTTGGCATCTCAAATTACATCATCTGTGATACTGCCGTTCACATTGCTTCATAAAACCTTAAATCATTTGAAAACATAAAGATGAAATATGTTGAAGTATACCAACAGCAAACATTTTGGGGCACCAGAATATTGCGCTAAAAATATCGCAGGCCAAAATATCAAGAAAGTAAGCACATATAGGTAAGTAAAGATTAGCTGTCCTTAATAAAACAAATCTTTACTTACCTATGTAAACCTTCTCAATATTTTAGTCTTCAACATTTTTGACGCAATACTCGGCTGTTGACATTAAGGTGGAATATCAAGAAAGTTGTTAACAAGCAATGCAATTCATTAAACAAATCTTAGTTAAAAACTAAGTTATGGTTCTGGCTCAAATGTGAAAAACCACTGAATTCACAGAACACAGTACTCACCATAACTTGTGCAGCCCACAAGCTAAAAACACTAATTTGCCTATTGTACAGAAGCAAACAAAAGAGCTGTTAAGAGAACAACATTGTGGGCCAGCAAGTTATAGTGTGGTTTGCTTGTGAAAAGCTTAACCGCAGTGCTGAGTGCTCTGATTGGCTGCCACAAAAAATAATTGTCTTGCAGAAGCCATTGGAGCAAGACGTGGGGCAAAGGACCTCTCTAATCTGGTCTGTGTGGTCATACCTGCTAATTTCCCAAAATGTCAGTGTTAGCTGAAGTGACATCCTGTAGTCTGGCACCTACTGGCTTTGCAGGGATCACCACTTTTCCCACTCATTGTACTGCTAAAGCTTAATATCGGAAGACAGGTTGCTCTGTCGGGCAAATTCTTCAGCCACCCTGTAAAACTAGCGCTGGGTCAAGGAAACACTGTTTCTCTAGGAAAGCTTTATCTTCCCATTAATAGTGTGCAGCTGAGACAAAAAGCTAGTTCAGAGGATGTGCATTATGGATCAGCAGTATCGACACAATACTTGAATCATGAAATCACTCAGCAAAGCTCCTAAAGAAATTTAGTAAAATGTAACATTTAATAATTGAAGTGAGACAAAAACAACAAAAACTGGATCATTCAATTCAAAGGTATAGAGTTTCAGACTCACAGTTCTAGTTCACACCTCTCCGTTGTACATGGATCGTCAATGAAAGTTCATATGTGTTACTCACAAGTGGTCACTCATGGCTTCCTTTCACTCCAGACTGCCTCTTGCCATCAGTCAGGCCAAAGAAGCTGAATGAGAGTCAGGTGCCTTCTGCAGGAAGATACAGTTAACTTCCAAACTTCACAGAGTGCCTCTAGGGGTATCCCTGGCTTATATCTCGGCAGCAGGCAGAACTTTCAGTCTCTTAGAGTCTGCCCATGCCATTACATGGCAGCCTACCTACACAGTTGCAAGTTTAGTCTTTAGTGCTGACACCAGAGACCTGACTGTCAGCTCCAGTGGCAGTGTCTCATCCCGGGGGCTACCGGATCAGTGATGTCGACTCCCATCATCAAGCTTTAGGGTACAGGCCCTGTGGGTATGATCAGACTTGGCCCCTCAGCAGCTTCCTGATGCAAAGAACAGTCAAGCTGTGAACTTGCAGATGAGAAAATAAATGCACCGCATTTGTATGCAAATACAAACAGTCATATAATGAGTATTAAGGAAACAGGTGTGATGAAGTACCATGTCTGATAAGCTCTTGGTCCACCTGTTCTGTTCTTAGTCAGGTGGGCCATCAATCTTCTGAACACAGAACCTCACTGGCTCCATCATCAGAAAATTTACTTTCATGGGCCGATGGATTTGGGGCTGTTGGAAAAAGGACATCTGATCCTCCACCCTATTTCGAGCAGGCGGTTTGATGTTTTTTCGTGTCTGTGACAGCCAGGAAAAACCCTGGCGATCACGGACAAAATAAGAAAAAATGACCTGCACACCGTTGGACAAAACTCCCTGGATGCAGGGGTCAGAAGAAAAGTTTGGTGCACGGCTGCCTAAAAGGTGTGGTAGGAGCTGCAACGCTCTGAAGTCACAGAGATCACTGCTGGACCAGTGGTGATCTTGTAATCTGGCAGGTGATGGCGGGGTGGCAGAGGAGATGACCTCCACCACCCTGTTAGATGCTGGGTCATTCACCAGAGTCAAAATAAATCCCTACATTCTTTACATTTGGCATATTCCATGAGTGTCAGCCAATGCAATGTCTTAACTGGTGGGAGGCTCAACATTGATGGTTCAGTGTACCCAGAGCACATCCAAAAGCAATTGGGTTCTACTCCAGTTTTGGTTGATGCACCTAACTTTGGCGAGATATTAATCAAGTTCCATCAGAACAGTTTTAGTGAACTAGTGGTGGCTGTTCTCATTTGCTCCCCACCTCTACTCCAAGTGTCAGTTCATGCTAGTATATTTTCCTGGTATATCATCTGAATCAGCAGCTCCCATGCTAATTGTCGTATGTCATAGTATGTGACGAGCATATTATCAATTACTTCTTCAATATATTTGACAAAGAAGTTACAATTTGATATCCATATTGTCCTACATATTCTTCAAAAGTTGCAGTCGTTATTCACGCAGCTAAATGCTTGTGGAAAATTGGCTTTTTAATGAGTAAATTTGAATTTGAATTGATAAAGTTTGGTTCTGCACTCTGACTTCCATGAACATTTTTGTGTGGATGCCCTGTGCATTTATGCACATCCTTACACTAACACTTTATTGAGTATCTAAAATGCACTTCTGGAGAAGGCAAGAGTAAATATTTTTCCAGGGGGATTGGACCTCACCAGATTTGTTAGAGTTCCAGTTTGGGGTTTCTCCATGGGTAGAAATATTTTTCCTCATGGAGAAAAACTTTAAAAAGCAACTTAACACTACATTTTTGATGGGCATGACTTGATATTTACATTTGTCAAGTAAAACTGAAATGTACAAAAGTGTCCTAGCAGTACACTTAGAAACCTCAGACTGTCATAGGTGTGCAGGCGTGTGCTTCTGGAAACTTAAGTCAATTCTGATGTGTCTTAAAGCGACACCCATATTTGGTCAATTGGTCCAGATAAGCATTCGTACCCGGTGGTTGGGGAATGTCATTTGTGTTGGCCTAATAATGAAAGCATGTGCAGGTTGTTGCAATATCAGTGATGTAGATTGTCAGAAAATGGAAGTGTATTGCAGAAACCAACACAGGTAGCAAGCGTGCTCTAGTTACCTCGTGGGTTTTCTTTTCTTGCAAATAGAATTGCAGAATTGTATATTTCCTCGACCTTGGAAGTATTAACTATTTGTGACATTGAGGTTTTCTTGTTACCGCTCTTTTTCCCTTCAGCCGAAAGATTTATTGTGGGCAGTGCCTGAAAACTCCCAGTTGCCATTTATCTTTGAGCTCCCCAGCTATCCCTCCCGCAGAATCCCTTGGCAGTGATGCAGTGCAGGATCTTAGTCCTCGCCTGTGTACTATTTTCTGTCTTCTTCCGGGATCCACTGAGAGCCTCTCTTTGTATTTTTTGACCTTGTGCATCAATGGCTCCTAGTCAGGGACAGGATACCTCGTTTTGTTATGTCAGGTTCGATGTGCTTCATTCCCTTTCATCCAGATTTGTGAAGCAGGAAGTGACCCGGGCAGCAACAAGACGTAATGCATTAATACAATAGACATCCATGTTGTCCATTCATGTTTCATTTATGTGTCTGCTTCACAGCACTCGTTTTTAAGTAAGTGTGAATTGATGTCAATGGATAATTGATGACATAACTGTAAAATGTAAAAGCAAACTCTGTGTATCCACAGAAGAATGAGAAGGCCCTGGTCGGTTTAGATCTGAAATGCTTCATCTATTATCAATAATACAGTAATGAGAAAGATGATGCTAACGCATTTAATGGATGCTGACAGGGATATGTCATACAAAAATTCAAAAGTGCCACTCCACTGCAAAAAAAGTGCTACATTGATTACATACATGATAAAGCATCACACGTAACTACCAAGATAGGTTAGAATTGAATTTGACATAGTGAGGCCGTGGCCAAATCCTTTTACTTTTGGTTCACACACTATCATGTACCAATTAGCTACAAGGCAACTTTTAAGAGCTGTTGATGGTATTCCAGATTAGGGGAAGATGTACTAAGAGTCGATTTGCAAACAAGTGGTAGCAAATTACGCACTCACATTTCGCGAATTGATTCAATTTTGTGAACTGACTTTTTTACGGTAAGGTCAGTTTGCAAAATCACCAGTCGGAGTGAGGCACATTTCGACCTACCTCATCACTGTTCATGAGGAAGGTTGCAGCTGCAACTAACTGCAATTGTATGCCATCACAGGGATGGTGGCCTCCTGAGGAAATAGGTCTGCAATTAAGAAACAAATGTTTTAAAAAAAAAAGAGTTTGTTTAAGATTTGACAGTGGTTCCCGGAACCACTGCCCACTCCCAAATAAACTTTTTTTTTCGCATTCAGAAAGGGGGAGAGAGCCGAAAGGGACCCCTCCTTTTTTGTGAATATGCAAGACACATACTTTGAGCAGTCAGTAACCTATCAATGGTTTGTGGCCGAAACTGCAGTCAAAAACATTGATGCATAGCATTCCAAAGTGCAATTCACAAGGGGTACTGATGGGTAATGGTTGAATGGAATGTACGTGTGGAATCTTGGCGTTATGGAATCATAGGTGACGTGGGGGTTCCAGGACAGCAGTTGATCCCTGGAATATGGTGTTGTTTGATGTAACAAAAATATGCTCCTAGCTATGGTACTTCTTCATCCTTTCAGTGGCGACATGCGCCATCGAAACTGGGCTCGAACCCTGGTGTGGATCCTGTGACCATCACCTGATGCGTGGGAACCATTGGACACTTAGTTCATGGGAACTCATTTGCTGTGATTGCCGAGGTGATGACTGCTGCAGATTGAGCAGGCAGCTGTTGACATTGACGATTTTCGTGACTGCATTGCCATTTTTCCACCATGGTGCTGACTGCGATTTGCCAATGTCCTTTATGGCTTGGTGTGGCCCACTGCCTATAAAAATACGCGGTGAACAGGTGATGCACAACATATGAGTTTAACTTTCAGTGGCCATTTTGACTCCTTGGGAAACTTTCCAATTTGGGTGTGGCCATTTGTATTTGGAATGCACAAGAAAATTTGGCGCCCGTCTTACTTCATTGAAGAGCATTTTGTTTGATGGGTGTCCATTTTGTCCTGGGGATCCCAGACACCAACCAAGCATTTCCCGAGACAGGCACACCTACATCAAATTGGTGCCTGCATAAAGGGGAATGGGCACACCGTACCTTGCGTTTATTACTGGAGATTTTCTTCTGAGCACTTTTGAAGGCAGAAACTCACCCACGCACATTAGTGCTGTTGCTTTTGTGCATATTTTAAGAAATATAACTATGGAAAGAATACCAGCACCACCACCATCTTTTTTGTCTGTGCCAGGTACTCCTCCATTATGTTGGGAACAATGGCGGGAAGTGTTTTAAGCATATTTAGAAACCATTGATGGTGACACTTTCACGTCTAAAAAAAGAAAGATTTATTGATCTATAATCTAGGATCCGAAGGTAGAAACGTTTTGAAAAATCTACCTTAGGAAATTGTGAATGGGCATAGTGGTACTAGTGACGGTAAGGGTGGTGCCAATGTCGTCCTTGATGAGTATCTTTTGGTCATTAAAATGTTTGGTAAAAGATTTAATTGCAGGAAGAATACAGTTTTAGAATGCCACAAATTTTTTATGGTTGCATCTTCGTGGGTAAGCTATCAATGAATTTGTGACAGCGTTGCGCACATTAGCCGCAACTTCTTTGATTTCAAAGACGAGATTATCCATGGCCAGCGTATTGAAAAAAAATAAAAAATAGGAAATTTCAAGAGATTGTTATCAACCGCGGATCCATCCAGACCTAGAAACAGCACTTGCTATAGCGAGATGTTTTGAGATAAGGAAAAGCGAATCAATGCCAGTATGCGTGAGGTGAGGGACAAAGCCTTGAACATGGCCCTCTTATGGCACAGCAGCCAATGGAGTAGCTCCAGCTCTTTGGATACAGACTAATGTTTTGGCAAGTCTAAAATAAGATGAACATGGAGTCAATATAATACAGTTTTATTGATCCCTAAATTTAGGGTATTGCGATAAACCATGAAATCTAAGAAGTAACAAGCTTTTTCAAAAAGGGACCAGAATCACTGGGAGAGTCTTTTTAAGAATTCTTAAAATATAATAGGATAAGGATATGATCTGTTTAATATGCTTTGAGCAAGGAAACCTGTCACTCATAATCACTCCAAGATTCCTAACAGAATTAACTGGTGTAGGTAGAGTACCAAAATCAGTAGGCCACCATACCCGGGACCAGCACAGAGATTCATTGCCAAAACAATAACTTTAGGCTTTTTTCTGCTTTCAATTTCAAGCAGTTTGTTTTTATTCAGTCACTCACTTTCTGCATGCAGCTATGAAAATTATGTACCAAAGAATCTTTCATCTGATATGGAAAAAAATATTTGTAGGTGTTCTGCATATTAAATGACCAACAGCCCCAGCGAATGGATCAGATTAGCCCGAGAGGACATACACAGATTATAAAGTATGGGTCTCAGAGATAAATAGAGAGTAAGGCATTGACCAAAATTGGCTGCAGGCTACTTTTTGGGTTCTATTAGCTAAGAAGAAACTCAAACGTTGTAGTGCTTTGTGTCAGATCCTCAGGTATTTAAGGTGCTTCACTAATAAAGGGTAGGATACTAAGTTAAATGCTGCTGAGAGGTCCAGCAGACGTACAATCTTTGATCCCCCTCGGTAGATAGTGCCACATATATCCTCAATTAGTATGGCTGTCTCCGCATTGTGTCTAATCCTGAAACCTGCTTACGAGCTGTCCAGTAAGTTGTAATTTTCTGCCACTGCCAGTGGCTCTTGGTTCAAAGCCTTCTCAAAAATCTTTGCTGGTAAACGTAGGAGAAAAAAAGGTGTGTGCTTTTTTTTTTTTTTTTGGCCCTTTGAATTAGCTGTTGCTTTTTTTCAGGAGTGGAATTACAGTAGTTTCCTTCCATTTTGTAGGGACAACATCCATTAAGGTTGAAGAATTACATATGCCAGTGAGCAGTCCCGCTGAATCCAATTAAATTAGTATTCTAATATTTTGCAAAACCAAGAGAAAAGTTTGAGAAAGTCTGGGTTTAACTTCTTGTTGCAATGGCACAAAGAAGCAGGTTTTCCCCCAAAGACTTGTATGTTAAGTTATTGAGCAGAACCAAACTGTTGGGACGGACCTGTCCTCTGCATGGCAATGGATGTGTAACTCTGCAGTGAGTGTCCAACTGTAATGTTGTGTGGATCCCTGATGCTGATTTTTGTTGTCAAAGATAAACAAGGATCATGCGTGTGCGCCATGACATAGGCCTGTCTCATGGACTGTGGTCTTGTTGGTCCAGGCGGGGTACTCAAAGCACTATCCTGTTATTGGTGGAAGGCTACAGCATTCAATAAGAGTTAAGCAGCACAAGCAAAGTTGTGGCAGCATACCGTATGAGTGAACAGGTCCTTTTCTACCCTGTGTCACTGGAGTGAGGCCTAAAGGCTCACTCACCTTTTTAAAAGTTCAGCTGCTGTGTGTTTAACTCACCATTGGCCTACATCATTTGGATGTAGAGTACTACGCAGAACAGGAATGGTGACTCTTCATTGGATATATGTGTGCCAAGGAAGGGTACAGTACAGGGAGAGATCAGTGCTGTGCAGCGCAAGAAAGGTAGTGCATGTTCTGAGAGTATGTATGCCTGCAATGCATACATTACATGAAAAATGCAGTGCTGTGCAGTGCATGTGTAATGCTGGGAGTATGTGTGCTTGCTATTAGCTACTGGCAGTTATAGCTAGGACCTAGTTTTCATTGAAAAAGAGTTATTTGACTTGTCAATATCTTTTACACCGTTTGAGGAATATTCACAAAATTTACCAACAAAGTGTGCCAGAGAACCTTGTTGTGCATGGGAAGTTTCAGGGTCAAAAAAGTGCCTTTCCTATTTTGATTCCCATACGGATTTTAGACACGACTACAGCCTGAACGGCTGAACAGAATTACATTAAATATGGCAGAATGGTAGCTCTTGGTCCAGAAAGAGTGCCTTTTGTTATTGGTATAAATCCATTCAGTAGTTCTTGAAATAATCAAAGAACACCAAATGTGTTTATCTGGGGGTGCGAAGGCTTTGCAAATACTCCCGCTCTCGTGCAGAGATCTGATTGGCTGCCAACACTTCAACAACGAAGTGTTGGCAGCCATTTTGAGACTTGGCTTTAGCAGAGTTTCAAAAAAAGAAAAAAAAGAAAAGGGGGCAGGCCACTGCTACCCTACCCCCCCAGCCTTGGTGTGGGGGTCCCCCAGAGACACCCCCCAAGGCTTAAAAGTATTTTATTTTTTAAATCACAGCAAAAATTGTGGCAAATCTGCAAATTATGGCGCAATTAAAAAAAAAGCAAGCGTGGTCTCACCCGCTTGCTTTTTATTTTGCCCACAGGTGGGCCAGTTCTTACGGGCATAGCAAAAAAAATAAGAAAGGGGCACATGGGGCCCCCTTCCTAGGGCTTGTGAATGCCCCGGGGACCACCACATCACAGGGGCAAAAGTTTAAAAATGAATGTGGGGGTACCCTCGCAGTTCTCACCAAGCAAAAGCAAACAAAGCTCCACTTTCTGCAAGCTGGAGCTGTGAAACAGCTTCCATTTTCAGAAAGTGAAGTTCTCATCTGTTTCTCTGCACACAAATATACATGCAGACAGACAGATGAAAATATTGCTCCCGCAAGCAGGGAGCTAAAGCAGCTCCATGTTTGCAGGAGCAATGCCGGCTCCTGCAGGAGTTGGGAGTCACTGGGACCACAGGGGCCTTGAGGCTCTCCCCACTATCCCCCCAAAATTAAAAATAATAATAATAATTTTCAAGGTAGAACTGCATATTTGCCCAGCGAGGTGGAACTTACTAATTAGCCAGTAAAAAGTACTCCAGTTTGGTTGACATTTTGTACAAAAGGCTGGCCTCTTCTTTGACAAACGTGCATGGCAGGATTCATTCTGGCATGATGCTCATTTTATAGAAATTGAACCCCCAGAGGCAAGCACTTACCGATACAAACAAAGCTGATGCCCAGTTGAAGCTCCACTTCTCTAAAGTACCAATCATCCTAACTTTGTGTGCATGGAAAAGGCAAAGCAAGTGTGTTTTCTCTGTATTTCCAAAGTATTAATTATAAGACATAACTCCATAATTTCTAACAGCATTTTGTGTGCCCTAATAGATTCAACGATCTACTACGTAGAAAATATACACAAGCTTTCAAACCATCCGCGTGTTTAATTGAAGTATATAATGATACAACATCTACTGTTGCCATTATGTATCTATGTTTCCACAGTAAGCCGTTGATCCGACTTAGGAACTAATTATCAGACGTCGTAGAGGATTCATCATACTTTTATGTATCTTTGGTACCACACATGTCGTTGGTGTTGTGGCATGGCTCTTTCTAATATACATCAAAACCTCATCTTCCAATAAGCCTTTTTCATGCCAGCTGTTCAATTTCATATGGAGAGCTCTCATAATTCCTTTCATGGGGCTTCTCTCAATTGCTCATAATTATCTTGAATTGATAATTGTTTGTTGATCTCCTGAATATATCTACTGCGATCCATCAATACTATGTTCCCTCCTTAGTCTGAGGCTTTTATCACAATATTTTTGTCCTTTTGTAAATCTTGATATGCCCACCAATCATCGTGTGTCATGTTTGTAACGTGACTTGAATGTTTTTGTTTCTCCCTTTTAATGATATCTCTCAGATCTTCAGCCATTATTTCTTGAAACACGTCCACCTTATTGCCCGGTGGTATTTGTGGACAAAATCGGGATTTTAAATTGCCACCACTCATTCCAGGTTTGTTGGTTACTATTCCCATCTCTCTACAACATTGCAAATCAGATTTTCGCTCTTCAAAGTTGTCGTCATGCTGGACTATCAAATTAAATTTCTCTCCATCCAGGAGGAAAAAGCTGTACTTGCATCGTGGCAGGATAATCCTTTGTTTACTCACAAGAGTCAATCGCCCTAACTCTTTTTGGTCTGCATAGACCTTCATCGCAGGTGACACCTTGGCGCATTATATCGACTCGCTTTCCAACAATAGCAGCAATTTATAGTCTGTGCCCCCTAGTGGACACTCTTGTCGGTTTGCTGTTGCATCCTGGAACGTGTAGTACAACGTGTTTGTATTTTTATAGCCTTCCAGTGGACGGTGCCATTTTAATAACTCTAACTATAACAGGTGAATTTCTATGGTTTTGTATGTTTAAAGTGCAAGCCTAACTATAGCGCCCCTGTAACCTTTAGTGTTTTAAGTGAATTTCTGTGTTTTTTAATTCCATTTCCTAACTATAATGTCCCTATAACCTTTGTTTTTCCAGTGAATTTCTCTGTATTTTTTTTAAACGTAAAGTAATTTTCATTACTATACGTTAATCCAACCACCACCATGCAGGGCCGAGCCTAGCCCTGCAGCCAACCCGTGTAACAACCCAACCCCATGCTGAGCATGGCCTTTGGCCATGTGCACCAGGAGTTGGCCACAGGGCCTCGCCTGCGGCCAGGCCCTTGCGGCCAACCTCTATAACCACTCAACCCAGCATTGCACAGCGGGGTTTGGCCACCAGACCTGGTCTATGGCCAGGCTGGGCTGCCAACCCACCTGCATGCACCTAAACTTAAGCTGCGTACCGGCTTCGGCCATGCGCAGAATGAGCGTGGATGCAGTGGGCGTTTTTTTTTCTTTTTTTTTTTCTTGATCCACAGATCCACCTGTGGATTTGCTAATCCAAGGATTGGGCGAAAAAAATAATTGGGCAATTTTGTGCCCACGGGAGGTCCCTAAGAGACCCCTCGATGTGTCCTATGGAGTCAGGATACCTGTACCAAATCTGATTGAGCGGCCCTATATATCTATAGTTTTTAAAACTCTAATATCGCAGAAACTGCTGAACGGATTTAAACTAAATCACAAAAAATGTGCTTTTAGAACCAAGATGTAGCCTTCTGCCAAATTTAGGGGGTCATTCTGACCCCGGCGGTAATTACCGCCATGGCGGAGGTTGGCGGTAGCACCGCCAACAGGCCGACGGTGCTCCGCCGGGCATTCTGACCGCGGCGGTACAGCCGCGGCCAGAAGCGGAAAGCCGGCGGTGTACCGCCGACTTTCCGCTGCCCGTCAGAATCCTCCATGGCGGCGGAGCGCGATTCTGACACCCCCTACCGCCATCCTGTTCATGGTGGTTCTCCCGCTAGGAACAGGATGGCGGTAGGGGGTGCCGCGGGGCCCCTGGGCATGGCATGGGCACGGCAGGAACTTTAGGTACAGCCACAGCCCAAACTGCTGAACATATTTACAACAAATTTTGCAGAGCACTTAATCTTGGTCCAGAGAGGGTGCTTTTTGTAATTTATTGTAAATCCATTAAAATGTTTTTGCGGAATTAATGCTTAAAACTTTGTATGTGTCATGCCAGGACCCCTGGACCCAACAAATCTCAATCTCAGATCTGATTGGCTGCCACCATACCAACTAGAATGTGGCATCAGCCATCTTAGGACTCAGAACTCAGTCTCAGTGTGTTTTTTTTTTTTTTGCCTCAAATTTGAAGCGAATTCTCAAATTCACAGAAAATTCACAAATGCACAACAACATTTTTTTAAAAGCATGGGCTCCCACACTACTCGCCTCAAAATATTTCTTCAGGGGAGGGGGGATGTGGCCCCCTCCTCAAGCCTCTGTGAGGCCCAGGAGACACCTTACCACAAGGCCTATATGTAAACGAGACGTATTAGGCCCCGGGACCCCATCTCCCGGGCAGAATTCTTTAAAAAAGTGGAGTCTGGCTGTGTGGCCTCCCTCCCGAGCCTCAAAAGTTCCCGGGGACCCATCACATGGGGCCAAAGTGAACTGAAAAGAGAGGGGGCCAGGCAGCCCCAGTCCCTAAGCCTCTTAAGGGCTCTGGGGACCCTATACCATGAAGCCAGTTCACAGACAGCGTCCCGTGAAGTCCATTACCAGGTCATAGTAGTTTTAGGCAGGGAAACGTGTTTGCTCCCAACCAGCAAGAGCAGTTTTAAATCTCCCACCGGGTGGGAGCAGACACACCTTTCCTGCCTGCAAGAGCACTGGCAGGGAAGGCAATTCTGTTCTCACTTCGGTGGGAGCTTTAAAAACGCTCCCTAGGGTGGGAGCAGACTTCTGTTCTTTCCCTGTATTCCTGCTGGTAGGCAAACACATATGGCTACTGCCCTTTTGGGGGAGCAAGCAAAAACAACTTCTCTCTCTGAGCAATGCTGGCTTCTGCAACATGCGGAGAGCTGGCGGGGGCCGCAGGTACCCTGGGGGATCTCCTTATGGCCCCCAATTTGTGGTTTAGTGGGTGCCCCAAGTGGACTCTGGACTGTTTCCCTGGGGAGCAGAGTAAGGACTGATTTGCATATGGCTGGGTCCAGACTGGGGTGGCAAGGTGGACAAAAAAATTATGGATTAAACCCAGATCTTTGTGAATATTTGCATTGTTCAGCATTTCATCCATCATCTGCTCTATTTGCCTAGGTAGACACTGGGGCACCAGCCTAAAAGAAACTCAGGCCCTGTAGCATGGGATCCATGAGCCACAAGAGGCCCCCTCCCCCTTTATTATGGCAGTTGGCCCTACGGGATGGGGCCCCAGGACCTAGTAAGGCTTAGGGAGGGAGCTGTGCAGTGCTCTCCTCTTTCTTTTTATGGCATTCATCTGGGGAGTTTGGTTCTCAGGGGCCTAATAAGGCTTGGGGAGGGGAGGTGCATGCCCACCTCTACTTTTCAAAGGAATTTGGCCCAAGGGCACCAAGTCCCTGGGCCTGTTAAAGCTCTGGGAGGGGAGTTGTATGCCATTCTCCCTATAATTAAATAATGGCCCAGAGGGATGGGGTCCCCAAGGCCAGTATTGGCTCGGGAAGGGGTCTGGTGCCCCTTCCCAGTACCTTCTGGCGCCAGAGATCCAGGGCCTAAATTGGCTTGGGGAGGGGGCCCTACTGATGGGTTGGAATAGCAAAATATATTGCTAATATACATTGTATCTTATGGAATGA
This sequence comes from Pleurodeles waltl, assembly GCF_031143425.1. Taxonomy (NCBI): domain Eukaryota; kingdom Metazoa; phylum Chordata; class Amphibia; order Caudata; family Salamandridae; genus Pleurodeles; species Pleurodeles waltl. The sequence continues at coordinate 187,540,645 of NC_090444.1, read as the reverse complement.
ACTTCAACTGTAGCATTTACATTAGACGCAGAATGTCAGTTCTGATTCCGTGATATACAGTTGGACCCCCTTTAAAGACATTTCTGGCTTCACTTCTATTCATTGGGCAGAAGCTGTTTAGACCACAGTTGGAACAAAGAAACCACAGCTAGACATGTCCTCTTCATTTTTAGGTTGAAAGCTTACCTGACAGCGCAGCTGTCTGGTTTGCGAATACCATTTTGGGGACATTTGGAAATCTTCCCTGGAATGCATTTTGGCCTTTGCTTAGCATTGCCTTTTTGGTTTGTAACATACATTTTCTTGCTTTCTGTTTGATGGCTTTATGTGTTTTAGGATGTCCAGCTTGAGTTTGCCTCTTCCCTTGCCCAAACCTTATTTACAGTATCCTTCCAAGTGCCCCTTTCTGTAAACAGGCCTTTAAAATCTTCTTCTTATCTTGTCACATTTGTTGTGCATTCAAAGACAGAGGTCATATGTCAGGCGCTGCCTTCCGATGGAGATCGGTGTTTACTTCTCTGACTTCAAAGTGAAAAGGTTTATGCAACAATCATGATGGCTACTGGGAGTAATTCTGAAGTGTGGTGGAAACAAATATTTTAATACCATCAAAACAAATCAGTACACTAGGTGATGACGTTTTCACAAATTATACTTTAATCAGTAAAACTGTGTGTCTGTGTAAAGGTAATGCAACACAAAAAGATGATGGACGGAATGCTAACATTGTCAAACATTGACCCCCAGTCACAGATCTGGGTTAAATCCATTGTTTCTTGCTACCCACGTCACCCCAGTTTGGGCCCAGTCATGTCCAAATCAGTCTTAACCCTGCTCTCTGGACCGGAAACAAGCATCCTGGGACTGGTTCTGGCCAGACTGTTCCCATGAGGAGCAAGGCGGAGACTCATTTGCATATGGCTGGGTCCAAACTGGGATGGCGTGGCAAGCAAAAAAACGATGGATTAAACCCAGATCTGTGACTGGAGGTGAATGTTTGACTTGTTAGGCATTCCGTCCATCATCTGTTCTTTTTGCTTGTGTAAATTTAATGGTCATTTCAATTGAAGATGTGTTATCTTTAATGGCAGTGCTCTTCTGCACTGTGCATATTCCACTTTACCTTACTCCACTCTGCACCACTCCACACCTCTGACCTCTTCTCTGCACCACCCCATAGTACACCACTCCTTTCCACTCTATGCCACTCCACACTGCGTCACTGTACCCTACTCTGCTATGCACCATTCCACTCTCACCACTTCACTCTCTATGCACCACTGCACCATTCACTGCACTTTACACCACTCCACTTTACGCCACTCTACTCTGCTACTCCACATTGCCACTCCATTCATCAACCCTGCCACTGCACTCTACCCCAATGCACTCTACTCTGTGCCACTCCACTCCATGCCAGTGCACTCTCACTCTATGCCATCCACTCTACACCACTCAAATCTACTCTGCACCACTGCACTCTATGCCACAGTGCTCTATGCCACTTCACTTTATACCTTGCGTCACTCCACTCTACCATGCACCATTTCACTCTACACCACTTCACTCTACTTTGAAACATTCTACTCTGCGCCAATCCACTCTACACCACTGCAAGCAATGCTTCACCACTCCACTCCACTGCACTCCGATCTACTATATTCCATTGCACTCTACTTAAACTACTGCACTCTATGCTAATGACTGCTACACCACTTCACTCAAATACACTGCACTCTACACTAATGCACTCTATGGCAATTTACTTTGCACCACTCTCCTCTGCGCCACTATACTCTACTCTGCAACACTCTATGCCACTGCACTCTACACCATTGTACTCTCCACCACCCTGTTCTACTCTACATCACTCTCTCTGTTCCACTTTACTCTGCACCACTCTTCTCACTGCACTTTATGCCAATGCCAATGCACTCTGTGTACACCACTGCACTCTGACAGACTACTCTGCAGCATTGCACTTTCTGCTACTGAATTCTATGCCTCTGCAGTCTACTCTACACCACCCTCGTCTATGACAATGCACTCTATGCCACAAACTCTATGCCAATGCACTCGACCCTGCACCACTCCACTGTGCACTGCTCCACGCCAATTCACTCTAACCCACCTAAATCTACTCTGCACCACTGCACTCTACAACACTACACTATGGGCCTGATTCTAACTTTGGAGGACGGTGTTAAACCGTCCCAAAAGTGGCGGATATACCACCTACCGTATTACGAGTTCCATAGGATATAATGGACTCGTAATACGGTCGGTGGTATATCCGCCACTTTTGGGACGGTTTAACACCGTCCTCCAAAGTTAGAATCAGGCCCTATATGTCTATGCACTCTATGCCACTCTACTATACAACACTGCACTCTACAACAGTCTACTCTGCAACACTGCACTCTACGACAGTCTACTCTGCAAAACTGCACTCTCTGCCACTGAACTCCACACCACTCCACACCATTGCACTCTATGCCACTGCAGTCTACTCTGCATTATTCTACTCTTCACCATTATAGGCCAGTGCAGTCTATGCTACTGCCCTCTGTGCCATTGCACGTTATACAACTCTACACCACTGCACTCTACGCCAATCTGTTCCACTCTGCACCACTGTACTGTATGTCACTGCTCTCTACAGCACTCTACTCTGCAGCACTCTGCTCTACACCACTGCAGTCTACACCAATGCACTCTATGCCACTGCAATATACACCACTGCACTCTAAGACATTCTACACTGCAAGACTGTACTCTCTGCCACTCAACTCTATGCCACTGCATGCTACACCACTGTGCACCATTGCGCTCTACATCAATGCACTCTGCGCCACTCTGTTCTACTCTGCACAGCTCTACTGTTTGCCAGTTCTTTACAGCACTCTTGTCTGCAAAACTCTACTCTACTCCTCTGCAGTCTATGCCAGTGCACTACACCATTGCATTCTAAGACACTCTATTCTGCAATACTGCACTCTCCACTACTGAACTTTATGCTACTCTGCACCACTACACTCTGTGCCACTATACTCTACACCACTAATTTCTACGCCACTGCACTCTATGCTACTGAACTCTATACAACTGCACTTTACTCTGCACCGGTCATCTCTACACTAATGCACTCTACACCACTACACTCTACATGACTCAAATCTAGTCTTCACCACTGCACTCCACACCACTGCACTCTATCCCACGCTAGGCCACTGCACTTTACAGCTGTGCACTCTATCCTGCACCACTCCACTTTACCCTGCTCCACTTCACTCTGCACTGAAACCATCTACCACTGCACTCTATGCCACTGTACTCCACCTTGCACCATTGCACTCTACATCACTGCAATCTACCCTGTACCAGTCCACTCTACTCTGTGCCACTTTACTCGACGCCACTCTACTCACCTCACTCTATGCCAATGCACTGTACACCACTTCACTTAAAACAAATGCACTTCTAACCACTGCGCTCTATGCCACTCTACTCTGTGCCACTGTACTTTACTCCACTTCACTCTCGGCCAATCTACTCCACTTTACGACACTCCGCTCAATGACTCTCTACTCCATTAAACTCTACTTTATAACACTCTACTCCACTCTATGCCACTCAACTCTACAATACTCTACTCCACTCTGTGACACTACTTTACTCTAGGATGCTTTGCACAACTCCCTCTACGCCACTCCATGCCACTTTACTCAACTCTGTTCTGTGACACACTACTCCAATCTACTACTCCACTCTTCACCACTCCAGGACTCCACACCACTGCACTCTAGACCACTCTATTCTACAACACTCTATGAAACACCCTCTATACTCTGCTCAAGACCACTCCACTTTTTTCAGATTTCATAGCATGTTAACCCTGAGCGGTGACACCCCAGGGACCCCTTAACTTTAAGAGGTCTGGGGTGGTTGTTTCCAGAGACCCTCTTACCCCCATGTATGTGAGTGGGACTGCAGACACCACCTCATCTTTTAGAGTCCTAGGAATGGGGTGGTAGGCCAAGATCTTCTTACCTCTGATAGGCCCCAGAGTGGGACCCCAGTTACCATCTCATCTCTGTCTCCAGAAAGAACCCCTTGGCCTCTAGCTCCCGTCCTCACGCCAGTCACCCCCACCCTCCCACATGTATCTCCATCATCCTCCCTCTCACACATTTTTCTTTGTGTGCCCTCACACCACCCCCTCTCTTCACACCCACGTCTTCTGTTCTGCTGACCTGCGCTCCAGCTTTCCCCAACCCCTCTCACGTTTTATTCATCCTATCACTCTGTATCCAACTGCTCTCACTGCGGTCCCTGATCTTTCTCCCTGTTCTTCACCCTTTTACTGTAGCGTACTGAAGTAAGCAAAAGGTTATGTATACTTCTAAATACAACTCACCATAAACAAATATATCCCCTCTTTCTATTCTGATAGATAAATTTCTCTATAAACACACCTCTTTCTCTACCTATCCCCTACATAACCTCAATCTTCCCATTCCTTTTCTCTAATTCCATCTCCCTCTGCTATTAATTCTTTTTTCCTTTTTCCTTATATATTCCTTATATTTTTCTTCATTCTTCCCCTTTATCTTTCCATTCTCTCATCATTTTCTTTTGTTCATTCTTTTGTTGTTCTTTGCCGCATTTGTCACCTAATCCATCATCTGCTGCATATTCTGCAGATTTCATCGCAGGAAAAATAGTTTCTAGTTCAAACAGATCAAAAGTTATTAAAAACACAGCAACCTGTGTTGCTGCGCCGTGACAGACCCTTTTCAAAGGTTGACTGGTCACTTTTCTGTTGCTTATTCCTGTATTTGGGGGTTAAAGTGCTAAGAGGTAAAGCCTTTGCCCAGATAGTCTTAACCATGGCCAACGGAATTATGGTGCAGGAGAGGAGCAAACTATGTGGCAGGATTGACTAAATTATGTGCCAAGAAAAGGCAAGTTATGCAGCATAATGCACCACATTTGCTGATAGTATCACTTCATTGTTTAGCCATCTTTACACTTGTTAACACTGTCTGGGTTTAGGCTGCACCCCATTAGTATCAGTTTATCACCCAAATATAAAAATAAGCAAAAAAAAGGTGACCAGTCTACCTTTACAAAGGGCCTTTAACTGTGTTTCAACACGTGTCTCCGCATTTATAGTAACGTTTGAACCATTTGAGCTACAAACTAATGTTTTTGTTGATTCGTGAAGATTTTTCAACAGGTGATGGATTATGTGGCAAATGCAGCAGAAACATAATTATGCTAAAAACATTGGTGCCTCACAACCACATAATGAGGTAATACTAACACAAAGCGTGCCACAACAGGATACATAGTTTGCCTTTTCTGACCACATAATTTTATCAACCCTGTCACATAATTTCAGCCTCCCACGCCGTATAATTGTAATGGCTCTGAAAATAGATTACCGGCGAGGCAAAATGAAGAAAGAATTCTTAACCCTTGAGGGGGATTTTTAGGTTTCCCAGAAAACAAAGCAGCAAGTACTCTACTAGGTGTACAATAAGAGAAAAAGAAAATCATCGTTCTATCCTCGTTCACTCTTATTTACTACATTCTACACTTATGTGAGTCAGATAAGAAAGATAATGTGAATAGCAAATGTCTAGAATGTATTTGTGATTTCAATCTGTTTCAATAAAAATATTTTGTTTAAAATTACACATACGCATATCAAACATAACACAATATGGTACACATAACCACAGGAACAATAAATTCAGACAAATAAATCTATTTTTAAACAAATTCTCATTCACAAATTAAATCACTGTAGGCCTATGAATTTCATAAATCTGGTAAAATGTCCATTGTAGGTAGATTGTGATTAAATACATTGTTGATGCGCTTTTCCATAAATTAAAATTGAACTTTGCAAAGACCTCTCCTAGGATTCAAGTAGTAAACATTACTGATTACTGATGTAACCACAGACTGAATAATTGGCTGAAAACTATAATATATAGTTCTTCCAGAGTATGTTACTGACCATTAATTTTAAACTTATATTCAGATCCATAGTTTTTATGAGGATCCATGATCTCATTTACCGGGTTTTAGAAATCGGGTCGCCAGTAGGCAGTGGTTTGCACCCTATCCAAGTAGGGACCCTAACTCTAGTCAGGGTAAGGGAGCCACACAGCTAAGATAACTCCTGCTCACCCACTTGGTAGCTTGGCACGAGCAGTCAAACTTATTTCAGAGGCAATGTGTAAATCATTTGTACACAATCAGAGTAACACAGTGAAACACCACAAAAGTACTTCATCCCAGTTTAGAACAATAGTCAATATTTATCTGAATGAAACAAGACCACAATGACAAAAATCCAACATACACAAGCAAAGATCACATTTTTTAAAGATTAAATCTCAGTGAAGCGCTTAGAAACACAATAGCTCCAACTGGGGCTATCGTGACGTCTCGATGGAGTAATTCCCAACAGTCTGACACCATTTGCGAGGGAGTGCCGGTCACGGAGTTGCAGAAACCCCAGGTACAGTACCTTTAGAAAATGAGGGAACAAATACACGGCACAGAGTCGGGGTGAGGTGTCACTGGAACCAGTGCGGCATCGATTCCTTACTGCTACCAGGGAGGTGAGGCATTTGTTCCTTACTGTGAGGCAGGGGAGGTGAGGTGGCGGTTCCTTACGGTTGTAGAGGAGGTAATCCTGTGTCAGTGGTGAAATGTTGTTCCTTATGATTTGGCTGGATCGATGATTCCAGCAGGTCAGCTCTGCAGCGGGCCTGCGGCGTTGGTCGCAGTCGTTGCACTCAGCGGGGATCACAGCTTCGGTGCAGGCAGTGGCAAGAAGTCGGACAATGGTGCTAGTTCTGAAATCTCTCTGGAGTCCACGTACTTGGTTTCTTCTTGGTTACACCAGAACTCACACCCAAGGGCCCAGGAACTGAATTTGGCACCACTTGGCGAGTCAGGACGCTCAGTAAGCGAGCCCAGGTGCTGGCAGATGAATCTTTGATGTTCCTAAGACTTCTAACAGTAGGCACGCTCAGTCCAAGCCCTTGGAGAACCTTTGGAACAGGATGTAGAAAGTAAAGTCCACTCCTTTCACTCCCAGGACAGAAGCAGCAAGAGGCAGGCCAGCACAGCAAAGCAAAAGGCAGAGTGCCAACCCCTCCTACGGCATCTAGCTCTTCTTTCTGGTAAAATGCCGTCAGGCCACAAGGAGTCTAAAGTTGTGGTCTCAGAGGTCCAATACTTATACTCATTTCTACCTTTGAAGTAGTAAAACTTCAAAGGAAAGTCTTTGTAGCACAAGACCATGCCTTTTCTACCATGGCCCCAGACACACTCCAGGGGGTTGGGGACTGCTTTGTGTAAGGACATGCACAGTCCTATTCATGTGCAAGTGTCATCTCTTCCCACCATTGTAGCCCAGGAAGATCCATTGGGATATACAGGGCACCCCTCAGCTGCCGTTGTGTGACTGTCTAGAGTGAATCCACAAACAACCCAACTGTCATCCTGACCCAGGCATTTATTCCACAGCCAGGCAGAGGCACAGAAAGAATGGTTAAGCAAGAAAATGGCCACTTTCTAAAAGTACAAGAGGTACAGTGTTCCTGGAGGAATTATTTTGTATTTGCTTATTACGTTGGTTATTCAATCCAACCAGCACATCATCAAATACAATAAAGAATGAACAACACAGAGCAGATAGCGGATTGGTATGTAAATATTAATATTTTTCATCCAATCAATAGTCATCTTCAGTAGTTAACACTGTTGTCCCTCACAGTAATGATCCAATGAAAACAAAATTTCACTAGTATGAATCCAGGGATCATCGAGAGGCAATACCTCCTCTTAACAGATAGCACAATGTTCAATCCCAACATACAAAATGAAAAGATATCTCCAAAGAATGTCAGGGATACATCATCCCAATGGCGCAATCAGTTAAGTTAAAGAGGAGGAATTGTCAACGTTTCAGTCTCAGAGTGGCCAGCTGGCCCATGAGATCATCATTAGGACTCAGTGTTGAGAATAAACCGAAAAAAACATAAATAAATCTGAAAAAATTCCTAACCAATACGCCTAAGTATTAAAGAAAGAGAAAGAAGTGTCTTGTTGGCCAACAACAAAACAAAACAAAATACTGTGCGCTGTGTCAAGACTACAATGCAAAAGCCAGTGTGCTCCCATAGTAAACAGCTTACAACAAATCCACCAAAGTGAAGGTACACCTTTTCACCAGTCCCTAGAACATTAATAAATATTGTCCCTAGCGCACAAGCGTGGAAACACGTTTTAAACTGCATTAAAAACAACAAACAAACATGCCCATACTATCACAAGTGAACATGCACAGAGCGCCAATGAGCCAACCCTAAACCAACTTACCACACTACCATACTGATACGTTACAGGTCAATAAACACAATTTTCTGAAACAAAATTATATATACAAAACACACAATCATATGGTCACAATAACTTGTGTCAGTGCTTAATTTGTAAATAAAAACGTGCTGGTGCCCAAAGCTCCTCTTTGAAAATCGTGGCTGCTGCAATTAAATATGTGAGCCCTGAATGTGGAGGCAGCCTAATCCTAAAGCCATCTCGGGCCTCTTTAGTCCATTTACAGCCACTCCATGCCCTTTCAGCTCTCTGTTGAACCTTTCTGCTTTTTCCCTTTGTGACACTTTTTTTTTCTCTTCCTCCCCCTTTCCCATATGTGTCTTTTGTTGGCAGTAAATACCTCATACAGAAAACTAAGTGCTGGCCCCCAAAAATAAGTGCCAGTACCCCGACCCAGTAACCACTGGCTCAAATTAAGCACTGGGGCACGTGTTTTGCATTTCTGTGTGTGGACCTGCTTCTCCTTTCTAAGGTGACATTTCAACCAATTTCAACATTTTGGCGTTCCATTTATTTTACAGTTTTGCACTCAAAAGAGCAACATTTAATGTAATTGTTTGCACATTTAGGGCCCGGTTACAACTTTGGCGGAGAGGGTTAATCCGTCCCAAATGTGATGGATAACCCACCCACCGTATTACGAGTTCCATAGGATATAATGGACTCGTAATACGGCGGGCAGAATATCCGTCACATTTGGGATGGATTAACCCCCTCCGCCAAAGTTGTAATCAGGCCCTAAGTTTTCTTTGCTGCACATTTTCACATTCATCACTGATTTAGTGGTTCCATGTATTCATTCCTTGACCATGAAAATGTAGATGCCAGTCTTGAGGTTTCCTTTCTCTTGATAAGGGATACTTACTTTAGTGCCTTCAAAGATCAAGGGTCATTTATATAGCGAGGTTATGGTGATCCCTTCCTGTAATAGTTTGTCCTGGCTTCCCATCCTTCAGCTTGTGATAGAGTTGCCCAAAGGGCATCCTGCCTTCTTGCCAACTCCTCTGAGTTGGTTACCACTCCAGAATATATCCCTTGTCCAACACTGGCTCACCTTAACGAAATTGCAAGGCAGAGACGGTTATGTAGACTCTAATGACTTGTTAGGAGCTTTGTAATACATTTTTAATTATTCTGAGTGCTAGATGTGAAATACAGCAGTCCAAGTGGCTTTGTTTTGGTACTACATAAAGCCCGGGACTTTGGGCGTATTTACCACATGTCTAGCTCCTAGCAGCCTGACCTGAAAAAGAACCTTATCTGTCATGCCGACGTTTGCTCAGCATGACAGACACTCTTCATATCTGCAAAAAGGTGTTGGGGTATTCTATTGAGCTCGGAAATGGCTGACTCTGTGCTTTCCATCCAAGAGGTAATCACAGGTGCTTGAATTCTAAGTTTATTCCTCTTACCTGGGGATAGTGGACCTGGTGCAGGATTGGCAACACTCTGGTCAGTATTGATGAGTGCAGTGATTAAGCCCAGTTCCAAATGAGTCTTAATCAAATACTATAGATTCAGTTCTTCCATGATACACATGTTTTTTTTGGGCCCAGGCTCTTCTTTGACATATGCATAACTTGGATTCTCAGCGATCTTAGATGAATTCCAGTGACAATTAGGGAAGAACTATCCAGATGGTTGTTTTCCAAGTAGCAAAAGCAAGCTTTATGGGAGTTAGTTGCTGAGTACAGCTTGCACTGTTGAATCTAATCACGAATGGCCTGTGTACAGGGGTGGAAAATGATTTATCTACATGTGTTGGAAAACAAAATTGGAAATACTACAGATCCTAAAGAGAGTACATTTAAACAACTTCACCCACCTTGTGGAATCATTGGAGATCCATAGGCACTCCCCATGCTTGATATCTGAGAAAGAGAGATATAGAATTCAAGCCTCAACCACTACACACTGGTCACCCAGTCAGCTTCTGAGCATGAGCAATGATTAGGGAGGAAGAAGGATGGTCTTCCAAGCACAAAAGGAAATGCAAATAGTATTGGGAAACAAGAGCGAAAATAGCTTAAGAAGGAGATGTATTCGAATGATGTCTTAAATGCATACATTGCACATGAGCAAGTTGCCTATTTGAAGTAGATGCCACCATTGCAATTTGCACTATATGCCACTGTGTGTTACACATGTACTGATAACTTACCAAAGATTTTGAGCTGGGCAGAGCATTGGGTGAGAAGGGTTGTGGCAGGACTACTGAGTTCAGCCCTAGGCAAATTATGTCAAACTTTGGCTTTTTTATGTGCCAAACTGACACCATAAGCTTCAGCAAAGGGCCTTTTAAAATTTCCTTTCCAAAATGGTGGTTTGTCCAGAGAGCTCTGTCTAAGGTTCCCCAATTAAAGTGAAGCAGAGTTGTTTCCTTTGATATCAGTACCTGTTTGAGTTGCACCAAAACAGGTATTTACAAGTGATAAAAGTTTCCATAATGTATTTGTTAACTTATATTTCATGGTGCTCTTTTTTTTACCATGTTGCAACTATATATGCCCCTAATAATTGTTTCTTGCCATTGAAACAGCTACTGGAAATACTGTTGTATGTTTTTGCTTGACTCTTTCTTCTTGACTGGTGTCTGGGGGAGTATAGTTCCTTCTCACTAACTTCTGTATAAATCTTCATTTTCTGTCAAGTTACAAGAATGTGTTATTCTTACGAACTGAGACACTCTTAGGAGACATTTGACACATTTCATGTATTCTGTCTAGGGGAGGACTTTGGTTACCGAGAGGTCATCCATTTCTGGGGCTATTTGAAAAAGGTGACTCAACTGATCACCTCAGTGTCCAACCCTTGACAAAATGACTTGTGAATTTAAAATTAGCATATTACAGTTTGTTGGACCGGCACAAGTGCAATGCAATGCTTGCCGCTAATGTGCTTTTCTCCCCACAAATTCTAAATCAGTAGAAATGTGTTATTATTGTTATTATTATTATTATTACCCAATGAATTGAACAATGAAAGACTAAATCATTCCTACCCTCAACTCTACAACAGCGATAAGTCTCTGGACTTCTAAATCAATACCAGCTTCAATATCAGCTTTAATATGTATAATGCTTACAAGAGCAAAAATACTTGGACTCAACCTTCACCTTCGGCTTGGAACTTTAAGTGGGCATTTCATGGCCGGTTTAGCCCAGCTATGGAGGGCTCAAGGCTATTAGAACATTCTGCCACTAGAGTGCAGAATGTTCTAATAAATAAAACAAAGGCCTCAGGGAGCCCGAGGGGATTTAAATGCCCTCGGGCTCTGTGAGGGTTTTGTGAGACACACATTGGAATGTTGGAGCTCTGGCTTTTACCGGCCATTAGAAGCCCGGAGCACTCCATTGTCTTCAGTGAGGCTCCGAACATTCCAATGATCTACTAGATGGTAGTACCTCGGACTGAAAACCTCTCTTTCTAACACTACTTGTTGAAATTGGGTCTTGCCTCAATTCCTTCTCATGAATTGTCCCTAGTGGCACTTGTTGTTGAAACTACAATTGTAAATTAGACAATTGTAAATTAGAGTTGCGACCCCTGCCTTGTGATCCCTGGCCCTCCCTTTTATGACCCCTGTCCTCGGAGGTGACAAAATCAGTCCCTGAAGCACAGCTGCAGCTGTCCTTGCAGACGTGAGTTGGAACTCAGTTTTCCTTGTTTTCTGTCAGTGTGTTCTTTACACCAATAGTGAAAAATATATTATTCACTATTAATGTAATAAAGAATGGAGTAACATTAGCTGGAATATAACTCTCGCTGCCATCTGAGGTCAGTAAACATATTTTTAAATGTATGTTGTGTGCATGCTTGCGGTCGACAGTCTGTTTATGTGAGAGAGTGTGTGTATGTGTGAAACTGTGTGGGGGTGTGTGTGTGTATGTAAGCATGTGTATGAGTAAAAGTAAATCTCAAATGGCATGTGATGTCACTTCCGCTACCCCTGGCATTTTGGAAAATTGCCATTCATGGTCCCGTTTCCCAAAAAGTGATCGCAGAACGCTGCCATTTAAGCACCTGTCCCTAAACCAAATACAGTTATTGTTCTCTTCAAATTTTCGTACAACATTGTCTCAGAAATTAGGATTACATTTAGATGCGGGGAACTATTTGGTGTAAACAGTTAGATAAGTGCTTAATTTGTGCTTGTTGTTTCCGGTGCGGATCACCGGCACTTATTCTTGAGGGCCAGCACTTATTTTTCTGCCTCAAGCATTTACTGCGAACAAAAGACACATAAGGCAAAGACGGAGGGAGAGAAAAACGAAAAAGCGTCACAATGGGAGAAAGCACAAAAATGCAGGAGTGAGCTGAAGGGACAGGGGTGGCTATAAATGGATTGAAGAGGCCTGAGATGGCTTCAGGATTACGCTGCCTCAGTATTCCCTGTTCACACATTTAATTGCAGCAGTCCCGTGTTTAAAAGGAGGGCTTTGGGCACTTGCACGTTTTTATTTACAAATTACGCACTGTTGTAGGAACGTTATCGTTCAGAAAGCACTTTTCTGGCAAATTTCCCTGTTATCTACGACGGAAGCGAGTTATGTGGCAAAACTGCTGTCTGCTCTACAACAGAGGACAAAATATATATTGTTTCTGCTGTGTGATAAGCTTTCCTCTTGCTATGGGACAGTTAGACCCCGGAAACAAAAAAATCTGCCTCGTATAAAGAAAATCTTTCAACGAGCAGATGGCATTTGATATGTCAAGGTTTTGCCATTTGTTTTAGTGCTTAAAATAAACATTATTTATAAGCCCACTTAGATTGTGATGTTACTTAATGAGGAATATGCATCATTGATTTGACTAGCTTAAGAGGTCATTTAGAACTTGCCCGTTAACAAGCTGTAATCTGATGAGCGCACAATGACTTTGTTTAAAATTATCTTTTCACTGCTGATCAATGGCAATAATTGTTGTGCTCCAATCGCCGCAGAAACTCGCTAATTACTTTGAAGGGCATTCTCACTTTATTAGATGGTTAAACGTACACCTTGGAGGGAAAACATTCAAACTATTGTTTTTTTAAATAAAAATGCACTGCACAGCAGTAAAGTGTAGGCCAGATAGTTTGCTCTGTTTTCAAAATGTTCAAATTAAATACTAACTAAGCTGCAGTCATGTGTAGCAACGCGAAGGACAGCTATTGTACTGTACCTTTCTGTCAATTGTTTTCTTTTTTTCAAATACTACTGTGCATGATACTATATAAAGATACTATTTTAGAAGTCATGCCCTTATGCTAAACAAGATGATAACCTGTATAGGTTAGGTACCTATAGTCTTAAAGTCAAATTTGGCACATGCAGTCATGCTTCATAATTCCGATCTAGACCCTTGCATCGCAACACCTCTGATGCTTCCAAATGGATCATGGCCATGTTCCATGAGCCAGAACCTCATTCACACGTGTTTCGCCCTGATGCTGCATGCAATCCAAGACCTTTCTCAAGACTTTGGGGTTATAGCTTATATACTGTAGAACATTGAGGATCTGGCATTCTTGAAAGATACATCGTACTGATACCGTGCACTGTAAGTGTTGTTGAAACTGACCCCGTAACAAAGACAATAGTCAAGACGATACTCCCCAGACCGCGTACTGACATGTTCCCCTAGAACACATACGGTATATACTATCTGAATTATATATCTTTCAAGAATGCCAGTCCTTCTGTGCACTTCAAGGCCAACGTGTTGTATTTCAAAATCACGAATTGAACTATGACTGAAACAGGCACCAGCTGAGGAAAAAACTGTACTACATTGAACCCTCATGGGGCATCCAACGAATGAAAACGATACCGTTCCAAACAGAAAATAGTAAATAGAAGTCAAATGGAAATATATTGATCTTTACAAATTGATGAATATTGATTTCTGACTACAACGTCTAGATAAAAAAAACTGTGTTCTGACAAATAGGCAAGTGATCTTACCCATTACCCTTACAGTGCATCACAGTGACTTTACTTTTCAGAAACCATTCATCAAAGGTCACATAAGGTGCTATAAAGGTATCAAAGACCATTTCCCCCATTTTTAGCGCATCTCAATGAGGCAATTCTTCTGGCTCCTAGTGCATGACCCTGTAGGGTGCGTTAGACTTGGCTCATTGCAACATTTTATTGCTGAGTTCCTGTTTTTCTTTTTAAGTGGGCCAAGAAGCCTTATTAGAAGCCTGCACCTATCTTCCTGATCAAGCAAAGTGATGAGGATGAAGGTAAAGAGCATAGGAGGCCAGGGAGGTGAGTAACTGAAATGACAGTCCAGTGGCCTACCAGACCCAACGAGGTCCCTGAGTTGTCCTTGTGTGGTACATTAATTCATCTCTCAGTGTCAGTGTTGTGTCAGAGGGATCAGGCTCTGTGTTCAGTTTGTGCTGGTGGTTGCCTGTGGTCGACAGTGACATATATTTCTTGGCATCTGCCCTTGTAAGAGCCAAGTGTGGCTTACGCCTTGCAACCTTTGGCAATTCCTCCCACTCCACAATGAAAAAGAATATAAACAAATCCCAGTGCAGCATTCCTAATTGTGAAATTCTGTAATGGTGTGACGTGTTTATTTGTATTCTAATATTGTAAAATAGCGAGTGCCTCATGGGATGTTGCTCGAGTGATGCAGTGAGCCTCAGTTGGGTCATGCCCCAAGGAGGGAGAGCTGTTGATCCATATCTTATTGGCTGACTTGAGATAGGACAGACCAGGCCAGAGCAGCATTCTTCTTCCATAGAACCACTGTGAAGTGCAGGGCTGTTGAGCTGGCTTGGGATTTGGACTTGCCTTTCTGAGGTGGCTTAGGGGCCCACATCGCAATACGGAAAACAGAGCATCAGTACTGCTGGGAAGCAGCAAAAGATCAGATACTTACCTGCTTCCTGGAACCCATCTCTGAGGTAAACAATCACATGGCACAGTAATTGCCATTTATTCTTCTTCTGCTCATTGGCCTTCTTGAGAACTTATGTGCTCTGTTCTCTCTGTGGGAAAATGGATCTGCCCAGCCCATGTAGTACTGCTGCAATATTACACACACCCGCCTGCAGTATTTCTTTCTAGTGAATTGTGGAATTCACTTAAATTGAAGATATTTTTCACGTTGAGCTTATTTAAGAATCATCATGAACTAAGAGTCACAACCACCAACAAGGCTTCAAGTAGTAACATGGTTAAAACAATGGGTATTTGTTGGCTTGAATTGTACTGCAGTGTCACCAAAGAAAAGCTCAGAAAACATATTTTGTATCAAATTAGCAGCCAGAACAAATAATATATATTGAGGAGCCCTGCATAACAGATTTAAGGCCTATTATATACTGTGGCTTGGGGGCCCAACAGGCGTATGCCCCCATTTTCTGCTCCCCTGGGCATTGTAGTATTACAGTAAAGGCCACAGACACTTCTGCGGTCCATTCAGTAATATAGATAGTGCCGGCGCACATATACCACGGATGCTATATTAAAGGACCGTTCCCTCATTAACGTGCTAATGAGGCAAACACTTTCCCTCTGCGCTCTTGTCGTATTATGGGTACAGGCACAGAGGCAAAGAGACTGTAAGGAGGTGTACTGACTGTGTGCCATAGAGAGGTTGCACACAGTCAGTGCACCTACCAAAAGCACCCTCTGAAGTCCCATGACCCCCTCCAGGCATATCCCTGCAAGCAGAGACAGTCACTAACTACACCTGCTCCTGCCTGCAGTGCATCTCTGTATCCCTTTATTAAGACTTTCTGCCTGCACACAGAAAGACAGACCAGTTGCTTCCAATAGCTAGTCCACATTTCAGTAATGCACTGCCCCCAGGGCTGCCCTGGGGGAAGCACATTATGTGTAATAGAGTACAATGTGATAGTTTGTGCCCAGGGGACCAAATTGATGGTGTGCCATGGCACAAACTGGGAAAGTTTGCCTTATCACCGATACTGACTCTAATGTTTTTCACATGTTAAAAAGAGAGCAACAGTGTTGCCACAAATTACACGATAGAGGCAGTATACACTTATAACACAGATATAGTTTAGTTTTCCCCTCTAGCTGTACAGTGTCCCACCCAGGTGTCACTGATTGTAGTTGGGCAATTTCAGTTACACCGACTTACCCATTGCAGTCCAAGATCAGTTTAGATGCCGTGTTAGTTCCTTTCCTTATATACATAAGCATCCTTTGGTGTTTGAAGGTCAGGGTACAGGCATTACAGCTGTCAAACAAACCTCTTGCTTATTGTATACATAGAGTGAGCTTTGGGTCTGCTCCTTTCAACCACTGACTTTCTTCAACCAGCATCTTCAGCCATTGGCTTGTCTATCACATCTTGGCTCAGCCCAGTGGAGTATGAATCTTTCACCTAAGGCAATAGGCTTTTTCAGTGTATCCTTCTGCGTGAATGAGGGACTACTTCACAACAATAGCCCTCACTGTCTGCTTCTTCTTGTTTCATCCTGTGTGTCTCACTGTAATGTGCTAGTGCTGTGTGTGTTAGCACGTTAAACCCAGATCTACCGGTTTTATGGGTGTGTTCTATTCTTGACAAAAACAATCTGGGTATTTATTTGAAAAAAAATAAACATAACCTGTCTATTGCTTCTGAGGCCCATGTTTCAAGTGCTACCAGGGACATACTGTGATCTATGAGTCAAGAAAGAAAAATTTGGGTGCACTGTTTTTCTCTTTGAGAGGCACACCATATGGCCTATTCATAAAAGTAAGCTAATAGATCCACGCGAGTAAGTTTATTTGTACAGTTTGTAGTACATTTACAGCTTCTGGTTATTCGTCATTTCTAAGTGTAAATTTACTACAAAGTGTTGACATACACACCTATATCCACCGAAACAGTGGGTTAAGTCAAACTTATAAGTGAAAAGTGACTACAGACAAAAACGACCCAAAAGTAATTCCAGCACCACATTTGCTGGGACCTAATATAGAACCCCATATCAAATAAAGTTGAAATAAATTAATTTATTTTGGCACTTTAAAAATATATATCAATTTAACTTAATGTTATATGTATATATCGGCAGTGCAGAGGGCCAACCTTTTACCCCCTACACTGACTTTCCAACAGCCTTTTCATGGCGAGGTTTCCCGCCGTGGAAAGGCTGGAGGATAGTGGGGAAGTAATCAGCCAGGTGGTGCTGAGTTCAGCGCTGCTACACCTCCGGCCACTGTCGACCCATCGGGAACCATGTTCCTGGCAGGGTCTGAAGCCCCTGGTGGGTCAGCCCACCAGGGTTGTAATGTAGCAGTTGGACTGATACAGTTGCAGAGGTCCGACCGTCACCGTGAGGCTGGCGGTCCTGGGACCGCCAGCCTCATTATAAGGCCCTTAGATTTCTCTCCATGAAATGTAAACACTACTCCTACAGGGATGCTTTACTTACATCAGTGAGATGCATACGCTCTACTCAGGGACGATCACTGGATTCTCTCACTGAGAGGCTCCTGCTATCTTTCAGGGAGATGCACAGCTTCCACCAGTGAGATTCAAGATTATCTAGTGAGATACTCAAGCTCCATTCAGGGAAAGGCAAAAGCTTTTCTGTGTGAGATACTTTAGTTTTCTTCAGTAAGATGCACTGTTTATTATAAGTGTGCTGCCCAGGTTTCCTCGGTGAGATGCACAAGCTTGCCATTGAAATGCACAATCAACTTTCAGCTGCTACCAGTGAAATCTGTGTGATGTGTAAGCATACTTTCGCAGTAAAATGCACGAGCTCCTGTTAGGGATGTCCTTGCCCCTACAGTGCAATGCGTCTTAGTCCGTGTATGCTTCGCAGGAGCGGGGGCAGCGGGCACGTGCACGCCTCAGAGAAAGCTGTCGTTTGATAAGACTGCAAAACATAGATTTTTTTTTTATCAGTGGCTATTTGAATCTGACAATATTTTAATGTTTGCTTGTGAAAAACACTCATTGAAAGTAACGTTTCTATGACGAGAAACACATGGTTAAGGTAATAATTGTTTCTTTATTATTTCTACTCGTGATTTTGTTTCACAAAAGTGTTCTACAAATGGCTCTTAAAATGAATTTAGTGGAAATGTTACTTGCCTGGCTCTGCCAATGAACTTCCTTTAATACCACCTAGGAATGCATTCAGTGTTATTGCTGCTTAATGTAGATTTTATTACATGTCGTGAAGGAAGTCTGGATTCTGTGAAGGCAATGAAAGTGAGAGCTTTTTCGGAGCCTATGGCTTTTTAGCAAATTTATACGAAACGTGTCTTAAAATGTATTATTTTTTTTATAAAATGTTCTCGATGAGGAGAACTACATCTGTGAAACTCTTTAAAGGGCCAGGCTTGCTCGCTTGCTCCCTGCTGTTTACTGCAAGTTTTGATACTCACCACTTTGAAGCTCACCAGTCTTCACTGGAAGTTGCAAAGAAGTTATGTCACTGAGCACCTAAAAGGGCAGTTTCTACATTGAACGAATGCACACACCCAGCTCACCCCCACCCCTTGGGAGCAAGAGTCCGTTTGATTGAAACGTAACTGTTTTGTTTAAAAATAAAATTACAATTTTAACGGAAAAGCATGTGACACTGCAGTAAATTCATTAGGGCCATTAGGATACAACAACAGCGTGACTTTGAGATGCACACCCTGAAAACGAGACTAGAGGATTTATATAATCATAGATACTTGTCATAAAGTTGTCACTTCCAGCATCGGCAGGTCGCTTTTCCAGGACTCTTCTGGTAGGCTGAAGGCTCTGTTGACCCCCTGTAGTAACACCCAGTACCACTTTGCCACCTCTTTTTTTGTGGGGGAGTTGTCTTGTATTTTTTCCTCCCATTCTGGGTTTCCGTCTCCATCTTTACTTAGCTTGCAGGACCAAATGGTCATCGGGTACTGTTTAAATCTAGACAGCCTATCTGTCATTTGTATCATCTCTTCCCAAGATATCAAACTGCCATCTTTGATGATCTGGACCCATTTGACAATGCCCGCTTCTACTAAAGGTCTTGCCAGGCTATCTAATAAACATTATGAAGTCCCTGGTGAATTCCAGATTGGTGGAAAGTCACTGTAATATGGTATCCCTAATAGTCGCCTGATCTAGACCTATAGTTGGCAGGCTTCATTGAGAGTCTTCAGCCTTACCCTTTTAAAGAACTCAGGGTGACTTAATTTATATAGAAATTGGGGGCCCTCATAAGGCACGCTAAGCAACATAGCTTGCAACATATTAGTACTTTGCTGGTATTCTCCCGTATATTTTTCAGTTTAAAAGTCCAGCATAATATTGGAGGTCACCTTCTGACCTGTTCCTACGAAGTTTTTTCCAGGCGATTCTTACACTTCTTGAAGCCCAAATGAAGCTGCTGACTTCTTCCTGTAGTTTTTTGAGCCATTCTGCGTTAAATGTCAGTGGAATTGTGTTGAAAATAAATGTACATTTTGGGAGTACTACCATCTTTATAATGTTGGCACTACCTAGAATTGTTAATGCGAGACTGCTCAATGATCCCAACTGCTTTTTGACTTCTACCATTATTTTGTCAATATTAACTTTCCATTTTGTCTCAATCTTGCACCACTTGAATTCCCAAAAACCTAATTTCTTTCTTTGCTAAGGGACTGCTAGTTTGTGTGTTCCATTTCATGATCTCTGTCTTTTGCTGATTTATCAGATAGTCAGAGACCTCCCCAATTTCTCCAATGCCTGCAATAATAATAATAATAATGAGAAGAAGAAGAACATTTCTACAGCGCACAGCTATCTCATGAGATGTGTCCCAGCATTAGGTACTGCAACCGATCTACATTCTGGTCTAAAAAGCCATGTTTTCGTTTTTTTCCTGAACATTTCCTTGGACTGGGCCTGCCAAGTTACTAAGGGCACAGAGTTCCACAGATTGGGTGCTAGATAGCCGAACAACTCTCTGCCCACCCCTGCTTTCCTCACTCTGGACACTATAGTCAACGGTGCTCTAGCAGATCTAAGATTCCTCTAGGGTACTGTAAGATGATAGGATATAAGTTTACCAAAGCTCTTGTAAGTATCAATAAGTCATCTACATACAAAGCCACTTTCTTTATTCAACCGTTCATTTTAAAGGGAGGTATGTTAGTATCTGCTCTTCCATCATTCACAACATCTCCTGTGGCATAATTGATATCATCACTGCAACATTTGCCATAAAACTATATATATATATACACAAACATTTTCTATAATATATATGTCAACAATTTCCATAAAATGCAAAAAGTAGGTGCTCCAAATAGACAGCACAGTGATCGTGGTTACTGAAGAATAGTGAACAATAATGTGTGGGAATATATAAAACCAAAAATGTTGACTTAAAAACTTAAGTCTCTCTCTGAACCTAGACTCCAAATAGCCATACAGGTTCCAATATTAGCAGTAAATATCCATTTAAAGTCAACATTTGTATGTGGACATGTTAACCTCTATGAAAACACTTGCTGAGGAGTCTTCAACAGGACCCTACTGGTAGTCACCTCTCACCATGGTTTAAGTGCACAAGGATTAATCTCTTGGCACATACAGTTCACAAACCTACGGATCTGCTTTCGATGATAAACAAATGATTACAAACACTAAGTTATACATGTGCTGCAGCCATCAGACGCTGAGTCCTTGCAGCATGAGAACGCACCCATGTTGCCCCTGGTCTAATAACAAGCAGCATTTCCACTGAGCCCAGAATCTGCAGCACTACCATAGAATCCACGTATCCTCCACCCACAGAACCGGCAATAAATGTGGTTGGTTTTTCTCTGCAGTCACACATATACATGGCTGTCAAGCAGCCCAATGTCTGGAAGGCAACTTCGAGTCAGGTTGTTTTTAAATACTTATCTTTTCTTTTAGTGTTACATGAAAGGTTGAAGTTAGTTGGAGTTTCAGCATGCTCAGCCACTACTGTTCCACTAGCTTCTTTGGAGTAACTTCTGTTATGAAAAGCAGATCATTTTACTTATAGAAGAAAAAGTTCAAGTCATCCTCCTCATTATACAGAGGGACAGCATGTGGGGATGAATATTCAAAATGAAGGTGTTTTCCGAGCACAAAGGTTTCTTTTTTTTTTTTACTGCGTCCTAGGTGAGACGCAGCTCCTGCTCCGGCTGCACCTCCCCATTTTTCCCCAACACCTCTTGATGGCATGGACTTGAACTGCAGGTGGGCCTGGACTTGGGGTGTGGCCCACAGGAACACAAGCACACAGAAGGGAGAGGCAGCCGGCAGCCACTAAAGGTTCCCAAGACAGGCCTTTAACTGTAGCTACAGCCCATAAGGGAGCATTCTGATTAGCTGTCCATCTCCATGTTGTAGAGAGGGTGACAGAACGGGCTGGTGAATAGTTGAAGAGTTCTTTAACAAGTAGTTCACCTGAAATTAATTAAACAAAGGAGTCACGCGGTAAAAGTTGCTTGGAATTACATACATGGTAATATTGTTGAAATAACAATGGACCAGGCACTTGCCTAATGAATGAATTAGTGTGTAAAGACCTTATTTGGGTGTGGTTACATTGTGTATTTGCCCCTAGCATAATTAAATGTAATTACCACAAGACAACTTGTAATTTGTTGTAATTATGTGAGAAGCGTAACCCAGCATTTAGTGCTATTTTCTTAGCACAAAATGCAACCTTGTGTCCAAAACGGGCCAGAGGATACATTTTACGCTAAGAAATAACACTAAGGGCCCGATGACGAGTCTGGTGGTCCTAGGACCACCAGACTTGCGGTGGCAGTCGAACCACTGTGGCTGTCCGACCACCACATTACAAGGTTGGTGGGCAGACCCGTCAACCTGCTGCTGGTCCCCACAAGGATCCTCGATCCCAACCGACTGACAGCAGTGCTGGTAGTAATTAGCCAGGGTGGCGCTGAACTCGGCTCCGCCCTGCTGATTACAACCTTGTTCTCCACCGGCCCTTTCATAGTAGTTCTACTGCCATGAAAAGGATGGTGGAAAAGAAGTGCAGGGGTCCCTCTGCCCACCACCCTTGAAATGCGCACTGTCTGCTATGCAGACAGTGCACATTTCAAGGGTGCTGGTGTCCGTTGTGTGCAGCAGCATTGCTGACGGCTCTATTATAAGCTTGCGGGAATGCTGCTGAACTTTTCCAACCTGGTTGGCCAGTGGAAACCTTTGTTTATGCCGGTCAGCCCAGTCGGAAAGTTGTAATGGGGCCGGCGGGGAGGTCGCCAGCAATTCGGCGACCTCCTCGTAGGGAGTTTGGCAGACAGATGTTTCCATCTGCCAAGCTCATAAATCAGCCCCTAAATGCAACAGAACATGAACAGTAGCAGCCACTCGTTCTCTCAAAATTTGTTGCTCCTGAGGTAGAAATTTTGGCCCAAATTACTCTTATTTACTCCAGCTGGCATAATTGCATAATTTCAGTAATTTGGCATTACTAGAGTAGTGTTATTACAATTACTCCCAGACCTACTTATTCTTCAAGAGTATGTAGCGCCTGAAATAGGAAAAGGGTTTTTAACATTGTAGGAGTTAGGACTGAAGCTTACATACCAACTCAACTATAACTTATCAACTATTACTTCAATCCATGACAATACCTTCCAACATGAGAACATTAAAGAGTAGTAATTTGTTTTCAGATTCAAAGAAGATGGAGAGGTTTTTATGTCCGAAAGCACATCCATAATTTCTACGCATTGAAGAAGTATCTGGAAGGTGTCGATATGAAGAATCAAATTGTCAGGTAATGCTATTTGTATTCTTTTAATATTGTTTATAAATAAAACCGTGTGATTTTAATTGTTTGCTCATCCAGCTCCAGGGTCTGCCACGGACATTTAATTATTTAATTACTTGAGAGAAAATGTGTCAACATGTTTTTCTATCGTTTAGAGATTTAATGCCACCAATGTAAACCGAATATACATATTTCTGTGCTTCACTCGTGGCTGGCAATGATTAGCATCACTTGACCTGTTTTGGAAAACTTTTATCATTTTTTTTCTATGAAAATGTACGTCCCCCTTAAAACAGCCAAGATATGCATGCAAATTAAGAGCATGATTTTTTCTTCTCTGTGCCTTATGCCCTCTTCTAAAGGAAGCAAAAAGACTTTGTCATGACTTCTGTTTGGGCTGTTTTACTAACTTCAATTAGAACATTCACATTATTTTCTAAGCCGTTTGAACCAATAATTTTAACATAAGATTCAGATTTTCACGAACATAACTCACTGGAATTTGCTTAGATGTCTGTATACCTGCAGAAATGCGACACACTCCCTGGCCACAACAGTATCCAATCACTAAACAGATGTGACATAATATTGCCCTCACTTTTCTCCAGGTCCTGTGGAAGTTAGTGATTACTGATTTATTTTCGTGAATTATCCCTGTTTACTACAAGTGTTCATTGTCCATTTTTCTGTTGTAAATAAAGCATACGTCGTTATCTACAGAAACAAAATAGCGGACGGGAAAAAGTATGTTGTTCTCTGGGCCTGAGACCACAGGCCCAGAGAAATTCTCGAGTAGCAATTGTTAAACTCTAGACTTTGTTTCTCAAGGGACCTAGGTGCCATGCAAAATGCTGCAAGATATACAGTGTGCTATGATTTTTCTATCCTAGTTTTTCAGAAATCTTTGCTACATGAGGAGTTAAGCTCAAGTAGCTGGAATTGTGTGTGACCCTAAAACTATCAATCAGAAGTGAACGGGGCTTTCCGACCCACAAGAGGGAATATTTCCAGTGGCGGCTCCTCCGCGATGGCGAAGGAACATCACCCCCGCCAGAAGCAGCAGCTGCAAACATTTAAAAATAAAACTATAATACAGAACGTTTATTATTGTTTTATTTTTAAAGGGGTGGGGCCATGTGGGGGATGAGAGCCATGGAGGGAGCTGCACTCCCCTCAGTGCGCATGTGTGTTTGACCGCCGTCTCGGGCAGCCAAACCCACATGCGCACAGGGCTCTCTCCAAACTGGCACTGTGTTGCCTGGTTGGAGAGAGCAGGCCCAGGCTCCCACTCTGCTGCACTGAGCAGCGTCATGATTGGCTCAGGGCAGGCTGGAAGCCTGTGCCTGGAGTGCAGCGGAGAGCGGTGTTGCAGCAGTGAGCTTAACGTAAGTTTTCGTTTTTTTTTTTTTTTTTTTTTTTTGTTCCCCCGCCCCACAACATTGCCCAGTCATCAGCCGCGACTTGACTATTTCTATTGGGCAAGAAGAAATTATTCCAAAGTCAGTGATCCAAGTGACCATGAAGATAGCCACTAGGGATCTGGTGGTCAGTGAATGTACCAGATTAATTTCAGGTAAGATGAGATATGGGTTCATCAGCTCTCACAGTCGGTTCTCCAAAGAGAGTTACTAGCTGTAGGAGAGTAGCTTGAACCTAAAGTGAGCTCCCCAGAGGAAAAAGAGCTTTAAGGCACAGATCTCATTAGTGTCTGAACACAGCTGGAATTCTTCAGAAGTATGGCACTGAAAGCACGCAATCATTCCCAGTGACTGATTGAGGAAGCACACCTTTTACCTTTGGGTCATAGCGTACTTTAAATGTCAGTGTCTTCATAAATGGAGGCTGTTATGAGATGGTTCAAACTGTTATGGAATAAGGTCAGAACCCAAGAGTTTGCAGCAGAGTGGAAAATTCCTTGTGTACCGCCTGGATTATGGGAAGGGTGATATGTGCTCCCAGAAAGCCAGGCAGTTCAAGTGATAGACTCATGAATGGTTTGAGTCCAGCTGGAGTTCATCCATAGTACGCTTGACCCTGATCTCCATGTGATGTGGCTGGGTAAAGGTGCATCTTGGTTTTAGATAAGACCAGCCTAGCTTTGCTGCAGACCCTAGTTGCTTTGAGGTGGGCTGTTACACAGAAGTCATTCTCCGTGCATGCTTCAGTTCAGCTGAACATTGCTCTTGCTCATAGTTTCATGGAAATTCCTCTTCAGGGTAGTTCAACTCCAAGGGGGTCATTCTGACCTCGGCGGTAAAAGCCGCTTACCGCCGGTCAGAAGGCCGCCACTATACCGCCGCGGCCGCGGTCAGCCGCCACGGACATTCTGACCCACAACTGCAAAACCTCCAAAAATCCGCCCACCACTGCAGTCCGCCACATCAGCGGCCAGCGGTAAACTGGAGAAGACCAAACCTCCACCGCCACGCCAACAGAAATATGCCCATCCCATTATGACCCGCAAATCCACGCGGCGGTCATTCAACCGCGGTATTCCATTGGCGGTACACACCGCCGCGGTCAAAATACACACACCTTTACAAACCCCTACCACATTGGACAATTTGAAAGGCACACACCTGAAACACATACATACACCACTCCCACACATCCAATACCATATAAAACACACACCCACATCACCCACAAACCCCTACCAACAAAAACCAGAGACGAAGGAGAGAGAGACACATCAGAGAATAGAGAGCCAGACACACAGAGGCACACCACAACATCACACACACCACATAGAAGCACAAAGCACCACACACCAACACACACATCATCACATACACCACCCCACACCTCATACACACCACCCCATGGCACCACAAAGGCACCCACGCTTTTCGGACCAAGAACTCCGGGTCATGGTGGAGGAGATCATAAGAGTGGAACCCCAGCTCTTCGGCTCACAGGTCCAGCACACCACCATAGCAAGGAAGGCGGAGCTCTGGCAGCGGATCGTGGACAGGGTCAACGCGGTGGGACAGCATCCCAGAAATCAAGAGGACATCCGCAAACGATGGAACGACCTACGGGGGAAGGTGCGCTCGATGGTCTCGCGACACAACATCGCAGTGCAGAAGACTGGCGGGGGACCCCCACCCACTCCACCCGAATTCACAACATGGGAGCAAGAGGTACTAAACATCCTGCATCCTGATGGCCTCGCTGGAGTACACGGAGGAATGGACTCTGGTGAGTACAAGGCCAACCACTTCACCCCCCCCCCCAGCATGCTAACCCCCACCCTCACCCCCAACCCCCCAGCACACATCCTCCCTGAGAATGTCTCCCCAGCACAAACCACCCAACACCAACCCCTGCATGCCATCCCCAAACTATGGACACCCATCACCTAAGCATGACCACTGCATATACCCATCCCCCCCCCCCACAAAACACCCTCACAACACCTCCCCCAAGGGAATGCCAGCACTGGGGGACAAGGGCACCCATAAAACGCAAGCTAATGCACACACAGAAACAATAACCATACCCTCTTACCCCATGCAGGACCCGAACGACAACACACCGGTCAGGAGGGACCAGAAATGTCCATCCCACCCCCGGAACAGGCCCCTAGTGATGACAGCAGCTCTGTCGACCTGGAACCTGACGACCAGCCCGGACCATCGGGGACCTCTGGGCAGTCGGTTCCCCTCACCCAGACACAGGCCACTGCAGACCCAACCCCCTCTGGGAACAACAGCACAGCTCCCACCCAGCGGGCCCATACCTCTGTCTCTAGGACAGGTCAAGCAGCGGTGTGTCTACCACTACAGGGCCCCCAGGGTAACCCACCAACCCAACAACAACAGGGACCTGGGGGCAGTGGGAGTGGGCACACCGTCCAGGGGACAGAGGCCCAGGGAAACAGGGAAACTCGGAGGGCTGCTGTGCGACAGGGGGGGAGGAGAGGCCCAGGGAACCCACTCTCCAAGAGGCCCTCACCACCATCATGGCAGCCTACCACCACTCACAAGAGACGATGGCGACGGTACTGGCCAGGTTCCAGGAGATCCAGGCACAGCAGGAGCAACGCTACATGGGGTTCAGCGACCAACTCAGCAACATCTCAACCGCTATGGGGAGCATAGTCCAGGCCCTGAACCGTATAGAGGACACGTTTCGGGACCATGTGGCATCACACAGGGCCCCTGTCACTAGCCAGGAACAGGAACAGCCTACCACCTCCGCCGGCGCTAGTGGACAGGAGGCCCCACCACAACGACAGCCCACCAGAACCCCACCTCCTGCTGAACAACAACCGCCCCGCAAAAGGAGCCTGAGATCAAAAAAACCGACAGAGTAGGATGTCAAGTCCCCCGCCAGCATCACATACCCCCTGAAGTCCTCCCACTGTTCCACATTGCCACCCTGTCAAACCTTGAACTGCCCCTGCTCCATCCTGCCACAGGCATATGGACAATGCACCTGTGAGACTGAGAACTGGACTCCGCCATGGACATTACTCCACCCCCACCCATCACTGTTTCACTATCATGTACCAATATCTATGCACTAATAATAAATCACACATTGCACTGAAATCAATCAGGACTGAGCCTGTCTTATTTACAAATGTATGACACATTACATATCAATTACGTATTATTAACATTGTGAATTACACATACCGAGGTAACTTAGCATTAGTCCATGGGCCAACCAAGCCGAGGTCACGCAGTGGCTCATACAGCACAGAAAAGGGAAGGGAAAATCAAACATCATGTTTATAGTTCTGGGGGGAAATCGACAAAGTTGAGATGCAGGAGGCTTTCAGGAAATGTAAAATGGCATGGGTGATTATTACCTGTGTGCTACTGGAAATACTGTTCTATTACTCTGTCCCTGTTGTCTGTGTCGTCCTCTGAGTCTTCCTCCTCTTCACTCTCCGCAGGCTCCACAGCTGCTTCAACACCACCATCTGCACCATCCTCCTGCAGGAAAGGAACCTGAAGTCGCAATGCCAGATTGTGAAGCATACAGCAGGCCACGATGATGTGGCACACCTTCTTTGGTGAGTACATCAGGGATCCCCCTGTCATATGCAGGCACCTAAACCTGGCCTTCAGGAGGCCAAAGGTTCTTTCTATGATCCTCCTAGTTCGCCCATGGGCCTCATTGTACCGTTCCTCTGCCCTGGTCCGGGGATTCCTCACTGGGGTCAGTAGCCAAGGCAGGTTGGGGTAACCAGAGTCACCTATTAGCCACACACGTTGTCTCTGTAGCTGCTCCATCACATAGGGGATGCTGCTATTTCGCATCACATACGCGTCATGCACTGACCCTGGGAACTTGGAATTTACATGGGAGATGTACTGGTCAGCCAAACAGACCACCTGGACATTCATCGAATGATAACTTTTTCTGTTTCTGTACACCTGCTCATCGTCTTTTGGGGGTACCAAAGCCACATGGGTCCCATCAATGGCACCAATGATGTTGGGGATATGTCCAAGGGCATAGAAATCACCCTTCACTGTAGGCAAGTCACCCTCCTCTGGGAAAATGATGTAGCTCCGCATGAGTTTCATCAGGGCAGACAACACTCTGCTCAAAATCTTTGAAAACATAGGCTGAGACATTCCAGATGACATGGCCACTGTTGTCTGGAATGACCCACTTGCCAAAAAATGGAGGACTGACAAAACCTGCACCAGAGGGGGAATCCCTGTGGGTTGGCGGATGGGGGACATCAGGGCTGGCTCCAGCTGGGCACACAGTTCATGGATAGTGGCACGGTCAAGTCTGTATCGAAGTATTATATGGCGTTCTTCCATTGTCAACAGGTCCACCAGCGGTCGGTACACACGAGGATTCGTCCTTCTCCTCGCAAGTCCCAGCGGACGGTGCCTAGGAAGGACAACATGGAGCACAGAGTCAGGCAAACCACAGGTACGTACAGACAGCTTGCACAGTTAAAGAATGGCAATGGCTTGAAAGGCGTGTATGTGTGGCAATGCAAGGCCTAGGCCTGTGTGTCGCAGTCAAAATTAAGCCATCTAGGCCCTTGAAATGGCGGCTGCCTGACCTGTGAAGTGGGACAATGGGATGTGAGGTCAATGCACTGGCGGGGCACACCATGGCGGTAGGCGGTCGAAGACCGCGGCGCAAAGCCGCATTGGTTAACATTGAACCCTATGGGTTTCAGGAGCCAATGACGATGTGCGCCGGCGGTCGCGGTACGCACCGCCGCGGTACGCACCGCCGCGGGCGTGACCGCCATTTCCTAGCTGATTGATCACTCGAGACCTGATCATCCACAGGAGAGGACCTATACTGCAAGTGCTGCTGTGACCTCGGTCTGGAAGTGACAATGGCTGCTGCGACTGGGGAAAGGGCCCCTGCCTTCACGTCTGAAGAGTTGGAGAAGCTCGTGGATGGGGTCATCCCCCAGTATGCGCTACTCTACGGTCCTCCAGACCAACAAGTGAGTACACCGGGTGCACATGGAATGGGCTATGCCTGTGTGGATTGGGGTGGATGTAAATTGGTGGGGTGGGGGGCGAATGAGGAGTGCAACGCCCGACAGATGAGAGCATGTGCCATATGGCAAAGTTGGTGGGGGGGGCCAATCACATCTAACATGCAGGTCATTGATGATTTCCTCCTTTCCACCCTGTACATGTCAAATAGGTCAGTGCCCATCAGAAGATCGAGATTTGGCGTGCCATCGCCAAGGAAGTCCGGAACTTGGGGGTCCACAACAGACGGGGCACCCACTGCCGCAAGAGGTGGGAGAACATCCGCCGCGAAACAAGGAAGACCGCAGAAACACTGCTGGGGATGGCCTCCCAACCTAGGAGGGGTGCCAGTCGCACCATGACCCCCCTGATGTCCCGGATCCTGGCGGTGGCCTACCCTGAATTGGATGGGCGCTTTAAGACATCACAGCAGACACAAGGGGGTGAGTATCAGCACATTCTCCTATCTTTCTGCGCAGTGGAGGCGTCTGGGTGGGGGAGGAGGGCTGTGGGTGACATTAGGCCAGGGCGCTTTCTGTAGTGTAGTCCTCTCCCTTAGGCATGGCCCTGTGCCCCCGGCCCCCACCTCTGTAGGGTGACAAGTACAGCCATTGAAGGTCCAGCATCACCCATGTGCGCGTTTGACGTCTCTTGGCCTGTTGTCCTAGTCAGTAGTACTGAGTAGTGTACCCCGAATGGGCGGCTTAGTGCATGAGGCTCCTGTGTCTGTCCTCTCCGCCAACGGTGTTGACATTGCATGCACTCAACCTGGTCTTCTTTTTTCTCCCCCCACCCTTTCTCTTCATCTTCTTGTGCATGTGTGCATTAGCATCATCAGGGGGAGGAGATTTGGCATCGGAGCACGAGGGAGCTGCAGGACACAAGACCCCGGTGGGCCCAGGAACAGACACCGAGGGCACCAGTGATCCGGAGGGCGAGGGGAGCACCACGACGGGGACCGCTGGTGAGAGCAGCGACAGCGACACGTCCTCGGATGTGAGCTCCCTAGCGGTGGCGGCAACATCCGGGCCCCCCGCCTCTACAGGTACAGCCGCCACCCAGCGCACCAGCCCCGCCCTCCCAGCAGCCCCTCAGCCTACGCTCCGTGCCCGCTCGCCCAGGAAGGCGCGCGTCTCCTTCACCCCAGGCACCTCAGCCCCTGCCCCTGTTGCCCTCAGTGCGGAGCTCATTGACCTGGTGAGGACGCTCATTGTTGGGCAGACGACCCTTTTGAATGCCATCCAGGGTGTGCAAAGGGAGGTGCAACAGAGCAATGCGTACCTGGAGGGCATTCATTCGGGTCAGGCTGCCCATCAACGAGCGTTCACTGCTCTGGCCTCAGCACTGACGGCAGCCATTGTCCCTGTTTCCAGCCTCCCTCTTCTTACTGCCTCCAGCCTTTCTCTGTCTCCTGTTCCTCAGCCTATCCCATCCACACCATCAGACCAGCCTGCACACACCTCAACACCCAAGAGCAGCTCATCCAGACACAAGCACCACAGATCCCACAAACACTCACCCAAGCAACACCCAGATGCAGACATTCCAATAGTCACAACCACCTCTGTGTCCCCCTCCTCCTCGTCTCCCTCCTCCCTCCCTGTGACGTCTACACTCACACCTGCATGCACCCCAACATCAGCCAGTGCTTCCATCACCACCACACCCTCCAGTACAGTCCACACTCGTGCAGTCACCACCCCCACTGCCATGTACACGTCCCCTGTGTCCTCTCCCACTGTGTCTGTCACCCCCTCTTCCAAGACACACAAACGCAGGCAGCCACCCACCCAACAGACATCCACCTCACGACAGCCTACAGCACCAGCACGTTCACCCAATGACAGCACACCTGACTCTCCTACAACCACATCCTCTTCCTCCACTCCCATCACCACTTCTCCTACCCTTTACCTTGGACCTAAAAAGCTTTTCCTGGCTAATCTTGACCTCTTTCCCTCCGATGAGCTCCCCCCTCCATCTGCAAAGAGTCCCAAGAGCACCGCAGCCACCACCAGCCCAGCTTCGCGTGTCACTGTTGTGCATGGGATCTGGAGTCCACCCTTTGCCAGCAGTGACACATCGATCAGCAGCAAGGACACGTCCAGCCCCCCCCCCCGGCAAGAGGACCCACAAAAACAAGGGCCGCCGTGCGAGGACTGACAGGGCTGCCCCCAAGGAGCAATGTGCGGCCACTTCACCAGCCACACCATCTAGGGGAGGCAAGGGCCCGAGAGCCCCATCAAAGGAGCGGAAGGGCAGCAGGAGCGCGGAGAAGGTGGACCCCACATGTCACATCCCAGCTGGGAAGGAGGACACTAAGGAGGCCAGGAGTCCGTCCCCGAAGGGTCCAGAAACGTCACGGTCCGAGGGCGACTGAGCAGGGAGTCCAGGCCAGGTCTGGCTCCCTTGACCTGCTGGATGAGCACTGCTGAACAGGGCCCGCCGTGGAGAGGAGCACCGCTGAACAGGGCCCGCCGTGCAGAAGAGCACCGCTGAACAGGGCCCGCGGGGGAAGAAGAGCACCGCTGAACAGGGCCTGCGGTGCAGAAGAGCACCGCTGAACAGGGCCCGCGGTGCAGAAGAGCACCGCTGAACAGGGCCCGCCGTGGAGAGGAGCACCGCTGAACAGGGCCCGCCGTGGAGAGGAGCACCGCTGAACAGGGCCCGCCGTGCAGAAGAGCACCGCTGAACAGGGCCTGCGGTGCAGAAGAGCACCGCTGAACAGGGCCGCCGTGGAGAGGAGCACCGCTGAACAGGGCCCGCCGTGCAGAAGAGCACCGCTGAACAGGGCCCGCGGTGCAGAAGAGCACCGCTGAACAGGGCCCGCTGTGGAGAGGAGCACCGCTGAACAGGGCCCGCCGTGGAGAAGAGCACCTCTGAACAGGGCCCGCGGTGCAGAAGAACACCGCTGAACAGGGCCCGCGGTGCAGAAGAGCACCGCTGAACAGGGCCCGCCGTGGAGAGGAGCACCGCTGAACAGGGCCCGCGGTGCAGAAGAGCACCGCTGAACAGGGCCCCGCCGTGGAGAGGAGCACCGCCGAACAGGGCCCCGCCGTGGAGAAGAGCACTGCCGAACAGGGCCCCGCCGTGGAGAAGAGCACCGCTGAACAGGGCCCGCCGTGGAGAGGAGCACCGCTGAACAGGGCCCGCGGTGCAGAAGAGCACCGCTGAAGAGGGCCCCGCTGTGAGGATAGGCACCGCTGAAGAGGGCCCCGCCGTGAAGATAGGCACCGCTGAAGAGGGCCCCGCCATCTCAAGCACCGCTCCGCTGGGCCCTTCTTCTCAAGCACCGCTCCGCTGGGCCCTTCATCTCAAGCACCGCTCCGCTGGGCCCTTCATCTCAAGCACCGCTCCGCTGGGCCCCGCCGTCTCAAGCACCGCTCCGCTGGGCCCTTCATCTCAAGCACCGCTCCGCTGGGCCCTTCATCTCAAGCACCGCTCCGCTGGGCCCCGCCGTCTCAAGCACCGCTCCGCTGGGCCCTTCATCTCAAGCACCGCTCCGCTGGGCCCTTCATCTCAAGCACCGCTCCGCTGGGCCCTTCATCTCAAGCACCGCTCCGCTGGGCCCCGCCGTCTCAAGCACCGCTCCGCTGGGCCCTTCATCTCAAGCACCGCTCCGCTGGGCCCTTCATCTCAAGCACCGCTCCGCTGGGCCCTTCATCTCAAGGACCGCTCCGCTGGGCCCTTCATCTCAAGCACCGCTCCGCTGGGCCCCGCCGTCTCAAGCACCGCTCCGCTGGGCCCTTCATCTCAAGCACCGCTCCGCTGGGCCCTACATCTCAAGCACCGCTCCGCTGGGCCCCGCCGTCTCAAGCACCGCTCCGCTGGGCCCTTCATCTCAAGCACCGCTCCGCTGGGCCCTTCATCTCAAGCACCGCTCCGCTGGGCCCCGCCGTCTCAAGCACCGCTCCGCTGGGCCCTTCATCTCAAGCACCGCTCCGCTGGGCCCTTCATCTCAAGCACCGCTCCGCTGGGCCCTTCATCTCAAGCACCGCTCCGCTGGGCCCCGCTGTCTCAAGCACCGCTCCGCAGGGCCCTTCTTCTCAAGCACCGCTCCGCTGGGCCCCGCCGTCTCAAGCACCGCTCCGCTGGGCCCTTCATCTCAAGCACCGCTCCGCTGGGCCCTTCATCTCAAGCACCGCTCCGCTGGGCCCCGCCGTCTCAAGCACCGCTCCACTGGGCCCTTCATCTCAAGCACCGCTCCGCTGGGCCCCGCCGTCTCCGCTGGGCCCTTCATCTCAAGCACCGCTCCGCTGGGCCCTTCATCTCAAGCACCGCTCCGCTGGGCCCCGCCGTCTCAAGCACCGCTCCGCTGGGCCCTTCATCTCAAGCACTGCTCCGCTGGGCCCCGCCGTCTCAAGCACTGCTCCGCTGGGCCCTTCTTCTCAAGCACCGCTCTGCTGGGCCCTGCCGTCTCAAGCACCGCTCCGCTGGGCCCTTCATCTCAAGCACCGCTCCGCTGGGCCCCGCCGTCTCAAGCACCGCTCCGCTGGGCCCTTCATCTCAAGCACCGCTCCGCTGGGCCCTTCATCTCAAGCACCGCTCCGCTGGGCCCTTCATCTCAAGCACCGCTCCGCTGGGCCCTTCTTCGCAAGCACCGCTCCGCTGGGCACCGCCGTCTCAATCACTGTTTATGGTTCACTGTGCCCACCATGCCTCCTCCTTGACCAGTGGAGACTGTCATCCACCTGATGGACTGTGGCTTTGCACTCCCCAGGATGGTACAGTGGGCAGCCCACCCACTGTAGAGACATTGAGAGACTGTGGCTTTGCACTCCCCAGGATGGTACAGTGGGCAGCCCACCCACTGTAGAGACATTGAGAGACTGTGGCTTTGCACTCCCCAGGATGGTACAGTGGGCATGGTGGCTCCTCGTGGATCTGGCGTCGTGGACTCATGTGGCTGTGGTGCCCCCCCTTCCCTTCCCCCTGAGGTGCCTGTAGTTTTTACCGCTGATGCCCCTGCAGTGTTCTCTCCAAAGGACTCAGGTCTCCTGTGTGGGCTTTGCCCTTGTTTCTCAAAACTTTGCCCCACGGACATGATGAATTTGTAGGATGTGCAGGACTTGTTACTTCAGTTATACACTGATGTGTATATCATTTGTTTTCTTGTAAATATCTTTCATGGTTGTACGATAATTTTCAGGAGCTTTTTGGTACATAAATATTTATTACAATTTTGATTATGTCCTAGCATTTTTCAGGGGTGTTTGGGTGGTGTCACTGTGACTTGTTGCTCTGCATTGGTGTGTACATAGTTGGGGGGGGTCGCATATGTGTGTGCCCGTAACCTTTCGTCCTCCCCCCTCCCGTGTGTCGTAGGTGCAGTACTCACCGTTGTCGTCTGCGCCGGACTTCGTACTCGTGGTAGATGAGAAGGTAGACGAGAGCAGGTAGGATGTTTAATTCGGGTTCCATGCTGTCCTCCTTCCTCCTGGAGTGCGTAGTGGTGTGCGTTTTCCCGTTCGTAGTCTGTTTCTGCCGTATTTTTATCGGCGGTGCTCCCGCCCCGGAAAAGGTGGCGGATTGGTGAGTTGTGATAGTGTGGGCGGTACATTGTCTGCCACCTGGCTGTTGGCGGTGACCGCCGCGCTGTTTGTTTGTACCGCCGTGGCGGGCGGAGTGTTAAAGTGGCTGTCTGTGTTGGCGGTTCCCGCCAGGGTCAGAATTCCATATTTTTTACCGCCAGCCTGTTGGCGGGTTGGCCGCCGCTTTAACACCGACCGCCAGGGTTAGAATCACCCCCCAAGTCTTTTAAGCAGCGCACAGCAACAAGGAACATTAACATTTTAGGCTTCTTCCAAGCTTCTGATGGAACAGCAACACCGAGACCTACGTTTAGTAAAAGACTATAAGAAATTGGATTATTAATTGAGGTGGGTGACTGCCCACCTCACGGAATAATCACAACTCTTGTCAGGGTGAGCCCATAAAGTCACTGAATTAGTGTGCACTCAAACCATTGGTAGGAATGACACAGAGCAGAGAGGCTTAACTTAGGGCAGTGCATAAAGTATGCAGTACAAAACAATAGTAAAGTTAAAACATCAAGCAACAAACATTCCAAACTAAATTAGAAAAATAGGAAAAAGTATTAAACAAAACGACACCTATATGACAAAAATCCAATAAGACAAACTGAAGATATGAAATTTTAAATACTGTGTACAGATAGCACCTAAAAGCACAACACACCAATAGTAGTCAATGATTGCGATTTGAGCTCGACTGCAATGGATCTCTGGTCAGATACACCAAGTTGAATAGTCCTGGCAAACGTCTAGAGAACTCGAAAGCATTTCAAAGTCCTAAACCAAGAAGGGACTTTGTCATTTTTGTTAAGAAAAAGCCACCTCTCCACAGGACAAATCTGAAATTGTACATGTTGCATTGGAACTGCCAGTCCGCTACCTTCTGCAGGTTTGTCTATCTAAGGCTCTGGAGCTTTTGAAGTTTTTGCTTAAACTTCATAATTGCCAATACAGAAAGGGACTTTGTATTTTTTTCAGAGATAGTGAAGCCTTTCATGAGGACACATCTGAAATCCAAAACAACGCACTGGAATTTCCAGTCGGGCACTTTTTACAGTAGGTCCCTTTGGCTCTAGGTCTCTGGAGAAAAGGTTTTCAAAAGTTTCCAGACCTTTTGCTGGTGCCCAAGGAAGCATAGGAGTGCAGTTCTAAGCTCCCCAGGACCTCAGCAAAGGGGGCACCTAGAGACTCTCATGGCGCCAGGCAGAGGTGACCAGCATAGTCCAGTCCAAGTTCCAGTTGCCATGATCAGATGGAAAATACCTCTTGTGACTTTTTGCGTCCCTGTAGTCACACAGGAGGTCAGCCAACGGACCCTTGGGGTCCACTTCTTTGTCCTGAGTAGAAAGAAGAGCATGCCCAGTCCTTTGGTGCTCCTCAGAGGTCACAGATGGTAGATACATTTGTCTTATGTTCTTCTGCAGGTCCAGAAAGTATAACTAGGGGTGCCTTCTGGTGCCACATTTATGCCTGGCACCTGTTACTGGTTGGAGGTGACTCCTGGGCACTCCCTAACCAAGGGAGTAAAGCTTCCAGGGGGAAGCCCTATCCACTTTTGCAGCAATTAGTGTTTGCCATACTACATGCAATCCCACAGTCCCCCGCACACTCAAAATCCAAGAAGGGGAAACCCTTCTCCACTTGTGCAGAGCTTATGTGGCCACCCAGAGGTGTGGCCAAAGTAATCTGTAGTCCCATCCTCTGTGATCACTCAGAATTGGTACTGGAGGTAGTGTCTCCCCTTTGGGTTTGGTGCCAGCTAAGAGAATCTTCTCTCAACTCCTTGTAGCTGTGGTCACGCAGCGAGCAGTTCCACGGATAAATGTGTGTTAAGTTTAAGCAGCACTTTATTAATGTTTTTGTGCTGCATGAAAACTTTACACATTGGCTCTAAGTTAAGCTTAATTGCTTTTGTGTCAAGCTACCAAAGGGTTAAGCACAGGTTCATTTGGAGTCACTCCAACAGGAATTGTGGTTGCTGCTTGAGAAGGGTTTCACCCCCCCCCCCACCCAACCAGTACCCCCATTTCCTAGAAAGTGCCTTAGAGAAATCCATGTGCGCTAAACAAGAATAAGCGTTCATGCTGTGAGGGTGGGTAAAGGATTCTCAGACAGCATGAATGTTCTCACCCAGTCTGTAATTCATCAGGTCCTATGTTCATACCAGAATGCAAAGAAAAATGCAAGACTGGACCAGACAAGGTGAGAGCTCGAAGCTTCCACCTACCTATGGTTGAGAGGATGTAGCTACACCTGCATCTCACAGTCTTTGGCCCCGTATTGTGAAATTAGTGAACAAGGTCTTACAATATAAAGTTTGCTGCAGTGAGATACTTTCTTTGAAATGCACGGGGCTGGGGTGTATAGAAGGTGCATTCATAGCTGTACACAGATTCAATTCGCATCAGGACTCTTACTCTAGAACAAAACAAATAAATAATCTTACTAAATATATGGAAGTTTTGCGCTTGGATTCAGCCCAGCTTGTGGCATCGACACTAATTATAAGCACTCGCATCCTTCCCTCTGTCCCCTCGGACATACTGTAGTTCTAATGGTCCTGAAACATCCTTGATTACTGATATTTTCATGGCCTGCAGGTCACAAGTCGAAATCCCAGCAGGTGATTGAGCCTGTCGACCTGCCAAGATCAATAAATTGTGTATAAGTAAACCAGGTAACAGAAACAATTGTTCTGTACATTGCCTTTATATGTTTAAATCTGTGACAGGCTCACTATAGCAAACAAGCTATTAGTAATTACACAGGAATGTTGGCCTGCGTACTTTAGGTTTACTAACCGTAGGTTGCTTTACTGGTGCAGATGCCCTGATCCTGAGTTTTAATGACAACTTGGTTTAGCCTATGGTGTCTCTGTAGTTATTAGGATTTTTGACTACTGACATGCTGGATCTGTAATTGTAATGCTTCTTTCCTAGTGTATTGATATTTCGTGCCTGTGATTGTACTCACCACGTAGAATCAAGTGCCCTAATCCTTTTTTTAATGTATTTATTGGGTTTTTATAGTAATGTGTACATAGCATAACAAACAAAGCAAACAGGACCTAATAAAGGAAAAAACAGAGAGGAGGACAAACAGAGTCGTGGAATGAGGTCTAGTCCAATACAAGAAGCAGGAGAGAGCAGCATCGCAGAAAACCCAACCGCAGGTGGAAGTCGTACAACATAATTTCCGCAACACATGAAATGCACCTCTACGTCAAGCCTCTGAAGCTAGATAGTCCTGTGACCCTGCGATACACAGGGCGCACAATGCCCCATGAAGCACTAAGCGGACAAGGGCCCTAAATTTTCATGGCATTTGGGTTCTGGCCTGCTAATGCTGACTGTATACTTCTAAGCAAGGGCTGGACCCACCATATTTTGTTTTGACCCAAGTACAAACAAAAACGTATGACCATCTGTTAATGGCTAGCAGTGTCCTTGGTAAGTTTGGAGGTGCAGCCACTGCTCAGTATGCCTTGGCACAGGTGGTGTCACACTTCCCGGACCATCCCAATAATGATCATTCACTATGGGTAGCAGAATTAGGCAGCTTGTCACAAGTGCCCCTCGCAAGAGCAGTAGCAAGCCACCGGTCATGATAGTCTGCACTATACTGCTGTTGGCAGACAGGTTCAGCCAGCCAACCTGAGAGCCAGACCTGCTCCTTGGTGCTGTGGTGTACCAGAAACCAAGAGGAGTGGGAGCAGTATCCATGCATGCCACGGTGAAGGAAATATTCAGCTTCACAGATCCTAGTTGCCACAGTCGCAAAGGCGTGTCCTACCACCTTCTACATCATTCAGGTTGAGGAATAAGCCGCAGCTGTGGTCCATTGAAAATGCTCTGCAAGAGGTCATCATGCTAATTGCCATTTCAAAATTTTGAATATCCTGCCTCTCTTTTTATGGTCACATCATGTTGGCGACTAAGGCAGACAGGTTTAAGTTAGCAGTGCCATTTTAGTGCAAGAAGACATACTTTCAAATTAGTGCTAGGTATCTGTTTTTTCATTCTCACTACTTAACTGGAAACAGTATAAATGTTGGTGTTTCTACAGATTTATAATGGTTTGAGGCATTTTGAGTCCGGTCTATACTGCTAAATGTTCGCGGCTATCTCTCCTCCTAGCCCGCATTCCCCAGAATTTGTTTTTTCTGCATCCATAACAGAGAGCACGCTATGCCAGGCCATGCCACATCACCTATGTCACGTAACTTCAGCATCCATTATCAATCCCACAAGACCAGCCTGTTGACCCTCTTGCATTTTGTGGCCCATCTCAACTTGCTGAGAACTCTCTCAGCAGCTCAGAAGTCAGAAATGTGCCCACGTAGCGTTTCAGGAGACTCATGGATAACCAAGCAGGTTAAGCCTTTCCTTTTATGTTTGCCAACTTGTTCATTAAGCCAGCAACCTGGAAATCCACCTGTGATCTACTACCACTTTGGACAATGAATGGGCTCTGTCAGTACTCGGGGCTTGCTAAAAAAACAGAGAATGGTGGCTTTTTAGGGCGCAAGACGTGTACAATTATTCTTAAAATGAAAAGCGGTACCTAACTCAAAGGTCTAAAGAAAAGCCGAAAATAACTGATAATCACAATTTAGATTAGCAAATTAATGTGCCGGTACTTTAGCATGAACACATTATTATAAAGATACTTCACTGTAGTAAACTATAAGATATTAAAACGCATTGCCATGTTTATTAGACTACTAAAAAGTCCTTGTGAAAAGTAGCAGTCAAAAGTTGGGCAAGTGGCATTCCAGTTGACTGGTCTTGTTTCAATAGCATTCAGACTGCCTGGCAAGGTGACATATAACAGAGGCTCAGAACTATAGTCCTGCCCTGTGTGCAGCTCGGTGCATAGATCCACGAATAATGAACAAAGAAGCCAGCTCCTTTCCATTTGTGTGCACGAATCCATCAATTTATTTGTACAGCGCATGCCATAAACAAAAAAATCTACATACATCTCAGACATATAGCAGCATGTGGCCTGCTTCGAGGGAAAACTTTGCTGCCCGTTAGAAAATCCAATTTTAGAAAAAGAAAGAATTCTTTGATTCGAACCCTGGCATAAAGTATTCTGAAGGGGGCTTTGTAATCATAAACAAATGTAGCCAGCATCATCCCAAGTAGGGACCTCACAATCATGGGGAAAGATGAGCCTAAAGCAATTAGCATAGACTAGAACTCCCCGTGATGTAGTGAAATTAGCATGCTGTTTGATGTGAAGCAATTTCCAATCCATGATAAGCAAATGGACACCGCTCCACATAAATTAGCATGCTAATACTATTATATCTTTAGAAGTCACAGATGATGTCAGTTGCCAACCGCATGAATCCCTTACTAGCCTTTGACACAGTTAATCTGCATACACTCCATGCTATTCAATCTCAGGCCTATACCGGGAAGAAAGATACTTAAATACAGAAAGCAGTGTCACTTAGTATTTCCGGCACGGAAATACATATGTGCGTGATGACGCCTGTGCGAATGCAGACTCTGTGATTTCTTCGAGCAGTGGTTCAGTAATAAATGCTTTATCCT
Organism: Pleurodeles waltl; assembly: GCF_031143425.1. NCBI lineage: Eukaryota > Metazoa > Chordata > Amphibia > Caudata > Salamandridae > Pleurodeles > Pleurodeles waltl. The sequence continues at coordinate 187,499,940 of NC_090444.1, read as the reverse complement.
ATCGGTCATCACTGTGGCCTCTAAGGGGAGCTTCCCCTAAACTCATCTTTGCAAACCATCTCGAGGCTATGGGCTCAATTGCCAGTTGGGCAGGTAATTCTGGTCCGTGTGTAAACTCCTGTTAACGCACAGGATGTAATTACGTATTTGGTTTTATTTAACACATCCGATAATTACCGGATGCGTTGAATCACCCAACATGCGTTAATTTCATCAGGTCAAAATTACCGAAATTTAACAGGGGAAATCATATGGTATTTGCCATATAATGCGCATTTTGGTGCCTTAAACAGCAAAATCCACGTTATTCCCTATAAAATCATAATAGGTGTTATTTCTTGCACCCATTAAATAATATTAAACAAAAATGTCCTGAGCACTCAAAGTTCAAATGAAAGTCAATGTGGCACATTTGACTTTCACTTGAACTTTGAGTGCTGAAAACTTTTTTGTTTATCAGCAATTAACCCCTAACTCTGAGGGTTATGTTTGGGGTTGTATGGTAGCCAACGCTCTGTACTAGAACACCACTTCATTGTTACTAATTGCCCTTTTCAAGCTTTTCAAGTTCCCTCATAGCATCGGTGAGCACCTTGTATTTGGACTGGCTACCTTGTTCCAATGAGTACCAATAAGTAACATACCTGTGTTACTGTTATTTATCAGGGGCTATAAATAAAGCCTCAACTTGTAATCAGCCCTAAGAAGGAATCTACCTGCAATATGGAAGCATCTCGTTGAACACTGAATGAAAAACCTGGATAGGCCTAACACATTATTGTATTGCAAAGTATGCTTTTTGAACAGAAGGGTGGTCGTCCCCCCTGTTATTATTAATAGGCTTTGCCACTTCCTACCTTCCCCTCCTCATTTTTTAAATCAGAATGATGTTCCCTATTGCCTTCTCCCATTTCCTGATTTTTCTAATTTTGCTACAATTGACTCCATCTCTCTTCAACCAAATGTTAGCATGACAATATTTGAAGGAGCCGTGTTGAAATATTTTATCTGTATTTTCTAAATATTTAACATACTTTGTGGGGAACTAGTTGCTGCCACCAGATTGAAATTGCTCTGTGTGCCTCATGCACAGTAAGGTTATTAGCAATGGACTTCTCTGTGGAGTTCTCTTCCACCAGAAAATCGCTACCATCCACGACAGCTTCAACACCGGTCCACCGCCAGACCCCACCCCCGACGTCTCCTCCCGCGACTGCCGCCTCACCGCCTGGACCCACGTGGACGAGGCAGAAACCATAACAACCATGAACACCATCCACTCAGGCTCCCCCACGGACCCCTGCCCACATCATGTTTTCAACTCAGCCAACGCCACCATCGCCCCCGAACTCCGCAAGATCATCAACCTCTCCTTCACTTCTGCCACCTTCCCGGACAGCTGGAAACACGCAGAAATCCAACCCCTCCTCAAAAAACCCAAGGCCGACCCCAACGATCTCAAAAACTTCCGTCCGATCTCTCTCCTCCCTTTTCCAGCGAAAGTCATCGAGAAGAACGTCAACACTCAGCTCACCCACTTCCTCGAAGACAATTCCATCCTGGACCCCTCACAATCCGGATTCAGACGAAACCACAGCACTGAGACTGCTCTCCTCGCCGCCACAGATGACATCAGACATCAAATGGACAACGGCGAAACCTCAGCCCTCATCCTCCTCGACTTATCAGCCGCCTTTGACACCGTCTGCCACCACACCCTACTGACCCGCCTCCAGGAAGCCGGCATCCAAGATAAAGCCCTCCACTGGATCTCATCCTTCCTTTCCGACAGAACGCAGAGAGTCCGTCTCTCCCCTTTCCGCTCCAAAGCCACCAACCTCATCTGCGGCGTCCCCCAAGGATCCTCCCTCAGCCCTACGTTGTTCAACGTCTACATGGCCCCCCTCGCTCAACTGGCCCGCCAACATCATCTCAGCATCATCTCCTACGCCGACGACACCCAGCTCGTCCTCTCCCTGACCAAAGACCCGCTCACCGCCAAAACAAACCTCCACGAGGGACTAAAATCCATCGCCGATTGGATGAACAACAGTCGCCTGAAACTCAACTCCGACAAGACGGAAGTCCTCATCCTCGGGCGCACTCCCTCGGCCTGGAACGACTCATGGTGGCCCTCCGTCCTCGGACCCCCGCCCACGCCTGCCAGCCCCGCAAGAAACCTCGGCTTCATCCTGGACTCCGACCTCACCATGTCCAAACAGGTCAGCGCCGTCTCCTCCTCCTGTTTCAACACCCTTCGAATGCTCCGCAAAATCTTCAAGTGGATTCCAACAGAAACCAGACGCACTCTACACAGGCATCCCAACCAAAGACATCAAACGACTCCAACGTATCCAAAATGCCTCCGCCCGACTGATCCTCGACATACCCCGCCGAAGTCACATCTCCCCTCACCTAAAGGAACTCCACTGGCTCCCGGTAGACAAGAGGATCACCTTTAAACTCCTGACCCACGCTCACAAGGCACTTCACAACACCGGACCCTCCTACCTCAACACCAGACTTAACTTCTACACTCCAACACGTCAACTCCGATCCGCCAACCTCGCCCTCGCCATCGTACCCCGAATCCAGCGCAAGACATCCGGTGGCAGATCCTTCTCCTTCCTCGCCGCCAAGACCTGGAACTCTCTCCCCACATCTCTTCGCCAGACCCAGGACCTCCTCGCATTCAGAAGGCTCCTCAAGACCTGGCTCTTCGACCGCTAAATCAGCAGCGTTCCCCCCCCCCCCCCCTCAGCGCCTCGAAACCCTGACGGGTACATAGCGCGCTTTATAAATGCTATGATTGATTGATTGATTGATTGGAGGTTAGGGGAATTTTCATGTTATCAGTGGCTTTTCTTTGTGCCCATGTGTTAAGTTCCCCTGTCTAAGCACTATGGCTGTCTCTAGATAACACAATAAAATAAATCTCTACTAAGGGCATGAGTACAAGCAATTACATTAAGTCCAACCAATCTGTAAACCCCTGAATTATGAGTTTGGTTGTAAATGACGCATCTAATAATTATTAAATGCGTTAAATACCTCAACTGTTGTTAAATTTCTGCAGGTCAAACTTGACAAAATTTAACAAGGGAAAATTATACGGTATGTACCATACCATGAGGATTTTGGTGCGTTAAACATGAAAATCCTCATGCTATTTCCCACAAACGTGTAATTTGTGTGTTCTTTATGGCACCCAATAAAAAATGCACCCTTTGGTATAATTATTTGTCAGGTGTGATAAACCCCTGATCATGCTCTAGCAGACTGTAGAGAAGTAGGTATTTGCCCATATGATAATTGATCAAATACAGGTTTGCAAGCGCACATTTGCGGGAAACAGCCTTAACAACATGGCTCAAACCACGCTATGCCTTTAAAGCGAGGCCCGAACCACGAATATGTCTTTACAACACATTCCTTAACCACGCAAGTCATTACAATGACTTGCCTTAGGGAAAGTGTTGTTGGACTGATGTTGGACTTTATGTCCAACACTTTCCCTACTGTGGCGCAGACTGGAGTTGGAATAGTAAATTATACTATTCCAAACTCCAGCGCTTTCCCCAAGGCAAGTCGTTGTAATGACTTGCATGGTAAAGAAATGCGTTGTAGGGACGCATTCGTGGTTTGGGCCACGTTCTGAAGGCAGGCGTCGTAAATGCCTGTGTTGTTCCAACACACAACCCACTATTGCTGCTTGAATCATGCCTTTTTATGTTTGGGCAATATAAAATACCAACAAGTTGAAGCAATTAAAAGAAGACAAGTCAGCTATTAAAGGGCATAGTACCCTAAACATTCAAGTTTTTTACACATTTCTGTAAATTCTATTTGTCCACTGCAGTATACCCAATTATTAGTGAACGCAAATAGCTGCCCAGACGAAAAACGCTCTGTGTAGCTCGTTCATGAGCACCAAACCAGGGTTTTAAATTTTTATGCTCACTGGTAACCAGTGGGAACCCCTCAAGGCAAGTCTAGATGGATCATGTCCACTTTTGGTCCAGAATATAGGTGGATTCTCAGGGCTTGTTAGTGCGGTTGATTGTGTGAACAGAAAGGATAAGGCGGTTGCTCTAGGGTCTCAGTCAATGTAAATAGGGAGATCCTCAGTGGACATACATGTTTGTCAATTTCACTGAGGTAGGGATCCAGAAACCATGCAGTAACTTTTAAGTGACTTGCCTGTAGATCACCATAGGGCAGGGGAAGCACACTCTCCAGAGACTTACCGTCCCAACATATGCCCCCCCCAGATCAGAATGGCTGGTTCTTACTCCCAGTGGGAGAAGCCCGGTCAACTGATTGCCATGTTGTTGCACCTAGATAAGACCTGTTTCAGGTCCTGAGCTCGCCCCCCACGACCGCAGCACCAACCTGCTGCCTCCTGCCTCTGTCCCCCGACCACGCTGCTGTTTGCGTGTTCGAGGCCCTCCTCCACCCGCAGGCATCCTCCTGCGCCTCATCCCTGGGGTCTAGTGGGCTCTGACTAGCTTCACTTGACCCGTGTGCAGCTTTCCGCCGTCCTGTAAGTTGTTTTTCTCATTTTTCTGCGCCTCGCCTCCGGCGCTTCTGCCCCCGTTGTGCCCCTCTGATTGCTGTTTCCCGATCGTGTACTGTGCCATTACTGTATTTCATACTGTGTGTTTTCATATTGTGACTGCCTTTAATTTCGCTCGATTTTTTGTGCCTTTTGCCCCTTGTGCGCTCCCCCTGCTCTCCGATCCCTGCCGCTGCCTCCCTGCGGCCCCGCCCCCCTCGCGCCCCCATTCGCCGCTCCCTCCCGCCTCCCGCCTCCCAGCTGCTCCTCCCTCCCCCCTCCCTTCTTAATGGCTGGCGCTGCGCGTCGCGAGTGAGCGACCTCTGACCTGTTTCAGGTCCTGAGCTCGCCCCCCACGACCGCAGCACCAACCTGCTGCCTCCTGCCTCTGTCCCCCGACCACGCTGCTGTTTGCGTGTTCGAGGCCCTCCTCCACCCGCAGGCATCCTCCTGCGCCTCATCCCTGGGGTCTAGTGGGCTCTGACTAGCTTCACTTGACCCGTGTGCCGCTTTCCGCCGTCCTGTAAGTTGTTTTTCTCATTTTTCTGCGCCTCGCCTCCGGCGCTTCTGCCCCCGTTGTGCCCCTCTGATTGCTGTTTCCCCGATCGTGTACTGTGCCATTACTGTATTTCATACTGTGTGTTTTCATATTGTGACTGCCTTTAATTTCGCTAGATTTTTTGTGCCTTTTGCCCCTTGTGCGCTCCCCCTGCTCTCCGATCCCTGCCGCTGCTTCCCTGCGGCCCCGCCCCCCTCGCACCCCCATTCGCCGCTCCCTCCCGCTTCCCGCCTCCCAGCTGCTCCTCCCTCCCCCATCCCTTCTTAATGGCTGGCGCTGCGCGTCGCGAGTGAGAGACCTCTGACCTGTTTCAGGTCCTGAGCTCGCCCCCCACGACCGCAGCACCAACCTGCTGCCTCCTGCCTCTGTCCCCCGACCACGCTGCTGTTTGCGTGTTCGAGGCCCTCCTCCACCCGCAGGCATCCTCCTGCGCCTCATCCCTGGGGTCTAGTGGGCTCTGACTAGCTTCACTTGACCCGTGTGCCGCTTTCCGCCGTCCTGTAAGTTGTTTTTCTCATTTTTCTGCGCCTCGCCTCTGGCGCTTCTGCCCCCGTTGTGCCCCTCTGATTGCTGTTTCCCCAATCGTGTACTGTGCCATTACTGTATTTCATACTGTGTGTTCATATTGTGACTGCCTTTAATTTCGCTCGATTTTTTGTGCCTTTTGCCCCTTGTGCGCTCCCCCTGCTCTCCGATCCCTGCCGCTGCCTCCCTGCGGCCCCGCCCCCCTCGCGCCCCAATTCGCCGCTCCCTCCTGCCTCCCAGCTGCTCCTCCCTCCCCCCTCCCTTCTTAATGGCTGGCGCTGCGCGTCGCGAGTGAACGACCTCTGACCTGTTTCAGGTCCTGAGCTCGCCCCCCACGACCGCAGCACCAACCTGCTGCCTCCTGCCTCTGTCCCCCGACCACGCTGCTGTTTGCGTGTTCGAGGCCCTCCTCCACCCGCAGGCATCCTCCTGCGCCTCATCCCTGGGGTCTAGTGGGCTCTGACTAGCTTCACTTGACCCATGTGCCGCTTTCCGCCGTCCTGTAAGTTGTTTTTCTCATTTTTCTGCGCCTCGCCTCCGGCGCTCCTGCCCCCGTTGTGCCCCTCTGATTGCTGTTTCCCCGATCGTGTACTGTGCCATTTCTGTATTTCATACTGTGTGTTTTCATATTGTGACTGCCTTTAATTTCGCTCGATTTTTTGTGCCTTTTGCCCCTTGTGCTCTCCCCCTGCTCTCCGATCCCTGCCGCTGCCTCCCTGCGGCCCCGCCCCCCTCGCGCCCCCATTCGCCGCTCCCTCCCGCCTCCCAGCTGGTCCTCCCTCCCCCCTCCCTTCTTAATGGCTGGTGCTGCGCGTCGCGAGTGAGCGACCTCTGACCTGTTTCAGGTCCTGAGCTCGCCCCCCACGACCGCAGCACCAACCTGCTGCCTCCTGCCTCTGTCCCCCGACCACGCTGCTGTTTGCGTGTTCGAGGCCCTCCTCCACCCGCAGGCATCCTCCTGCGCCTCATCCCTGGGGTCTAGTGGGCTCTGACTAGCTTCACTTGACCCGTGTGCCGCTTTCCGCCGTCCTGTAAGTTGTTTTTCTCATTTTTCTGCGCCTCGCCTCCGGCGCTTCTTCCCCCGTTGTGCCGCTCTGATTGCTGTTTCCCCGATCGTGTACTGTGCCATTACTGTATTTCATACTGTGTGTTTTCATATTGTGACTGCCTTTAATTTAGCTCGATTTTTTGTGCCTTTTGCCCCTTGTGCGCTCCCCCTGCTCTCCGATCCCTGCCGCTGCCTCCCTGCGGCCCCGCCCCCCTCGCGCCCCCAATCGCCGCTCCCTCCCGCCTCCCAGCTGCTCCTCCCTTCCCCCTCCCTTCTTAATGGCTGGCGCGCCAGAGGCGCGCCAGAGGCAAGCCGGTCTGCGCCCGTCCGCGCCTGGACCGCGCCCAGCGCCACCCCCCCTGGTCCTCGCGCCCCCCGCATCCCCTGCATCCGCTACTCAACCAATGAACTCCACGCAATCAACCCCGGCCCCTCCGCAGAGTGCTTCCTTGCAACCCCGAAGCACACAAAAGGACCTTTCTCCTGCCGCACCTGCAACTTCTCCTGCGACAGAACGGCGAAGCCAACAACAAGAATTTCCAACACCAACCACCTGAACTGCATCCTCATCAACACACGCTCCGCACGAAAACACGCCATCGAACTCTGGGACTTACTCGACACCACCTCCCCTGACGTGGCCTTCCTGACCGAAACCTGGTGGAACGACTCCTCGGCCCCGGACATCGCAATCGCCATACCGTAGGGATACAAAATCACCAGAAGAGATCGAACCAACGGAATCGGCGGCGGAATAGCCATCGCCCACAAATCTACCCTCAAAATCCACACCCACACGGACGACACCCTCAAGACAGCCGAACACCTCCACTTCCAGATCCACACGGACCCCAACACGACCCTCAGAGGAACCCTCATATACCGCCCTCCAGGACCAAGAGCCCCCTTCAGCGACACCGTCGCCGACCTCGCGAGCACCCACGCCCTCGCTTCTCCAGACTACATCCTCCTGGGAGATCTAAACTACCATCTGGAAAATAACAACGACGTCAACACCGCATCACTGACCTCCAACCTCCTCAACCTCGGACTCCGTCAACTGGTCAACACTCCCACCCACATCGCCGGACACACTCTTGACCCCCTCTTCACCTCAAGCAACCACATCTCTTTCAGCCACACCTCCGAACTCCACTGGACCGACCATCACTGCGTCCACTTTTCCTATACGAAAATCACCGAACACCACCGCATCCCTCTACCTCCTCACCGCCGCTGGGGAAAAATCACCCAAGACCAACTAACCAGCACCCTCGTCAAAAACCCACCACCCGACTCAACCGACCCAAGCACCGCCGCCATCAACCTCCATCAATGGATCCTCAACTGCGCCAACACCTTAGCCCCACTCAAGAAACCCACCGCCAACCAAGGAAAGAAAAAACCAGCCTGGTTCACAGACGAACTGACCGCCTCCAAAAGCCTCTGCCAGAAGCTCAAGAAGAAGTGGATCTTAGAGCGCACACCCGACAACCTCGCCTCCCTCAAAGATGCCAACCGTGAACACCACCAACGGATCCGAGTCGCCAAGCGCGCCCACTTCACTGAACGCATCAACAACAACGCCCACGACTGCAAAGAACTCTTCGGCATCGTGAAGGAACTCTCAAACCCCAACGCCAACTCCAACGACATCCCGCCCTCCCAGAAACTCTGCGACGACCTCTCCACCTTCTTCCACCAGAAAATCACAACCATCCACGACAGCTTCAACGCCACTCCGCCGCCAGACCCCACCCCTGACATCTCCACAGACGCCTGCCGCCTCACCGCCTGGACCCACGTGGACGACACCGAAACAATAACAACCATGAACACCATCCACTCAGGCTCCCCCACGGACCCATGCCCACATCACGTGTTCAACAAAGCCAACGCCATCATCGCCCCCAAACTCCGCAAGATCATCAACCTCTCCTTCGACTCCGCCACCTTCCCAAACAGCTGGAAACACGCAGAAATCCAACCCCTCCTCAAGAAACCCAAGGCTGACCCCAACGACCTCAAAAACTTCCGACCGATCTCTCTCCTCCCTTTTCCAGCAAAAGTCATTGAGAAGATCGTCAACACACAGCTCGCCCACTTCCTCGAAGACAACTCCATCCTAGACCCCTCTCAATCTGGTTTCAGACAAAACCACAGCACCGAGACTGCACTCCTCGCCGCCACAGATGACATCAGAACTCAAATGGACAACGGCGAAACCTCGGCCCTCATCCTCCTCGACCTATCAGCCGCTTTTGACGCAGTCTGCCACCGCACCCTACTGACCCGCCTCCATGAAGCCGGCATCCAAGATAAAGCCCTCAACTGGATCTCATCCTTCCTCTCCGACAGAACCCAGAGAGTCCGACTCTCCCCTTTCCGCTCCAAAGCCACCAACCTCATCTGCGGCGTCCCCCAAGGCTCCTCCCTCAGCCCCACGTTGTTCAACGTCTACATGGCCCCCCTCGCTAAACTGGCCCGCCAACATCACCTCAGCATCATTTCCTACGCCGACGACACCCAGCTCGTCCTCTCCCTGACCAAAGACCCACTCACCGCCAAAACCAACCTCCACGAGGGACTAAAAGCCATCGCCGAGTGGATGAACGACAGCCGCCTGAAGCTCAACTCCGACAAGACGGAAGTCCTCATCCTCGGGCGCACCCCTTCGGCCTGGAACGACTCCTGGTGGCCCACCGACTTCGGACCCCCACCTTTAAACTCCTCACCCACGCTCACAAGGCTCTACACAACACCGGACCTACCTACCTCAACTCCAGACTCAACTTTTACGCCCCCACTCGTCAACTCCGCTCTGCCAATCTCGCCCTCGCCATCGTCCCCAGGATCCAGCGCAAGACCTCCGGCGGCAGATCCTTCTCCTTCCTCGCCGCCAAGACCTGGAACTCTCTCCCCACCTCACTACGCCAGACCCAGGACCTCCTCACCTTCAGGAGACTCCTCAAGACCTGGCTCTTCGACCGCTAACACCTCACCCACCCCCCCCCAGCGCCTCAAAACCCTGACGGGTACATAGTGCGCTTTACAAATGAAATGATTGATTGATTGATTGATTGCCTAAACCTCAAAGAATAAGATCTGGAATGAAATTGGTGTAAAATAGATTGCATTCTAGTTTGCATTTGAAACTAAATTAATGTATTTTATATTCTGCGTCAGATATCTAAGACCTGAACTACTTCAGATCGCCCTAAATAAATGCAGTCCTCTTTTCGTGGTGCTCTACAAATTGTTACACTCTTGTGCCTTGAACAACAAAGAAAACAGGCATTATTTTCTGAATTTATAAATTGCATATCAGAACATAGTAGGCTTCACTGAGCAACATGGGTGTAACTATGTAAAACGTTTTTGATAAGCAAGGCAGACATTTTGAGACTATACTGCAATGTTTACTATTAAGTAGCTAAGGTAAAAATAATTTCAGATTTTCGGTTAGGTTTACACTTTACCCTTTCACAAAATCTTTTCTTTGTTTTGAGAAGATTGCTAATGAGAAAGAACTGGTCTAGGGGTTCTTACTTCTACATTTTGCTTTTATATTTATTAGTTTTTTTATAATAAAAAAGACGGAAGCCTTTCTGTAATTTTACTAAATATCGGTTGATATTTTCTGTGAAAACTAGTTCACATACACATATAGGAATTAATATGACAAATAGAAATCTGTCTTATACGTACTACAGGGACAGACAGTTCTCTTTATATAATTGACAGTGATATTTAATGACCAGTGTAGTTAGGAAATTACATATGCCCTAGATTTATCAACTTTTCTTTTTACTTTTTGCACTAGGTTTTCCAGTATATGGTACACCGCTATTGCAGTTCTGTCCTGTCAGTCTGTCCTGTCATAATTTTGAGACACCAGGCAGACCCTTAGAAATTTTGACAACTGTCATATTATCAAGAAACTGTTGCAGTTCGCACTGCCTTTAACAGTATGTACACTTTGTAGGGGCTCATATATTATTTGAAATATTGATACACCAGAATCGCCTCTGTAGCATAACGTTCCATAAAGGTAGTCTGTCAAACTGCAGCAGTGTTCTCCTATTTAGCAGGTTAATCAGACTCTAACTTTATATCTTTTTAAAAGGGGTGACATTTAATGCTATTCTTTTAGTCCATAAGCTATTTGGTCTAGAGCAAACAAATAATAAAACGGATTAGGATCATCTATTATACTTCAAAATATGTTAGTCAAGCAAATAGGATTTTTAAGCTATGGAAGATAAAAGACTACATCTTCCCAGGGGCGGCACCTCCATAGGGACGGAGGAGTGTTGCGCCTCCTTTGCCTGCAGCGGCAGCTGCAAACCTTTTCCCAAAGAACGATTATAAACTGTTTTTATGATCGTTCCTTGGGAAAAGGGGGCGGAGGAACGGGGGTGACGTGCACTGGGGGAGTACTCAGCACTCCCCCTCAGAGCGCATGTGTGTTTGGCCAGCCATCTCGGGCCGGCCAAACACACATGGGCACAGGGCTCTCTCCAGCCCAGCAACACAATTACTGGGCTGGAGAGAACCCTGCACAGACTCCCAGTCTGCCTGGAAATGCCCAGCCAGGGCATTCCCAGCCAATGGCGCTGGGCAGGCTGGGAGACTGTGCCTGCAGCACCAGCAAGACGGGAAGAGGCAGAGGAGCAGCGCGGCGTGGGAGCTAAGGGTAAGTGTTTTTTTTGTGTGTTTAATTTAATTCTCTCCCCCCGCTCGTGCGCCGCCCCGCCCCTTTCTGTTATCGCGAGCTGCGACTGCATCTTCCTGTGAGTTGTGGCTGAGCTCACGCACTTCCACAGCAGATATGATTAATAATCAGTAAATACGTTTCAGTAACAAATAGCTGACTCACCCTTGATAACTTACCACAATGAGCAAGGCCTTAATCAATGGAACGTTTGGTACAGATGCGTAAACACTGAAAGAACATTAAAATTAAGAAACACATGGATTAAAAATTCTAAATTAATTTAGTAAATGAGAGAAAACTGTTATACGTAAAATCACACAGTGAAGAATCGCTGATGCATGGTTTAATAGTTGATGTTTAAGCAAAAAGCCTTCCATAGTACAAGAAAAAATGGGGCCTACAATATCATTGTTAGTCTGTTGGTTACAGAACACCGGGATCTAGGAACTCTATGTGGTGGACCTTTCTGAAAGCAAGAACACATAGAAGGCAGTGGTTCTCCTGGATCAAAAGTTATGGAGGACAGGGACCTAGATCAACTTCACAGACAACCAATACTGCAATGTGATCAGTGAAACCTGGTGATGCATCACAACGTTCATATTCAGACTAGAAAATGTATGGAGGGCCCTATATCATCAACGGGCACAGGTTGAAGTTGTAGTAAATCAGGGTTGCACAATACCCGTTGCTGCTTTATTGTGGTGCGGTCGTAACCGTTAACCTCCTAGTCAAAAGTGCCAGTCAGGGCAAGCTGCTACAAGGTATCAGTGGATGTTGCATCTGTTTGAGTCAGTTTGACACTTTTTCCTGGTGTTCCAGAGATATAAAATATATATGTCCAAACATGTACAAACATTCTGCAACTTTTTCCCTAATATGACAAAAGTCTCCAAACTATCACAAAAGTGTTTATGGACATCCTGCAATGGGTTCAAGATGCAAGAAAGGTTCCATAAATCCAGTTCAGTACCACAGCAAATTGTCAAGTTACAAATTGTTAGACCTGTCATCCTTGGTGTGGTCTTCCCGTAATGTTTTATCTTTCTCCTTCCCATTACCTGAATTTCGTTTTTGTTGTTATTAGGACTCTGCACTTTATTGTGGCTACCCATTGCTAAAGTGCTTGTGCTCTCTCCTTTAAACATGGTACAATTGTCTACACCTGGTTAGCATATTTAATTTACTTATAAACCTCTAGCACATGGTACTACATGTACTCAGTGCCTGTAAATTAAATGCTACTTTTAGACCTGCTGCACTTATTGTGCCACCCCTTTAAGTAACCCTTAAAACATGTCTCAGGCCTGCCACTGCAGCCTGTATATCAGTTTTAAAATGCCAATTTGGCCAGCACTCATAGTGCCACCCGCTTAAGCAGCCCTTTAAAACATGTCTCAGGCCTGCCACCTCAGCCCATAGTTCAGTTTGAAAATGCCAATTCGACCAGGCAAAAGGAACCACGTACCAGACCTAAAACTTAATTTTTAAAACATATAAGTCACGCTTTCCCAGTCTAACTGGAGTTATTCTAAAAGTCAGTTCGCTGACACCCTGTTCTGAGCTACAGGGACATAGCAAGCTCTAGGGGCCTCCCTGCACCTGCCCAGTTAATCTGCTGTATCTGGACCTGTCTGAGCCCTGTTGGCCCCTGCTAGAGTGAGTCCTTAATTCCCAGGAGGTGCCTCCCGAGGTCCCGGACCCTTGGCTGGTATCAGAATGCACTCCTCTGGAAGAAAAGGGCAAATCCTTAGGATTTGTTGTCTTCTAGGCTGTGAATGGGCTGGTGCACACCAAGATTCTACCACCCCTGACAACACCGAACGCAAAGCTCCGGTGAACCTTACTCCTCAGGCTACAGTGACCATCACCAACAGCCGGCAATATGAGATGTGCATTTCTCCCCACAGCAACAACGCCCTCCTTGACTGCCAATGTCAAGCTCCAGCAATGACTGTCTGCGACTAGATCTTTGTGCTACAGCGATGACCGTCCATGATGCAAGGCCTGCTCTTCGCACTATAGATATGCCCATCTCAACACTCCCTACTCTTTGCGGCCTCCTCCATAGCGAACCGGACTCTTTGCAACAGAATTTGAAAAAGTAACTTTTTCAGCATGACTAACCTGGTCCTTTTATCCAGCCTGTGCTCTATCATGGTCGGCCTGAACTTGTGACTTTCCCTTGGTATAGCACAATCATATGATTGAGTAGTGTTTTGTATTTCTAGGTGCTATATCTAAAACTTTGACATTTCTGAAAGTCTATAGCTCCAGTTCTACTGATTGGATTTTAGTAATTCTGGTATCAATTTACTTTTTAAAATATACTCTATTTTTTTTAATTAATTTGTAATTTTCTTGGGTTGTGCTTTCACTTTATTATTGATTGCGTGCTGCATAAATACTTTAAATATAGCCTCTAAGTTAAGCCTGACATTTTGTTGTGCCAAGCTACCAGAGGGTTAAGAACAGGTTAATTTAGTGACTTTTCTGGTTCACCCTGACCAGGATTGTGGTTGTTGCTTGAGAGGGGTTTTCACCCACTCAATCAATAGCTTAATTTCATACATAAATGGTTCATGGAATTTCTTTAAAGCAGTTCAAACTCCTTAAGTCCATGCAGCTAGTTTCACTCCTCAGATACAAGAATGAAGCTTCACACGCGCAGGCTCTAGGGCCTTCTAGTGGCTACTGGTATAATGGAGCTTCCTCTGTCACAAAAATCATTTGTATTCTGCACTTTCATGATGAATATCCCATGATGAAAGCAAGCCTCACTGGGCAAGACCTAGACTCCTGTCCAAGTGAGAGTTAAGAAGAATCCATCAACCCTAGATTTGAAGAAAGGTTTGGTTTCCGAGATTCAAGTCAAAAGTCTGGGACAGCTCTCCGCAGTACTCAGGCAAGCAAGTTGGAATACTTCAGCGTAGCACCAACTGTGACTATGTGGTTGCACGGTACCAGATCAAACACAAAGGTTAAGGCTGCATCACCGGTCAGATACAGGAACCAGGCTCATCCTGGCGAAAAATTTACCTTCTGCCTTAGAAACATTTTTGGAAAAAAGTGGTCTTTAATGAGTCCTTGCTGGGCAAGCTGCAAGCTGAAACCCACATGGGGCTTGACAGTGGCTGGCTTCTGAAAAGTGAGGTCCCAGTGCAGTAATTGACAAAGAGAGGATGTAGGGTTTAGCAATAAGCAAGTGTGGCTCCTCCGTAATAGTGGAGGAGCATCGTCCCCCTGCTCAGAGTCATGCAGTGACAAATAAAATGATAATAAAACAATGTTATTATCATTTTATTTGTCACTGTCTCTCTGACAGCCATGGAATCCAGGGTGGGGGTACCCTGCCAAAGAGAGGAGGAGTGATGGGCACTGTACAGTGCGCATGTCGGTTTGGGTGGCCATTTTAGGATGGCCAAACCGACATGCACACTTACATTTCTCCAACTCAGGTGTGCTGCACAACTGGATGGAGAGCGAGATGCCTCAGCAAGCGACAGACCAGTCAGCGCAGGCCAATCCTGGCACTGCTCTCATACTTGGTATTGCATGAGGGCAGCATCTAGATTGGGAGCCTGTGCTTTGTGTCCCAGTGACTGCCGGGAGAACGAGGAGCACAGAGGCGACCAGCGCCGGGACAGGAGCGGCAGGTACGTTTTTTGTTTTTTAATGATATAATTTAGGGGCAGCAGAAATTAGAAGTAGAATCTGATATTACAGGTATTCATATCCGTAGAGTGCATCTTATATTCGGGGTCCATTCTCTTCAGGAAGCCAACATAACACCTTGACTTGTGCTTCTTTCTTCCCATTCTTCATTCTCTCGGTCACCTCACTTTCGCTGCCCATGTGTGGGTGGAATGAAAGTATTGTGGGAAAATGTAACTACTGGATCACGGCCCTCTGCAATTGATTATCAAAGTGCTGCTGTTTTGAAATTGACTCCCTTTGTTTGAATTATCATTTAAAGTCAGTTATTTGGGCACTGTAGCCCCAGTCGAGAATATGTATAAAAATGGAAAATGAGGCATGACACAATTGGAGCCTATTTCAGGAAATAAGACCAGCTCCCTGTTTAACGTTATCGCAGATTTGAGGTTTGGATTTTCCTAAACAGAGTAAGGGATTTAATTTAACACATTTAAAGCCAAACTTTTCAGCCTCCTGCAGTAAACAAAGTCTTTTAAGTATTTTATTTTTATTATTTAGATGCAAGTGGTGAAGTAGCTCCTTGAAGCTCGCTTTCCAAATTGTACTTTTGGGCAACTATGGCAAACTTTTTTAGTGTGGAGCATGTGTTCATGGAGTCTGATCAATAGGACCCAGGTAGTCCCAGTACTGAATTACAGCTGTGTAGTGCAAAAAACAGGGATGGGTGGGGCAAACCTCAAAGATGGATTTGTTACGCGAGATAATGCACCTCCTAGATGAAGATGTTCCCAATTAGATTATGCCTTGCTGTTTTCTATGTCAGCTACAGAGGCATACTTATTTAAATGGCAAGAAGTGGAAGTTGAGCTATTAATCTGCTGTCCATTCTGTTCAGGATAGTTTCCACTGGGAAATTGCTAGGAGTCTGTAAGAGAGTTTTCTATTCAGCAAATTGGGTGATGAAGAATGATTTTGTTCTATTAATCAATCAATCAATCAGTGTATTTGTAGAGCGCACTACCACCTGTGAGGGTCTCAAGGCGCTGAGGGGGGGGGGGTGCTGCTACTGCTCAAATAGCCAGGTTTTGAGCTGCTTCCTGAAAGTCAGCAGGTCTTCGGTCTGTTGTAGGGGCAAGGGAAGGGTGTTCCAGGTCTTGGCGACGAGGTGGGAGAAGGATCTGCCTCCGGTAGTCGCTCTTCGGATGTGGGGGACGTTGGCGAGGGCGAGGTCAGCTGAGTGGAGTTGGCGGGATGGGGTGTAGAAGGTGAGTCGTCTGTTGAGGTAGGCTGGACCGGTGTTGTGGAGCGCCTTGTGAGCGTGGGTGAGGAGCTTGAAGGTTATATTTTAGTTGACGGGGAGCCAGTGTAGGTCTCTCAGAAGGGGAGTGATGTGGCTATGGTGGTGGGCATCGAGGATCAGGCGTGCGGAGGCGTTTTGTATGCGTTGCAGTCGTTTGAGGAGTTTGGCTGGGGCTCCTGCGTGGAGGGTGTTTCCGTAGGCAAGTTTGCTGCTGACGAGGGCTTAGGTGACTGTTCTTCTTGTATCAGTGGGGATCCATCTGTAGATCTTGCGGAGCATGCGGAGGGTGTTGAAGCAGGATGAGGAGAATTCTATTTGATGGCTTGCTTTTTCTCTGTGGGTGTAGCGAGGTAATGATTTAGACTTTGAAGAGAGGGCATTTCAGGAAAGTAGCCCCCCAGCATCCATCCCTATTTAAGATGTCTAGGTTATAAATACATCTTCCAAAAATGTGGATATTTCATGATATGTGAAAAGTGGAAGTAATGAGCGTTCAGACAAGGCACAAAAAGGAAAAGCACAGAATAAAGTGCCTACTGCATCTGTTGAGAGAAACATACCAAAATTTGCCCAGACCCTCCACTTCAATCCTGCTGCTGGAAAGCTCTAGTTGTGGGGTTGTGCTTGGATGTTTCTCGGGTTGCTTTCTACTGCCCACCTTCTACTTTGGCTTTTAGATACATCCTGGAACATAGCTGCTGGGGTGGCTGTTAGTGTGTTGAAGTATGCTTGTGCAGAGATTAAAGGAGGTGTTCCTAGTTTACCTGGATATTGCTTGGACTTACTTCAGAGTGACAGGAGGGAGAATGCGAGTCTTTTTTTGCCAAGTAAGAGAGTGTTTTACCCTGAGACATGCATGGAGAGTTGTAGACAGCGTTTGTTCCTTTGTTGTGGCCAGTTTTCTTTTCCATGTAGAAGAACGAATAAGAGGTTACCTATATCTGTCAACGTAATTAATCTAAGGCAGTTAGTTGCTGTGCTTGGAGACTTCAGCTTTGAGGGCCCATACTTTAGGTGAGATTCGAAGACAGAGAAACCCCAGAGGAAGGACAAGGCTATGACACAGGTTTAACTTGCAGTATTGAGGCCAGTTGGGATGGTGGTGCCTGTTCTATCAGCTGAGGGCACCAATGCTGGCCCTGTAGCAATAACTGTTGGCATGCAGAGGCTTTCTGTGCTGTCCAAATACAGAAATCTTAAAAAGGTTTTCAGAGAACTTATCTGCTCTTCACTGACCTTAGATGGAAGCTAGAATTTTTCACACTGATAGTTATAGGACACAAGTCGAGAGGACAAGCGGGTAGATGGCATCTACCCGCTATTTTCACAGGGTAGACCCAAACTACCCTTCCACTACTATGAGGTTGGGCTCCACAGAAATATGTTAAACGTGTCCCGGTGTTATTTTCAGACACCGGCCACATTTAGCAGTGCCTGCATGTTTTCTGCTTTCCTTTCACGCAGCAAAGTGCAGGGAGGATGGTTATCAGATTACAGCTGTGCACATAACAAAGGCCAAAGTTGAGCCATCAGGTCTCCTTTTGTTAGACTATCCTGGCTGGGAGCTATCAGAGCCTCACACCTAAATGGAAATGCAACTGAGGGTAAACCAAGGCTCTCAGCTTCACAGGTACTCAAGAGAAGCATACTTTTGACTTTGTTCAGTTCCTATATATAAGAGATATGTATGCACTGTGAGAATCTAAGATGCTTGTCTCAGTATTTACAAAAATAATTTAAATACCATT
The DNA here is from genome assembly GCF_031143425.1 of Pleurodeles waltl. Taxonomy (NCBI): domain Eukaryota; kingdom Metazoa; phylum Chordata; class Amphibia; order Caudata; family Salamandridae; genus Pleurodeles; species Pleurodeles waltl. The sequence goes on along the minus strand of NC_090444.1, from coordinate 187,481,831 downwards.
GTTTTGTTTTATTTATTTTAAAGCTCTATAGCACTGCCCTTCTTAATGCAGGATGTCAAAGCTCTTTACATCACAGGTACACATTATACATTGAAAATAAATCATCTAAGTATGTAAATCAATGTACAGGATGTGTTACATAAGACCGTAAGGGTTACAAGGTGTAGGAGTCACATGTCCTTCATAGCGCACTGTGTTTATTAGAAGGATTTGAATTTATGAACTGCAAATAACAAAATGATCTCTGTGTTAAAAGCAGTAACCCACTTACCTAGCTACATAAAATAAAAATGTGTCATCTGCATGTTACATGATGTGCTTTGCAGAAGACAAATTAACCCTCTATGCTACTTTGCTTCAAAACTGGGATTAAACAAAACACAGATCTCCAGAGCAAATACCTTAACATCCAGAGTTGTCTTCCCAGTATTAATGTTCTCTGAGATTTAGTTGGCACACACAAATCTCTGCAGCAGGTATTTTAAAAAGCAGAGTTTAAGCAGAACAGATTTACAGCTCCATTTCTCATTGCTGCTAATTTCTTTGTGGCAGGTTTAAAAAAAAACAAAAAAACAATGAATACATTGAGGCCCAGATTTTGAGTAGGGGTTGAGCCCCTTTGTAGCACAACTCAGACACAAAATCTCATTTATTGAATATTGTAATGTGCTCAAATATACTCATGATAGCCCTGGTAAATACATGTTTGAGGTCTTAAGATTTGATGTCACTTCTTGTGAAGTCACTTTCTGTGAGGTCGTGGGTTGTGATGCCACATCCTGTGATTCCATGTGCAATGTCACACGTGATGTCATGCAAGGTGATGTCACGCGCCATGAAGTCACTTGCATACAATCTAACATGGTTAGTCCCCCCACTTCCTTTTTAGGACTTGTGCTCTTGATAGTTATATGCACTACTTCTTAAAAGGACAAATAATCATGTTCTCAAATATTTCTATTAGGAAAAGGCAGGCTTATGTTACAGGGAAAAACCCTGAAATTGTTGCCTAAACTTCAGCAATTTGCCACTTTTCTAGGTAATTATCAGATGGGCAATACATTTTGCTGTCTTTGGCGAAATCACTTCCTTTCTTCAATCCAATTAGAAAATACCATCTCATATATTCTTTGCCCTCGTGAAAATTTTCTGTTTGAACTCAGGTGTGTCTCATTTATTTAGTAAATCAGAGTGATGACTACTGCTAAGAGGTGGTTTTCTCCATTGTCATTCTATAAACATGCTCCCGCTTTCTCACCCTTTCTTTCATTCATGTTCCCTAAACCCTGAACCTATGTTGACCTTCTCTTGTCATTATTTTTCTCCTTCAAGAGCACATCCTATACTATCCCATACAGGCCATTATTAGCAGTGTTTCAAGAATGTTTGTCAGCAGTTTCAATTTGTTTGCATAATTAACGCTTGTACAGCTGTCCGCCAATACCTCCCCAGTGTGGGTGTTGGCCATTGGCCGACACTGGGGAGACACTCAAGGCCTATGTAGTGTAGTGCATCAGAGGCAGTCCTATAATGTTTTTAAACTCTGGCTGCTTGGCAAGAGCTTCCTGAGCATGGCGATTTAATGACAATCAGCGCACAGTGCGTGCTGATGTCAGTACACTAAAGGGAAAGTAAAATGAGCCAATAGGCTTGTTTTACTTTCACTGCATCAGTGCTCAAGGAGCATATCTCAGCTCCCCGAGCCCTGACTGGGGTGGGAGAGGTATTGTTGGAAAGGGAAGAATTTCCCCTTGCCAATGATATCTCTCCCCAGTGAATCCCTGCTTGGAGATCGCCATAAGGAGACGCCCCTTGAGCAAGGGCTTGTTCTCCCTTCACCCCCGTACCTAATCAGTCTTTCTGTCCCCCCGGTGGGGGTGTCCGAAAGCCCACTAGCCACCAGGGTTGTTTTATAACATACTTATACGGGCTAGGGCTGCTCATTACAGGCATGACCATTCCCTCTCCCCCAGAAACTATAATGACAGTCTTTCTCCCACCCTTGGAGGGCAGCTGGGGTGCCCCCCCCAATCAAATCCTCCGAGACACAAGGATTTTAAAAAAAAACACAAAAAAACTGTATGGAGGCTGCCAACCATGGGCATAGCCATGCCTCCACCCCAACAACAGAGATAGTATTCATAGTCTTTATGCATCTTCTGGGGGAGGGGGCATATGGGAGTAATTACCTCCAATCTGCCCTCCCGGAGGGGGCAGAAAGCCTACTAGGCCTCATGGTCATTTTTTAAAGTAATTATAGGAGGTGGGGGCTTGGGCATGGACATGCTCTACTCCTAAAAAACTCACTTTCAATAAATATATTACTAAAGTATGATTTTGTAGTGTACTGTTATTTACAGACAGCACATTTTCAATTTAAATGGACACAAACTTTCCCACTAACATGCAGTGTTAGTTATAAAACTATATAGCACATAAAGAATGTTTGAAAATTGGGTTTCAGCAACAATATTTAATATTTGCACACCATCCATTAAAGTGTTGTGATTTGTTCTCATCCTATAAAAATCTTTTTTTTTACCACACAGTTGCAAAAATGTGCCATCATAACTACTGCAATATATTTTGAAATGTTTGTACACTTCACTTATTATCTATTTCAATGTTACATTAGAAAAAAAGCCTGAAATCTTACAGCCTTACATTTTACGCGCTTTGCAAATAACGATTGTCACACAGTTCATTTTACAAAATCCTCAAACTTCACAGTCAGAGAAGGAACAGTAAAGATAGGAAGACAAACTGACTTTTGACCTCTGTCTGAATGCCGAGCATGTGTGACAAGATAAAAACAAGATTTAAAGACATCTTCATTGCTCTTTCATTTTTTGAGTGAACAGAACACCTAGAATTTGTCAACTCGCCAGAAAGGGTGTGTATGTCCTAAAAACAGCTGGTCCTGATTTAATCTGACTCACCATAGCAAGTAGGCGAGTAGATTTTTCGAGGCCTGCCACCATAGGCATAGCCATGCTCCACCCCAAGAAGTTACATAGTCTTGATGCACCCTCTGGGGGGCGAATGGGGTAAATTACCCCCATTCTGCCTCCACAGGGGAATAGAAAGCCCACTAGAAGCAAGGGGATGTTTTTTAATGTTTTTCTTAAAGATAGGTGTGGGGACTGCCCAGCATTGGCATGGCTATACCTCACCCCATGTAAATGGGGAAACAGGCTATCTGTTCCCCCAAGGGCAGATGGTGTTAATTACCCCCAAACTGGCACCCCAGGGGGGCAGAAAGCCCACTAGATGCCAGGGCACGGCCATGCCCCCACCGCAACTAAATGCAGTAACAGTCTTTCTGCCCCCCTTGGGCGGCAGATTGTGGAAATTATCCTTGATCTGCATCCTGGGGGGGGGGGGGGGAAAGTCCACTTGAAAAGCCAGGGAATGTTTTATTCAGTATAGGTGGTTGGGGCTTCCCAACATGGGCATTGCTATGCCCCCATCTCAGGTAAATGGGACAGTCTTTCTCCCCTCCCGGGGGGGGCAGATAGAGCTGATTTGTCCCTCGGGGACAGAAAGTCAGTTAGACTCCAGGGAAAGCTTTTTTTAAATATAGAGGTGGAGGCTGCACACCATGAGCATGGTTATGCCCCCACCCCAATTGAAGGGGCAACAGTCCTTCTGCCCCTGGGGGCAGATTGGGGTAATTACCCCAGAACTGCCCCTCTGGGGTGCTGAAAGTCCACTAGATGCAAGGGATGTTTTTTTAAATATAGGGGTGTGGACTGCCCAGCATGGGAATGGCTAGGACCTCAACCCAAGTAACTGGGGCAGCAGTCATTCTGTCCCTGAGAGGGCAGATGGGGTAATTACCCTGATCTGCGCCCTAGGGGGCAGAAAGCCCACCTTATAGCAGTAAATATATATTTTTAATAAAATAATGGGGTAGGTCTTTCCCACCCTAGCATCAGGCCCCACGCTCACCCCTAAAACTTCAACACTCTTTCTGCTCCCTGCGGACTAAAGCATCCCATCCCAAAGGCAAGCAAGAGGACATTTGATTCTTTTGGGCGTTGTTTTTACATATGGACCAGAAGAGTGTGGCTAACTCCCAATATCATCCCACTTGCAATGGTGAATGGCTGCACTTTTTGGACTGCCATATAGAAAAACCTACCAGACCCAGAAGGTTCTGAAAACTAGACATTTAGGGGGGGTCCAGGGTGGTGTGCTTTGCATCCCACACCATTTTCTTACCCACAATGCCTCGCACCCTCGAATGTTGACTAAAAACACACATATTCCTCGCATTGCTGTGAGAAAAATGTCTGAAAACTGCGGGGAGCCACAAATTTCCTACCTCACAGCATTCCCCCACAGCCTCACGATAAAAATGACCCACTCTTCTGTGGGTGGGCCAAGAGACTTTGATGCAAAAGGCTCTACAGTGCTACTTGGAGAGATTAGCATTAGGAGACGCTGCAGGATTTAGGGCCGTGCTCGGCCGCCACCTATGGAAACCTACCAACCACAGATATTTTTGAAAAGTAGACAAACAGGGAATTCTTGGGTGATGTGCCTTGTGTGACTCCCATAAGAGTTTCTCATCCACAATGGCCTGCAAACCTCAAACTTTGCTCTAAAGCATGCATTGTTGTTTCACATTACTGTGACTGAAACTTCCGGAATCAGCTGGAATCCACAAAATTCCTAACACCCAGATTTGCCCTACCGATAAAAATGCTGCAACACTTGTGTGATAGAGTCTAGTGCCCATGACAGGAATGGATCAAACAGAGGTCAATAGGCATCCCCAAACTAGTTTTTAAATGCACAAGTGGAATAATGCTGAGTGGTAGGAATTTTGTGAACTCCTGCAGATTCTGGATGTTTTCATCATAGAAGTGTAGGTAACATGTGTGATTTCAGGCAAAGTTTGAGATTTACATGGTATTATGGGTAAAAAAAAAAAACTCAGTGGATCTACACCACCCTGGAGGGACTCCCCTAGTTGTCTAGGTTTTATACCTGTGCAGGTTTGCTAGGCTTCCATACGTCCCCCCCGAGTTAGGGCCCAAAATCCACAGCTACCCACTTTGCAAAAAACGGGTCAGTTTTGAGTGGAAAAATGTGATGTATCCATGTTGTGTTTTGGGCTGTTTCCTGTCGCAGGCACGAGGCCTACCCACAAAAGTGAGGTACCACCATTTGTTTTTCAGAAGACTTGGAGAAAGGCTATCTGGAAGGAAGTTTGTAGCTCCTCACAGATTTTAGAACTTTCGACCACAGAAATGTGAGGATTATTTTTAATCAAAGTTTGAGGTTTGCAGAGGATTCTGAGTGAAACAACCTGGTGAGTGCCACACAAGTCACCCCATCCTAGATTTCCCTAGATGTCTAATTTCCAAAAATGTGCAGGTTTGCTAGGTTTTCCCAGGTGCCAGCTGAGCTAGGGCCAAAATTCTACAGTTACCCACTTTTCATAAAACGGGTCAATTTTGAGTGCAAAACTGTGTTGTATCCATGTTGCATTTTGGGCTGTTTCATGTTACGGACTCCTGGCCTAATCACACAGGTGAGGTACCATTTTTATAAGAAGACTGAGGGGAATGCTGGGTGGAAGAGTGTTTGTGGCTCCCTGCATATTCCAGAACCTTCTCTTACAGTTATGTGAGGAAAATGTGTTTTTTGTCAAAGTTTGAGGTGTGAAATGGATTCTGGGTAAAACCATCTGGTGAGAGCCAGAAGGGCATATCAAGATTATTAACTAGCAACTGATTGGTTGAATTAAAAAGTCAAACATGCCTTCATTGTCACTTTCTAAAAAAATAATCAAGCTTTACACTACTGTGCTTTTAACGGGATGTGCGTTCTTCTACTTCTACATGTTCAAACAGCACACATTTTGTGTTACCATCACATTGTACTATATTAAAAAATGTTAAGTTGAGTATTCCAATGTTACTACAAAATTGACAATAAAATGACCGTTGTTACTTTACAAATATATGTTAAAAAGCCTACCCAGCTAAACATGTTGCATACAGATTAAATGTAAACAAAATAAACAAGCATTCCAAGAGCTGTATCACAGGATGTTTGGCTGGAATTCATGTTTATCAAGAGGACGCAGCCAACAGCCTCAGGTGGCATTTACTGGCCCAGCTCGCCAGTGGCACTGAGATGTGCAAGGAACAGTTGATCTTATGGCATTAGGTAGACTGATCATTAGGGTGTCTGTCCATTAGCAGTTTGTGTGATGTTGAGAGATCAGCAAGGACTGTCCACTGGTGGTCCGATGCTGCAGATGCGTAGGCTCCTCGATTATGGTCCTTGGCTGCTGAGGGGATTCCTCATCTGGAAGGGGTCCTTCTATTGTCAGCCCTGCACTACTTAATCCCGGGGTGTAGCTGAGTTTATCATCAAGTGTCTTTTAAACCCATGCTAGTGTACATCACTGTCACAACTGGCCTAGATGGCAAAAACCGTGAGTGAGCTGACATGGTGGTGTGCGTGGCCACATCTGAGGCGCACTGCGGAAATCAAGCACCGTCATATGTGTGACTGTACTTTCCCCGCAAAAAACTTGGACTGCCTCTCCATGCGTGAGCGTCACATTATGGATCTGTAGACTCCCTTTGGACCTCCACCCTTTGAAAGATGAAGGACGCAGCAGCGACAGACAAAACACTACAGCTCGTTTAGCCCTGTACTCTGCAGCAGACATTTGCAGTAAGCAGCGGCCACCAATATTACTTTTGCTAGAGCTCCTTATCTTTAATACCCCTGCGCCCGTGCTGAAAGACACAGCCGCCATTACAAGTTTCTTCAATACGTTATTTTTCAAAGCCATGGAGCGCTAAGGGGAGAGGCAAAAGCTAAATAGAAATTACTATGATTAGGTAACAGTGTGAACAATGTGACGAGCGCTTCAATACCGCCGATAAAGTTTGCGCTGTGTGCGCCATGGCTGCCGTAGAACGTGAAGGGGAGAGACAAAAGGAAAAAGTAGTTCACCTTTGCTAAAGTATATTGGCAATTGTGCAATAATCCAGGTAACAAGGTGGTAACAAACCAGTCTCAAGATAGGACAAACATAAAATATTTACCAACAACAGGGATGAATGAAAGTGATGGGCGTGAGGTGGGCATGGTTCCCCACAGATAGATTACAACGTGTCGGAAAGCAGCGCTTGCAGGATGCTATGCTTGACCTAAAAATGGGCTATGTTAGAAATTGGGACTCTAGTTGGCAGAGGTCTGCACCCTCTCCAAGTAGGGAGCACAATCCCAGTCAGGGTAAGTCACAACACAACCTAAATTGATACTGTGTTCACCCTCCTGTAGCTTGGCACAGAGCAGGCAAGTTTAACTTAGAAGGCAATGTATATAGTATTTGTGCAATAACTCATACAGTAACACAGTGAAAACACCACAAAAAGTACTCCACAACAGTTTAGAAAAATAGATAATATTTATCTGAATAAAATAAGAACCGAAAGGACACTAATCCAATATGCACAAGCCAAGATATCACTTCTTAAAGGTTTAGATTGAGTATTAATCCTTAAGAATCAGTGGTTGTATCCTTTTAACACACAGTACCTGGGGTGCGTATAAAATAACAATGCAGAGGGCCGCAGAAGAGGAAAGCTCGGAAAGTAAAGTGATGCGCCGGTTTTTCCGGTGCAGTGAAAGTGATGCGTCGATTTCTGGAGCGCAGCCTTAGTTTCTCACTGCGATGCTGGGATATTTTGATGCCCAGGGACAATGCGTGGAAAATCCAAAACACATTGTGAAAAGGCAACCGGTGCTGCGTCGATCTGGCAGGTGATACAGCGATTTTTCAGCCGCGTGACAGGCTTTGCGTTCAGAGTCCGGAAGAGCCCTTTGGGCAGCATGGCAGTCCCTTGACAGAGTCCAGTTGTAGTTCCAGAAGTGTCTTATTTGAGGGGTGACAGACCTAGTATATATACCCAAATGTGCCTTTGAAGTGGAGAAGACTTCAAAGAGTGGTTTTGAAGTGCACCAGTTCCCCTTTCAACCCAGCCCTGTCTGCCAGAAGATCTGTGGGGGTTTATCAGTTCTTTGTGTGAAGTCAGGCTACTAGCCTTTGAAGTGTAAGTGAGAGCCCCTCCACCGTTCCTGCCTAGGAAGACCTATCAGTATGTAGATGAATGCAGATGCAGCTGAGTGTCCTGTGTTTAAGGGTGCCTGGATGGAATGCACAAGGGGAGCTGTCAACCAGCACAGACCAGTTGTGGATTGGAGACAGGCTGTAAGGCACAGAGAACAGTAAGTGCAGAGAACTGCCTACTTTCTAAAAGTGACATTTCTAAAATAGTAATGTTAAATCCAACTTCACCGGTAGGCAGGATTTCTCACTACCATTCCAACCATACCAAATATGACAATGCCACTCAGATCAGAAATTACTACTTAAAGGTATATAAGGGAATTTCCAATGTTGGCCTATGAGAGGAGCAGGCTTCACAGTAGTAGTTGGGAGTTTTTCACCACCAGGACATGTAAAAACTTACAAATAAATGCCCTGCCTTTTACTTACATAGCCCCCTGCCCTATGGGCTACCTAGGGTCTACATAAGCGGTGACCTGTATGTAATAAAGGGGAAGTTTAAGGCTTGGCACGTATTTTAAATGCCAAGTTGAAGTGGCAGCAAACTGCACACACAGGCCCTGCAATGGCAGGCCTGAGACATGGTTAACGGGCTACTTATGTGGGTGGCACAATCAGTGCTGCTGACGCATTAGTAGCATTTAATTTACAGGGCCTGGGCACATGTAGTGTTCTTTACTATGGACGTACAAGTAAAATAATATGCCAATTGAGTATGAGCCAATTTTACCAAGATAAAGGAAGAGAGCACTTGCACTTTAGCTCTGGTTAGCAGTGGTAATGTGCCCAGAGTCCTAAGGCAACAGAAATAAGGTGAGAAAAAGAGGAGGAAGAAGGCAAAAAGTTTGGGGAAAGCCTTCAGAGAGGGCCATTTTCCAACAGGTTACTTCTTTAAAAAATGCCAAAAACGTGGGAAAAAATGTGTTTTTTTTAAATTCAGCTTTGCATGTTCCTGAACCCTGGGAAGATGGTGACTTTAGCACAGCAAACCATTTGTTGAGGCTATTCGTAGGGAAAAAAACTGACACATTTATCCAGAACACTTTTTCCTATTTTTCCCTGACAACTCAAAATATAGCTATATTTTGCCCATTCTTTCTGTTTCCTTCAGGGGGGATCTACAAACCCTGGTACTTTTAGAATCTCCAGGATCTTAGAAAAAAAGGGCACAAATTTGGTGTGGATACCTTATGTAGGGGGAAAGAAGGTTCTGGAGCCCTAAGCGAGGGTGTACTGGCTTGCTGGTCATAACCTGTCTGAAATAGGCCATACTGAGGCTCAACTAGAGTGCGGCCATACACCACCTGTTGTGCCCTGATGCCTCGACACTGCCTACACATACGTTGTTATTGCGCACTGCGCTGGTGTATTGGAAACAAGCGATGAAATACACAGTGGTCCGGGCACCTTACGCACCCAGTATACCCTTATGAGGCCTTCCTACCGCCTCAGGGACCTTGATGAAGGGTAGACTTGAATCCTGGAAGCAAGATGGGATCACTACAGTGAGGGACCTGTTTGCGGAGGGCTCTCTCATGACACACAAGGACTTCATAAACACACTTAACCCTCCCGGACTCCCTATTCCTCTTTCATGCCAGTATCCTATGGTATGTGCATAAAAGACGGTTGTGAGCCACTAGCTCATGAGCTACTCTGGCCGTTGCACATGATAGGGCATGGTCGCCACCTAGTGTGGTGGCTACATAGGGAGCTTCGAGTCAAACTTATGATACCACTTACGTCCTTGAGAGAAAAATGGGAGGCATTTTTATCCATGGCACTTTCGGGCACGGAATGGGCATATAGGCTAGAATACGTCAACAAAGAGTCTCACAATTCGAGATTCAGATTTAGTCAATTTGCTGTTTTACATAGGGCATACTTAACACCTAATAAAATCAATCAGATGTACCCCACTGCATCCTCCATTTGTCCCCGTTACCTATTGGAAGGGGCAGACGTACTCCACATGCTGTGGGCCTGTCCACAACTTTCAGACTATTGGGTGGGAATAGCGAGAGCACTCTGGTGAAATCACATGTCAGGCCCACTGTAATAACATGGAAAACTATATACTAGGGCTGCCCATGCCACCTAGAGGATCAAATGTGGGAGTACGATTCACTAAATTGGTTGTACTACTAGCAAAACACCTTCTAACTAAACACTGGAAGTCCCCATTTGCTCCAAAACTAGAAGACTGTCGAGAGGAGGTCTAGCTTTGGCCCTTCTTCAGGAGGAGGCGTACCGGGGCATCGTAAATCGCCCATCTCTATGGAGTGGGCTGTACTGTGGAAGGCATTAAGGCCAAGAGCCAAATTCTTGAGGAGACACTGACTCACAGCTGGGTTGTCCACACTGGTCCAGCACCGATTCCACTCTAGGCGGGTCTGTGTTCTGCAAAGGCCCTATATCCACTGTTTCAACAAGGTCCATTTTTGTACTGCGCCACACTTTCATGTACACTTCCCCCTTCTTGTTCTGAGTGGTGGCTCCCAGGTGACACGTCAAGGGTTCTTGTTATGGTTTGGGGTCCGGGTGGGGAGTTGATTATGTTGTTAAATCTTTGTTTTGCTACTTAACAATCCTTCTCCTGTAATGCCTACTATTTAGAAATGCAATAAAGTTTGTGTTAAAAAAATGGAGCCCTAAACTAAACCTATCTCAAATAGTCAATAAAGGGCTCAGCCGTAGGGGCAGTAGCTAAGGGGTTAAAGAGGATTTGAATTATGTATAATAATGAAAGAATTGAGTTTTTCGGGCTGGAACCATCAACAGAATACATGAAATTATGAAACTGTGATTTAATCCACTAAAAGTTGCAGGAAGGTGATTTGATCTAGGGATACCAACAAATCACAGAATGTGCAGGTTCCTAGAAAGAATGTGATTAATCGTGAAGGTTTTACATTTTCTAACATATTAGGAAAAGTTTAGATATAATTGCTCGGGGTGGAAAAGAGTTTTAATGAAAAGCTGAATGTACAGAAACTGCTAAAAAAATATTATGAGTTGTCACTGACAATATATTTTTTCAGTCATAACAGTTTTTTAAACAAACAAAGACGAAATAAATAATCTGGGTGAAACGTTTTGATAGGTGATATACTGTGTATTTTTTGTACCTTTTAATAATGTTTCATATGTTTGCACCAAACGAAATTAAATTTATTAAATTAAATAATACAGGTTTTTTAAATTCGAAATAAACATCAAACACGCTCACGCAGAAATTTCTAAACGTTGTACTGTCTCATGCTGACGATGCACTGAACCCCCAAATAATTATGTAAGAACGGATCCCTTTCGTCCTAGCTGGCACACACTTTTATCATGGTAACACCTGTGCACATCTGTAGGCAGAACTGGGACACTCCTAAATTGTTTTTGTTACTCACTTTATTTGCAGCTTCCCTCTAACAATTCAAACACGTGCTTAATGAATCGATTTCATAGAGCTACTGTGAACTTATGAACCTTGGCAGTAAGCACTATGGTGGTCATTCCAACCCTGGCGGTCCATGACCGCCAGGGTTGGAGGACCGCGGGAGCACCGCCGACAGGCCGGCGGTGCTCCAATGGGCATTCCGACCGCGGCGGTAAAACCGCGGTCGGACCGGCAACACTGGCGGTCTCCCGCCAGTGTACCGCCGCCCATTGGAATCCTCCAAGGCGGCGCAGCTAGCTGCGCCGCCGAGGGGATTCCGACCCCCCCTACCGCCATCCAGTTCCCGGCGGTCCGCCCGCCGGGAACCGGATGGCGGTAGGGGGGGTCGCGGGGCCCCTGGGGGCCCCTGCAGTGCCCATGCCACTGGCATGGGCACTGCAGGGCCCCCCGTAAGAGGGCCCCTAAATGTATTTCACTGTCTGCTGCGCAGACAGTGAAATACGCGACGGGTGCAACTGCACCCGTCGCACAGCTTCCACTCCGCCGGCTCGATTCCGAGCCGGCTTCATCGTGGAAGCCTCTTTCCCGCTGGGCTGGCGGGCGGCCTGAAGGCGGCCGCCCGCCAGCCCAGCGGGAATGTCAGAATTACCGCCGCGGTCTTTCGACCGCGGAACGGTAACCTGACGGCGGGACTTTGGCGGGCGGCCTCCGCCGCCCGCCAAGGTCAGAATGAGGGCCTATATTCCTTGTACTACTCTTTCAATCACTTTACATACATTTTACTATTTTAAAATCTGTTCTGGACGTGGGGAATATTATCCCCTGAAAAAACATTTTAATAGAAATTATGCCTGCTATTGATTTGTAAACTTATCGTGCTATTGATCCCTGGTCAAATACTAAAACCTTAACGACAGCCTTCAGTCGGTCATGACTTTAGAAACATTTGCAAATTTTATAAATGAATATATTGTAAGACCTGACTAAACGACCGCTTACCTTGTCGGAACATCTTTTGCTGCAGTACAAAATCAAATATTCTCTAACAACTTGAATTTCCCAGCGTTAGCTTCCGAGTCCTGTCTTTTGACCTGATCCTTGTGGATCAGTTCTCGAATCAAGCTTGAGTCTATGTAAAAATGGGCTGCGGGATAGAACACACGCGCATTATACCGGTCTGAAAAATAAAACTGCACGTGGACTAGTGTTTCTCTGGTGGCAATTGTTTTTCGAGCCTTGTCAATTTGCTGAGTCCTGTCCCTGTACTTCCAGTGAAAGATTCTGTCTCAGGATTCTTGGATTCTCCAGGGAGATAGTTAGGGTCTACTGGAAGCTGCCTAGGGGTGGAGCAAGTAACATCAATCTCCTGGCGGGGACTCACCATTTCCTGAATCACCTATCCCGTGTACCTAGAAAGTGCTTGCTCCCAAAATAATTACATTTCTACATGGGCTTTCCTACCTTCAGCCATCTGTACCTGTGACTACAAAATAGTTTGTAACAAATCAACCTACGGAATTAATAATTTAACTGATGACTCCTGTGTGGTGCATCTGACTGCACATTGGCCTTTCTGGAACTCTAGTTGTGCATTCACTTCTCAATATGCAGAACCCAATGATGTGACCCAGAAAATAACAGAAGCATATTACAGCAGACCATTCTTGAAAGCAATGAGCAGCCGTGTATTGCCGATGGAGCCTCCTGCCAGGAGGACAGTGATCAATAGCCATGGGTGTATACCTGGGAGAAAACAATATGATTATGTTGATGAAGATGACTGTTATGGATTTTTTATTTGCTGTTAGTGGTGCATACAGCGCGTGTGGTTTAATCAAGGCATTTGAATCACAGCATCCACTTGTCAGTTTATCAAGCAAAAACACTTCACTTAAATTGCATTACTTTAATATAAGATTGATGCACTTTGTATACAATAAAATGTGCTGGGGGGAAGCTTGTTCATAGATTTACTTCCCCAGAAGATAAATTAGAAGTATATTATGGACTTCAAGGCTTCGCAAGCGAGCTTATTGTTTGAGCGGTCTAGCTGCGGCTGTCCAGAGTGAAGGATGCTTTAACAGCCAGGCACATGGAGAGAAGGCGCACCGTAGTGCTCTCACAGATAGACTGAAAGTTGAATGTGACCTAACTTATCGGAAAAGTACAGAAAAGATCCTCATAACTCCGGCCTAGGACGGCACCCTTCTCTCGTGTGGGTTCCCCCCCCTGAGGGCTTTCTATAGTTTTGTGTTCCTTTACTTCACTCCCCTCCGCCCCCCTTCCACACTCAAAACATTAGCCTCCACACAGCCTATTACAAATCCCTACTGCTGTTATGGATTCCTTTTCCAATTGCAAACTCTGGTGTAATGTAAAGTCCACAAATAGCCTCTTTCTTTGAAGCTCTATTCCAGATGTGAAACAGAAAAAAAATACTCTCCTCCCTGCATTTCCTTCGAGTTAACTGCTCCCAGGAATTCCAAGATCAAGTGATAACAATTCTAGAATTCTGAGAGCATGGCACATACTGGTACGTCATGAACATTTAGCAAATGATACATAACATAACATCAGGTTACTAGAATAAAATAATGTTATGCATGGCTTCTATAGGAAACCTTTACACCAGACTCTAAATCTGGTAATTCAGTGCTGCAACGCAGCAATAGTTGATAACAAAATTCATTACTCACTGTTGCTAGGCCATTAAGGCATTCCAGACCAGGCTGACAGGGCTCTCTGAGAGCCTGTCAGCACCGTTTTGCCACTGTGCTTTGGTAGAAAGCAGAAAGCACTGCTGAAAGAAGGAAACAAAAGGCATGGTAGGTGTAGGGGGTTGGTTAAGAATGGCAGGTAAAGTGTTTTTTTTCCCACTTTTTTCACATTTAGGCCTGGGAGGGTAGGCTATGTTATGTATGTTTCCCCTGTACAGAAATTGAAAGCAGTGGTACATATTGGGGGGCATAAGTAACATAAATCATAGATGGGTAAGAAATGAAAATACATGAATGTTCTTCACCTCATCTCTGCTGCAGTGCCAGATGACTAAAGGTGACTTCATTGCAGATCCACAAGGCTTCATAACTGGTGATGATGTTCCATTTTGTTTCGCACCCAACAGATGATGAGCAGGAATCTGTTTACTGTTTTGAAAGAAAACCACACATTTTTGGAGATAATCTCTCCACCATAGTCTTCTGGCTTTAAGTGTTGTTCTTGTTACTGGTGTCAGATTCTCATAGTGAATGTCTTAGCTTTGTGGGCATTTGTCAAAATACTGATCGTGATGAGGACTACTTTTTGCGTTTCCATCTAATGGGCCTTAGTCTAAAAAAAGCCTGAAATCTGCACAAGCTGGGTCCTAACCTAGCATGGGTACAGAATTCTGACTATCACAATTAAACGTTTTTGAGATTGTGCATGAAAACCTTGAACTGTTACTGGATTCCATGCCCACTCCTTAAATGCTTTTGTGAATTACATTTTCTCATGTGAAAATGTAATCTTGTATTCTTTTTACTGAGAATATTGGAAGCACGGATAACGTTTGCTAATGTACTCTTATCTATGTGAAAATAATTTAACCTGTGGAGAAACACTTTCCCATACTCTTCCTCCAATTTTGGTGTTACTCATTGCCCTTCTCAGCAGGAGAGACATGAGCTCCTGTCCTTTACATGAGTAAATCCTTGACTTTTTTCAGGGTGTAAGGAGTTGAAAATGAATGTGTGAACACAATGTGCCAGTTAGTAGATGTTCACTAAATTACAGGGCATTCCCGTTCTGTAACATCTGGTTCCAGCCACCCCACTCCTTGATTTACTCACATTAAACTGTCTTCTGAATAGCATTCATAACATCCCTAACTGCATGCGTCAACCTTAGACTTAACAACTAGTTTTGAGAATATGGCCATTTGTTTCACACACTCAAGGTTTACAAAGTTGTTAGGCCAGCAGGGGCCAATATTCTTGGCTTGTTTTTACATTGAGAGTAGTAAGCACCATCCCAAAATAACCACCTATTCATTTGCATGTCTAAATTTTGATATTCTGATGTATGTTTGCCTCAGGATCTAAGGAAATTGTATCCTTGTTTGTGCTATCTTGAATCTGACATTGTATTTCAATGTAGAGACTGAATTTCCCACACACTAATTCAATTATCTGTGTCTGTCTTTTGTGGGCATGCGAGTGATGTCTACTGCTCGTGTATCAGGGTAGACTTTATTCCAAGAGCACAAAATTAGTCCTAACTTGCAGCAGTCCTTTTTTCAGTCTCTGCCTTGTTCTTTTAGTTGTGTTTTTTTCCTCAGGGTTCTTTGGAAATAGCTATCCTGCCACTTTCTGGCATCTACATTGCGAAGCAGATGGTAGGCCTATGATTCTAGGTGGGGGGCTTTATTTATTCTCCTGGGCATGCTTGCTTGTGTTTCCTTCATCTCCTTTTGGGCTTTCCAGCCCACTGCATTTACATTTTTCAGGAGTTTGTTAGTTTTATGAGACTTCTTGCTCTTTGTTCCAGTGTCACTTTCCTAGATGTATGCCTTACCGTCCTTGCTTCGGTGTTCCTGTGTGTGTTCCTGTAAGCAGTCCCATGAAAGACAGTGTTCTTAGTTTACATGGTTTATGTGCAGCCTGCGGTTCATCTTCACAAGCAATTATCTACTACATCATGTATCTAAGTAATTGCATATGTCTGTCTTTGGTCACATTCAACTTAGGGAACATATTTTCTCTTCTTCATCCTATATAAGTACTCTGAGTTGAGCTTCATAATTACCAATATGCAGATTCTCTATCATGCGAGTATTCCCTGTAATATGCGTTTGATTAGACATCAGATCCCACTGTTCAAAAACAGCTGTAGAATACCCGAAGGAATTATCTTTTTGCTTTAGTTTCCCTTTTGGACAAGTGTGGTTGCAGAGTTGACTGTTTATTTGGATCAACCTGCCTCATGAACTCAAAGGTATGAATGTGTAACCTTGCAACAAATAATAAGGATTCCCCAGGCCTGGAAGTCCCTTGTTGTGGTTCCTGCATCTTTCGACAATGCCACATCTATCTTTCTTTCCATTACCTGTCTTGTATGTTTTGGTTCGCATGGCATCAAATTATTGTTTGTGCCTTTCTTCTTAATACTAAGCATTGTCCTCAGTCAATTGAATTATTGAGAAGTTGTACCTGTGGCCCTACTGTTTCTTGTGTCTTACTCTGGCAGTGCCTTTGGGTCCTTGAGCACATGGGTAAGTAGGAAGGCAGGGCCCATCATCAGGATCATTGGTTCATTGTAAGGGCACTCTGGACATGTAATTTCTCTGAATGTCTATGTACATTATTTTGATGACAAACGCACACTGGTATTTGTTCAAAGCTGCACTGTAATCCCTCCTTTAATGATTACTTCCAAATACAACTCACATGGCATGTGGATGGATGGTGCCTATGTTCCCTCATATTAGTGCTGTGTAGGGTACTTTTATCTTCATTGTCCTCCCCCCCAACAAAAAAAATATTATCTTACTCCAGAATGTTGTGTACTGGCCCAACATTAGTATCCTCCTCTTTACTCTAGCCCTGGATAAATTAAGCCTGTTTTGAACATCTCAATCAGCCTACATTTGTCACTGGAATACATTGGGCTACCAGTATTGCTGTTAATCTGGGATAGAAGCATGCCAACAGCTGCTTTGTCAACTGTCTGACAAGATATTAAGCTATGTCTTCTAGGGCAAGGACTGTTGGAGTTGAATCTACTTTCATTGACATGCTCTTTGTGTTTGCATCTGTCATCTGTGTTGATGGACAGAGCTGTTCATTTTGCCAGAATTGTATCTTGCTTCTCTGTGCTGGTAATTGGTCAGTCACTTCAGAGCTATCCGTAGGAACACTTTTTGTCTCCAGCAGAACTATCCTACTTTTGGGTCATTGATATGACTAATGTCTTGTGCAGCTTGCAGTTTTAGTTGATATGCCAGATGAGTGTGCCACTGGTGTTAGAATAGGATGATATTCCTCATAC
The DNA here is from genome assembly GCF_031143425.1 of Pleurodeles waltl. NCBI lineage: Eukaryota > Metazoa > Chordata > Amphibia > Caudata > Salamandridae > Pleurodeles > Pleurodeles waltl. The sequence continues at coordinate 187,464,309 of NC_090444.1, read as the reverse complement.
TATTTTGGTATTGTTCTGGTTTAAGATTTTAAAATGTGTGATATGGCATGGTCTTTCGATTGATTCTGGTCTAAAGAGGCACAAATAATAAGCAGGAAATTGTGATATGAAACTAAATTGCAATGTTTTTAAAGCACCTTCTGCCACAAATATTTAAGAAGGAACAAAATAACTGAGGCCCAGATGTATGAAGAGATTTTGCTGTCACAAACCCTGAGGTTTGCACCACAACATTATTTTCTTCATAAGTACTAACCTAATTTTGCAATTCAGAAAAGTTTTTCTGAATTGCAAAATGGGGTTTAGGAGCCATATCAAATCAACATTGAAAAGGGGTGTGCAAGGGGCATTCCATCTATACTGTGAGTCAATATGGCATTTATCAATTGTTTGGAACTACAGTTCCTGTTGCCACCCATTGATCAGTGATCGACCCTCAATGGGGTAGTAAATGATTCCCAAATTGGAAGAGCTTCCCTCTTGGCCTCCCCACCTTTGGAAATCGGGGTGGCAGCCTCAGGGAGAGCTGCTCTCATTGAAGTTTCACAAAATGGAAAACTTTTTTTGAAGTAGTCCTAGTTCCTTTAAAGAACGCAGACTCATTTAAAAACAAACATCGGCAAAGCTAACAGGTTTTGCCTATGCAACATCTATTGGCTGTGTCAATGTTGTTTTTTACGTGTTGCATAGCATTTCAGTTACTGTGCAACATGACTTGCAGTAAACAAAGCACTATGACTCAGTCAATGCTGGCCATGTCACAGCATTGTTTTTCACTTTAAGCCAGTGCAAAATAACATCAGTCGACTTTTGGTGACTGTTTCTACAAACAACATGTAAATAACATCAACAACAGTGATGGAAGCAGAAAAAAAGATGCTCTCGCACAAAGCCACTGGCATTAGGTACATTAGAAGTGGGGAGTGTTCTTGGCAATGATGTGGGAAGAGCGCGGGGAGGAGACAGACAGCTTGCAGATATACTAGTATGGAGTGTTAGATAGCTAAATTTAAAACAGTACCTTCTGAAGTGGGTAGCCACTGGTCAGTGACCTGAAGTTGGACCAATTTCCATGCCACGCCATGGACAGGCAAAGCAGACAGGAAGATGTTAAAAGTGAAAGCAGATGGTATACTGATCAATCATAAGCATGGAAATTAGGGCGACATTGATTCCAGCCAATGGTAAGTAAAGGAAAGTAATGGGTGGGTTCTAAGCCCCTCTTAAGATTTTTTTTCCTAATACAAGAGATTTTGCAAGCACAGCACAAGCACTGTGCAGGCAAAACCTAAAATTAGTAATAGAATCTTAGTACCCGTGACCCTGAGTTATTTTGGCCTCTGTTACCTTCAGTGTGCCTTGACATCAGATAGACAAACCTCATAATAGAACCAAAATACAACAAATACTTCATCATATCTGTGAAACAATGCACAGTCCCTTTAAAGTTACTAAACAGTGGATTTGCCAAGCAGATTGCTTCCATTCTTTTGGATCCTCATGAGTTTTTTCAGAGGCTCATATCCAATTCAAGGTAGTTTTAGCAGCCTACAATCTTCTCCAGAATCAATGGCCATAAAGCGTGTATACCTGTTCGGCAGCTCAGGTTAGGTGCTTACCATTCTTAATAGACAATTCATGTTCAGTGGCACTACAAAACTGTGGTTGCTTAACTGCATATCCTAAATTATGAAATTCAGTCTTGATTGAAATCAAGTTTGCTTGAATCTCTTTAAATTTAGAGCTTGTGCAGAACCTATTTATATTACTTAAGGCTTTTTGTCCCAATTCTCCAGTGGTATCTGTTAACATTGGTTTACATTTAATAATATGTATATTATTATGATGCACTGTTATTCCACATTCCCCAGTATCATCAACCCCTGTTAAAATTTACAATCTCAACTTGGTCTCAATATATGTCCGTTTTCATGTATAACGTGTAAGAAACTTTATGTATTTGTCTTCTTGTCTAGCGATTTTTTTTTCTTTTTGTAATTTCAAACCAGTTTTATTGAAATGCAAGCAACACAATTCAGAAACTGACTTTCATCACAAACATCTAGGAGGATATCTGCCAACCAAGTGTCACTAGAAGAGGCATTTTTCTAATTCAGTAAGACCCAAAAGGAATCTGACAAAGCAGTCCTCCATTGTGGAATTTCAAAGAATAGGGAAGATGTAATAGAAAAAACAGAGTGCATCATATATTTCTCACTGTGCTCTAAATGTTAGCCTCAAAAGAAAAATTGGTTTCTTAATATTTGAAATCTTAACTGGTGATTGTTAATAAGTTTTTGTGAATTTTGTGAATAGCTGATGTACTTGTAGAGCATAAGTGTAATAATATATTCTATTCAATATACGTTGCCTATTTTTATATGATACCTACTTAAATTTAGAAAAGCATTGACAAAGACTATAAGTCTTGCTTTGAGTTCAGTTTTTCACAACTGTAAGGCCTATCTCTCCAATAGGTTAACATTGGGGTTACCTTGAAGCAGCCTTTAAGTGTAACTTTGAACAACTTCACAACTTATTTTGAAGTCAGATTTTAAATTTGAAGTCTGAAAATGCCACTTTTAGAAAGTCAGCATTTTCTTTCTTTAACCATTTTGTGCCTCTGCATGTCCCTGAATACACCTGTGGGGTGTTCTCTCTAGACAGTCACACACAAAGGGAGCTGGGGATGACATTTGCATCTTGATGGCCCATCACTAGGCTGATTGGTCTTCCTGGGCTAGGTGGGAAGGAGGAGCTGACACACCTGACTAGGTCTGTGTCTCTCCCCACATAAAGGGCTGCATAACCCCCTTGTGCACTTCTAAGGCCTCTCTGTGAAGCCTCCCCCACTTCAAAGGCTCAACTGAGTATAAGTAATGGGCCCCAAACCCCACCAAATGAGAACTATGCTGGAACTAAGGACATTCTGCCTGGTAAAGAGCTGCTGTGCTCCCACTTTGCTAACTGCTTAGCTGTGTTGGCCTGCTGCCTGCTGATTACTGTGCTGTAGGGGAGAATGTCACTTTGCTTCCTGCTTTGCTGCCTTGGCCTTCTGCCTGCTGCTTTTTGCCTGAGAGTGAGAAGGACTGGACCTGCTCTCTACATCCTGGAACCCAAGTTTCTCCACAGGCTCGCTGATTTGCCCCATCTTCTCTTGGAGTCTCAGTGACATCAAAGACTGCCTGCCTTTTTGCTCCTGATGCTGGACTCTACCCTCTGAGAGTCCTACCCTTTCTTGAGGTGGTGCCAATCCATTCCTGGGCCTTAGAAGTGGAATTTGTAGCTTTTTCCCTGTAAGAACCAAAGCATCCAAGCCGTTGTGCCACTCAGCACCGACTGAGTGCCTTCTGATGCCGACGCATTACCAATTCGACGATGACATGGGACCTGACTGGGAGGTTCGATGACAACGCTTCGCTGATCTGAGGACATCGCTGCACGGCTCACTGATGACGCATTGCATACACCTCAACGGAGGCCGATGCCAACGTGGGACCTGACTGTGAGGCTCAAAATCAATGCATCTAACTGAGTGCATGGATCAGAGCAGACACATCACCTTCACATCAATCCTTGCTGCAGACGCTTCCACCATCCAGGGTATTTTTTTCAGCGGGCTCTGCATGCATTCTATAGTCGTCCTGCCCTCCATCGTGGTTGGCCTGAACTTTTGATTTTCCTCTGTCTACCTCAAGTAATCTTTTGGCGCCATTTACTTTAAAACACTACATTGCAGTTTATTCTTTAAAAATTCACATCTTGAGTTCTGCTTATTGAATTGTTGTCATTTTGGTCTTGTTTTACTCAGAATAATATACTCTATTTTTCTAATCTGGAATGGATTATTTTTGTGGTGTTTTCACTGGGTTATTGTAATTAAATGTTGCACAAATACTTTACTCATTAACTCTTAAGCTAAGCCTGACTGCTCTGTGCCAAGCTATCAGAGGGTGAGCACAGGTTAATTTAGGTTGTGTATCTCACTTCCCCTGAGTAGGACTGTGGTCCCTACTTGGACAGGGTGAATACCAACTAGAGACCCAATTTTTAACAGGTAAAATAATCAATACCATTTGGCAGCCAATAAAAAAACACACACACTTTGTCCCACCATATTAAGGGCATTATTTTTTTTTTGACATATGCACAGGCAACATTTTGTAACGCACACTGAAAAGAGCCAATGGATGAAGTAGGCTTACATTGTCCTATGCTGTATGCTCTAGGGGGTGGGGGAAGGCAGAAGCATACTGTGAATGACTCTACGACAGCAATGAATGGAGAGGGCTGACTGAAAACAACTCTATTGTATGTATGTATATGTGTGTATTTTTAAGACTTTTGGGGAAAAAAACAAAAAGTCTTGGCTAACACCAGCCCTTTAAATTAGTGTATGTCTGCTTTGTGTACTTGCGTCTTAATTTCAGCTTCTTCAGTATCTGTATCTACTGTTGCAACCTAAAACCCAAAGTTTTTATTATATTCCATGGCAAAGCTGGCTAAAGTGGATAAACAAGGCCCTGGCCGCACTACACAACACAGTAAAATAAAATAAAATATTTATTTGAGGGGCGTTTCTTATAAGAGAGACAAACTGTGTCTTGTTTTTTTCATGCCGTCAGTGCACATCATTTGCATAAATACCAATATAGCTGCTATCCATTTTTGGTGCGACCGGGCCCATAGACACAGACAGTCCTTAAGCAGCGAATATTAGGTGTTAGGCACTTTTGGTTTCATGGCACAGAATTTTACCAGCAAGCCTGACACAGAATAGTAGATGACTTACGGTTACATTTCCTATCAAGGTCTTCCATGGGCATCTGCAGATTTTTTTTTCATAGTGGGGTTGTCCCGCACTGTTTTTGTCGGGGGCCGCGGACATACTAGTGCATGTAACACTACGGGGGCCGTAGTGTTATACTGCAATGTGAACCAGCACGCCAGGCTGCACCTAAATCCAGGGGGGCAAGCGCTCCCCCAAGAGCCCCACCCCCCCTCGACCCCTGCGATCGCCCATGAGGTCTTTGATAATATCCCAAAGAATTGAAGCAACACTGGCATGCATTTTGATGACCTTAAGAAATGCAAAGGCAAGTACTTTCCGCAGCTTGAATATTCTGTTTGTGTGTGGTAGCTTGGAGATAGTTTTTATCAGTGCTTAATTTGTAAATAAAAACGTGCCGGTGCTCAAAGCCCTCCTCTGAAACACGCGGCTCCTGCAGTTAAATGTGCGAGCACAGAATACTGAGGCAGATAATCCTGAAGCCATCTCGGGCTTCTTCAATCCATTTACAGCCACTCCCTCGCCCTTCAGCTCACTCTTGCAGCTTTCTGCTTTCTCCCTTTGTGACGCTTTTTCGTTTTTCTCTTCCTCCGTCTTTCCCATGTGTGTCTTTTGCTCGCAGTAAATCCTTGAAGCAGAAAAATAAGCGGCGGCCCTCAAAAATAAGTGCCGGTGCTCCGCACCGAAAACAACAAGCACAAATTAGGCACTGTTTTTTATGTTCATATACAGACCCTAGTATTGTAAGGTTTGCCGCTAGTCAGCCACGGTTGACTATGGCTTGGCTGTGGTTTTTAACCAGGGTAGGACTGTACTGTAGCTATGAACAATTTATATTGATCCTTCTATACATGCTTCCTCTGAATGTCATATTTAGTCTGCTGCACAGCCCATAAATTCAGTTTAAATTAAGCAGATATCATGGCGTGCCATAGATTATCAGTTAATGTATGCCAATGAGAAGCATCCCTGTTAATTAGAGGCCTGTGTTACGTTTATGAAGGAGGCCTCCCAATGGCAAAGCAAGGAAAACGGAGAAAGATGAGTTTTCATTAGGCCCTGACATATCATTGGCTGTCAGAAGGCCCTTGTTTTGCTGTCCATCCTCATTTAACTATCCTGCAAGATCTCTTAATGAAGTTAAGCCCCAAGTTCACTGCAATAATTCAGTGGCAAGAGTTTGTGCAATGTAACAATTTATCACTTGTCAAGAAGGCACTTTTAGTTTATACATTTAATAAGGGCACCCTCTAGGTTGGTTAATTAGAAGCCAACAGTTTGCATATTTACTAAATGTGGAGTGTCATTGCCACCACGGCCTATTGCCTGCATGAATTATTTCTCTATCTGCAATAAACAGCTGGGTAATTATTACTGCCATAATCAGATAAATTCCCTCTGTAAGGCTTTTCCTACATGGTAATTCTTTGAACCCATCCAAAAGCTGAGCACAATATACGAACTCCGGCAGCAAGGCCACTTAGTCATCGGTTGGCGCCTCCCGTGCCTGCTTCAAGGACACGGAGAACACCGTAATTGTTGTTTAAATTGGAGGAATAAATATGAATGGCTAAACAATGCATATCACTAAACTTCACTTCAAATATAATGGCCAGATTACAACTGATTTAAGCGTATTCCTTCCCTCGCAGTTTTACTTTATTTAATCTGACTGTACACGTTGTGGCATGACTTTCGGCGTACTAAATATTTCTAGAAAACAAATATGCCATTATTCGTTAAACCAGGACTTTAAAGATGTGACGAGGCAAGCTATGTGGTGTGAAGCGAGGTCTATGTGGTGAAAAAACTATGTGGTGTGCGGTTCAGATTTAATTTCTGAATAAAATCACTCGTCCTGGGGTACATGCCTACTCATGCAAGCTGTAGGAAAATGTGAGAGGAGGTCTCTGGTACAGGATTTCTTCACTAGAACAGAAAGAGAAAGCAACAACATTCCCTTCAGCTAGTTTTCAGATTCACAGAGGCTGAACATTTTGCACCAGCTTTGTTGTAAGTCACTTTATTAATACACATATCTTAAACTAAAATGCAGGAAAGGTTTGTATTAAAACCAGTTGAAGGTTTTGTTACAACCTAGACTACTTTGCTTTTTTTATATTTTACATTTAAGTTTGAAGGGTCATCGGTACTGAATCAGAAAGGTTTATTTCCCCAGTCTGTATTGGTGTGTATATAGCTCGATCCTAGCTGTGAAGCAGTAGAGCGCTGTACATTACACGAGGGAGACAACCCAGGTTGTGTTAATTAAGTGGGGATTAAACAAATACATTTTACACGCAGGGAGATGAAGTGATTTACCCACTATCACTTGATGTTGGGCCTAGCGCCCAGACCAGGATTCAAAACTACTTCCCGAGGTTTGGAAGGCAACGGATGAAGCCATTAGGCCACAACTCCACCCTAAAAGGTGTAGGTTACACAAAACAGTGTACATGAAATGTTTTAGTGTCCACAAGAGGATCCCAGCTACGAGAAAAATGCACAAAGGACAAAAAGGCGACTTGGCACTCTGGTAGCTCTTGACTGAAGGTGAAGATTAGTGTTGGAGAAATCAGAAGGCACTAAACTCTCCCATACATCAGATAGTAGAAAGGATCCAATCGCAATCCAGTCGTAGAAATTCTGAAGTAGAGAAAAAGTGCTAAGAGCAAAAATCAAACACAAATGTGATAACACAGGGTGAAGGTGTCAAAATAAAGGAAACAAATGCGTTGTGGTGCATTCAGCATTTTGAAATACCTTTTATGGATGGCATCATAAGAAAGAAAACTGCCGTCTTGTACTGGGAGCCTTTTAGCATTCTATGGGCAACCCATTTTCCTGGAAAAAGTTTGATAAATGGCTTGACCATGCCTCTTTTCTGGAAGTTATGGTGTTGACTAGATACACGAACAAGAAATTTAGTTTGACCTCTTTTGACCAGGGGTGTATTTTGAGGCTCTGCCACTGCTATCAATGTACAATAGCCCGACTAGGTCATGTGACACACCTCTGGGTGGCTGTGATCACGCATACGCCAGAGCAGTTAGAGTGGCTCTACAACATACTTAGAGCATGCAGCCTGTCAATGCTGAGCATGCTCCTTCCTATTTTGCATGCAATTGGCCTCTGGTAAGTTTCTGTTTCCGTTTTTGGCACAGTTACAACAGTTTGCACCCCCTTCTGGAACTCAAGGCTTATATGGGTGCCATCAAAAGAAACGACAAGCAGACAAGGTAGCATGAACTGATGATGCATCTTCCCAAGAATGCTCTCTAGAAGGATAATCTCTCCAGTGGGTCAGGAATTAAAGACAACTTCAAACCTTTGTCCCATAAGTGGTGAAGATTCAAACCTTATGCACTTTTCAACTTCATGCATAGAGATCATGCGGTGACAAATGGGAGTGTTTGACCTTCCTCCTGAAGTCTGTAATGTTATTTTGACAGCCAGGCGTCCTCCCACTAAATCTGTCTACTCCTGCCAATAGGAGAAGTTTGTGAAATGGTGTTCCACACTCCAGGTATAGCCTCTTTCTGCATTTCTTCAAAGGTGTTGTGTGTGTTCTTTCCTTTGCCCGGAAAGGCCTTGCCCTGGGCACTCTCAAAGGTTATTTCTCAGCCATCTCAACCTTCATTTGACTGCCAGATCAACCTTCCCTTTTTAAGTCACTGTTTGTGACTCATTTCCTTAAAGGGTTATAGCATATTTTTCCTCCTGCCCCCTTTATCATGCCCCAATGGAATCTAAATCTTGTTTTGATGTTTCTGATATGTACTCCTTTTGAGCTACTACATTCTTGTGCTTTATGGCTCCTTGCTTTTCTGGTGACCATTACATCGGTCAGGAGGGTCAGCGAGCCTCAAGCTCATTCCTCCATACATCACTTTTTTTTTTTAAACAAGTTGGTCGTTTGCCTCATGCCTCTTTCCTCCCGAAAGTGATCACCCCTTCCATGTTGGCCAGAGTATCACTCTGCCTGCTTTCTATGCCCCTCCTCACCCTTCCAAGGAAGAGAAGAGACTCCATTGCCTTGACTCTAAACAAGCTCTCTCCTTTTACATTGATTGTACCAAACTTCACCAAATTGATGATCATCTGTTTATTGGGTTTGCTGGGGTCTAGAAGGGCAAGGCTCCTTAAAAGGGCACCCTCTCCTGGTGATTTGTGTTGCTTATCACAATATTCTACTCACTGGTGCAGAAACAATCACCTAAAGGGAGACATGTCCACTCCACTAGGGCAAAGGCTGCCACTACTGTGCTAGTCCCTGTTCTGAGCATCTGTCAGGCAGCCCCATGGGCGTCTCTGCACACATTTACCAAACACTACTGTCTTGACAGCCAGGTTTGGTGTGACTGGCATTTTGCTGTTCCTTCCTAAAATACTTTTTAGTCTAACCAGTTCGTAGCCCCACCTCTGGGGAGTTATTGCACTGGCATCTATTCTAAGGTGAGTAATCTGTGATTAGAAGTCTCTATCAGATGGGCAAGTTATTTATATTCGGTGACCTCTTATCTGGTAGAGACTTGGTCTAAGTGCAGATTTCTCACCGACCATCCAACACTACTCACAACTAGTACATTGGTTTTAATGTGGCTCTGCCTTTTTGGCACACAGTCACAAAAGAAACTGCCAGCGCGTGGGTGGTTCGTATGAAGGCATCACAACACAACTTCCAACACTGATGGCATGGATGAAGAGCCAACCGAAGTCACCTACAGGCACGCAGAAGTACTGTTCAAGGTTTGCCCGGATTCAGTCTGACACCTGGGGAATATTCTAAGGTGAAGGATCTGCAGTTAGATAAAGTCTCTTTCAGATAAGGCATTACCAAAGGCACGTGACTTGTTCTTCTGGGCATCAGAATGCAGATCTGACCACCCAAAAAAAAACTTAAATCCAAATCCAAAATATTCCTCTCTCTTTTTTGGCCAAATATGTCAGAGCCACGAGACATTTTCCTAACATCCAAATATAAATAATTTGGCTAAAATAACTAGAAGGGATTTTTAAACAAAAATCTTTCAGTTCCTTTACATCCTTTTATTCTTGAGGCATCTTGACATTGTCTAATGAATCCCGATCTATTCCAATCTTTCATTGATAGAAATTACAGGCTGAACCTAAGTGAGTGATGATTCTGGATAATGATGGGATAAAGCATTGGCTAGCACACTTTAAGAACTAGAAAACTAGGTGATAACAAAATCGTACTGGGTAATGAAAAATGCCCATCGGACTTGACAAATATTCCTGCACTGAAGGTTTTGCAAATAGTGTAAATTCTAATAGTCAGTTTGAATTTCAAATGGTTCTCTACTACTCATCAACAGATGTCTCCACTCAGCTATGAGTTCTCTTTTAGATACTGAATAGCTGCGTTCAGATTTTGACTAAACTTGATCAGTAAGAGACTATGGGGGTCATTCTGACCCCGGCGGGCGGCGGTCGCCGCCCGCCTGCCGGGAACAGCCATTTGACCGCTCTGCGGTCAAAAGACCGCTGGCGGCAATCCGACCTTCCCGCTGGGCCAGCGGGCGCTAACAATGTTAGCGCCCGCTGGCCCAGCGGGAAGGGGGCCTGCAACATTGAAGCCGGCTCCGAATGGAGCCGGCGGTGTTGCAGGTGTGCGACGGGTGCAGTTGCACCCGTCACACTTTTCACTGGCAGGCTGGGGCCCTGTTAGGGGGCCCCTGCACTGCCCATGCCAGTGGCATGGGCAGTGCAGGGGTCCCCAGGGGCCCCAGGACACCCGATCCCGCCAGCCTCTTCCTGGCGGTGTAAACCGCCAGAAACAGGCTGGCGGGAAGGGGGTCAGAGTCAGCGCTTTACCGCCGCGGTCAGAATGGTCAGGGAAGCATCGCCAGCCTGTTGGCGGTGCTTCCTCCATTCGCGGCCCTGGCGGTCCTTGACCGCCAGGGTCGGAATGACCCCCTATGGGCCTGATTATGAGTTCGGCGGATGGTTTACACCATCCGCCGAACTTCCGACGGGGAGTTTGCTGCCATACTGGCTACCTCCCCGCCAGGCTTATTAAGAGTTTTCCGCTAGATCATCAGGCAGAAACCTGAGTTTCCGCCTGCTGGCCTAGCAGGAAACACCCTACAGCATTGTCTCTGGCTCATAATCGAGCCAGCGGCAAATGCTGTAGGATGCAGAGTGCACCAGAACCCTCGCAATGTTCATTGTCTGCAGAGTAGACACTCAACATTGCAAGGGTGCTGGCCGGGGGGGGTAGGGGGGAGGGCCTGCACCCATTCTCCATCAGCCTTTTCATGGCAGTGCTACTACCATGAAGTGGCTGGCGGAGAACGAGGTTGTAATTTCCAGGGCAGTGCTGCCCTGGAGGATTAGGACCGCCACCTACAGCCAGACCACCGGGATCCCTGATCCTGATGGAGCTGGCAGCCCCACCACGGCCTGACCGCCAGAGTTGAAATATGGCGCTCGGACCAATGCATTGGCGGTTGACCAACCGCCATTCGTGAGTCTGGCAGTCTAGTGACCGCCAGACTCATAATGAGCGGGCTATATATTCTTAACAAAGTAACAGAGCTGCCCCAACTGCTCTATCAAAGTGTTGGGATGGAACTGTGTGTAGGTTGTATACATGCACTGGATATTTGTGTGTCTGTGGACGGTGCAATACCTGGAGGGCTCTGGGTTCCATTTTGGGATGCCCAGGCCTCCATGGTGAAACATGGAGAGTAGGCAGAGAAATCCATCCAAATAGATTTGTGTGTTGCTGCATTCCTGCTAGCTGGTTGGGATAGGGGCTTGCCATGCACAATTGTTTGATTTAATGAGAGGCCACAAAGAAAGGGTCCGAGCATATCACAAGAAGGAGATGAGGGCTGATAAGAGAATCATAAAGAATAGGGCTGTGGCCCTCGACTAACCTTTTCATGCACAGTTCACTGTAGCTGACATCCTGGCGTGAACTCTGGTCACTCCCATGACCTGTGTTGTGGGGGCTATACTCTTTGAAGGCAGATAGACTGCTTTCAAGAGGAAGAAGAGAGCAGAGCAGTGGGCACTCCAAAAGAAGTGACCCCCCCCCCAACATAAACTTCAAAGACTCAGACCCTAGATCATATTTGGTGTCTGGAAATGGACTATAAGACAGGGAGTTTGAAACCCCAAACATTGTCATCAGTCAAGCAGCCATATGGGCTTTGTGAATTGGGGAAGCTCTGCAAGCATTCTGCCTGTGACCAGGACAGGAGGCCAATGCAAAAAAGAACAGATGATGGATGGAATGCAGAGCAAATCAAACATTTACCCCCAGTCACAAAGATCTGGGTTTAATCCATCGTTTTTTTGCTCACCATGCCACCTCAGTTTGGACCCAGCCATATGCAAATCAGTCTTGACCCTGTTCCTCATTGGAACAGTCCAGCCCGAACTGCCAAGCCAAGTCTTCCCTGCACCGGAAACAAGCATCCTAGGACTGGTTTCAGGGTATCACCCTTGATCAGCTAGGCTAGCTTGAATCCAGTGGCGCAGTGAGCACGGGACCCACGTCTGGGCATACCCTTCCCACTTGGGGCGACAAATGCAAAAAAGAACAGATGATGGACGGAATGCAAAGCAAATCAAACATTCACCCCCAGTCACAAAGATCTGGGTTTAATCCATCGTTTTTTTGCTCACCACGCCACCCCAGTTTGGACCCAGCCGTATGCAAATCAGTCTTGACCCTGTTCCTTATTGTAACAGTCCAGCCCGAACTGCCAAGCCAGGTCCTCCCTGGACTGGAAACAAGCATCCTAGGACTGGTTTCAGGGTATCACCATTCATCAGCTAGGCTAGCTTGAATCCAGTGGCGCAGTGAGCACGGGACCCGCATCTGGGCATACCCTTCCCACTTGGGGCGACAAATGCAAAAAAGAACAGATGATGGACGGAATGCAGAGCAAATCAAACATTCACCCCCAGTCACAAAGATCTGGGTTTAATCCATTGTTTTTTTTCTCAGGACAGGAGGCCAAAACCTGCTCGTCTCCCTGCTGGGTGACGGGACATCACCCAGGGAATCCAAAACCACCTGCCTTTGGGCCTGGAAGTGTGCCCTGTGTGAAAGATGCAAGCATTAGAGGGAGCAAGGTCCAGTGGGGAGCCCTGTCAAGTGGATTGCTTTGCGAGGTATGGGAAGATGGCTGCTTCAGCAATCGGGTTGTTGGCCAGGTGCAGAATTAAATCAGCAACCCTCAAATGCCAGAGGAGGCCCACTGTGAATTGAGCCATAGGCATCGCTGCACGGGTCAGGCCAGAGCCTGTGCGTAGTGGGGAGCATGAACATTCTGGCAGGTGGGACTGCCATGAGAAGATTGCCATGCAGTAAGGGCTGTAGCCTATGTGTGATAGCGGGCTGCCACCTTGTATGTCAGGAGGGGCTGCTGCAGAAAACCTCACAGTGCCAATAGGGCCAGAGTCCATTTACCCTGAGGATTCAGTGATTCCGTATGCCAGATAGGTTTACCAGGACCAGCAAATTGTGTGACCTGGTCAGAGTCGTCGCTGAGAAGAGTGAGCCTGCTGTGGGATCCTGTACACCCACCCAGGATAAGGATTCACACCAGGAGCTTCGTTTCACCAACCACTCCTCATTCATGGGAGGAACCAGTGACTTACCCTGAAAAGATGACCCACTGAAAACCTCTGCTGCAGAGGTGCTACCTCATGTTAGAACTTTGTAACAGTCGAGTGCAACCCGCTTGGGCCTCATGTAGCGAACGCACCTGAATCAACTGCTTCTGCTCCCTCTTCCTTGGGAGGGGCATGCTCCGGAACTCCAATTGCTATGATCCTGTGAGGTGCAGGTAAGACTGATTTTGGGTCAATTGTCCCTGGTGGAACTTACAGCTAATTAGTACCATGGAGCTGGAGCACTCTTGACTTTAAAAATAGAGCCATGATGGACTTTTGAGACTCAGACTACAGGTGGGGGGCATGCTGGATGTTGCCGATAGTGTATGGGACTAACCACTACAACTTGAAGTGAGTATGGAGTGGGACCAGGGGGAACAATAGAGCCGCAACCTCAGGGGGGCTGTGTAGTTGTTTGTGAGTGTTATATTGTACCTTTGTGTGGATAACTGTAGCAATAAAATACTTTTTTTTGTTCATAAAAGTGAGTATTTGTTTGGACAATGATTTTTTTTGCTTCTTCAGCGCACATTTAAAGTTATGAGCCTGTGTTCACTACCCTGTATCCACAGCTCCCCTCTGAGGGAGGCTTGGACTGCTGGACCACATTGCTACTTAGAGTGTAGTGCAGAAAGGGTACTAGGCCCAGTTGTTCCGAATTCATAATAGTTTCGGCCCCAGACATCTGGAGTAAAAGGCCTCAACCTCTGCAGTTGGGTGGAGTATCCCCTGCTTGCCTCGTGCCCCTCTGACAGGAGTTCTGAGACAAGGGTGTCAAACCTTTTTGAATATTAAAATGACACATGGGACCTGGAGTAAACATCTTTTTAAGCATACATGCATACAACAGCTTTCTCAACTTGATTGTATTAGCAAAAATCATCCTTCATATTTTCTTTTTTCAAAACACAAGTGATAACACCAGTTCTCTTAGCAACTAGAAACTTGTGAACACAAGGAAACTCTGTGTCTCCTTCACATTGAAACTTTCTTAGGATCCTGAGGAAAATCAGATGCATTCAGTTTGAACCCAAGATATTCTTATTTCCCATACATACATTTCTCAGGTTTGCAAGGCAGATGATGTTGCTGAAGTCTTAATAACACCAAATTTGCGTTTCTGCTTTTCCTCATCAGTCTTGGAGAACACCCGGATGCATTCTACATTGTACAATGCAAACTATTTTTTTTAAATCTGCGGACACTGAGTCCATAAGTAATTGAAAGAGGAGCATTGCACAATCCAAATAGCATTTCCCAATATTCAAAATGGCCAAATGGTTTGCAGAAAGCTGTATTCCACTCATCACCACCTCTTATTCTCAGCAGATGATATGCACCTTCTAAATGACGTTTTATGAAGGTGTGTGGTCTTTTGACTGATTTCAAAATGTCCTTTTTAAGATTGAAGGGTATGCCTACTTGCACTTACCTGATTTAAGTCTTTATAATCAATACAAGGGTGAAGATATAATAGGTCTTTCTTGAATAGAAATAAAAAGACACTCCAGCAGTTGATCAAGATGGTACAATTTAATCATTCTGTAATTTTATTCTGCAGATAATCCTTTAAGAACTTCTATTTCTCTCTGTCAAGCAATATATATATATATATATATAGATATATATATATATATATTTTTTTTTTCTTCAAATTGAACAATGTCCCCAGGTTCAATTAGTATGGCCAATCATACTATCTGCAAGGAGGAAGTGAACAGTCCTCATGCTTCACAGAAACTGGAGTAGAAGCATGACACTACAGAAGTTCTGACAACCGGTTAGCCACAGTTAAATTAGAAAAAGGATCATTTATTGTATTTCTTTCAACCCAGGTGGTTACAACTGCTACTGTTCCTATTTTTTGTTCTTCTATCTTTGCCTGCATTTGCCACCCTTCCCTCACAGTTTGGTGTTGATAATTCAACTTTATCAGTTTCTCAAGTTTCTCTCTCTTAAAGTGTTTTCTCCCTGCAGCTTATTTCTTCTCTGTTGACATTTTCCTCCAAAATATGCCCTCTTCTGTACACAGTGTACATCCTCCTCACCACCTCCCCTCACTCTTGATTCAGTGTTTCAACCAATATTTTCCATATTTCAATGTTATCTGCAGATTAGGTTCATATATTTGTAGCAATAATATTGACACCATACTAATAGGATTGTAACTATGTATTTGCTAATTGCACATGCATGTCTGCTGCAGCTATTCAACCTCTTACGCATTGCTACTGGGATTTTAAACTGTGAACAGCAGGTTGCACTTATGACTCTACAGCTGATACCAAAATCCACATAGCTATCTTGATGGGTCTCAAACCTGTCTCTGCAGTAGGAAATTTAACTCACTGGCCTGTCCTATTTGGAGTGAAATCGAAGACCTGCAGATTTCAAGATCTCAAGTTATCCATGAAGGAAAAGCTCATTTGGTTCTGTTTTTTTCTTTGCATTCTGCTACTTTTAGCCCCTTGTTTATAATGAGAGAAACAAAACAACAAGTAACTAAATGCAAAAGTGATCCAAACTGGATGAACTGTTGAAAGGACGAAGGTCATTGAACTCTGTACAGCTGTTCCTTGCCACCATTTTTAGATTTGCCCCTGAAGTGTCTTCTTACTTCTTCATGTTGTGCAGGTCTGATGGGCAGTACTCCCAGGGAATCCCAGGTCTGCAGATTGGTGGTGCTTTGTGTTACCCTACAAGTGGTGACTCCATTGGTTGTGCATCCTTATTCACAAATGGGTAGCCCACTTTAAATTCCTTGGACCAAGCCCTGGCTGGAGCCAGCATCCTATGTAGTTTTTAGGGTGCCTATATTCACTGTGGGAAACACTACTTACCCTGGTATGTAAAATGAAATCCAGAGTATTTGACCAACATGGATTGGCTTTTTTGTTTAAAAAAAGGTATTGTTTGTGAACGTTATGAGCAGTCATGTGTAGTGTAACCCTTCATAAACAATAGTATGAGTGAATCGATATAAAATGCTTTGTGGGCTACAACTTTGCATCTTTTTTAGGGTTAACTGTAACTAATCACAAAAAATAATTTTACTTATAGAATGACATTTTGCATGCCACTGCTTCTTTCTGTTCTGTTCTTTGTTTATGTCACAATTCCCCACCTGAGGAGTGCCTAGAATGTTAACTTGAGCCTCTACATATAGACAAATGATGCTGGTATCCCAGACTTCTGATATCACCAGAATGACCCAGGCTCATTCACTAGACCTTGGAAACTGGGATGCTGGAAAGTTAGATATCTGCCCAACTTCCCAGCTTTGAGAGTATGTCAAAAGTGGGAATTACCTGTCAAAAATGGTAATTTTACCTGGTCGCTCTGCAGTTTTAAACTGCAGCAATCAGGCTATAATGGTAGGCCTGAAGCCATTTTCTCTTGTTACACTACTGGATGGCACAATAAGTGCTGCAGTCTTCAGGTGACATTTAACTTTATATTCCATGAGTACAGAACTTTGGGGCCATGCAGGCCCACACTCTTGGATACACCCTAAGTAATGGAGTCACAATATATCTTAAGTACAACAGATGTCTGGTGCATGGAATGGCATTAACCATCAGTTGTACTTAAGATCTGTATTGACTTTATTTCTTAAGGTGCATCAAAAGTGTGGACCGGCACGGCCCCAAGTCCAACTGGTGAGAATCAGGCATTTGACCCTGCTGTGATACTGCCCATATTACACTGTGAAAAGTCTCCAAGCCAGCCAAAGAAGTCCTATCCCTCATAATGAGATGGAGGCATGCTGATGAAAGATTATACAAATGTCTTAAGAACATTTAGTATTATTGTCTGTCACTGCCCTACATCTAACAAAAATAAACACTGTGGAAAAATACCTCTTTTGCATGGTCACTCCCATTTTATGCTGCATTGTATTGCTGATGTTTAGATTCTGCACACTGGAGCACTGCTGTCCAGTGCTCAGTGTTTGTGCTGTAATCCCTAAAACATGTAGCAACTGACTAATCCCTGATTTGCTTATTTAACTCTCCTATAAGGTCTTAGCATATGATGTAGAAACTGCACCCATGGCATGGAAAGTTAAATGTCACCGAAAGACTGCAGCACTTTATGTGACATCCACAAATGTGATGATGAAAACATAATATTAATATTCAAATTAATAAAAGCAATTAAATGGTTAACAATTATCCAATAAACCACTTAACAGGTAAACCATGTATTACCTTATTGTTACAAATATCTAACAAATAACTCAAAGAAATTTAAAAAAAAGAAAACAATATAATCAATTAAAAAATAAGTATTTGAAAAAACTACCCATCCTTTTCCCCTACAAACCTAACAACTGGCCAAGAAAAATAACATTGACATAAAATTAAAATAACCTCAAACTGTATTTCAAATTAAAAAAACAATACACTAAAAAGTAATTGGACATTAAAATTAAAACGACATAAGACAACAATAATAAAACCCAACTAAATAATTTAAAAAACTATATTGTATACAAGTAAATTGAAAAATATGAAAGACCTAAACAAATGGTATTTTGACAATCTATAGTTTGTCCCACAATATATGAGATATCACGATTTTTTGACACAATATCTCTCATTATATTTTTGTATAATTTATTTTGGCATACCATTTTGTTCATCATATCAAAAAAGCAACAGTCATTTTAATGGACATTTTTCTTGTGGCTTAACACTTTTGTAATTACAATCCTGGGATGTTAAAGGTATAATATAGCTTTATAACAGACTAAGCGCCTGATTCAGAGTTTGGCAGAGGGGTTACTCTGACACAATGGTGACGGATATCCCGTCCACCAGAATCTAAATCCGATAGGCTATAATGGGATTTAGGTTTCGGCAGACAGGAAATCCATCACTGTTGTGATGGAGTAACCCCTTTGCCAAACTCTAAATCTTGCCCTAAGTTCCATACATGTGAACCTTTACCTCTTCATCTGTAGTTAAACCATGTGGATATTTACTGTCACTGCCTAAAATGTATCTTGAATACAACATGCAGAGGCGAAATTTGTGGTCACCTCCTCAAAAATGTTTTTTCAACCCCACCTATACTGTAGAACACTATGCACTTACTGCTGCTATTATGTGTGTCCCTGAAATGTCTTTCAACTGGATAATATAAATAAATAATCCTGATTGCCCCTTGGTGCTCTACAATTCTCTTTTTAACTTTAAATATGGTGTTAACAACATATTGTTTTTTGCAATTTCATTTAAACATGTATAAATAAAGACAGATGTACACGTTGAATACTTCTTATTAATCTCCTTGGCTCTACTGTGTGTAAATGGATACATTGCTCTATTGGGACTACATTTAGCCCAACCATATCTATTCCAAATGGTAATTTGCAAGATACCTAGGTACCAACATATCACATAATGATTGAAGTTTCCTATATATGATCAATTGTCTATGGGCTATTTCTATAACTTATAAATTGCCTGATTGTATGATTGTCCAAATTTTACGTAGGAAAGATTTCAGCCTGTTTGTCTCAATATTCAAGGTAGAATGACTCTGATTGGTTGACTTTCAGTTTTAACATTTCCAGCATTATCTTTTTTGAAGAAAAAAACATCTCTAGTTTTCTGCCTTGTTTCTTCCAGTGCCATGTTAAGAACACCCTCTGGGTAACCTCCTGTTCAATTAGTCAATGTTTACACCTATGTTTCAAATCAATACTAAAATGTCATCTAGCAGCAGGAGGTGCTCCTAAGGGGTGCTCTTTCTAAGTGACTTTGAACTATCCACGGGTATCACAGTATTCTCTGCAGTTCCTTTTTTAAATAAACTGGTATCCAGTTTTCCATCCATAGTTTCCAATCTTTAATCTAAACAATCATTTGTGGTATCTCCTGTGTTGTAGATAAAACTAAAAATTTGATAACTGGCACATAAATAGTTAACAAATTCCATAAAATGTTCAGGAGGCCCATTCTGAAAAAAGAACAAACCATCAATATTTCTGAACCACAAAGGTATGGGTTGAGTGTACTGATGATTGTTCGTGGTCCAGAATAACTGCTTCTCCAGCAGCCCACATTTACATTTGAGTAGATAGGGCAAAACAGGTACCCAGTGCCTTAGCAGTGCACTGGCAATAGAAAGAATCAAATTATCCTTAATAACATGTTGGTGTTGACATACTGGTTTTTGGGTCTAACTAAAAAAAAAAGTGGGCATGCTTGAAAACTATCTTGATATCTTATACTGGTATACAACTATGTTGATACACCTTCAACATGTTTTTAGTGCCTTTTGTCCAGTTCACTTTCGTAAAAAGGAACTCTGAATGCTTATATTTTTTGAAGTACTCTACTACATTTCTTTGTGTATCAGTCTGCTTGCCTGTGCAGTTGCCAGACTGCAACATATCCTAAACGCATCAACTCACTTAATCCTTCAGTTGAGCAGATTCTCTAGCATCACATTCTCTTGCTGTCTTGGCTTTCTGTCTAAAAAATACAGTATTGTTAAGGCTGTGTCCATATCCAAGAAGGCACTCACACTGAGATATGTGACTTCTGAAGTCACATGTTATCATCCTGCCAGACATCTCAATTCTGGTGCAGCTAGCCTTTTGACTAATGTCAAATTTTGCAGATCCCACCTTGGCATCAGTGTTCTCTCAGTGTTCTCAAGCTGCATTCAGTCAGCTGTCACCTGTAAACTTTTGAAAACAAAATCTGTTTTCCAGCTAGCAGAGCCTCTTTCTTTCTTAACACCTGAATACCCTTTTTCTGAGTAATCATATTCCTTTAAAAATTGTATTTATTCTCTCTCATATATATATATATATATATATATCATAGACTTGGGGCCTGATTACGACCTTGATGGATGGGATACTTTGTCACAAACGTGACGGATATCCCGTCTGTCATATTACAAGTTTGATTATATCCTATAGAACTTGTAAAACGGCAGACAGGATATCCGTTACACCTGTGATGGAATAGCCCATCTGCCAAGGGCGTAATCAGGCCCCTGATTTATTTTTTAAGTATTATTTTATGTTTTAAAATATTCTAGATAATGTGGTATCATGCACATAGCTGTTTAGAAAGTTCGGTGAGGGACAGCCACCTAAGATCGTCAGACCACATGTAAGGATCAGCTTTTTAAACTTCTGTGGTTGTTTAATGAGCCTAAGGGAACTGGATAATAACATCTACCAATGAAGTAGCTAGGAATAATTCATTTTATTGTATAATGTTTTAATTGTAGTAGAAATAGTGTTATTATTAACATTATTATTTTATTTCTTATTACAAGGTAAATCTATAGAATCTATTGAATAAGCAACATATCTAGAATATAAAACTACTCTGATGCTAATCATAAAACAAGAAACACTTAGGTGGTAATTATGAGTTTGGCAGTCACGTGACCATGGTGACGGTCAGACCACCGGCAATGCGGTGGTCTGAGCTCCACATTATGACCACGGTGGTCATCAGCACCTCCAGGATCAGAGAGCCTGGCGGTCTGGCAGTCTGGTGGATGCAGCAGTCCTAATTCACTAGGTCAATGCTGCAAGCAGCGCTGCCCTGGGGATTACAACCTTGTCCTCCCCAGCAATTTCATGGCGTTAACACCACCATGAAAAGACTGGCAGAGAACCGGTGCAGGGGTCCCCAGGGGAGACCCTGCACTGCCCATGCACTTGGCAGTTCGACAGATGGCCAAACCGTCTGCCGTACTCGTAATCAGGCCATTACTTTAGAACCTTTTTTTAATTGTTTGTCCTGCTCTGTCCTAAAGTGACCATGAACATTGCTGTCGGGTGCTGTAAAAGAAATCATTAAAAAATGCTATATTTAGTATTTGTATAAATTACTCTTAATCTGTTGTGAATGTTAGTCTAATCCAACCCTGTTTTACCTTAAATTATGATTCCCTGAAGGCACATAGAAAGTTAAGGTTGCACTGACATTGCACGATTCAGACATATATTGTGTACCACTTTATATGTATGTGTGTTGGTATTTGGTTGAACTGACACATTTTTGTGTAGAATAGCAGTGCCGCTCACTTGCAGCTCTACAAGATGTTCAATTGAGGGACAAAAAGAGGTCACTAATCTCTGCAACTCTCACTTCTTTGTCAAAACAATGGACACAGTTAATGGGGTTTGTTTGGCACAGCACAAATTCTCGGACACAGATATAGATCCTTTCTAAGGAAACAGATTTCCTTGGTCTCCCAGGTTACTTAGCGATTAATAATGGCCTAGAGATGCAGGTCAGCCAGGGCGCTTCACAGGCTTTGCAACACAATCTGACGTGCAGCTACCCAATCTTGTGCGATTCGGCTCACAAGTTGCCTGCCTGGAGTAGAACGGATAATTGTTATACCTTTTTCAAACAACCAGCATTTATTTAAAAATAGTGTAGTAAAATGGGGAAAATACCTCTTTGGTTATTTCGTTTGTTTTGCAATTTACTGTTTAGTGGGAGAAAAACATCACAGCTGCAAAACCAAAGCCTGGTAATTTTTAAATGTCAGTTTGTGTTATAACCTTGCATGAAGTATTGCATTAGTTGCTGTTATTTATGAGCCACAATTACATACATACATACCTATTTATACATTTCACGGTCTTCCCTATAGAGTTTATTTATGCAAATATTTAATCTTGAATGAGATAAAAGTTGCTGCCAAGTGAGAGTTTGGTGCCTTTCCGCTAGAGTAACTTTTATCTGCAAATTTGTTACAGTGTACTTTCGTATTTACAAATACAACGTTTAGAGGGAAGTGGCTTAACATGAAACATTCTGATCTACTTCACTATCTGTAGATTTATTTGCATGTATTCTCATGTATTGTTTTGGGGATCCCGAGGATTCCCTACGAAGGTTAGGTAATTTAATACTTAAAATGCAAGTGCAGGGTATAGTCAAAGTTTAAAGTAGCAGTGGTCTTAAAGTTACATATAATTCTCCCTCACACCTTTAAAGTAAAAATGCCTCCATCCCATTCTCAATGAATGTAGCCTGATAAATATTTAATGTTGAATGTATAAAATTACTGCCATAGCATGTTAGAATTTAAGGGTTATTCATTCAGCATAAAGTCACTGACATCTTTCTGTGGTCCTCACTCACCACAAATGAACCTCAAACCAAGTCTACCAATGTTCAGGTTCAGTGGCTGATATGAAACTACAGAATACTATTTTGTATAGTTTTACAGTAGCTAGCTGAGTATTGATGAACCCAGTCACATCACTTGCTCAGCACTGGCAAAGTGAGACTTTTTGGCTTTGCTGATGATGCTTGTTTAAACTTCCTTTTCCACTTAAGTTATAAAACATGAGATTTCACCATTAAATCACATTTTGAAAATAAACTAAGAAATAACCTTTACAAATTTTAATAGCATTTTCCTAGATTGAAGCAATAAATATTTTAATCACACCCAGGCCTATCCCACAGAAAGTGTAATTGGACCTACACATTGAAATAGCTTCTAGTCCTTTAGTCCCTGTGAGGGCACGCTTGTTAAGTATATACTGTCCACATTTTTATATAGTAGGCACTATGCTTTGTGGGCTTACAAGGTATATTTTGATAGTGACTTATTAATTAATAAAGCAAATAATTTTATCTTCATGGGAATTGCCATGAATTACTACAGTGCCATTAAAATACAGCCCAGCAGGAGTACAGTGGTTCACTTGGCAGCTATATAGTTTTGTCATATTAGTGGGTGGTGAAAGCACACACTGCGCCCTCACATGAAACTTAACTCCTGTGACAATGTTGTGTTTTTAATCCCCCTCTATTATGGTCTGGTAAGTAAATTAAAAAGAACCACTTGGGTGAATCCTCTTTTACCAGTCGCATTTTAGGGCCAGAGCACACAAACCATGCCACTAAAAACAAATATCACAGTGCCCAATCTATCACAAGAAAACCCAGTGTGCCCATGGGGGGTAAGTATTATCAATCTATGACATTCGCCACCTGGGACCTCTAGTATGGCCTGGCAAGTAAGTTAAAAAGACCACTTGGGCGAATCCTATTTTACCAGTCACATTTTAGGGTCAGAGCATACATACCATGCCACTGAAAAGAAGTATCACAGTGCCCAATCTACCACAAGAAAACGCACTATGCCCATGGGGGGTGGGGGGGGGGAGGGGGGGTAGTAAGTATTATCAATCTATAACATTTACCACCTGGGACTGATTTAGACAGAGCTTCTTGCCAATAGGACAATACACCCTCAAATCATTTAACATCAACTGAAATTAGAGATTACTAAAATCTCATATAGTTCAATATACCAAATATATGTGACTCAATCAAGAAGTGCTGGATTCTTATATCATATTTGTACTAATTAGAAGTAGCAACATACATGCCTGTACAATACAATAAGGTGTGGAGTTGTGAATCAAACAGTGCAGACAACGCAGTGCACACAAACAATATTGAAAAATAATCAAAGCAAAACAAACACATAAAATACACTTTGAATTTCCCAATAGTATCACACACAAAACAATAATGAGGAATAGCCTGTTTTCAAAAGCTCCTCAGTTGTAATGCAGTTACAGTCTTAGACCATATGGGAAAATTATGTTGACGTTTCGACCTCCAGTAATTCATGAGGTCTCCTCAGGATGCCATCGGCTACTGTTTACATGTATAATGTTTGAGTAAATCACAATTAGAACCAGCACTATTCCATGTATGGTGAGCATTACAAATGTCACATGCATTCCCTCACCAAATTAAAGAACCGTGACATGCTAAGTAACAATTCATCCGTAAGTGTTAAGTATTCCAGCCCACAGTGAGTTTTAGACCCAGCTTAATAGATGTGAATGCCAATGGTTCAAAGGTGAGCGTACCCATTGTCTGCATTACTCATACACCCACCTACATGTGTCAGCAAGCTACCACAAAGTTCCTTGTGTTCTGTAAGCATCAACATTTTTATTCTTGTATGACGACAAGTAGCAACTAAGGCCACACCGCTGTAAGACAGAATGGCACAACTAATGTGAGAGATACCAGGACCCGACAAGTAACCTTAATCTCGCTTCGTGAGAAGTGTGCAACACACACCTACAAACTGTCCACCTGGGTCCGCGGGCCCCCCTTCTAGTCAAACTCTAGTTTATTTTCAAAGAACACTGTGGAAATTAAATACCAGTATTAATCATCACATTTCAGCTTCTCCAACATACATTGTTGTGATAAACCTAATACTCAGTCATACTTACTCACTATAACTTATATTTGTGCTATTTACAAAACAGCATCACTTCACCGTCGGCACTTCTTGCTTGTGTCTCAACATTTCTCCAAGGTTGTGAAGACACAGCAGACGTGCATTATCTGTTTATGCTTCACTAAAAGGACTAGACCGCTGACCTGACACTGCATATTGCAAGAATCCAAGTCACAATGTAACTTGCTCTCGCCTCTCCCTAGTACTAATCAGTACATACCCAGGAAATTGGATACTCTACTGAGAACTAATCAAGCAGAGTATGATTTCTAAGCAGAAATTGTGCCTAACAATGAGCTATCATACGTTATCCACTCCTTGTTCGCATCTCTGCATTTAAACAACTTTGGAAAGACGCAGCAGATGTGCTTCATTATATCTGTGCCTCAATACAGACTAGACCGCTGACCTGGCACTGCCGTATTGCAAGTATACAAGTTACAATATAACGTATCTTTGCTTATCTCAAGTACTAATCAATACATACCCAGGAGATTAACTACTCAAAGCAGACTCAGACATGCAGAGTAATTAAGCCTTACATTGAGCTATCCATGGTCTATGAAATGTCACGGGAAGCACAGACCAGCTCTGCAAGAGTTACCAATGTATATAAGAATGTTCTTCTTAACCAACTCAAAGGAAGTTCTATCCCAACCAACTCAAGTAAAGGCAAAGTGTAATTCCTAAGTGAGAATGTAATACACCGAAGGTGTGAAGGGAACCGTTTCATTAACCCATCTTGATGAGCTGAATTAACATATAATATGTAGATCTAATCAAATATTCTGCCCCAGCTGAATTCAAAAGTTCCCTAATCCAGTTGGCATCCATCTACATTAAAAAAAGAGCACCATGAATATACTGCATTTGAGTTACATACTGAAGTAAATTAAGTAATATGAAATATTTTTTCTGAATTATCCATGCCTGCCAAGGATAACCATTATTTACAGTACAAAATTGGATTTTAACAAAGTCTGCACATTCACAGAGAATAAGTGCTTCACATCTATTAGAGATGCCATGGTTTTACAGATTTGGTTGTAGCGAATGCTTCCTCAAGGATATTTAAAATGGAAGCAAACAAAGAAAATATGACTCATCTACCACATGACTCTAGGTCCAAGCACAGCAATTAAGATTATCTGCTTTCACGCCACCAGTGGAGATGCACAATGAATTAGTAACCCGACAAAGGTCTAATATCAGTAACTGAGATGGACAGGGAACATTTGCAGGCATAGTTCAGATCTCTCTAAGGACTTACAACAAAGATAGGCTAGATCCAAAGCCAAATTACAAAAGGCATTTAAGTCAGCAATTCTCATCTTCTCCAAGAATTTGCGAATGGTTCTATAGTGTCTTGATATAGACAGTATATATGAATCACAAACTGGTTTTGTGTCAATGATTGTGTCATTAATCCTTGTTTCAATGTTAAACATACTGTATTCTTACAATTTTGCAATACATTTTTCTTGAGAAACCGCCAAATACACACAAAACTAAAACTGTTTCCTTTGCTTACACATAATTATGCTTGTGTCCATAATGCAGACACATCAGTGTCTTGATCAGTGTAAGTCATTATCATGAGAATGCTCTTTTTGCGTATCTGTAGTGAAATGGAAAGCATTTGTACTCACAAGACAATGGATAATGATGGTGAGAAGATTAGTAGCGCAGACGACAATTACAAATAAATGTACTGTAGAATTGACGGCATCCACTTATGATTAATTATTATAGTAGCTCAGATATCATGTCAAAGACATGCTGTTGTCCTGATAAGAAGAAAACACATTTAGTGGTATTCAGAGAATCATTTCTGGTAAGGTCCAAAGCTCTAATTCTTTTCTGTACAATATTTGTTCTAGAGTTTCTGATGGATACATCTACCTGTGGATTCATCACCTTTTGAATACTCCCAATGTGTCAGCCGTAGACGTAATTTTTTTCTTTCTAGCTCACCACATTGACAAGGACATCACAATAGAACGGCTCCGCACATGACTCCATCTGACATCATCGGAGCCTTAATAATTCCTGGCAGGCGTGCTGACGTCGGTTCCCTTTTTCCACCCCTTCGATGCTAACAGTTTTTCTACCTCTCCAGGTGTTACACTGTATTGAGGGAACTTCTTTTCCAAGTTTTCTTTGGGTTACAATTTCTCCACTGAAAAAGTCAGGCTTTACCCTTGTAAAGAGTGTGGAGGTCATATGTCGATCACTGACCCGCACGAAAATTGCCTCTGGTATCTGAGTTCCAACCACGACGTAGGGGATGCTCTTCCTGCCAGAGTATGAACCAGAAGGCACTGAAGGAAAAGAAGGTAAAGCTGTTCCTGGCAAGGACTAAAAAAGAGAAGCAAGGCTGTTGAAGATCCAGCCTTGAGAGTAGTCGTTGTCTCACATGTCCTTGAGGTCACATCAAAAGCGCTGTCATTACAGCTCTCTGCATTGCTTTCCCGAGATGCTATCCCGAGCTCTTTATAGCCAGCTTCTAATCTCGATGCCGGTCGATCTGGGAGGTGAGT
This sequence comes from Pleurodeles waltl, assembly GCF_031143425.1. NCBI lineage: Eukaryota > Metazoa > Chordata > Amphibia > Caudata > Salamandridae > Pleurodeles > Pleurodeles waltl. The sequence continues at coordinate 187,437,051 of NC_090444.1, read as the reverse complement.
CCCACCTTATCACCTCCACAACCGAAGTCGCCTGAGATGTCACCGGGGTCATCTTTGTTGGAGAGCTCGGCGTCGCCTACTAGTCCTGCAGCACAATTCCCTGCCGTTACTCCACCAGACCAGGAGATTGAAGACCAGGAATCAAGTTGGATCCTTCCTCAGCAGAAGTATCAATTTTTTCCAGCTCCTGGGACGGATCCATCTGTCTTCTTAAATGGTATGTTTAATATTTTCAACAGGGCGATGGCCCCCGCTGGTGCGCCTGCGGGCCCCACAGGTCCTTTGGCCTTTAATCTGGGATGCTCCTTTCATGCCTTTTCTGCCAACGGCTCCATCACCTTCAGAGATGACGGCGCCACTGGTGCCGAAACCGACTTAGGATAGATCTTGTCTGGTGCTGAGTCACTCTACTCCTCTTCAGAGTAATATCCCAGTGCCGGCTCTGGCTTTACCGGCGCCACAAAAGACATCTTCGATGTTGGTGCACTCGCTAACGATACTGCGACTTGAATCTAGATCAAGGTCTAGAAGAGAAACCTTGAGGCACTTGGAGGAGCAACAACACTGAGAGGAACAACAAGACCTTGAGGAAGGACAGATTCCATTACCTTCTCAGGGCTTTGAAGGTATTGAGGTGGCTAGTGGACTGGATACTTCTCCGGAGTGGGAGTTATCACCTGGGGGTATTCTACCTCCGGAGGTAACTAGTTACCATGGTGTGATCAGGAAGGCAGCTAAACTTTTCGATTGCCATTACCCACAGTGGAGTTGAAGTCTAACATCCTGATAGAGGTTCTTCACTCCTCATCTGCTACATCAGAGTCTCTGCTGCCATTGTTTGAGGTATTGACTGAGCCAGTCATGGACCTGTGGCACAAACCTGTGGCTACTTTGGCTGTTTCTAAAGTAATTGCCAAGGGATATAGGGCTGCACCAGGTGACCCTCATTTTCTTAGTCAGCATCCAACACCTGAAAGTCTGGTGGTCCAGACTTCTTGTTCTGCAAAGACTGCTCTTTGTTTCTTCCCTACAACTCCGGCAGCTAGAGAATCAAAGCGGATGGAACAAACCGCTAAGAAGATCTTCTCCTCATGTAGCATGGCATTAAAATTAGTAAATGCTATATGTGTGTTGGGTCGATATACCCATGCACTAATGGACTCTGCCAAGGAGGTTGTTCCCAAACTATGCAGGATGTGCAGGAACATTTGAAGGAGTTACTGCAGGATAGTCAAGCGGTGGCTAAGCAGGTCATTCAATCTGTCCTAGATACGGCAGGCTCTCTTGCCAGAGCCATGGGGACATCGGTGGCGACCACAATGCATGGCTTAGCGGGTCAGGGTTTTCCCCTGATGTTCATTCGACCTTAATGGACCTCCCTTTTGATGGGTCCAGGTTGTTTGGAGACAAGGCTGCCTCAGTGTTGGAAAGGTTTAAGGAGAGTAAAGCTACTGCTCAGTCTTTGGGACTTCAGACATTCTCCTTGTCCTATTGACCTTTCCATATGTTTAAGGGGTTTGGCCTCAGCTCCTCCTTTCATGGGAAGCAGCAGTTCCATGGTCTACAGTCTGCCAACAGCCTCTATAGGTCTTACAGAGGCTGTGAGAGACTTAGGTAGCATGCTGCCAGCCAACAGCCTTCCTACTCCTCCACTTCATCCTCAGCTGGGAACCTGTCAGGAAAGCAGCCTTAGTTCTCTCCTCTTCAGCAGCATGTGTTGCTGGTAGAGTAAAAGTTAATTTATTTTCTCCAAGAGTGGGAGTCAATAACATCAGGCTCATGCATGTTGAGCAATGTAGGAAATGGGTATGCCCTTCCCTTTTGGAAGTCCCCTCTCCCTTCCCTCCCCAGCACACTTTTTGTTCAGAGGATCACCTGCAGTTGCTTCAGCAGAAGGTACAAAATCTGCTGTTAATGGGCAGAGTTGAGTTGGTTCCGGAGCAGGAAAGGGGTCAGGGATGTTATTCAAGATATTTCCTGATCCTCAAGAAAGATGGTTGTTTGAGGCCTATCCTAGACCTGAGGATTTTGAACTGGTACCTGAAACAGGAGAAGTTCAAAATGCTGACCCTAGCTCAGGAGCTTCTGATGCTGGACAAGGTAGACTGGATGGTTTCTATTGACTTGCAGGATGCGTATTTTCACATCCCAATTCTGCAGTTGCACAGGATGTAGCTACGGTTCATGGTGGGATTGCAACATTACCAGTTTGCTGTCCTTCGTTTTAGTCTTACTTCTGCACCTCAAGTCTTCATGAAGGTGATGACAGAGGTTGCAGCGCGTCTCAGAAGGAGGGGAATATCTGTGTTCCCTGACCTGGACGAATGGCTGTTCAAAGCCAAGTCTCCAGAGTTGGTGCTGCACTATTTGCAGGAGACAACTCAGTTGTTGTTCAATCTGGGCTTTTCATTAAACGTGCCCAGTTCTCACCTGAAGCCCTCTCAATGCCTCCTGTTCATAGGGGAAATACTGGACACAACATTGAATCATGCCTTTCCCCCTCCTCAGAGGATTTGGGACATTCAGGCTATGATTCCAATGTTTCAGAATGGAGTGGTTGTTCCGGTCCTAAAGTCTGTTCGCTCCCTGCATTCTGCTGGTCACTCATGCATGTTGGAACATGAGGACTTTCCAGTGGTACCACCACAAGCAGTGGTTTCAACACAAAGGAGATCTTGAGGAGTCCATAACAATCTCCAGAGACACTGCAGCAGATCTTCAATAGTGGAGTGTAGAAGACAACCTATTGCAGGGAAGGCCGTTTTGTCTTCCACCTCCGATGACCACGGTTATAACGAATGCTTCCAGAATAGGGTGGGGAGCACATCTGGGGGACCCAGAGATCAAAGGTCTTTGGTCTCAGGATGTTTCACATCAATCTTTTACAACTGCAGGCGATGCATCCGTCTCTCAAAGCCTTCCTCCCTTCTATTAGAAATCAGTCAGTACAAGTATTGACAGACAACACTACTGCGGTGTTCTACGTCAATAAACGGGGGAGGAAAGAGTCGTATCCTCTCTGCAGAGAGGCTCTAAGACTCTTGTCCTGGGCTCAGGACCATTGGATTTGCATAGTAGCAAACCATTTAGCCGAAGTTCTCAGTGTACGTGCGGACACTCTAAACCAGCACTTTTCAGCCGATCAACAGTGGCGTCTCCTTCCGGAGGTAGTTCTTCACGTCTTCCATCTGTGGAGGATGCCTCAGATAGACCTGTTTGCCACTCACGAGAACTCACACAGCCCGTCGTTCTGCAGCCTTCCATATCTGATGCAGGGAGCACTGGGGGACAAAGTTGAGCTGGGACAACAGGCTACTTGATGCGTTTCCTCCCATACCCTTGATTCCTCAGATTCTGAGTAAGGTTTGCCAAGACTGGGACCAAGTCATATTAATAGCCCCGGATTTGACGTGAAGGGTGTGGGACACAGACCTCCTTCACCTCTCGCTGTGCCCTCCTCTCCATCTCCCTCACAGGGCAGACCTCCTCTCGCAGTCACAGGAGCAGGTTCTACACACTGCCTCCAGAGCCTGGAGATTGAACGGGGCAATCTGAATTCTTCCTCCCCCCCCGAAGTGGTGGATGTTATATTATTGGCCAGGCAACACTCCACCAAAACTGTCTATGCTGGTAGATGTGCCAAGTTTGCTAAATGGTGTGAGGAGAGACACATTTATCTCTTAAAGGCTCATTCATCCACTGTTAGTAATTTGATCTCATTGGCGCAGCAAGGTTGTGCAGTTGTGACAGTGAAGGGTTATCTGCACTTTCGGCATTTATTTGTTTACCTGACCAACACTCTTTATTTAAGTCCCCTTTAGTTCTAAGGTTTCTTAAGGGTTTGACTAATAGGTTTCCTCCCACTCCTTTTATAATGCCTCAATGGGATTTAACTTTAGTTTTAACGTACTTTAAGGGTACACCTTTGAACCATTGCATAGTTGCCCGTTGAGGCTCCTTACGTTTAAAACAGTTTTTCTTATACCGATCACGTCGGCTAGGCGTGTTAGTGACCTGCAAGCTCAGAGTGTAAAACACCCATTTGCCACTTTCCATGCTAACAAGGTGGTTCTGAGAACCAGGGAAGCTTTTCTGCCAAAGCTAGTGACTCCTTTTCATTTCGGGCAGTCCATCACCCTTCTGTCCTTTTACCCTCCTCCCAATCCCTTTAAGGAGGAGGAAAGGCTACACAGTCTAGATCCACAAGCGCGTTGAGCTTCTATATGGACAGGAGGAGAGAGTTTAGGATGGATGATCAGCTCTTCGTTGACTATGTGGGCAAGATGAAGGGCACAGCCGTCCACAAAAGAACGCTGTGAAGGTGGGTCATTCTTTGCATCAAGATATGTTATGCACTGGCAAAGAAGGATCCTCCTGAGAGCATTAGAGCTCATTCTACCAGAGCTAAGTCTACTACTTCGGCTCTGGCTAGGGGTGTACTTATTGTAGACTTTTACAAGGCAGAAACTTGGGCTTCCCTCCACACTTTCGCAAAACATTACTGTTTGGACTCCGAAGTGAGGAGGGACGGCCGTTCTGCCCATCTGTGTTGCAGGACTACTTGGTATAGCCAGACTGGTGCCCACCTCCGAGTGCGGACTGCTTTGGGACTCCATTAAAAAGGTGAGTAATCCACAGGTAGATGTATCTATCAGAAGAACAAGTTACTTACCTTCGGTAACACTTTTTCTGGTGGATACAGTATACACCTGTGGATTCTCTGACTTTGAGCATTGGACTTTATGTTCATTGGAAACTCTACCCTGATGAGGTATGACAGATACATTATCTTAACGTAAGAGTTTACAGTTACTGTATTCAGTGGTGATTGATTAGGTGGTTCATCAGACAGTGTTTTACCTTCCTAAGTGATATTTTAGATTCATACCCCCACTAGTGGTACGAGTTGTACATGACTTGTAACTGTTGGGTGTGATGGGTGAAGCCATGTCATTTCCTGGAATAGACTCTTAATATATGCGATGTTATGAAGAATATGGAAGAAATATGTCATGCCTGAATTACTTCTCATGTACACCTCATTACCCTGAGTCCTAACCTTTCTCTTCATAGTTTTAGTGTGTGTCTCACTCTGCTGTTGTTCTGTCTGTGACTGCTATAGTTCTGCTTGGGTATTACGAACAGAACTTCCAGGTGATGTATCATCTGGTCATGACTCCTCATCATTTTGTGAGAACTGCGACAAAGACAAATTGGAATTAGTGTGATATTGTTATTGAGGCTGCAGTTTTAGCTAAACACACCAGTGTTGTTTTAACACTGTAGCTTTCTATTTAAGCAGTTACTCACAGTATCATTAGCTAAAACATTGTAATCTCTCATTTGGTTCTTTGTTTAGTCTCCCTTTACGTTTATGCTGCTATCTGTATCCTGTCACTATTCTAATTTCCAACAACAGATTATGGTGTGCATGCGCTCCTCTCTCGACATGCTGTAATCTTCTCTGTGGGTTTTAATCATGCCCATCTCATGCCCATCACTTGCATTCGTTCCCTGGCCTGCCTTTCAAAATTCCCTTGATTTTTTAGGTAAATGGTTTACGTTTGTCCTGCCTTGAGGCTGTTTTGTTACCGCCTTAGAGACTGACCGTGTTAAATGGATTATTGCATGATCGGCCATGTACTTTAGAGTGATGCGCTACTTTTTTCTTTAGCCTCTGTGATTCACGCTCTGTGCCTGTATGTTGTTTCTTCCTCTTCCTTGCTTATGGGCATGCCACTGTTTCTTTGTGGTGTCTGTGCCCAAAGGCTGCAAGCTGGAGGGAGTTATTTTTTATTTATTTATTTATATATTTTTTTTAAGTTTCATATAGCGTGAACTCGATCGGAGAAGCCCTTTACATGAGTACCACTTACGTACAAGTTTAGCAGTTGAAAAATATACAAACTGATGCATTTTAAACAGAAAAAAACACTGAAATCCTCAATGCAGCTTTTCCGGCATACAGTAGAGCCGATACTTCAATATTCACTGCACTCAAGAAACTCTCCCCATAATGATTTGCAGGGCATTTCTTTTGCAAAACATTTTTGCCCATAACTCAGCCTGCGGTGGTCCTATGACAATGGGTCCACCATCAAAATATTCAGCATGATGTGTTATTTATGTCTAGGTCACAGCTCTGCTCTCCCATGGCTGGGAGTAGTTTGTGTTTTAAGGGCCTTATTTGTAATATTATTCTAGTAGGCCCGAAATAAGTAATGAACTACGCTTACTAGAGGCTAAATATATGATTGCACTGCATTACATTCTGCCATTCTGTTTTCATGTGGTTATGCTTAGTAGGGGCTGACTATATGGTTACATGACCATGTTTCTTACAAATGCTGTTTTGAGTTGTTGTGCCCTCTAAGGGCTGTTCTGAGCATTACAGTCAAGATACTACAATATTTGCAGCACTCAGAAACTCGCCCCATAAGGCTTTGCGGGGCATTCCTTTTACAAAACATGTTTGCCCATAACACTGTGTGGTGGTCCTACTGCAATGGGGCCACCATCAAAATGTTCAGCACGACATGCTCTTTATATCTGGGTCATTTCTGGGTCCCCATACTAGGTTGGGAGAGACACCAAAATAATAACCTCTCTCACCGTTCATTATCTTTTTAAGCTCTCTCGTGGCTGGAACTTTTGTTTTACAGCTGGGAGTAGTTTGTGTTTTAAGAGCCTTGGTTGTAATATTGATACAGTAGGCTTGCAAGGTCCGAATATGTGTAATGCACTATGGTCTCGAGGTGCTAAATATATGATTACACTGCATTACATTCTGCCATTATGTTTTTATGTGGTTCTGCATTCTAGGGGCTGACTATATGGTCAGATGACTATTTTTCTTACAAATGCAATTTTTACTGTGGTGCCCTCTATGGGCTTTTCTGAGCTTTACAGTCAAGATACTACAATATTTGCTGCACTCAGAAACTCGACCAATAATTATTTGCCATGCATTTCTTTTACAAAACATGTTTGCCCATAACTCACTGTGTTGTGGTGCTGGGACAATAGGACCACCATCCAAATTTTCTACACAGTGTGCTCTTTCTGTCTAGGTCATCTCTGGTTCCCCACGCTATGTTGGGGGACCCCAAAATAATGACCTCTCCTACCATTGTGTGTCGTTTTAAACTGTCTCATGGCTGGAACTTTTGTTTTTCAGCTGGGAGTAGTTTGTGTTTTAAGGGCCTTGTTTTTAATAATATCCTAGCAGGACTGCTAGGCCTGAAAATGTGTAATGCACTACACCCTTTAGGGACTGAATATATGGTTACACAGCATTGCTTTCTGTCATTGTCTTTTCATGTGGGTATGCCCTCTAGGTGTGACTATATGGTTACATGACCATGTTTCTTCCCAATGCTATTTTTATTGTGGTGCCTTCTAGGGGCTGTTCTGAGCATTACCGTCTAATATTAAGTGTATGACGGAATGCACAATCACAAAGTTTATTTCTGATAAAGGTTTTTATTGGGTTTACATGATGATTGTATATGTTTTATTGGTCTCTCCTTATTGCAAATATGGCCATGATTCATGCCAACATAACATCCTTATTACACTATGACTGTTTGAACACTCTTGATATGTTTAGTGACCCTTCTAGGGGGACACCAGTGGTTGCACAATGTCAGCTATGGTATGTTCCATCTGCCAATGTAACATACTGCATAGCTAAATACTTATAAGGTTGCAAAGGCGAGACCTATTGGTTATGCCAATGCTTGTTTGAATTCCCAGCCTTGTAGTTATTTTCACTGAAAAGCAGACCATATACTTGTTTTGCGTTTTCTTTTATATTTGGCATTTATGTGGTCCAATGAAGTTAAGACTAAAGTAACCTAAAGTTCCAAGTAGAAAATCTACCTGGCATTAAGAACTGTTCACATTTGTCATTTTTTTTTAAAAGGCGTTTTTATATGTAAACTCATGTATGCACTGGATAGTAGCAAGAGGATATTGGTACACATTCCTTAGCGGGCCCATGCCTTTTATTTTTTGCTCACCTCCCTTGACTCCTCATAATGCTTTGGGTGTCATCGAGTGTCTTTTCATAGTAGCTGATGGTTCTTCACTCTAATGCTGTGCTATCAGCATCATCACCAAGACAAGTCGTCTTATTTCCCTTTAATTTTTTTTCCACACTTAACATGCCCTAAGATAAAAGGCCACAGTTTATACAGCTAATTAACATTTATTAAATCTATATGCATCAATGGACAAAGTTGCCGTCTTTCATGCGAACGTTAATTAGAGTAGCTGTTTCAGAGTAAGGAAAGGAGGAAATGTTAATTGAGCCAACCTCATTTGTGACCGGTTTTTTTTCCAACATGCGACTTGCACTTTGAGAACCAGGTTCATCGTATATTTTTTAATAAATGATTAATTTGCTTCAACGTTTTCTAAAACTCAATTGCTAAATGCGTGCTTAAAAGGAGTCGGATGTCATCATTTTGGAATGTTAAGTAACCTCCAAAGAGCATTACAACAGGGCCCAAAATAGGTGAGATAAGCACCATTATTTGGAAGCAAATTGGGTGAGCTCACTTTTGAAGAGTTGAGCACGTTACGTTATTCCGAACTCAGTAAATATTGGTCAAACCACATTATCTGTTAAGTTACTGAAAGTTACATCGAAATTAAATTTAAAAAAAAAGGTAAAGTATTAAACCACTGGCCCTCCTCATAAAAGTATTTTCACCCAAACTCAACTTGGACTTAAAGTTGAATTTGCAGTCGCACCACCAAAATCAAGAAGCATAGAATCTGGATTTGAGGATTTTCGCATCAATCTACAACTGGGGGACATCCGATTTTCCGAATTTGTCAGTGTATATGTCAGGTTGAGAAAAGGGAAGGTTGGTTGATTGTCTTAAGGGTGGTTTTGTATAATTGATGGCAGACCCCCCAAATCTAGGTATTTCTCGGTACAAACATTTCGCGTGACCACCCCCACCTTGGAAATACACACAAATTGAGGTAGGAGTGACCATGTTGTCCGCGTGTGAAAATGTCTCTCTATCTAGATAAATATTTTTCCACGCGATTAAAAAAATAAAACTTTTTTGGGGGTTAATGCATGCCTATATTACTTACTCCTGTCGATAGGCGAAAATCCACACTCCTAAGTGTAGGTCTATAATTGTGCAGGTTTCCAAGTATACTGCTATGGATTCGTGCGGCTTCCCCTATAGACAGAAGTCTACATTAACATAGAAGGCGCTGCACAGTGTGTACGTTGCCCTGTTTATGCCACAGTGTTTGTAAATGAGTCCCACAGTGCGCAACACAGATACTGAATAAAATGGTTGCCAGACGTTTCTTGACGTAGCAGATATTGTCTCTTTTTTTTCAGGAAGGAACTCGAGGAGTTTGCCGCGATGAAGGAGATGGAACGCCACAAGAAATACCTCGAAGAAGAAGAGCGGAAAAAGAACGACCAAGCCCGGAGGATGCATCATCTTCTCAGCACTGTGCAGGTTGGTGTAGCTGTCCCTGACAGCTCGTGCAGCCCGCTGGGGCCCCCAGCCTGACAGAGATTAACTAGCCGGCTGAATGGGGCATGACTTGTTGGAAAGATATCACAAAGACACTACTTTCTGCTCAATTTAGTTGTATTCTTTTGGCAAGAGCAGGCACCATGACTACTCTCTGACAGCAGCTTCACAGAGGCTGCCTCGGCGGTGCCGGCAGAAAGAGTCCATGTCAGCGCTTTGATCTGTCACACTGATAACACAACACGAACTCCGTAACCCCGCTTTTAATGCTCATTAATTGGCATGGATAGGTAACACGTTCATGCGTTCTGTTTTTCGAACACCGCTCAAATACTAAGCTGCTAGATTTACGATCTTTGCCTCTATTTTAGAATTTTAGTGAAATTATGCTAATTATGTGCAAAATCTACACATATTTATGTAGTGCTTCGCACTACACTTCTGTAGTTTCTAAGCACAATGAACTAAAATGTTTACTATTACCCTATTTTAGTTGGCCTTTATATTTCACCCAGTCAATAGTACCAAATGTACCAAAACCTTTCTGAAATATAATTGACCTACTAGTTAGAAAGTGGGTTAATTTGGAAAAAGGCTACGCTTACCAATTTATTAAATACATACTGGTAATCGAGTTACATAGTTGTAGTGTGGCTAATTCTAAGCATTAGTGTTGCAATGTGCTGCATCCTGCGCTAGTTATTAACCAGAGGAGGGGGGTCGCTAAGCCAGGCCATGGCAACACACTGCTTGGCCAACAATAACAGTATGGAATGTAATCTTCCACTTGATCTTGGGGTCTCCTGGACACATCTCAATACTGAAAACAAAGCAGCAGAATCCAACTAGTGAGACCTAATGAGGATCTGCATCCATTTATCTCCTGCTGGGATCGGGAAAGCCATGCAGAATTGGACCGAGTCAATTCAGATCCCACACTCGTCACTCAGAATGGCAGTTGTTGGGGAGGGGATACCGGCGAGAATCAATATCTCCCACCATGGTATCTCTACCTCCAATTACAAGCCAGCTAGTAGTGGGGCCTTTTATGTTTTTTTATATGTCATATGTTGAAAAATGCAATAAAGAATTTACACCTAATATTCCAAAGTTCCAAAGCAACATGTCAAGTGAATGACATTCTAAATAGGAAGGCACATTCAAACATAGATGTCTCCTTATGAAGTAACGAGAAAGAAAATATATTCTTCTTTTAAGTATTTGGATCACAGTTGAAGTTGGGTTTCTGCTCAGGAAGGTACTTGTCACATTGTCTTAGGCCTCTGCGCATATTGTGGCATTACACTCAAATGTTTCCATACTTTAAATTCATGACATTTCAGTTCATGTTTACATTAAAGTAGTATGGTAATTTTCTTACACAAGGTAAGTAAGGATGTCACCTATAATAAATAGCTATCTTGCAGTAAAAACATTTACTGAAACCTTTTTACAAATATTTAAAGTGTTCATGCTTATATCAAATAATAGCATTGATGGTAATAAAATATTAACTACTACTACTTACAATAATAGTATACAATGATAGCTGACTGCTGAGGGCTGTAACTTTTATTGAAGGGCCTTTTCCTTGTTTAGACCTGAGCTTGAGCTAAAGGCCTATAGCGAGGGAGAGGGTATTTAACAACATTTATAGCCAGGCACAATAGGGCTATAATGCTACTACAACTTTCTACCCATTGAGGATAGAACGTTGTAAAAAAAACAAAAAGGAACTAAAAGGCAAAAATTGTGATGTTGGAGCAGAAGCCCTGTACCAGCCATATTGGCCCTGAGCCACTCCATGGGCTTCAGGGCAGCTCTCAACATTCCAGTGTTATAATATATGGGACCTTATGAGGTTATTGCAAGTCATCGACGAGTTCTGTTACCATATAGAGGTATGAGGCTGAAGACCTGGTTGCTTTATAAGACCATAAAACTCCGAGGTCGCTTGCAATATCTGTTTAATGTACAAGAGGGGGTATTTTATTCCTTTTAATGCAAGGCCATAATATTACTGTTCTGCATACCACTTCTATTCTTGGTGTTTTACTCTTTTATATGAAAGAGAAAGTATAGTTAAATATATGAAGAAGACTCAGTTTAATGCAAGTCAGATTAAACAAGGTATGGAAATGTGCAGTGATTTTTTTCGTTCCTGTAAGAACTCATAGCGCGCCACAAGTAACACATTTCCATAGGGATCGTCTTTCTGCTGATCACTGTTCATTTTATGAAAAGAGATTCAAAGAACGAGAGCCATTTCTTGTTTAGTTGTTTATACTGCAGCTGCAGTTATGCTCTAAGACCTGCCTTTCACTTTGGCTGTTGCCTCTGGCAGGAGGCACTATGGTGTCACAACTGAAATGCAGTGAGTTACGAGGGATGAGCAGCAAAGTCATTTCATTATTACAGGTCAGTAGAGACATCACATCTCGATCAAAATAAAGAAATTAGAGATAAGCTGTTATACATGGATTTGCAGGCACCGATGAAGAATACAAATATTATTAAATGGGACAACGTCTCTGTAAGGAAATGCCTCCTTGGCATGGTTGCCCCCTGACTTTTTGCCTTTGCTGATGCTATGTTTACAATTGAAAGTGTGCTGAGGCCTGCTAACCAGGCCCCAGCACCAGTGTTCTTTCCCTAAACCTGTACTTTTGTATCCACAATTGGCAGACCCTGGCATCCAGATAAGTCCCTTGTAACTGGTACTTCTAGTACCAAGGGCCCTGATGCCAAGGAAGGTCTCTAAGGGCTGCCGCATGTCTTATGCCACCCTGGAGACCTCTCACTCAGCACAGACACACTGCTTGCCAGCTTGTGTGTGCTAGTGAGGACAAAACGAGTAAGTCGACATGGCACTCCCCTCAGGGTGCCATGCCAGCCTCTCACTGCCTATGCAGTATAGGTAAGACACCCCTCTAGCAGGCCTTACAGCCCTAAGGCAGGGTGCACTATACCATAGGTGAGGGTACCAGTGCATGAGCATGGTACCCCTACAGTGTCTAAACAAAACCTTAGACATTGTAAGTGCAGGGTAGCCATAAGAGTATATGGTCTGGGAGTCTGTCAAACACGAACTCCACAGCACCATAATGGCTACACTGAAAACTGGGAAGTTTGGTATCAAACTTCTCAGCACAATAAATGCACACTGATGCCAGTGTACATTTTATTGCAAAATACACCCCAGAGGGCACCTTAGAGGTGCCCCCTGAAACTTAACCGACTGTCTGTGTAGGCTGACTAGTTCCAGCAGCCTGCCACACCAGAGACATGTTGCTGGCCCCATGGGGAGAGTGCCTTTGTCACTCTGAGGCCAGTAACAAAGCCTGCACTGGGTGGAGATGCTAACACCTCCCCCAGGCAGGAGCTGTAACACCTGGCGGTGAGCCTCAAAGGCTCACCCCTTTGTCACAGCCCAGCAGGGCACTCCAGCTTAAGTGGAGTTGCCCGCCCCCTCCGGCCACGGCCCCCACTTTTGGCGGCAAGGCTGGAGGGAACAAAGAAAGCAACAAGGAGGAGTCACTGGCCAGTCAGGACAGCCCCTAAGGTGTCCTGAGCTGAGGTGACTCTGACTTTTAGAAATCCTCCATCTTGCAGATGGAGGATTCCCCCAATAGGGTTAGGATTGTGACCCCCTCCCCTTGGGAGGAGGCACAAAGAGGGTGTACCCACCCTCAGGGCTAGTAGCCATTGGCTACTAACCCCCCAGACCTAAACACGCCCTTAAATTTAGTATTTAAGGGCTACCCTGAACCCTAGAAGATTAGATTCCTGCAAACTACAAGAAGAAGGACTGCCTAGCTGAAAACCCCTGCAGAGGAAGACCAGAAGACGACAACTGCCTTGGCTCCAGAAACTCACCGGCCTGTCTCCTGCCTTCCAAAGATCCTGCTCCAGCGACGCCTTCCAAAGGGACCAGCGACCTCGACATCCTCTGAGGACTGCCCCTGCTTCGAAAAGACAAGAAACTCCAGAGGACAGCGGACCTGCTCCAAGAAAGGCTGCAACTTTGTTTCCAGCAGCCTTGAAAGAACCCTGCAAGCTCCCCGCAAGAAGCGTGAGACTTGCAACACTGCACCCGGCGACCCCGACTCGGCTGGTGGAGATCCAACACCTCAGGAGGGACCCCAGGACTACTCTGATACTGTGAGTACCAAAACCTGTCCCCCCTGAGCCCCCACAGCGCCGCCTGCAGAGGGAATCCCAAGGCTTCCCCTGACCGCGACTCTTTGAATCCTAAGTCCCGACGCCTGGGAGAGACCCTGCACCCGCAGCCCCCAAGACCTGAAGGACCGGACTTTCACTGGAGAAGTGACCCCCAGGAGTCCCTCTCCCTTGCCCAAGTGGAGGTTTCCCCGAGGAATCCCCCCCTTGCCTGCCTGCAGCGCTGAAGAGATCCCGAGATCTCTCATAGACTAACATTGCGAACCCGACGCTTGTTTCTACACTGCACCCGGCCGCCCCCGTGCTGCTGAGGGTGAAATTTCTGTGTGGGCTTGTGTCCCCCCAGGTGCCCTACAAAACCCCCCTGGTCTGCCCTCCGAAGACGCGGGTACTTACCTGCAAGCAGACCGGAACCGGGGCACCCCCTTCTCTCCATTCTAGCCTATGTGTTTTGGGCACCACTTTGAACTCTGCACCTGACCGGCCCTGAGCTGCTGGTGTGGTGACTTTGGGGTTGCTCTGAACCCCCAACGGTGGGCTACCTTGGACCAAGAACTGAACCCTGTAAGTGTCTTACTTACCTGGTAAAACTAACAAAAACTTACCTCCCCTAGGAACTGTGAAAATTGCAGTGTCCACTTTTAAAACAGCTATTTGTCAATAACTTGAAAAGTATACATGCAATTTTGATGATTTAAAGTTCCTAAAGTACTTACCTGCAATACCTTTCGAATGAGATATTACATGTAGAATTTGAACCTGTGGTTCTTAAAATAAACTAAGAAAATATATTTTTCTATACAAAAACCTATTGGCTGGATTTGTCTCTGAGTGTGTGTACCTCATTTATTGTCTATGTGTATGTACAACAAATGCTTAACACTACTCCTTGGATAAGCCTACTGCTCGACCACACTACCACAAAATAGAGCATTAGTATTATCTATTTTTACCACTATTTTACCTCTAAGGGGAACCCTTGGACTCTGTGCATGCTATTCCTTACTTTGAAATAGCACATACAGAGCCAACTTCCTACATTGGTGGATCAGCGGTGGGGTACAAGACTTTGCATTTGCTGGACTACTCAGCCAATACCTGATCACATGACAAATTCCAAAATTGTCATTAGAAATTGATTTTTGCAATTTGAAAAGTTTTCTAAATTCTTAAAAGACCTGCTAGGGCCTTGTGTTAGATCCTGTTTAGCATTTCTTTTAGAGTTTAAAAGTTTGTAAAAGTTTGAATTAGATTCTAGAACCAGTTGTAGATTCTTAAAAAGTATTCCAACTTTTAGAAGCAAAATGTCTAGCACAGATGTGACTGTGGTGGAACTCGACACCACACCTTACCTCCATCTTAAGATGAGGGAGCTAAGGTCACTCTGTAAAATAAAGAAAATAACAATGGGCCCCAAACCTACCAAAATACAGCTCCAGGAGCTTTTGGCAGAGTTTGAAAAGGCCAACCCCTCTGAGGGTGGCAACTCAGAGGAAGAGGATAGTGACTTGGAGGACAATTCCCCCCTACCAATCCTATCTAGGGAGAACAGGGTCCCTCAAACCCTGACTCCAAAAATAATAGTCAGAGATGCTGGTTCCCTCACAGGAGAGACCAACACCTCTGAAATCACTGAGGATAGCCCCAGTGAAGAGGACATCCAGTTAGCCAGGATGGCCAAAAGATTGGCTTTGGAAAGACAGATCCTAGCCATAGAGAGGGAAAGACAAGAGATGGGCCTAGGACCCATCAATGGTGGCAGCAACATAAATAGGGTCAGAGATTCTCCTGACATGTTGAAAATCCCTAAAGGGATTGTAACTAAATATGAAGATGGTGATGACATCACCAAATGGTTCACAGCTTTTGAGAGGGCTTGTGTAACCAGAAAAGTGAACAGATCTCACTGGGGTGCTCTCCTTTGGGAAATGTTCACAGGAAAGTGTAGGGATAGACTCCTCACACTCTCTGGGCAAGATGCAGAATCTTATGACCTCATGAAGGGTACCCTGATTGAGGGCTTTGGATTCTCCACTGAGGAGTATAGGATTAGATTCAGGGGGGCTCAAAAATCCTCGAGCCAGACCTAGGTTGACTTTGTAGACTACTCAGTGAAAACACTAGATGGTTGGATTCAAGGCAGTGGTGTAAGTAATTATGATGGGCTGTACAATTTATTTGTGAAAGAACACCTGTTAAGTAATTGTTTCAATGATAAACTGCATCAGCATCTGGTAGACCTAGGACCAATTTCTCCCCAAGAATTGGGAAAGAAGGCGGACCATTGGGTCAAGACAAGGGTGTCCAAGACTTCAACAGGGGGTGACCAAAAGAAAGGGGTCACAAAGACTCCCCAGGGGAAGGGTGATGAGACAACCAAAACTAAAAATAGTAAAGAGTCTTCTACAGGCCCCCAAAAACCTGCACAGGAGGGTGGGCCCAGAGCCTCTTCACAAAACAATGGGTACAAGGGTAAAAACTTTTATCCCAAAAAGGCCTGGTGTCATAGCTGTAAACAGCATGGACACCAAACTGGAGACAAGGCCTGTCCCAAGAAAGGTTCCACTCCAAACTCCCATCCAGGTAACACTGGTATGGCTAGTCTCCAAGTGGGATCAACAGCGTGCCCAGAGCAAATCAGGGTCCACACTGAAGCTACTCTAGTTTCTGAGGGTGGGGTGGATTTAGCCACACTAGCTGTCTGGCCGCCTAACATGCAAAAATACAGACAGCAACTCTTAATTAATGGGACTAGAATAGAGGGCCTGAGGGATACAGGTGCCAGTGTCACCATGGTGACAGAGAAACTGGTTTCCCCTGGCCAATACCTGACTGGAAAAACTTACACAGTCACCAACGCTGACAATCAGAGAAAAGTACATCCCATGGCAATGGTTACTTTAGAATGGGGAGGGGTCAATGGCCTGAAGCAGGTGGTGGTCTCCTCAAATATCCCAGTGGACTGTCTGCTTGGAAATGACCTGGAGTCCTCAGCATGGGCTGAGGTAGAACTAAAAACCCATGCAGCAATGCTGGGTATCCCTGAACTGGTGTGTGTGAAAACAAGAGCACAATGCAAGGCACAGGATGAACAAGTAGAGCTGGAGTCTGGAAGAATGGCCCAGCCTACCAAGAGGAAAGGAAAGTCAGTTGGGAAACCAACTGCAACGCAGCAAAAGAAAGGGAACCTCTCTTCTCAGGAAGAAGTTCTGCCCTCTGAGGGAACTGAGCCTTTGGAGCTTGAACCTTATCAGGTTGAGCTCTTAGGCCCAGGGGGACCCTCAAGGGAGGAGCTGTGTAAGGGGCAAGAAACCTGTCCCTCTCTTGAAGGCCTTAGGCAGCAAGCTGCTGAAGAGTCCAAAGGCAAGAAAAATGGAACACATAGGGTCTATTGGGAAGATGGACTCCTGTACACTGAGGCCAGAGACCCCAAACCTGGTGCCACTAGGAGAGTGGTAGTGCCTCAGCTGTTCAGAGAGTTCATCCTAACATTGGCCCATGACATTCCCCTTGCTGGACATTTGGGACAAACCAAGACGTGGGAGAGGTTAGTCAACCACTTCTACTGGCCCAATATGTCCAACATGGTTAAGGAGTTTTGCCTCTCCTGCCCCACCTGTCAAGCCAGTGGTAAGACAGGTGGGCACCCAAAGGCCCCCCTCATTCCACTTCCAGTGGTGGGGGTCCCCTTTGAAAGAGTGGGTGTGGACATAGTTGGTCCACTGGAACCTCCCACAGCCTCAGGAAATATGTATATCCTGGTAGTAGTGGATCATGCTACCAGGTATCCTGAAGCTATTCCCCTTAGGTCGACTACTGCCCCTGCAGTAGCCAAGGCCCTCATTGGTATCTTTACCAGAGTGGGTTTCCCTAAGGAGGTGGTGTCTGACAGAGGTACCAACTTCATGTCAGCATACCTAAAACACATGTGGAATGAGTGTGGAGTGACTTACAAATTCACTACACCATACCATCCACAAACTAATGGCTTGGTTGAGAGATTCAACAAGACATTAAAAGGCATGATCATGGGGCTCCCAGAAAAACTCAAAAAGAGATGGGATGTCCTCTTGCCATGTCTGCTTTTCGCTTACAGAGAGGTGCCACAGAAGGGAGTAGGATTCTCACCCTTTGAACTTCTGTTTGGTAATCCTGTAAGGGGACCACTTGCTCTTGTTAAAGAAGGCTGGGAGAGACCTCTTCATGAGCCTAAACAAGACATAGTGGACTATGTACTTGGCCTTCGCTCTAGAATGGCAGAGTACATGGAAAAGGCAACCAAAAACCTTGAGGCCAGCCAACAGCTCCAGAAGTTTTGGTATGACCAAAAGGCTGCACTGGTTGAGTTCCAACCAGGGCAGAAAGTCTGGGTTCTGGAGCCTGTGGCTCCCAGGGCACTCCAGGACAAATGGAGTGGCCCTTACCCGGTGCTAGAAAGGAAGAGTCAGGTCACCTACCTGGTGGACCTGGGCACAAGCAGGAGCCCCAAGAGGGTGATCCATGTGAACCGCCTTAAACTCTTCCATGACAGGGCTGATGTGAATCTGTTGATGGTAACAGATGAGGATCAGGAGGCAGAGAGTGAACCTCTCCCTGATCTTCTGTCATCAGACCCAAAAGATGGCACAGTAGATGGAGTGATCTACTCAGACACCCTCTCTGGCCAACAGCAAGCTGATTGTAGGAGAGTCCTACAACAGTTTCCTGAACTCTTCTCCTTAACCCCTGGTCAGACACACCTGTGTACCCATGATGTGGACACAGGAGACAGCATGCCTGTCAAAAACAAAATCTTTAGACAGTCTGACCATGTTAAGGAAAGCATCAAGGTGGAAGTCCACAAGATGCTGGAATTGGGAGTAATTGAGCGCTCTGACAGCCCCTGGGCTAGCCCAGTGGTCTTAGTCCCCAAACCTCACACCAAAGATGGAAAGAAAGAGATGAGGTTTTGTGTGGACTACAGAGGGCTCAATTCTGTCACCAAGACAGATGCTCATCCAATTCCAAGAGCTGATGAGCTCATAGACAAATTAGGTGCTGCCAAATTCTTAAGTACCTTTGACTTGACAGCAGGGTACTGGCAAATAAAAATGGCACCTGGAGCAAAAGAGAAAACAGCATTCTCCACACCTGATGGGCATTATCAGTTTACTGTTATGCCCTTTGGTTTAAAGAATGCCCCTGCCACCTTCCAAAGGTTGGTGAATCAAGTCCTTGCTGGCTTGGAGTCCTTTAGCACAGCTTATCTTGATGATATTGCTGTCTTTAGCTCCACCTGGCAGGATCACCTGGTCCACCTGAAGAAGGTTTTGAAGGCTCTGCAATCTGCAGGCCTCTCTATCAAGGCATCCAAATGCCAGATAGGGCAGGGAACTGTGGTTTACTTGGGCCACCTTGTAGGTGGAGGCCAAGTTCAGCCACTCCAACCCAAGATCCAGACTATTCTGGACTGGGTAGCTCCAAAAACCCAGACTCAAGTCAGGGCATTCCTTGGCTTGACTGGGTATTACAGGAGGTTTGTGAAGGGATATGGATCCATTGTGACAGCCCTCACTGAACTCACCTCCAAGAAAATGCCCAAGAAAGTGAACTGGACTGTGGAATGCCAACAGGCCTTTGACACCCTGAAACAAGCAATGTGCTCAGCACCAGTTCTAAAAGCTCCAGATTATTCTAAGCAGTTCATTGTGCAGACTGATGCCTCTGAACATGGGATAGGGGCAGTTTTGTCCCAAACAAATGATGATGGCCTTGACCAGCCTGTTGCTTTCATTAGCAGGAGGTTACTCCCCAGGGAGCAGCGTTGGAGTGCCATTGAGAGGGAGGCCTTTGCTGTGGTTTGGTCCCTGAAGAAGCTGAGACCATACCTCTTTGGGACTCACTTCCTAGTTCAAACTGACCACAGACCTCTCAAATGGCTGATGCAAATGAAAGGTGAAAATCCTAAACTGTTGAGGTGGTCCATCTCCCTACAGGGAATGGACTTTATAGTGGAACACAGACCTGGGACTGCCCATGCCAATGCAGATGGCCTTTCCAGGTTCTTCCACTTAGAAAATGAAGACTCTCTTGGGAAAGGTTAGTCTCATCCTCTTTCGTTTGGGGGGGGATTGTGTAAGGAAATGCCTCCTTGGCATGGTTGCCCCCTGACTTTTTGCCTTTGCTGATGCTATGTTTACAATTGAAAGTGTGCTGAGGCCTGCTAACCAGGCCCCAGCACCAGTGTTCTTTCCCTAAACCTGTACTTTTGTATCCACAATTGGCAGACCCTGGCATCCAGATAAGTCCCTTGTAACTGGTACTTCTAGTACCAAGGGCCCTGATGCCAAGGAAGGTCTCTAAGGGCTGCCGCATGTCTTATGCCACCCTGGAGACCTCTCACTCAGCACAGACACACTGCTTGCCAGCTTGTGTGTGCTAGTGAGGACAAAACGAGTAAGTCGACATGGCACTCCCCTCAGGGTGCCATGCCAGCCTCTCACTGCCTATGCAGTATAGGTAAGACACCCCTCTAGCAGGCCTTACAGCCCTAAGGCAGGGTGCACTATACCATAGGTGAGGGTACCAGTGCATGAGCATGGTACCCCTACAGTGTCTAAACAAAACCTTAGACATTGTAAGTGCAGGGTAGCCATAAGAGTATATGGTCTGGGAGTCTGTCAAACACGAACTCCACAGCACCATAATGGCTACACTGAAAACTGGGAAGTTTGGTATCAAACTTCTCAGCACAATAAATGCACACTGATGCCAGTGTACATTTTATTGCAAAATACACCCCAGAGGGCACCTTAGAGGTGCCCCCTGAAACTTAACCGACTGTCTGTGTAGGCTGACTAGTTCCAGCAGCCTGCCACACCAGAGACATGTTGCTGGCCCCATGGGGAGAGTGCCTTTGTCACTCTGAGGCCAGTAACAAAGCCTGCACTGGGTGGAGATGCTAACACCTCCCCCAGGCAGGAGCTGTAACACCTGGCGGTGAGCCTCAAAGGCTCACCCCTTTGTCACAGCCCAGCAGGGCACTCCAGCTTAAGTCGAGTTGCCCGCCCCCTCCGGCCACGGCCCCCACTTTTGGCGGCAAGGCTGGAGGGAACAAAGAAAGCAACAAGGAGGAGTCACTGGCCAGTCAGGACAGCCCCTAAGGTGTCCTGAGCTGAGGTGACTCTGACTTTTAGAAATCCTCCATCTTGCAGATGGAGGATTCCCCCAATAGGGTTAGGATTGTGACCCCCTCCCCTTGGGAGGAGGCACAAAGAGGGTGTACCCACCCTCAGGGCTAGTAGCCATTGGCTACTAACCCCCCAGACCTAAACACGCCCTTAAATTTAGTATTTAAGGGCTACCCTGAACCCTAGAAGATTAGATTCCTGCAAACTACAAGAAGAAGGACTGCCTAGCTGAAAACCCCTGCAGAGGAAGACCAGAAGACGACAACTGCCTTGGCTCCAGAAACTCACCGGCCTGTCTCCTGCCTTCCAAAGATCCTGCTCCAGCGACGCCTTCCAAAGGGACCAGCGACCTCGACATCCTCTGAGGACTGCCCCTGCTTCGAAAAGACAAGAAACTCCCGAGGACAGCGGACCTGCTCCAAGAAAGGCTGCAACTTTGTTTCCAGCAGCCTTGAAAGAACCCTGCAAGCTCCCCGCAAGAAGCGTGAGACTTGCAACACTGCACCCGGCGACCCCGACTCGGCTGGTGGAGATCCAACACCTCAGGAGGGACCCCAGGACTACTCTGATACTGTGAGTACCAAAACCTGTCCCCCCTGAGCCCCCACAGCGCCGCCTGCAGAGGGAATCTCGAGGCTTCCCCTGACCGCGACTCTTTGAATCCTAAGTCCCGACGCCTGGGAGAGACCCTGCACCCGCAGCCCCCAAGACCTGAAGGACCGGACTTTCACTGGAGAAGTGACCCCCAGGAGTCCCTCTCCCTTGCCCAAGTGGAGGTTTCCCCGAGGAATCCCCCCCTTGCCTGCCTGCAGCGCTGAAGAGATCCCGAGATCTCTCATAGACTAACATTGCGAACCCGACGCTTGTTTCTACACTGCACCCGGCCGCCCCCGTGCTGCTGAGGGTGAAATTTCTGTGTGGGCTTGTGTCCCCCCCGGTGCCCTACAAAACCCCCCTGGTCTGCCCTCCGAAGACGCGGGTACTTACCTGCAAGCAGACCGGAACCGGGGCACCCCCTTCTCTCCATTCTAGCCTATGTGTTTTGGGCACCACTTTGAACTCTGCACCTGACCGGCCCTGAGCTGCTGGTGTGGTGACTTTGGGGTTGCTCTGAACCCCCAACGGTGGGCTACCTTGGACCAAGAACTGAACCCTGTAAGTGTCTTACTTACCTGGTAAAACTAACAAAAACTTACCTCCCCTAGGAACTGTGAAAATTGCAGTGTGTCCACTTTTAAAACAGCTATTTGTCAATAACTTGAAAAGTATACATGCAATTTTGATGATTTAAAGTTCCTAAAGTACTTACCTGCAATACCTTTCGAATGAGATATTACATGTAGAATTTGAACCTGTGGTTCTTAAAATAAACTAAGAAAAGATATTTTTCTATACAAAAACCTATTGGCTGGATTTGTCTCTGAGTGTGTGTACCTCATTTATTGTCTATGTGTATGTACAACAAATGCTTAACACTACTCCTTGGATAAGCCTACTGCTCGACCACACTACCACAAAATAGAGCATTAGTATTATCTATTTTTACCACTATTTTACCTCTAAGGGGAACCCTTGGACTCTGTGCATGCTATTCCTTACTTTGAAATAGCACATACAGAGCCAACTTCCTACAGTCTCCCACACCACACGTCACGCGGGAGATTCATAAAGATGCACATGATGAAGGCTGTGTGTTTTATACGGACCTGGTACTCTGAGGTGACCTACATTATCCCTATTAATGTAAAGTTAGAGATTATATTATATGTAGTATGTAGTTCTGTTTACACTTCCCAAGCTGATTTTTTAAATATATATTTTTGGGAAGGGGGCTTTTCTCCTGTTATAACTTCTCACTTTTCCAGTTATCCGTGTGTGAGTATCCATAATAATGGTTAATATGATGTTCATCTGCTGCAAGTAATCACTCGTGGACCTGGCAAACATTAGAGCTCTGCCTCTGCCCGGTCCTTTCTCCCTAGATAGTTTTTTGCCCCTTACTTCCTGTCGGTGCTGATTTGGTTTCTGTTTTTAGAGCCGGAGCTCCAGGCTAAGGGCTGCATTTGGAAGGCCGCTTAGTGCCAGGTGCCTAGTGCTTGGTGTGGGGTACTGACCAGAGCCTTCTTGCGCTGGGATCATGAGGGAAGGTGGTGCTTGCGGTTAGAAACTGTTCCAAAAGCACAGAGACCGTGTCTGCACAGAAGAGAAGGCAGTCTTTCAGTGCTGCTCCTAGAAAAAGAGTAAGGTGGCATCACTACTGTCTTGTAATAAATGATTACAAGTGACAGGCCTCGTCTGTCGTCATAGCGTCAGTGCTACTGCCTAGGAAAGAGCAGGGTGGCATCCCTACTGGCTTGCAATCAATTATTACACATGACAGGCTTTGTCTGGCGTCATAGCGTGCCTGTAATAAGAAAGTCAAGCATAAATGCAGCCTCAAATATATATAATTTTAATAATGATGACGATGCACTGCATTTCTGATAATAATATCAATGTTAACATTAATAATGAAGACTTTGATGTATCTTTGTTGCAGTTCTTTCTGCATGATTTGTTTCTTCGTAGTGCTGTAACTAACAAGTGTTAATGTGATACCGACTTCTGCATAAAGTAAGCGTAAGATTATTTGTCTTCATGTTATGTTTAAATACGTCCTTTAGAACAAAATGCAGTTTTTCATAGCTTTCAATGGTCCTGCGGAGCACTAAACTGCAGCTTTACCAAATTTCTTAAGGTAGCTGTTGGTGGACTAATAAATAGCCCTCCCCCCCCACCCCCGTACCCCGTCAACATTCCGCATGCATTGGCAAACACCACCCCTCCCTACAAAATGTCATTTTGCCTTATTGTTAATATGTATGACTCTTTTAATTGCTAAATATGCAAATGGCCAGGTTACTCTAAGAGATAATCTCTTGCTAAAAGCCACTGTAATTTGATACAAACATTTTTAATTAGTAAAACCTTTAGTGACAATGGGTTGTTATGGACACGATGACTCTAATCAATGGCAGCTTCTTTTAATATTCTCTTTGTTATGCTGCTCCACGAGCCACCGCATCATTATTAACTATATCCTCTTTGTTAACTAACAGCATTTTCGCAGGGCTCAGCGCTGCGGCCATTGTTCTTCTGATAATTGACAACCATCATTGTGGTTTCAAAGGCGTCTTGCAAGGCTGCAAGACATTCATTTTTAAGGTTTTTGAAAATTAGAAACTAATTTAAAATGCGTAAAGAAAAAAAAAAAAAAACGTATTTAAATCGTGTTTTAATTGCAGGACGGGAACTTAGCAAACAGCATTTTTGTTTGTAGACTTTTGTAAATAATTTCCGCACAGAGCCACAAAATTAGGAGCATTGAAAAGGCATCTTCTATAGAAGAGAGTGCACGTTGCTTTGCAATCCATTATGTTATGCGCCACCTGCTGGCCGCTACAGGGAAGTCATTTGATGGATTACTTCGAAAGAATACTTTTACAAAGACTTGTGAGATTAATAGTTTGAAAATTGTGGCATCATGAAATTTACTACACGGTGACATGAATTAAACGAAATCAGGAACTATGTTCGAAACATAAACATCGTGTTCTGCAAGCTGCTGTATGCCTTCTCATACTCGGAGTACTCCATTTATGGTAATACCATGCCTTTCCTGAAAGTGGTATATTGGCAATCATTCTAAAATGTTAAAGGCAATTAACTTTTATTCTTTCTTTATTTTTAAGTTAAAAAGTGTATTCGTTGCAACTATCTCTACTAACATGCGCGATTTCCAGTACATTTATTATTAAATTTGTAAGGGACTTTTTTCTTTACAAAATATTCAGGTTCAAACGCATATAATAGGTTCCTTAGCAACAAAAGATCCGTCATCCAAAGTAATGTAGAATTTGTAGATAAGAGTTAAGCTCTTGATTAGGATTTCACCTGAAAAAATCCTGCTATTTCCCAGTCCCGGATTCACTGGTACTGGGTATCTTCTGTTGCAAGTACCAGCGGAATTTATGGGCAATTTGTAATGCTGTCCTAAAATTCAAACTACTAAATTATTATTTATCTCATTTAAAAATGTTTTAAACAGATTTAAGCATATTCTATACACCAAAATGCCTCGGCGGTTTTCATGAGCTTGTGCAATGTTTCCTATACATCCCCAATAAAAATATAAAATAACAAGTTCCTTTAACTGTCTTTAATATTCTGCGCAGCTGGAACATATTCGTTAATATATATTAATGTCCTGGTTATGTGACAACACATTTTCTCGGTGCATGTAGAGGATATACATGAAAATCAAAACAGAAATAATGCCATTTTTAGGGTCATTCCCGTTTTGCAATTATTTCAACTTCATGGAAGCGGAAGTATGTGCCTGGCGGCCATCTTGGTGTTCCTCGTTTCTGAAGACAGCCTGACAGGTCTATAACTGGTTTTCTAGAACGTTCCTACTCAAGAGAATGTGGGGTCTAATTCTTCTTTCTTCCCCAAGCCCTGTCTAATGATGACAGTGTGGGATTATCCTCTGAGCCAGGGGTCAGCTGTGCAAGAGGTTATTTTTTGGGGCTCCATCCATCATCTCACCTGCCACTTTTCCCACCCGCACCTCTCATTCTTTCCACAAAGGTTGAGATGGGTATGACAAGCAGCAGCCTGAGCCCCCTCACAGGGGTGTGCGGTAAGTGCGGACATGATTACTTTACCACACAGACTGTAGGCCTAACATCGCCAATGTAGCCATCGTCTGATGCCCCGGGAGAGCAATAGTACGTTGCACCAAAACCCTGGTGTCCTAATTGAGAATGTTTGAAAACCTTGAAAATGACTCAACGTGTCAGCTACTTAATTTTTCCCCGGTATTTGTCTCGAAAACTAGCACTGCCACTGTAATTATAGAAAACATGCAATTATTTGCACGTTATTATAACATGTGAACGTCACTGTCCTATAATCAAATTAAGACTGTGATTAAAAAGTACATGCCAATTGCACTAGAGCCGTAAAACAAATTGGATTTTTGCAAGTGGCGGTATTATGTAAGAGGATCATTCAGCAAACATATATATTGTCTGAGCAGTCACTGCACGAAGAAGGTGGAATGATGAGGTTGGCTAAAAACCCACATTTTACAGGGACCCTTTGTGTACTTTTTATCATGGAAATTACCTAAAATACCAGCCTCTGCTAAGCTTTGCAACTGTCCATTGCTTAATTAGAATCCTCTTCATCAAAGTTAAAGCAAATCCAGAACATCCACATTACAAAACTCAACTAGAACTAGAATATTTTTGAGTCCCTTAGCTGGGGAGGCTTTTATGATATTTAAGGGTACTTTGAGCTTATACTTTTATATTTTACCACGTAAGGCATCCTCATCAAATGTGTGCCATTTTCTTCCACCATCCTGGGTGTTATAAAGCTACATAGAGTCGGAGGGTTTGAGGGTTTGAGGAAAATTGTCAAAACACAACGAAATTTGGAGTTGGTTGGCAAAAATGTGAACAATATTACTGTTCATGAAAGTGTATGTTTTCCCTCTAAAAATAGCATCAATGAAAAGTTTGCTGTGCTAGGATCATCATCTTCCCAGCTTTCAGGAACAAGCAGAGTTGTATTGAAAGACACTGTTTTTGCCACAGTTTTTGCATTTTTCTAAGAGGTAATCCATTTTTATGGGCGAGCGCAAAGCACTCCGTCCATTCTGTAATCTCTCTTTGGGCTTCAAACCACGCCCATGTCACGTCAGTCACTTACATTGGGTCATGGGCTTGCCTTTTGAAATCCACTTGCTTTCATTTGTGAAAGGGATGCATATGTCATGCCTTTTCCGGTGTTTAGCCTACCTACACAGCACTGGTAAACTACTAAAAACATACGAGGCTCGATGTTTTCAGCCTTTGGTCTGGACTACGTTATCTGTTTATTTTCCACGCAGCACGATGGCGCTGCATTTATTTTTTCTTTACAACGCTAATAGCTCTAACTCGAACAAATGCGAGACCCGTTGCATTGAAAATGCTTGTTCCTAATTGTGGTGGAAAAATGTGAAATCCAGGGGGTCATCCTGGAAAGCTATAAATATCCGAAAGGTAGATAAAATTCTACATTCAGCAAGGAGTCTATGACCCTCATTACGACCTTGGCAGTCCGAAGACCTCCAGGGCCGCAGTGGTGGTCTCACTGCCGACGGGTCAGCGTTGAAGTCCGCCAAGTTACGAGTTCAGTGGTTTGCCCAAAACCAAACTGCCAATACTCTGCCTGTCCCGCCACTTTTCTGTGGTCCGCTGGCCTGGAGTTGAGCACCTCCAGCACAGCGGACGCCGTAATACAGCTAGCGGTATTCTGACATGTGAGACTGCCAGCATTTTCCTGGCAGTTGCACCGCCAGAAAAGCTGGCGGTCTTGCATCCTGGTGACAGGAATAACTATTCCTGTCACCAGGATACACTCGCACACACTTCCACATACCTGCACGCATGCAATCACATACTTCTACACACAAACACACCCCCACTCACCCACGCAAACGCCACATACACACCCATTCACACTGACATACATTCACAATCATCGCTGACCTGCACGCATTTACTCCCCCTCTCCTCTCCAGCGTATACCCACATTCACTCCCTCTCTCCCTCCAGCACATACCCACATTCACCCCCCCACCCGCATGCATCCATTCACGCCCCCATTGCACTGCATAGACCCATTCACTCCCCCCCTTCCGCCTACACGCACTCACCCCATCCATCCGCATTCACCAACATACACGCACCCACCTCCACTCGCATTCACACATGCACACCTGTCGGACGATCACTTACCTCATTCATCGAGGAGGTCGTCTGGGAGGGGACGGGTCCCGGCGCTTCCACCGCTGGTAGCGCCCCGCCATCAGCACACCGCCACGCAATGTTACAGGTCGTAATACTGCATGCGGCGTCCTTTGAGCGTGGTCGTGCCAGTGGTGGAACTGCCTCTTCCCAGCCGACCGCCAGCACGACTGCTTTCGGATTTCTGCATGATTTCGGGTGGAAATCTGACAGCAGTCGTAATGCGGCGGTCTTTCAGTGCCTGCAGCTTTGGCAGTCTTGTAAAAAGACTGCCAAAGATGTAATGAGGGCTTATCTGTAGACTCTAAAAAATAAATTAATAATTGAAATAAAAAAATAATGAAAATAACTAGGATAAAAATAGCAGTTGGTGAAAAGGTTGTCATGTGTCATTTATTTTGATCACAATGACTAATTTACAAAAAACAATACTATTTTTTCCATTGGACCCTTCCGCTCAGGAGAATACACAAGGCTTGTAGATTTTCCAAAAAAACACAATAGCCAGAGCCAACAACTGACCTGCAGTGCTTGTAGTGATTTTTACATAATGTACCTACTAAGCAACAGTTCATATTATAATATCTAATGAATGAAAAATAGGTATGAAGGAAAACTATGTATTTCCGAAATGTGCACAAGATATTGGGTTTAGGAACTTTGGTTATTTCTACAACTCTGAATTTGGGCTTACCCATGCCATGGCATGATTCAGAGAGCATTTTGCAAAATGTGTTCTTTTTTGCACACTGACTTACAATTGGAAGCCACAAATGCAGAGACATCCAGTTGGAAATAGTAAATGTTCTGCTATTCTGTGTTTCCATATGTCCCGCAACATGAAACACCCCAAAACACAGTGTTAAGATTTCAAAAAATCTGACAGAAAAAAAACATCCTGGTAATATGGGTATCTGTGGAATTTAGGCTGAGTCTCTGCTGCCAGTCAGGAAAACCTACCAAATGAAAATTAGACACACAGGGCAATCCACGATGGTGTGACTCATATGGCTCCCACAATATGTTCTTACTCAGAAGGCCCTGCAAGCACACATTTTCCCATATTTCTGTGAAAGTTACAGGGATTCACAAAATTCCTACCACCCAGTATTTCTATACTTCTCCTGATGGCAAATGGTACCCCAGTTGTTTGGGGAGGGGGCAACTCCCACAGTAGGAAAGATCCCAAAATGCAACATGGAGAGATTAACATTTTACACTCAAAACAACCCTTTTTTGCAACGTAGATATCTGTGGGTTTTGCATGTGGGATTGGCCACCACCCAGGGAAAACTCCAGACATTTCTGAAAAGTAGACACTCAGGGGAGTCCAGGGTGTCTGGCTTGTTTGGATCTCACAGCTTATTTTTTCTTTTTTTTACCAAGGGAGCCTTGCAGACCTCAAACTTTGGCCAAAAACACATTTTGCTCACATTTTTGTGAGGTTAAGTTCCAGAAGCTATGAAAACCCACAAAAATTCCTAACACCCAGCTTTTCCACATACCACCCATTAAAATCAGTCCCACATTTGTAATGGCTGGACTTAGTGCCCATAACACAAAACTCCCCAGAACGTAACAGGGATATATCAAAACATCTGGGAGAAGAAAGCATGGTTTAGTGATGCGGGTAGCTTCATAATTTGGCTCCATGCTTGGCTGCCACCCTGGGAAACCTATCAAACCCAAACACTTCTGAAAGCTAGACAGCACATCACCAAGTTTGCCTGACTCCCACAGAGCCCATGACGTTTTCTTACCCATAAGCCCTTAGAAACCTCAAATTTAGGATAAAATGCACATTTTGCTCACATTTCTGTGAGAGAAACTTCCAAAAGCTGCAGGAGTCCACAAAATTCCTACCATCCAGCATTTCCACATCGCTCACCATACAAACATTTTTTTTCATGAATCTGTTTATTTGCATTTTATTTCTTCATAACAAAAAACATAAAACATTTATGCGCAAGCAGATAGTATTGTGCGGTTACAATGCTTGGAAATGTCCATTTAGATGGATACAATCAAGTATAGAAAAACGTAAGTAACTTGGCAAGCTGCTACTCGACCTTCAGCCATTTAGTTTGCTCAGGCATGAAACGGGTTACGACTGCATACTGTTTTCGACCCCCCCCCCCGAGACAGCAAGGACTATTGGCTCTGATGGCTTCAAGCAAAGGGGGCAGCGGCGATAAACGGTTGAACCAAGGTAAAACATGGTAAGACGAGCCGCTGTACTGAATTTCCGCCATGTACACTATATCTCGAATGCGACTGAGTGGTAAGCGAATGCTGTAAACAGGTTACAAACAAACAATATGAACAATAACTTTTGCTGGGTGTTAGTCATAAATGCAGAGAATTGTCTTGCCGGCACATCCTGGCTAGGTTGAGGGTCATTTTGCTTCAGTCCAGTACACCAGTGGGGGGTGAAGCTCATCTCCCGCTCCAGTCATCAACTCACTGTCTAAGTCCCACGCTGCATCAGGCCCCGACAACGAACACACACAGCACCCTACCTCAGTGCTCCACGCACCTAGCAAACAACCATCTATGCTAGACCAAGCTCTCCGCCTCAGGAGCCCCGCTCATGTTCCGCAACCACGTCATCATCTCCTTCCGCTAGCCGACAATGGGAACTGACGCAGCTCCAGCGCCTCCTCTCTCAGCGCTGCACTCTCGGCCCGGCCCATACCTCAAAGGAGCATCTCCAAGCCTGCAAGCGCGGGGGATCAGATGATTTCCATCTGCGGGTCACCAGCCTCTTTGCCATGATTAATCCCAGATCCGCGAATCATGTCACAGCTCTATGCTTCTTACCTCTTGGAAACAACCCCAGTATGCACACCTCCCAAGTGCCTAGAACCTGCCGGGCCGTGCACTCCGACAGACAGGCGACCACAGCATTCCAATAGGAGCACAAAGAAGGACAAGACCACAACATGTGCAACAAATCCGCGCCCACTGCACAGCAACGGGGGCAAGCAGCGTCCTGGTGAGCAAAGTATCTGTTCACTCGGGCTACGGTGAGATAAGCTCTGTGGACAATGTAGAATTGAATTAAGCGGAATCTGGAGTTGGGGGTATATTACGGTGGCCAGATAAGGCTAGTCTCCACTGTGCTTCTAAGATTGAACTGCCGGCATCCCCCGCTCAGGCCATTCACAGCACATCACTCTCCAGGACCACTTGTGTCCACAGTGCGTCAGCGAGCCAGCTGACCAGGCGACGACCCCGGCCCATCACATGCAGATATTGTATCAGCAAGTGCGTAGGGGGAGCTACCGATACGTCTCCCCATTTGGATCTCAGGGCTCTCAGCAAGGAGTTGTACAGTAGGAACTGTCTGGGCAGCATCCCCTACTCCTGAAGGCGAGTAAATGACAGCAGCCGGCCGTCCTCATAGAGATCACCCAGTGTGCACAGCTCCACCTCGTGCCACGCACGCAGCTCCAAGTCCGATGTGATCCCGGGGCCACGTGGCGTTTCCAGCAGCGTTAAGGCTGGTGCAAACGGGACCACCCGCCTGGTTAGTCGAAGGGATCGGTGAAAGCATCTGTATGCCACCCTGAGGAACAGCAGTCGCGGGATCGGCACGCGTGTAATCGGGTGAAATAAGTGTAGGATCTGCTGTGCCAACCAGGGACCGCTCTCAGATGCCGTATCAGTGAGCTGGGCTCCCGCCAGCCACCTAGACACCCACTGAAGTTGGGCTGCCAGGTAGTATTGCTCTAGGTTCGGGACCTCCAGCCCTCCCCTCTCAGACGGTAAGTATAGCTTCTTCAAGGCAACCCTGCAGCGGCCACCATTCCATATGAGGTCTCGCAGTTCCGACTCCAGAGACCTAAAGATGCCGGGGGACACATAGTACGGTTGGTTTTGTTAAATGGTAGCGGCAGTTTCAGTCGATAACCTTTCAAGTATTGCCCGGCGGTAATCGCCTCTCATACCATTCGATGATTAACCAACAAAAGAGGCAGGCGCCGGAGATTGGAAGGCAGGAAACAACGTTTTATTCCGTCGGAGCAGAACACGTCAGATCGGACAGCAAGGTATCGTCTCGAGGTGCTCTGCTCGCATCTCTGAGACCTCGTCTCTTATACACACATTTTTTACTTTATTACCGGTTTATTGTACATGGCACATTCTTGAGATTGCTTTGATACATGAAAGAACATCCTCGGAATCCCCGGCTCGGATCCGCTCCCACACATAACTACAGTGGAAGTCCCCACCCCACCCACAGTAGGAGATGGCTATCACACAGCTGGACATTCCGCCAATTCCCAGGGGTGTGTGCGACTGGTCGGGTCTCAGGGGGTGGGGGCCTTGATCTTCTGCAATCCTTTTGATGTGAGGTGTTTCCCTTCCAGTAGGGGCAATAAACTGCAACCGCAGGGCTAGGTGATGGCCTGGGATCGGTTCGGACAATCGGGTGCAGAGGAAGGGGGTTATCAGAAGGATGTATGACCATGTATGGGATGAAAGGGGGTGTTGGTCAGGCGCGGGATGTGGTTCCATGGCAGGGTCGCGCAGAAGGAGAGGGTTTTATGGCCCATGTATGAGAGAGCGGGGGGGGGTGGCGCGCGGGGGATGTTTGCGGCGCCTGGGGAGAGACAAGATGGCGCAGATAATGTTCAGATACGAACTAAATTTCCACAGTCCTCCCTTTAAACATATCTCGCCAGCTTGTTTAGCTCAAATCTATCCCCATAATACCACGTACTTCTACTTCGTACAGGGCTTTCATTCGTTCTGCTTCAAAGTTCAGAGTCTTAGGGCAGATGTAGTTCGTGAAAAGTGAACATAAAGGTGGCAAGCACTGAATCCCCAGACAGCACCCACACAGTATCACAATTGGTATCATGATAAATGTAAACAACCTCCACCCCCAACTTTTAATAGTGTCCCAAAACCAACTCCCAAGCGACCATCCTTCTTGCTCCTGATGAACCTCTGCGGAAAGTCTGTGGAGGTGTTCGATCGCCTTGTAGACTGAGGGTGAGTTATCCGGTACGTAGGTACAACAGCTGGACCCGATGTTGCGGCATGCTCCTCCACGATCAGCCAGAACCACGTCTAGAACGAGGCGGTTCTGAAGAGCTACCAGGCGGACGGCCTGAAGCTCAGCGGTGTTGTTGGTGAGGATGCCGGCTGTAATGTTCATTGTGGTTTCGACTGCCTGGGTTAGGTGCCGGATGGCACGGCTGTTTGCCATTGGACCCCACAGTGGAACAAGTCCCTTTACTGCATCCATGAACTGTGCTCCAGTGGAGTCGGCTTGTACAGTGTCCTTTGCACGTTTCTGCCGGTGATGGTTTGCTGAAGCCACATATGTTGGAGGGAGGATAAAAGCGATGTAGCAGGTGCCTCCCCAACCTTTCGGAAGCCAGGTGTAGGCTTTAGTACCACAGATGAAGTACATATTTGGGGAGGTAACAAAGGAGGGTGGGTCAACTGAGTCCAATGTTCGGGTGATGAGACAGGAACTGTGGCCTACCGGCTGTGTTCCTAGGCCTTCGAGGCACACCAGACCTGTGATGTTGACGACGGATAGAGCCACTGTTAGGGTGGCGGCCGTTCGTTTCCGGAGGTAAGAGAAGGTGGGTCTGGCTGGGTTGTTGAACACCTGCATTTCAACTCGCTCCTTGGCAGGGATGTCCATATGAAAAGGGGTGTTTGATCTCAGAGGACAAAAGGGGGCAGAGGTTTTTCCAGTTTGGTTCAGCTAGAACCCATGATAGAAGTGCGACACAGTTTTGCCGGAAGTGGCATTTTCCTTGTAACTTTCTTGCAGGAGGATTAGCCAAGCGAGGCAGGAGCCATGGACAGAGAAGGGCGAGGGGATGAAAGGGATAGAATGTCCAGTGGCATGTGATAGCAATCCACAGATCCAGCAGTTAGTGGCATTGGCGGCAAGATTGTGTTGGTGGAGCAGTTGCACAAAAGAGTTATTCCAGAACTCCTTACGTCTTTCTTGGAGTTGGGGTGAAAGTGAAATCAGATGGTGTTCTTTCATGGTGGTGGGTTGAGCAGTGGTCAGCAATGTCTTATGAGCGGGTGCGTTTTCTTCCATGATCCAGAAAGTGACCATGAGAAGGAGGCAAAGGAGAAGGGTAATGAAAAGTGCAATAGTCTTTGAGCTGTGCATTTTGTCAGTCTTTGGGTTTTTGTAGTGGATCTTCGGACGTCCGGTTGCTTCCATCATCTTCATGTTGGGCGCTTCCATCACCTTCAAGGGACTCGGTAGCGGGCAGAACCACAGACTTTGTTTAGTTTCTCTCCTGGAGGCCTTTGAGGTGACTAGGCTACCGCTCTGAGATTTCAACTTAGTTCGTGGTCTGCTTAGCCGAAGTTCCCTCCTTTTGTCGTAGGTTATACCCTTCTTTGGATGGCACAGTGGGATCGGGATATTCAGTCAATTCAAGTGTCTCTGTATTCGGGTAGCAGCTCAGGGATGGTCGGTCTTTGTCCAGAAGTTCCTCTTGGGCGGTGATGTTGTCGGTGGTCGTCAGGGTCGATGATACCTTCTTGCAGTGGTGTGCATGCAGCCAATTACGTTTCCCCTCCACTCGGAGAACTGTTCGGGTGGTGATCAGGACTTGAAGGGGGCCCGTCCACCGGGGCTCCAGACTCTTGGTGCGCTGGAAGTTGCGCACTAGGACAAAGTCACCGGGTTGGATGTCGTGTCCGGGGCCCCTGGAAGCATCGGGAATGGCTTGCAGCACCTGCTGATGGATAACAGACAACGTTTTAGTTAGATTGTACAGATAGTCAGACATGAGGACGTCCGGGACGTCGTGAATGGATGCTGGTTTTGGTGCAGTCCAAAGGTTCATGGGTCGCCCGAAGACGACCTCGTAGGGGGTTAAGTGGTGTTTGGTAGGAGTGGAACGCATTGATAGCAATGCTAGTGGGAGGGCGTCTGGCCATTTCAGTCCTGTGGTGGCAACTATTTTGGCTAGTTTCAATGTGGCATTATGTCGTTCAACCAAGCCTGCAGATTGGGGGTGGAAGACCGCATGAAACTTCTGTTTTACACCCAACCCTTTTAAGATGAGTTGGATAACTTCGGCTACGAAGTGGGGGCCGTTGTCGCTCCACAAAATTCGACAAAGGCTGTAACGGGGAAGAATTCTTTCAGTAGTACTTTTGCGGTAGTCATAGCAGTGTTGTCGCGGGTTGGGTAGGCTTCCACCCATTTGCTGAAGGCGCACACAACGACAAGCACGTACTTCAGGGTTTGGCACCTTTCTAACTGAATGTAGTCTATCTGTAGGACCTCAAAGGGGTGACTAGGAACCCCAAACCCTCCCCGGGGTACAGCAGTTCCTTTACCAGGGTTGTGTTGGAGGCATATCAGACATTGTTGGACTAGGCGTTTAGCTGAGTCTGGGATTTTGTCGTTGTGCCAGACTTTGGAGATGAGTTCAATTATGGGGGCAGACCCTATGTGTGCGGGGGAGTGTGTCATGGTCAGCATGGGAATCAGGTATGAGTCAGGTAGCAACCATTTGTTCGTGTCTCTAGTTCGCCAGCAGCCTTCATCGTCTTTCAATCCCACCCGTGCCCATTCAGTCAATTCGTGTGGTGAGCTGGCCAATTGTATGTCTCTAATGGTTTCCCTAGCATCCTTCCATTTTTCAGTTTGTGACCTGGTCACGTACATGCGTGTTGTTGACCTGTTCTCGGCGGTGGTTCGGGCAGTGATGTCAGCCAGCGCATTTCCCTGTCCTATAATGTCCGTCACTTTTTTGTGAGCCTGGCATTTGATCACAGCTAGCCGTGTGGGGAGGAGGAATGCTTCGGTCAGAGCGGAGACTAGATCTCCATGTAGGATGGGTGTGCCATGGGAAGTCAGGAATCCCCTCTCCTTCCATAGGAGCCCAAAGTGGTGAACCACCCCGAAGGCGTACTGGCTGTCGGTGTAAACGTTTGCGGTTGTCCCCGCTGCTAGGATGCATGCTCGTGTGAGAGCAATCAGTTCAGCCGCCTGTGCGGATCGCTGTGTGATGCGGGCTGTCTCAACAACTGTTCGGGCCGTGGTGACTGCATAGGCGGCTGAGGTGGTGCCGTCGGGGAGCTTGATGCATGAGCCATCTACCCACAGCTCTCCGTCAGGATCTGGGAAGGCAGTATCTCGGAGGTCAACCCTACTCTTGGTCTGTTCGTCGGTGAGGGTCACACAGTCATGTATAGGGGACGTATTAGGGTCATTGTCAGGGAGAGGTAGCAGAGTGGCTGGGTTCAGAGTGGTGCATCGTTTCAACGTGATGTGGGGTGCAAGCAGAGTCAGTTCATAACCAGTCAGTCGTGCGCTAGTCAGGTGTTGAGTCTTAGTCTGGTTCAGGAGGGTGTCAACTGCATGGGGTACAAGCACGGTGAGGGGGTTTGAAAGCACGATCCCCTCACTTTGTCGGATAGAGACAGCAGCGGCGGCTACCGCTCGAAGGCAGGCGGGCAAAGCTCTGGCTACAGGGTCGAGAGTGGCAGAGAAGTAGGCACAAGGGCGTTGCTTGGGACCTATGGACTGGGTTAGAACAGACAACGCGCATCCCTCCCTTTCGTGGGTGAAGAGGGAGAAAGGTTTAGTGTAGTCTGGGGTTCCTAGGACTGGTGCTGAGCAAAGGGCATCTCGTAATTCTTTGAAGGAGGATTGGCATTCGGGTGTCCAGGGGAGGGGGAAGGGGACATCTTTAGCCAACAGGGAAAGCAGAGGTTTTACAATAAGACTGAAGTTTGGCAACCACTGTCGACAGAAGGAGGTGAGGCCTACCAGAGATCGCACTTGCTTCTGAGTTTTGGGATCAGGGGTTTCTAGGATGGTCTGAATTCGGTCAGGTGTAAGCTTCCTCCCATCTTTGGATAGGAGGTGGCCTAGATATGTCACTTGGGGTTGGCAGAATTGCAACTTCTTCCTGGAGACCTTGTGACCGTTCTCCGCGAGGAAGTGGAGGAGGTGGATGGTGGCTGTGACTGCAAGCGGAGTGGTGTCAGCCGCCAAAAGAATATCATCGACGTACTGTATTAACACCACTCCGTCCGGTAGTTGAACTGCATCCAGTTGTCTCTTGAGGGCTTGGCTATATATGCTGGGACTCTCAGTGTAGCCTTGTGGTGCCCTACAAAATCTGTACGAACGGGCTTTTAAGGTGAAGCCGAAAAGGTAGCGGCTGTCTGGGTGGATGGGGATGGAAAAGAATGCGTTCTTGAGATCAATAACGGTAAAGGTAGTGGCAGTGGACGGAATCAGGGTGAGGATGGTGGTGATATCTGAGACTACGGGGTACTGAGGTATGACTACCTTGTTAACCTCTCGTAAGTCGACAATGAAGCGGTATGCTTTCTCATCTCCTTCGCCTTGCTTCTTAACAATGGGTAGGATAGGGCTGTTGCAAACATTACTAACTACTTCTTCTACCACTCCTGCATCGACTAGGGACTGGATGATTTCCACCAACGCCTTCGGGCGATATCTGATACTGTGGAAGCTGTGGGAGCACTGCGTCCGGTCGGACAGTTATGTGCACAGGGTCAATCACCATGCGTCCTACGTCTGAGTCGGTTTTAGCCCATAGATGTGTGGGTAACGTGTCAAGTAGGGACAGGTCAGCATCGGTTATGGAGAACATACGTCGTGCGAGACAAGGCCTGAACAGATCTGGGTTATCGTGCAGTATGACTCGAACTCCGTCTGGGGAACATCTGATGGTAGCCCGGAAATGTTTTAGTAAATCAAGACCCATAATGGCGTCGGGGGTGTTGGAGAAGAGTAGAAATGTCGTGTCAGTGGTGTTATTTTCCAAGTCAAAGGAGATTGGTGTGGACAAGGGATTAGTGGAGGGCGTTCCATCAAAGCCTATTGAGGTTACATGTGAGCCAGACAAGGGTGCCCTTGGGATCAGCCGTTTAGATAGCGCACTACGTGTCGCCCCAGTATCTACCAAAAATGGAGATTTTGTGCCCAGGACCTTAGCAGTGACGTAAGGACCTTGCTGGTCAACACGGAGTTCGACTGGATCCCTCCCTTGCCCCTGGCGGTCCTATGCAAAGTCATGGGTGTTTTCGTAGTCGGACTGCTGGCACTGGTTCTGTCGGGGGCGGTCGAAGGTGTTTGGTCTGTCTGGCCTGTCGTTGGTGGTGTCGTTTGTGTACCCTCGTCCCTGTCCTCCATTTCTGGGGCTGTTTGCTATGTCTCTTGTGTCCCTATTCTTGTTCATACCCAGAAGGACCGGGCACTGGGATTTCCAGTGTCCGAACCCTTTACAGAACGCACACTGATTCTCGTCTAAGTCCCTGCGTCCAGCGTAGGGTGTGGGTGCATGGTCTCTAGGGGGTAGTTTTCTAGGAGCAGTCGGTTGGTAGCTTCCCTTGGGAGGTTCCCTTCCTATGGTCACCCCTTGCAACTGTGCGATCATTACCCTTTCCTTCAGCTCCTTTTTCTTTCTCTCGGACGCCCTATCGTTCTCATTCTTTTGGTGTTCGTAGTACTGGGCCATCTGGAGGATAGCCGCAGGTTTGGAGGCTGCCCAACTACTCTCGCTGGTCTGTAACTTCTGGGAGACTTCCTGTAACAGACCCTTCACATAATTCTGGACAAAGAGGTGATGTCCGGTTGCAGTGGTCATGTCCTGGCCACTATAATCGGAAAACACTGTCTCGAATCGAGAGAAGTATTCGGATACATCCTCCTGGGGTTTCTGGCGGCAGGCCGTCACTATCGACCAGTCTACCTTCCTTTCTGGGATTAGGGTCTTTAATTTCTGAACAATCTTGTCTGGGAGTTCCAATATGGCCTTTAGAGGTTTCTGTCCAGGTTCTCGCTGCTTGTCTATGGTATCGAGTTGTACCCAGGTATATCCGAACGGCTCAGCGTGGTCGACTTTCCGGATTTGCTTCCACACATCAGCCGGCAGACATAACCCGAAGAACAAATCGATATCCGCCAAGGTCATTATAGTTGAACCTAAGGCCGTAACTAGTTCTGTGTAAAAGGCAGTCGGGTTCTTTCTTAAGTCGGGTAGGGTTTTTCTAAAGGTCAGGATGTCTTGTCGGTCCCATGGCTGATAGACCCAGTTATATACAACCCTTCCCTTCGCATCTTGGTGGTTGATGTCATCGTGTGTTCCCTGACCTCGTGGGGGGACCCAGTAAGGAGCGGCTTCCTTGATAGGCATCATGGTATCAGCTTTTCCTGCCTGGGCTTCAGTCGCTATGGGGGTTTCTGTCTTGGTCGTTTGCCTGTGTTCTTTAAGATGTCGGAAGACTTCGAGTGTACGTGTGAAGAGGTCCGTCACATCGCCCTCTCCCTCTTCCCCAATATCAACCTTTCTATACAAGGTTGCTAAGCCTTCGTGACCTCTATCCTGGTACCTATCCTCATAGGCATTCAGAGTGTGATAACAAAGTCGTACGACAAAGTGTCGTCTGTGGTTGTCGGCATACGAGTTATACATATCTGTCACATATTCCTCACTTTCCTTCCGTTCTACTAGTGTTCTCACTACCTTATCGATTCCGGCTCGTTCACCCTTTGTTAGCCGATTAATTCTGGCGGAATCTTTCTTTCTCGTTTCGGGGTCATCTAACGTTATTGCTAACGTTGTGTTCAGTACAAGAGGCTCGGCCGGAGCGGAGGCCGTGAGGACCGAGGCCCTGGTACTGCTTTCGCTTGCGTTCGGGGGTTGTGGGTGCTGCACTATAGGTTGGGAGGGAGCGTATGGGGGGGGCATGTAGATGATCGGAGGACCTAATAGCAATTCATCGTTCGCCCGTTGTTTGGAAGGCAACTCAGGGTAGAGCGTAGAGGGGGTCCTAACAGGGCACTGGCCTGACGTTTCAGATTCTTGTTTTTGTTTAGCTTCCTTTCTCTCCTTTATTTCTTCCTCTAACTTTCTAGCGACAAGGTGAGCTGCCTTTCGTAGTTCTTTTTCTGCCTTCACTTTTTCTCTCCTTTTCCGTTGCGTTGTTTCTTTGCGCCACATGCCGATACTGTCGAGCATAGTGGGCGTCGTTTTATTGCTACGTAGAGCTATTTCTAGCGTTTCTATTTTATGGTCATCAAAGGATCCCATCAGTGGCCACTGACTTTCGGAGTCCTTCTTTGTATATTTATGCCATAGTTTGCTATAAGCTACAGCGACTAGTCCATATTTAGTAAACATGTCCTTATTAGGGGTGCCTTCCAGTGGAGCCGGATGGTTCATCTCTAATAGGCGGTCCGGGCAGAACCAACTACCAATCAGTGGGGGGAAGATAGGCATGACAGATTACAAAGGGGGACAAAAGTCCGCACTACCTATCCTTCACTATCTGCAAAGACTAGACAGAATGTTTCTATTCTACGTTATTTGCAAACAGAGAATATCTCAAAAAGCACTATTTGTCAAAAACAATTAATTGATCGGACAATCAATCAGTGGGGAGAAAAATAGGCACGACAGGTTACAAAGGGGGACAAAAGTCTGCGTTACCTACCCTTCACTATCTGCAAAGGGAGAGAGAGTATTTCTACTCTTCCACGTTTGTAGGCAGCGAATATCTCAAAAAGAACAATCAAATAAGCAATACTAGTATTTTCAATCAATCAATCAATCGTTTCGCAATTTGACGTGTTACACGACCTTACCCGGACCGCATGGACAGTTTCTCGTCTTCCGCCTCCAGCGCCCGATCGTCCTCTACTCTCCGTATTTGCCGCGGCACTCCTGATGGTTCCCAGTCAGGACCGTAGATCACTCGAGAGAGGTCTGCTCGGAACCAGTGAAGTTCGGATGATCGGCTGCCAGACGAGGGTCTATCGGGCAGGAGCTCTTCCCGATCGTTGCAGTCATTCACTCTGTCGTCGGGACCTCTCCCGTTGGATCCACGTGTCGCTGATGGGCCCCACGTTGGGTGCCAATTGTTAAATGGTAGCGGCAGTTTCAGTCGATAACCTTTCAAGTATTGCCCGGCGGTAATCGCCTCTCATACCATTCAATGATTAACCAACAAAAGAGGCAGGCGCCGGAGACTGGAAGGCAGGAAACAAAGTTTTATTCCGTCGGAGCAGAACACGTCAGATCGGACAGCAAGGTATCGTCTCGAGGTGCTCTGCTCGCATCTCTGAGACCTCGTCTCTTATACACACATTTTTGACTTTATTACCGGTTTATTGTACATGGCACATTCTTGAGATTGCTTTGATACATGAAAGAACATCCTCGGAATCCCCGGCTCGGATCCGCTCCCACACATAACTACAGTGGAAGTCCCCACCCCACCCACAGTAGGAGATGGCTATCACACAGCTGGACATTCCGCCAATTCCCAGGGGTGTGTGCGACTGGTCGGGTCTCAGGGGGTGGGGGCCTTGATCTACTGCAATCCTTTTGATGTGAGGTGTTTCCCTTACAGTAGGGGCAATAAACTGCAACCGCAGGGCTAGAGGTGATGGCCTGGGATCGGTTCGGACAATCGGGCGCAGAGGAAGGGGGTTATCAGAAGGATGTATGACCATGTATGGGATGAAAGGGGGTGTTGGTCAGGCGCGGGGATGTGGTTCCATGGCAGGGTCGCGCAGAAGGAGAGGGTTTTATGGCCCATGTATGAGAGAGCGGGGGGGTGGCGCGCGGGGATGTTTGCGGCGCCTGGGGAGAGACAAGATGGCGCAGATAATGTTCAGATACGAACTAAATTTCCACAGTTTGAAAAGAAGTACCATAATCGCGGCAAGACCACCATTTTTAAAAGGGCTATTCTACCGGCCACCAACAACGGCAGCGTCCTCCAGAATGACATCTGTGACTTAATCGAAGACACCGCTCTCGTGAGGTTATCGTCAATCAGGTCACAATGATAAACACGAATACCCAGATATCGGAACATGCATGGCTGCCACGGTACAGGACTCCCAGTTATTGAAAGTCCCGGATCCCTGAGCCCCGGGTCAAAGGGGAAGAGACTCGATTTGGACCAATTAATTTTGAGACCGGATACTAACGCAAAGCGCTGTAGCAGCGCTCCCACCCTTGGAGGGATTTGCGTGATGTCGCGGAAGTACAGAAGCATGTCGTCGGCATACAAGGATACTATGTGCCATCTCCCAGAGCGATGCCCCAGTCAGTCCCCTCGACACGCAGTGCTGCCGCCAGGGGCTCCATGGCGAGGGAAAACAGCAATGGCGATAGAGGACACCCCTGTCTCGTGCCCGACCCACATTGGTCGACTCTGATATCATGCCCCCGATCTTCACACGAACCTTCGGCTTAGTATACAGCAGCCACACCAGCCGGGTAAAAGAGGGTCCCACACCAAACCGCCGCAGCACCCGAAACAGGTAAGGCCACTCCAGTGAGTTGAAGGCCTTCTCAAAATCCAGGACTAAGCATCCAGCTCTCTGCCAGTCTTGCCTTGCGTATTGCATGACGCGAACCAGCCGTCTGATATTATGCGGGGTGTCCCTGGCTGGCACGAACCCGTTCTGGTCGGAGTGCACCAGGTCCGGCACCCTCGGAGCAAGATGCACCG
This sequence comes from Pleurodeles waltl, assembly GCF_031143425.1. Taxonomy (NCBI): domain Eukaryota; kingdom Metazoa; phylum Chordata; class Amphibia; order Caudata; family Salamandridae; genus Pleurodeles; species Pleurodeles waltl. The sequence goes on along the minus strand of NC_090444.1, from coordinate 187,394,844 downwards.
CTAACACTTTAGCCAAAATTTTGTAGTCGGTGTTCAGCATTGCTAGGGGCCGAGACGATCCCAGTTCCGTTGGATCCCTATCGGGCTTAGGAAGAGAGACCAGCAATGCCTCTCCTTGAGAAGCTGACAGGTAGCCCCTCTGAATAGCTTCTTCATACATGTGAAGCGACCGGGGCGCTAACTGAGGTGCAAAAGCCTTGTAAAATTCAACAGGCAAACCATCCGGACCCGCGGTTTTGCCGGATGCAAGCGCACCAATACTAGACTTTATTTAATCGAGGTCGAGAGGCTCCCCGAGTGCCTCTGCCTGCTCTTCCTCCAGACCCGGAAGTTCCAAACCAGCAAGAAAGTTATTGTCGAGACCCTCCGCAGGAGGTGAGTTTGAGGTGTACAGTGCCTCATAGTGGTTCGTGAACTCGGCATGTATTTCCCTAGGCGTGTACACCATCCCTCCACCCCGGGACCGAATCTCCACAATTGGCCCCCTGTCACAGTCACGACGGATCAGCCAGGCAAGTAGCTTTCCTCCCTTATCGGCCAAGGCATGCGTTCTCACAGAATGCGCGGCATAGTTCAGACAGCGCAGTCACTCCAGTAACGATAAATGTTCTGTATGAGCCGCAGACAACCTCGGATCTCGCGTCTGGTCATCAGTCACCTCCCCCTCCGGACGCAGCACAGAGCGTTCCACCCGGACCAAGTCACGCTCAACAGAGCGACGCAAACTACACTGGGTCCCCAGACAGTGCCTGCAAATAAAAACTTTGAACGCATCCCATTCCAACAATCCCAACGAGGCTGTGCCTTCATTGTGCTCGAAGTATTCCGGCATCGCAACGCCCAACGACGTCCGAAGGTCAGCATCCTCTAACAGTTCTGGTCTCAACCGCCAGGTAGGAATGACCGGAGGAGCAGAGTCCCAACTCAGACTCGCAAATAACGGATTATGATCAGAATGCCTTCGTCCCAAATAATCTGTGTCAACAATCACTGGGGCCAGATTCTGAGTACAGAATATCCTGTCTAAGCGCACATGCAGAGAGTGCGGAGCAGAGTAGAATGAGTAAACCCTGTCCCCGGTATGGCGCTGCCTCCAAATATCAACCAACTGCCAATGCTGGGCCCACGATAACAGGCCACGTGCAGCCGTCACGATTGGAGATGTGGGTAACGGAGGGAAGGAGCGATCCAGATTAACATCAAGGACACTATTAAAATCCCCGCCCAGCAACCACGGAAACTCACTTCAGCCCGCTAAGTGCTGGGACAGTCCGCGTAGGAAAGAGGTCTGGTCTACATTGGGAGCATATATGGAGTTCAGCACCACAGCGTGACCCGCCAGTCATCCGCAGATCAGCACAAATCTGCCTTACGTATCTAAGATCCGCTCCTCTGCTGCAAAGGGGGATCCCGGCCGAATCCAGATCATGGCGCCCCTAGCATACGTCGAGTGACCTGTCGCATAGAGCTGCCCTCTCCAGCGCCGCTGAAATCGGGGGATCTCCGGACCCACCAAGTGCATCTCCTGCAAGAACGCCAAATGGATTGTGTGTCCTCTAAGGTAGGAATAAATGGCGTATCGGTGCTTAGGGGTGTGTATGCCTCTCACATTCCATGTGATCGCAGTGTATGAAGACATGGCGCACATAAACGACCACCCCCTTCCACAGACACCTCGCCCCACTGCATATCGCAATAGCACATATTAGCATTAGCCCAACCTCCGACCGGATGTCCTGCATGTGTCTTCCAGCATAACCAAAAAATATCTAATACCATCAGGGCAGTTAGACAACAAGTCGCCACCCAAACCCAATAACATAAACCGCAGCATGCAACAGCACAGCCACTCATTTTGAAACTCCACTAGTAGGAGTGTGGGGTAGGTCAATCTTGCAGTTAGGCAGTCCCTGCGTGAATCGCACTGCCCGGTTATAGCAGATGATTGTGAGGGGTGCAGGAGGGAGAAAATCAGAAGAGGGGGAGACGGCTCCCATCAGCTATATGCATGCGCGAGGAGCGAGGGCAGACCCACACCCAGCGTACACCTGCGTAGAACCTCGAGCCCGGAGGTCCGTGTGCAGTAGTCAAGTTCACCATAGGATCACATCTCCAAGCGCACTGGTCGGATTCAGACACATGTAACAGGTCAGGCGTACAACTCTAGCGGTACACAACACCCAACACAGTTCTAGGCACTTTCTTTATTTTTAAAGTTCATCCTCCGTAGCGGGCATGACAGATGGGCCCCCAACGAGGCTCAGTTCGGAGAGTCGATCCGGCGTGGCAGGTCGATCACTGGGTGGCTGCGAGTGTTCGGTTTCCGAGTCGGACGACGGCGGGGAGGCACTAATAGTTGCGGCTGAGTGAATCACCTCTCTCCTTTCCTGTATGAGCTGCTCCAAGTCCGGTGCATGTGTTGCATATCTCACACCAGCACTGCCCCTCCTCCAGGCGCGCCTGGCTCAATTGCGTTTACTTTGCAGTACTTGGACTCTTCGCTCCTCCGCACCGCCTGAAGAGCGGCACGTAGACTCGAGCCACTCCCAGGCTGCCTCGGGCGTGGGAAAGAAGTGCAACTTGTTTTCAGCCACAATGCACAGCTTGGCAGGAAATAACAAGGAGTAACTTAGGCCGAGAGATCTGAGTCTGCGCTTCAAGGGCAGATAAGAGGCGCAGTCTCTCTGCATCGCCAGAGTGTAGTCCAGAAATAGCAAAATCTGCGTGTCGTCCACCCGGGGGGGGGGGGGGGGCGGTGAAGCGCGGACAGTACGAAGTATGACATCTCTGTCCGCATAATGAAGGAGGCGGATAATAAACGGAAGAGGACCACTCCCCGGAGGCCTAGGCTGCGTCGGTATCCGGTGCGCTCAACCCACAGAGAAAAAGGAAGTGAGTGTGCCCGTCGGCATCAGTTCCTTTAGCCATCTCTCCGAGTCGGCTACTGCGTTCTGGCCCTCAATGCTCTCCGGGAGACCAACCACTCGAATATTGTTCCTCCTGGACCGTCCCTCTGCGTCCTCCACTCGACGCTCCAGTTCAGCTACATGGGCCAGCACCTCCTCCATTTCCGATTTCAAGCGGGAGGTTGTCGGTTGCAAATCGTCCACTTTTGTCTCAAGTTCGCCAGTTCTGTCCGCCAGTTTACGGTGTTCAGCTTGTAGTAACACAAGGTCGCTGGCCACCTTGTCTATTTGAGCTTCTAATGACGTGCGGGCTCGTTCCAACGATTCTCCAATGCGTTCCACCGCGGCAAGGACTGCGTCTAGTTTCTGGCTGTCCTGCCCCATCGTGTCCTGTGTCCTCCCAGCACCGGTGCCAGAGCGCAAGCGTCCTGCCCCTGCATTGGTTTGGGTCTTAGGCTGATTGCACTCACCCCCGGGGCGACTCCCGACTTCTCGCAATCAGTTACACCTGAAGTCTCCCTCTAATTGACCCCGATGGGCACAGAGGGTCCAATGCATGAATTTGCCTCCAAGAGTGCAGTTGTTCGACCCCAAAATGGTGCAAATTGTGCCCACCTCTTACACTGCACCCCTGGCGGTGGCTAGGTCCGCGGCAGCAGGTGCCAGGGAGGTCCGTTCACGTGCCACCTTTGTCGCCGTTAACTGACGACCTGCCTCTCTGGGCTCCACAGCTCCACCGCTCTTAGAGTCACGTCAGGGGGATGCGCCTTGAATCGGGTCGGGCCCGCTTACCGGTGTCGCCAGGTCCACACCACCCATCAGCACGAGCAGCCCAGTTCCCTGGCGCAGCACCCTCGGGGTTTGCACACCTCCCCTAGTTCTGCAGGCTCCACCGCTTATCTCTGAGCCTACATAGGGGCAGCCAGACGCAGGGCGGGCAGTGGCCCAGCACAGCAGTCGTCTTCAGGCCCGATCTGGCCCCAGCTACCTCACCACCACCAGCAGCTCGGGCGCACCCCAACGCAAGGCGCCAGCTCCGCAGGACTTTCCTCTTCCTCAATGGCCCCGAGCAGGCTCTGCCCAAGGGCCACCACGTCTCTAACAGGGCCCAGCTAGGCCGCACAGGCCCGACGCAGGTCAGGTCCGCCCAGGGCCAGGCGCCCCCCAGCAGCCTGCACCCTCATCTCACCTCTCTCCTCTGCTGGGCTGCCTTTCCCTCCTGCAGGGCAGCAGCGGCTTCGCGGCAGCACCCCCGCAGGGCCGCCTCGATCCTCGGTCTCCCTCTATGCTGTGCGCCACTCCACACAGTGCGGCAACACCGCTGTGCAGGCCGGCTCAGCAGGCACGGGCCGCCCGGCACCCAATCCCAGCCAACGAGTCCCGGCCGAAAGCGCCGCAGCCCCGCTGGGTGCAGGTCCGGCCACTCGCCAAGATGTTTCGGCCCCCTACCCCCTCAGATTATGCCGGATAAACCGGGCGCGATGCGGAGCTTACTCAGCTCGCATCCGCCATTTTGAGCAGCTTGGCCACGCCCCTCTCTCACCATACAATCATACTTATGTTGGTTGGTTGTGTTGTGTTGGTAGGCCTAGCATCCTCAATCGAAAAGGCCCCAAAACCAAGAGGTCCAGGTCACTTTTTTCCACTCAAAAACAAACTTTTTCTTGCAATGTGGGTAACTGTGGATTTTGGGCCTAGGCTTGGTTGCATCCCAGGGTAACCCACCTAACACAGAACTGTCTGAAAACTAGACAAACAGGGGGATCCAAGACGGTCTAGCTTGTGTGGATCCCACAACGTTTCTTTACCTGGCAGATCTTGCAAACCCCAAACTGTGACTAAACTCAAACACTTTACCCGTGTTTCTGTGACAGAAGCCACCAGAATCTGCAGGGATCTACAAAATGTCTTATCATTCAGCATTCCCACACATATGCTGAAAAAAACACTAACCCACTTGTGTGGCTAGGTCTCTAGGGCCTGTGACACAATGGATCCCAAACGCAATGTGGAGGCATCAACATTTCCTGTCCACAAAATGATCTAATTTGACAATGTGAGTAGTTGTGGTATTTAGGCCCAGGATCGTCTGCTACCCAGGGTAACCTACCAAACCCAGGCATTTTTAAAAACTAGACATCAGGGAGCATACAGGATGGTGTGCTGTGCGAGGATCTCACATTGTCCTACCCACAATGGTCCTACCCAAGGACTTGCATTTTATGTGGTTTGATCTATTCTGTTGGTACCAGTGGGTGTAGCCACACAAGAGGTATAGCATTGTCTTCCAGAAAGGTGTAGGAATGTTGGGATATAGGAACTTTGTAGTTCCCTGTAGATTCTAGAGGTTTCCATCACAGAAATGTGAGGAAAATGTGTGATTTTAGGCAAAGTTTGAGGTTTGCAGGGCATTGTAGGATCTATACAAAGCACACAACCCTAGACTTCCCAGGTGTTCAATTTTCAAAAATGTTTGTTTGGTAGGTTTTGATGGGGGCAGCCGTGCCCCAGCCCATGTACCATAGCTGCTCCTATCTCTGATGTCTTTATGTTGTGTTTTGGGGGCTTTTGCGTCACACAAGTGAGGTTGTGTTTTTATTTGGAAAAGTGTGGTAATGTGATAGGAAAATGTGTGGATCCATGTGGATTCTAAAAGTTTAGGCCACATATATGTGTGGAAAAAGAGGGATTTTAGACAAAGGTTGAAATTTGCAAGGAATTGTGGGTAAGAGAATATTGGACTTTTCAGGCATGGCATACCACTTTGGGCTCCCCTAAATGCCTAATCTTTAAAAAAGTTTTGAGTTAAGTAGGTTTCCCTTGGTGGCAGTCAAGCACGGGCCTGCATTACTGCGGCGATTTAGCAGTACAGGTGTAAGAGGAAATTTGTATTTATCCCCACTCTACTAGTCCATATGTCAAAATTACACCTAAAAAATGCAAATTTTCCCTACACTTCCATGGGGATGCCCTTGCACTTCACCCTTTGTGAGCAGACATACTACTGAGGCTTTAGGCGTGGAGGATATACCCAGTGCCACAGCAGCCCACCAACCTATATTTTTTTCCCTATATCAATAAGTATATCCCTGCTGTCTAGTGAGCATTTTGCTCTCCTTGAGGGCAGAATTGTGGTAAACCTTTAATCCCCCTGGGAGGGGCAGAAAAACTGTTAGGCTCCTTGAGAGGTGGGGGCACAGACCATTGTCTGGCTGGAAGGCCATCCGCATCTTCTGAATTTAGGCCATTTTTCCATGGTGTCCAGTGGGCTTTCTATCCACCAAGGGGCAGACTATTAATGGTATGGTCCACTTCCAGAGACGGCTGTCCCCATATTTTTGTGGCACCATTTTGAAACCCCTGGTGTTTAGTGAACTTTCTGCCCCCTGGATGGCAAATTCGGGCAAATACCTTATCTACTTGCCAGGGGAAGGGTGAGGAGGCAGAAAGACTGTTGTCTGTTCTTGGGGTTGTAGTATGGGCCAGTGCCAGGATAGGATTCTTCATCCCTTTTTTTGCCCCACTGAAAATTCTCTGGTGTCCAGTGGGCATTCTACTGCACCACATGTGTCATATTCAAATGAACCCTCAATCTTGGCAAATTTTCTTTGTGTCCCATGGGGGGTTTGGGAGGGGGGGTTGGGGCAGGACAGCTCTGTTGACCCTTCTGGGTTGGGGGATACCTAAAATCCAAAGTGGGCCACCCCCATTTATTTTGCACCATTTCTAAATCTTTGGTGTCTAGTGGGCTTTCTTCCTGTCAAGGCCAAATTTAGGACACATCTAAATATGGCTATAGGGGGCAGAAATACTGTATTGCCCATTTGGGGTGGGGAGTATCTCCCAATGTCTAGTGGGCTTTCTACACCCCGGGGGTAGATTGGGGTATACCCCCTAATCCGCCTCTTGATGGGACAGAAAGACTGCATTCCCTCATTTGAGGTGGTGGCATAGTCCTATGCTACGGCTTGCGGCTCTGACCCCTTCAAAAACATTTGGCCTGTAAAATTCCTGCTTCCTATTGGGCTTTCTTTCCACCACAGGGCAGATTGGGGACAAATTACCCCAGTTTTCCTCGTGGGGCAGAAAGACTCCATTGCCCCCTTTGAAATGGTGCCATGGACCTATGCCCTCACCCCTTCAAGAGATTGGCCTAAACATCCCTAATGTCTAGTGGGCTTCCCCCCCCCCCCCGGGGGCAGACTGGGTTAGTCCCCCCACCTGGGGAGGAAGGGGGCATAAAGACTGTCTTGTCTCCTTTGGGGTGGAGGCATGGCCCCATACCAGGATGGGCCACCCCACCCCTTCCAATTACACATCCCTTGTGACTAGTGGGGTTCTTGCCGTTCCCGGGGGATGATTAAGGGTATGTACCCACACCTTCTCCCAGTAGGGACAGAGGAATATTAGTGCTCAGTTGTGGGGGAGCAAAATCCCATGCCTTCAGGGGCCACCCCCTAACCAAAGGCATCGGTGGTGTCTAGTGGAATGGATCCCTGCTTCAGGATCACCCTATCACCCTGACTTCTGCTGTCAGGGTGATCCTGAAGCATGGGTCCACTAGGTTGGGAGAGGGTTGGATAGGGGACATTCTCCTATTACTATTTAAAACTTTAAAAATAAGATAGCTCTAGTTCCCTTTGTTGGAGTTTTGTCATTTTGGTATCATTTTGTTCATTAAAGTATTCTCTATTTTTATACATTTGAATGGTATTTTTATTGTGTTGTGTTTTTAACAGTTTTTCTACTTCTAAACGCTCTAAACATTTTCTTCCATTTAGTCTGTCTGATGTGTGCCATCACTACCAGGGGTAGATCTTAGGTTTAAATCACTGAAACCTTTACTGAATCTAACAAGAGTGGTGGCATTATCACTTGTGGTAGACTGCCATCCACCCCAACTAATAATCCACCTGAGCACATTGGTGATACTTGTGATTAGCAGTAACACTCAGCTAATAGGTTAGAAATTAAAATTCCCTAAATTGAACTGAAGGCAAAAGTTGATTTTTGTTGATTTGGTCATTTTTTTTTTTTTCAAATTTTTTATTCTAATTTATGCACCTTTTAAGAGTCAAAGGGAACATGGAGTTTGATCTGCCTACCTTGACATCTCAGTGGTGGGAATGAAGGTCCTATGCAAAGAAAGAAAGTTGAAGGTGGGCCACATTGCCTAGAAAGGGGATTTTGAGAGGGCCCCCAGCACCTGGGAGGAAGCATGCTGAGCACAGATCCCCTCTGAAGAACAGGAAACTCCACAGGATGAAAGAGAAAGGAACAAACTGTCCCAACATGAGTTCTTTGTTGTACCATCCAGGGCTGGAAGTAAATTGAGCTCTGCCAGCGCAAGTCTCTCTGAAATGACCATCTACAAGTTGGAACTCAGTGACAGGCAATCAGAAAAGGAGGTGCAGGCCAAACTAGCAGCCATAGTCCTGGAGGAAAGGAAACTATCCCTAGAAGAAAAGAAAATGACCTTGGATGAAAAGGCCAGGCCGAATATGATGCCCAATGAAGATAGTGACAGAAAGAGTAAGGTGTCTACTGGAAGGATACACCCCCCCTCTCTTGCCACCGGGTGTTGTGCTTAGCTTTGTGGGGAGGGGAGGTGCATTGACAAACGATTTGCCTCCAATGAAAGAGCACTGAGAATGCAGAGGGTGGGTCAACGGCACTGTGATGCATTACTGTGGGAGTTACGAACACAGGACGAGGACTATCCACTCCTAACTGTAGAAGAGGGGCTGATTGCCCTCACATGAATGATGTATAGCACCAAAAAGCCCAAAGTGCCACTTCAGTTTTTCTGATTGTGCAAGACCAGGTGAAATTCACAGTTCAGTCCAACTGTGATGGATCGTGGGCCGGGTACAGTGACCAGGTTAGCCCCACTGAAGAAGTTACTTTCTGGAGTCTGGCGTGAAAGTCCAGTTTGCGGTAGAGGGCGCTGCAAAGAGTAGGGAGCGTGAACAGCAGGCCGGGCATTGTGGACAGTCAATGCTGTAGTGCGAAGATCCTGTCAGGCTTCGCAGACATTTTTTGCTTGAGATTCATATTAACAGTCAGCATTTGCTATCAATGCTGTAGTGCAAAGGGCAGGTCTTTCTTTGCCGGTTGGTTCTGGCGGGTGCTGTAGCGCAAAAAGGTTGGGTTCACAGGAACTTCGCATTGGTGGTCAGCGTGTTTGGCAGGATCATGGTGTGCACTGGCCCACTCACATTTGCAAAAAGCACAAGATCTCATGATTTTGCCCTTTTCTTGTAGATGTATCTCAACTAATGCAACAAAAGGGTCTAGGACCTGAGAGGCACTTCTTGGGGGTCAGAAACTCACTTCAGCAGAACTCAGGCAGTTCCAGTTGCAGGTCCAGGCAGCAGGTCAGCTGGGCAGTTGCAGGGAGCCTTCTGGAGCTTGTACATCCCTGTAGCTTAAAGCAGGAGTCCAGTTAGCTAACCCTTGGAGTAACGTCAACCGGAGATGAAGGGTGCAGGTCTGTCCTGCTTACTGCCCCTAACTGCTCTCTCATTGTTAATTAAACATGTTGACTTTCATTGAATGGATGTTTGTGCTTTTCCAGCACAAATAAATCCCAGGCCAATTCTTGAAGCAGGACCAAGTGCTGGCAGCTCCTCGGGTGCTTTTAGGGACCTATGCGGGCAGCACCTTCGAATCAAATAAACACTGTATTTTTCAAAACCCAGAAACAGAAAATAATGCATATATTTTCATTCACTTTTTATCCTGCTTGTTTTATGTTTGTATATTAGTGCGCTGCTTACAGGAACGTGTATTGCGGTCAGCGGACTGGAATTCCGCCACTCACGGAACTCCACGGAATCTTGCAGGGTTTAGGTACCTCCATGGATTTCCGCAGTGCAAAACTCTGTGAGTTCTGCCCATTTTAGATATGACCAAGGCTATGACAACCTGGACCAATGCTCCAAAAGTGAGGAATTTAGAGTTTTTTCTTTTGATCCTGCAAAGTGATAAGAAGCAGGATGAAATGACTGCAAATAACTGGGGTTTCAAGGATAACCCGTTATTTATGATGACTTTAAGGCTTTTAACTGCTTTCTTTGGGGGTGGAGTCTGCCCCATATCAGTGGGCCAAAAGGAGGCATTCCAGTAGACCATTTTACTTTTGGTGGGTTGACGATCTCAGTTTTATCCACTTTAAGCTTAAGATGATTGCTATTCATCCAATCGCAGATAAACTGCATAGTGTTTTGGAAGTTTTCCTTATACAGTGGGGAGTTGTCTATCCTAAAGAGAAACTGAAGATTATCTGTATAATTATAGATAATACAATTCGCATGGATGAGGGGGGCAGATGTATATGTCAAAAAGATGCTGTGAGAGGGAGTAACCTTGAGGTACTCCACCATCCAAATGAGCTTCTGTTGTCCTAAAGGAGGTAAGCCATACTGACTGGGATTGTCCCTCATGGAACAATTTAATCCAGTGCTGAGCCGCGTAGCCCCACTGCCTTGACACAGTCCACCAATAAATTATGGTCCACCATGTCAAAGGCCTTTAATAGGTCCAATAGGGCTAATGCCAAGTAGAATCACTCTTGACTCATATCACCAACCACAGAAATGATTACTGATACCGTAGAATGTGCTCAGTTGAAACTGACTTGGCACTGCTCTAAAAATTTAGATTCTTCAAGAAAGAAGAAAAGACACTGTGCAACATGATCCTCCAATATTTTGCCAGGAAAAGCAAGAGGTATATCGGTCAATAGTTTTTCAGTACAAAGGGATCCTCGCTGACTTTCTTCTGTAATGGAATGACCACAGCATCTTTAAAGGAGCTAGGTACCTAGCCTTGAAAAAGAGAGGAGTCAAGGAGGGACAGAGAGAGACACGAGAGGGTTGAAAAAGCAGTTTTAAGGACCTTTGGGGCTCAAGGATCTTTTCATTGCTGATAGAAGGTAAGGTGAGTGTAGTAAAGTTTCTATCTTCAGGCGTGGCACAGTTTGTAACCATACTTGTAGGTATAATGTCCTTTATGGTTTTGATTTTATCAATAAAGAAGGCATTTAGTAAATCACAAAACTTCTTGGAGGGGGAAAAAGGTAGGATGAATATGTCAGGGCTGGATGGATCTGACACTATTTTTAAAATGTCCTCCCTTAGATTTATTTGTAGATTAAATAATTTTATTGGTGAAAAGGGATGAATTTGCCAGCAAGAGACAAGCTTTGTAATCTTTAAGATGGGTTTTAAAATTTTCTTTCTTTTTCAGGGGTATAATCTTTCTGCCATTTACGTTCACTCTGGCGTAATTCTAGTTTGGCTGGTTTTAGGTCATCAGACAATCATTTAGCTGAATTGTGATGTATACCTAATTTAGACATACGTAGGGGAGCATGAGTGTTGCTGATCTCGAGTAACCAGGTGGTCAATGTCATGTTTTTCATTTTGTGAGGTTGATTTGAGGTATTTGCAAAACTTAAACATATCTACCCATGACCAGTTCTGAAAAGATTTACCTGGTCGAGTTTTGTTCTTCTGTACAAAAGGTTTGGCTAAGGTGAATTTGATGAAGCAATGGTTGGACCATATACAGGGTGATATGTTTAGGTTGGTCAGTTGTAAGTTAGTTGGCCAATTGTGGTCTAACATATGGCCTTTATTTCGGATAGGAACAAACACATGTTGTAATAAATTGAGACAACTAAGATCGTCTGAGAAGTCTCAGGATTTCTGGCAGCAATTCTCATTGTTGGCCCAATAATTAATATCACAGAGGATTAAAATCTTGCCATTATCAATTTAGATAGGGGATGCTATTTCATAGAAAATATGAGGTAAAGTATTCATATATTCCTGAGGTCATTAAGTGAGAATACATACTAATGGTGAGGACTTGGACTCCATTCTGATAATCAGGGTTTCTGATGGATACAACTACCTGTGGATTCCTCACCTAATGAATACTCCCATGGCGCCAGCATTCAACGGAAATCTTCTTACTAGTCTCTGCACGTCGACGAGGACGTCACTCTAGCCCACGCGACGCCGCCTGACGTCATACAGGCAATAAGAGGTCCTCGATGACGTGCCGACGTCAGTTCCCTTTTTTCCGTGCATTCGAAACGGTTATCTTCGAGGGAGCAACTGTTACTTTTGTGGTTACAGTGTATTTTTGCTGCGTAGTCTTTCTCTGTGGTAATAATGTCGCAGAGAAAGTCTGGATTCAAGCCTTGTCGTGAGTGTGGAGGCAAGATGTCAGTGACGGATCCTCATTCCGATTGCCTTTGGTGTTTGAGCTCCGACCACGACGTCTCGACTTGTGATTCATGCCAGCACATGAATCCAAAGGCCCTCAAGGAACGTGAGGCAAAGCTGTTTATGGCGAAATCGAAGGAGAAGCATCACAAGAAGTCTTCTTCACCAAGACATCGGCGTCATCGAGACTCCCGGCGCCGTAGAGAATCTCGGCGTCATTCAAAGGAGACTCGTTCCAGGTCTTCGGATCGGCGCCGAAGGACATGGGAGATCAGTCCCACGGTTACGCCGCATCCTTCGACGCCGTTGCCCTCTCCGGCGTCTCCAACTTCACCTGGACAGGCGTCGGTGATTGAGGTATTGGAGCCTCAGGTGTTTTCTCCGGTGTTGCAGACGTCGAGGCCGGCGTCGGGGTCGCCTCCGAGACAGGCACCCCAGTATCCGGCTTTTCCCACCCCTGGAGCCGATAGTTCCGCATTCTTGCGATGTATGCCATCTATCCATCAGATGGCTCCAGGGGGTGCTCCGGCTGGGCCTTTGGCCTTTTCATTGGGTGATCCTGCGCCTCTTCGGCCGGCACCCTTTATGCCCTTTCTCCCTTTTGGGAACGTGGGCTCGGCGCCAGTGTCGGCGCCGGTGGCCGCTCCGGTGGCTTCAGAGGGATTGGCCCCGGGGATTTCCATCCCGTCGACGTCGGGATTTCGGCCTGTGACTCCGGTGGGTCCATCTGCTTCGACTGCTCCTTCGACTTCGGCGGAGGCATTGTCGACTCCGCGTATTGAACAACGGCTTCATTCGAGGAGACGTGCTCTCCGTGTATTAGAGGAGCAGGAGTACCAACGAGCCCTGGAGGAAGGAGAGCTAGAGGACTCGGGTGATGGGCTGCGTGGTCTGGAGTCGGCCAGTGGGCTGGACACTTCCCCTGAGTGGGATCTTTCGTCCCCGGGAGAATATACTGAGGAGGCTGCTTCCTTTCACGCGGTGGTACGGAAGGCAGCTAGTTTTTTGGACCTGCCTTTGCCGGTGGTGGAGGCTAAACAAAACCTTCTAACAGAGGTGCTACATCCGGCCTCAGCTGCGGCGGAGCCTCTTTTGCCATTTAATGACACTCTGCTGGATCCGGTTTTAGAGGTGTGGAAGAGGCCGGCATCTTCCCCAGCAGTTCACAGAGCCGTGGCCAGGAGGTATCGGGCGGCTCCGACTGACCCTGGTTTTCTGTCTAGGCACCCTACGCCGGAGAGCTTGGTGGTGCAGGCCTCCTGTTCATCCAAGTCAGCGCCTGGTTCTTTCCCGACGGTGCCTGGGGACAGAGATTCAAAGAAACTAGAGGCGCAGTCCAAGAAGATTTTTTCGTCCTGCAGTCTGGCGTTGAAGGCCACCAACGCAACCTGTATCCTGGGGAGGTATATTCATGCTCTGATGGATGACATTTCCTCATCATTTACAGAGCTTCCCCAGGGTCTTTTGGATGTTGTTTCAAATGCCCAGGCTGCTGCGACCCAGATTATCCAGACGGGACTGGATACGACCGACTCGGTAGCCAGAGCAATGGGCACAACTGTGGTGGCAAGGAGGCAGGCCTGGCTCCGTAACTCGGGCTTTTCTGCGGATGTACAGTCCACATTGTTGGATCTCCCGTTTGATGGGGACAAACTGTTTGGAGCCAAGGCTGATTCGGCCTTGGAACGTTTTAAGGAGAGCAGGGCCACGGCTAAGTCGTTAGGGCTCCAAGCTCCTTCTTCCACAGCCTCTTACAGATTTTTCAGGAGGTTTCGTGGATTTGGGCGTGGCTCTTCCTCCTCTTCCTTTCGGGGAAGATATCAGCAACCTGCCTCTTCCCATCCCTATAGATCTTTTAGAGGGAGAGGTAGGGTCCGCACCAGAGGAGCCTCTCAGCAGCACTCTGCCTCTTCCTCATCCTCTGGCGGGGTGCAGCAGGGGAAGCAGCCTTAGGCTTCCACCATTTCCCACTCACTCCTCTCCTGTAGGGGGAAGATTACAGCATTTTCTCACCAAATGGAAGACTGTTACAACGGACACTTGGGTTCTCAGTATTGTGGGAAAAGGCTACACCCTTCCCTTTCGGGAGTTCCTGCCCCTCATCCCGCCCCGCCCTTCTTATTGTTCAGAAGAACACCTCCTGTTGCTAGAACAGGAGGTACAAGCCCTCCTTTCAAAGGGCGCGGTGGAGTTGGTCCCAGAGCAGGAAAGGGGTCGAGGATGTTACTCAAGGTATTTCCTGATTCCCAAGAAGGATGGTCGTTTGAGACCAATCCTGGACCTGAGGATCTTGAATTGGTTCCTCAAGCAGGAAAAGTTCAAGATGCTGACCCTAGCACAGGTGCTTTTGGCGTTGAACAAGGAAGACTGGATGGTGTCTGTCGACTTGCAGGATGCTTACTTTCATATCCCGATACTCAAGTCACACAGGAAGTATCTCCGGTTTGTGGTGGGATCGCAGCACAATCAGTTTGCGGTCCTTCCGTTTGGTCTTACTTCAGCACCTCGAGTCTTCACGAAGGTGATGTCGGTGGTTGCGGCAGAGCTCAGAAGGAAAGGGATAGCAGTATTCCCTTACTTGGACGACTGGTTGATCAAAGCCAAGTCCCCGGAGCTTGTGTCGCATCATCTGCAGTCAACAACCCAGTTGTTGTTCGACCTGGGTTTTTCGGTGAACGAGCCCAAATCTCACCTAGAGCCCTCTCAGCGCCTCCTGTTCATAGGGGCAGTACTGGATACAACATTGGGTCGGGCCTTTCCTCCGCCTCAGCGGATTCAAGATATTCAGGATTTGGTTCCAATGTTTCGAAATGGAGCGGTAGTTCCAGTCCTCAAGGTCCTTCGTCTGCTCGGTCTGTTTGCCTCCTGCATTCTGTTGGTCACGCATGCTCGCAGGCACATGAGGGCTCTTCAGTGGTGCCTCCGAAGGCAGTGGTCTCAACACAAAGGGGATCTAGAGAGTACTGTCAAGATCTCCAGAGATGCTGCTGTGGATTTGAAGTGGTGGATTGCAAGCAACAATCTTTCACAAGGAAAGCCGTTCCAGCAGTCGCCACCAGTGGCCACAGTCATAACGGATGCTTCCACTCTAGGGTGGGGAGCTCATCTGGGGGATCTGGAGATCAAAGGTCTTTGGTCTCCAGAGGAACAGATGTTTCACATCAATCTGTTAGAGTTACGGGCTGTACGTCTGGCTCTCAAGGCCTTCCTCCCTTCCCTTCGTGGTCAGTCGGTACAGGTCCTAACGGACAATACTACCACGATGTGGTACATAAACAAGCAGGGAGGAGTGGGGTCGTACCTTCTCTGCAGAGAAGCTCTTCGACTATGGTCCTGGGCAAAGGACCATCAGATTTGCTTGATAGCAAACCATCTGGCCGGAGTCTTGAACGTGCGTGCGGACAGTCTCAGTCGCCAATTCTCGGCAGACCACGAGTGGCGTCTCCATCCAGATCAAGTCCGTTTAATCTTCCAGAGGTGGGGGTTTCCTCGGGTAGATCTGTTTGCCACTTGGGAGAACGCGCATTGTCCGTTATTCTGCAGCCTCCAGTATCCGATGCAGGGAGCGTTGGGGGACGCGTTTCAAATAACCTGGTGCGGCCAGTTGCTTTACGCGTTTCCTCCCATACCCTTGATTCCTCGAGTATTGAGGAAGATTCGCCAGGACCGGGCTCTAGTCATCCTAATAGCTCCGGATTGGCCAAGGAGGGTATGGTACTCCGACCTTCTCCAACTCTCAATGTGCCCTCCGCTCCGTCTCCCTTTCAGGGCAGACCTCCTCTCGCAGTCGCAGGGGCAGGTTCTACACCCCAACCTCCAGAGTCTGCACCTACATGCCTGGAGATTGAACGGGGCAACCTGAGTTCCTTCTCTCTCCCGCCTGAGGTAGTGGATGTTATATTAGCGGCCAGGCGACACTCCACTAAATCTATCTACGCTAATAGATGGTCTAAATTTGTTGCGTGGTGTGGAGAGAGGCAGATTGATCCTTTGCATGCTCATCTATCGGACGTTTTGTCTTTTGCTCTGTCTCTAGCGCAGAAAGGTTGTGCAGTGGCTACCATTAAGGGTTATTTATCGGCCTTGTCAGCCTTCATATGTCTTCCAGACCAACCATCTTTATTTAAATCCCCTATTGTTATCAGATTCTTGAAAGGTCTTCTAAATAAATATCCTCCAAAGCCATTCGTTATGCCGCAATGGGATTTGACCCTGGTCCTGACTTTCCTTATGGGGTCCCCTTTTGAACCTATGCATTCTTGCCCCTTAAGGTATTTGGTTTTAAAAACAGTCTTCCTGATAGCTATAACATCAGCAAGGAGAGTGAGTGAGTTGCAGGCCTTATCAGTAAAGCCCCCTTATACAACTTTTTATGGGGATAAGGTGGTGTTGAGGACCAAGGCTGCTTTCCTCCCGAAGGTTGTTTCACCTTTCCATTTGGCTCAGGCAATTACTTTGTCCACGTTCTATCCTCCGCCTCATCCTTCCAAAGAGGAAGAAAGACTGCACCGTCTGGACCCAAAGAGGGCGTTGAGCTTCTTTATTGATAGAACAAAGGATTTCAGGCTGGAGGATCAGCTGTTTATTGGATACGTGGGCAAGAGGAGAGGAAAGGCAGTCCACAAGAGAACACTATCCAGGTGGGTTGTTCTTTGCATTAAAATCTGTTACTCTTTGGCAAAGAAGGATCCTCCTGAGGGCATTAGAGCTCATTCCACCAGAGCTAAGTCGGCCACTTCGGCCTTGGCCAGAGGTGTTCCTGTGGTCGACATCTGCAAGGCCGCAACTTGGTCGTCCCTTCACACTTTTGCAAAACATTACTGTTTGGATTCTGAGGTTAGAAGGGACAGCCATTTTGCACGGTCAGTGCTGCAGGATTTCTTGGTTTGACCATTTAGGCACCCACCGCCGGGCGTGGTACTGCTTTGGGACTCTATTCATTAGGTGAGGAATCCACAGGTAGTTGTATCCATCAGAAGAACGAGTTACTTACCTTCGGTAACGACTTTTCTGGTGGATACATTAGCTACCTGTGGATTCCTCACGGTCCCACCCGCCTCCCCGTTGCCTTTCTGGTCTTACCAAGTAATCCTTGAGTACGCTCCTCTTGGTCTTTGAGGGTGCAATAGATGTTGTATATATTATATTTATATATATGTATATATCTTTGTGTATATACTTGATGTGTATATATATTTTAAAAAGAGAGAGTTATATATATATATATAAAAGATTTACAGTTATTCATGCAATGTTGTGTATTTTTACAATGTAATGGGATGTTGCCTTGCTCTTTCATTGCATTGCCTGGTTGTTCTCATGCACGTAAAAAATGATTGGTACTGACGTCGGCACGTCGTCGAGGACCTCTTATTGCCTGTATGACGTCAGACGGCGTCGCGTGGGCTAGAGTGACGTCCTCGTCGACGTGCAGAGACTAGTAAGAAGATTTCCGTCGAATGCTGGCGCCATGGGAGTATTCATTAGGTGAGGAATCCACAGGTAGCTAATGTATCCACCAGAAAAGTCGTTACCGAAGGTAAGTAACTCGTTCATCTGAGCCGGAGATAATGAAGCAGGGTAATTAAGAAAAATTATGTTTTTGTTTTATCAGTGCCACTACTCCTCTCCCATCCTTACCAGTCTGCCTGTTGGAGTAGAGCATATAGTAGTCATCGGGAAGGGAGGCTAAGATGTCAGGCATAAACTCAGCATTGAGCCATGTTTCAGCTGTAAACAAATGTCAGGGGTGTCAGAATCTAGTAAGTGGAACATTTCCATTTTATGTTTTACTAAAGAGCTTGTGTTCAGATAAGTAATGCATAACACATTTGAGTGGAAACAAGGTTCGATGCTGTTGACACTCCCTGTGCTAGTATCCAGAAAAGAGTGCAGAAGTGAAGGGGGTTACAGAGGTTCAGTGGTGTTGGTAAAGAGGTCACTTGGCTTTAGAAAACCTAACTTATTTAACTTTAAGTATAGTTGAGTATCTAGTTGGTGACTCACCGGCTGAAAGTGTCTGAGTCGGAGAATAGATGAGGATTTGGGCTTAGTGGCTGGTTCCTGCTCCCACCCGTGTTTAGATGGTCTTCCCTTTGGCATGTCAGCAGCGTGCTCGCAGTGTGCATCAGCTGCATGTCCGTGCTGTGGCCAGATTTAAGTAGGCTTGGCCACAGCTGACAACTAGAGCACTGCCTAACTAAACATTATGGCACTAGCAGAATGTTTCAAAGGGTAAAAAATAGCTGCTTTAGTTCTCACACTTAATTGGTAGACTCACAGTGAAAGCTCCTGAAAAACTATTTTACCCACTTTGAACCCTCCAAATTCAAATTCAAGTGACAATAGGTAACAAAGTACAAATACCTTAAAATCAATAAAAAGGATTAGCAATGCTTAAAAAACGTAACTTATCTGAAATAGTGTGCACAAGAGCAAATTGTGTAGAGGTAGAGTGAAGCATAAATGCAGAGGCAGATTTGGTAAAATGGCAGTTTTAACAGCAGATTGCAGCAGATTACATCTAAGGCTGGGCACCTATGCTGTGGCTAGATTTAAGTAAGCTTGACACAGCCAACGAGTGGAGAAACTCAACTAAAAATGACAGCTTTAATGGAACGATCAGAAGAGTAAAAAGTGGCTGCTTGAGTTCTCACCCTAAATTGGTGGACTCACAGTTAAATCCTCTAAATAATACCCAACCCACTTTGCCCCCCCGAACTCAAATTCAAGTGGCAATAGGTAACAAAGTACAAACACTTTAAAGTCAAGAATGAAAGTGATTAGCTTTATTTAAAAATGTAGTTTTATCTGAAATAGTGTGCAAGGAAGCACATTGTGCAGCGAGGTAGAGTAAAGTACAAATGCAGTGGTGGATTTGGTACAATGGCAGTTTTAACAGCAGATTATGTTTAAGGCTGTGCTTCCGCTATGTGGCCATATTTAAGCAGGTCTGGACACAGCCGATGAATAAAGCACTATTCATCTAAAAATGGCAGCTCTAGTGGAATGATCCAAAGGGTAAAAAATAGCTCCTTAAGTTATCACCCATGATTGATGGACTCGCACTCAATCCCTGAATCAATATCTAACACCCTTTGACCCTTCCTAATTAAAATTCAAGTGGCAAAAGGTAACAAAGTACAAACATCTAAAAATCAAGAATAAAAATGATTATCAATGCTTAAAAATGAAACTTTATCTGAAATAGTGTGCAAAAGAGCAAATTATGCAGAGAAGTAGGGTAAAGTACAAATGAAGTGGCAGATTTGTTACAATGACAGTTTTTATAGCAGATTGCAGTAGATTACCTTAAAGGCATTAAAGACAGTTTTAAATTACAATTCTTTTGACACCAAAATGGACATTCCTACCTGCTCCCAATTGAAAGTGATCACTTATTACATATCATATAGTAACCCATTGTTATCCTATGGCAGGGGCAGACCTCGCAGTAGTGAAAAATGAATTTAAGAGTTTTTCACTACCAGGACATGTAAAAGTGAAAGTACAAGTCCCACTTTTTAAATACATTGCACTGTGCCCTGTGTGTTATGTACCTGGCAATGATGGAGGTAAGGTGACCAGGGCTTCAACATCTACCCCACCCACAGAGACTAAGGTGGCTTCATGTATGTTAGAAAGGAATGTTTAGGTCTGGCAAAAGGTTTATTTTGCCAGGTAAACATAGCTGTTTAAAACTGCATACACAGGCTGCAATGGCAGGTCTGGGAGATGTTTAAAATGGCTACTTAAATGGGTGGCACAATGAGTGCTACAGGCCCACTAGTAGTATTTAATTTACAGGCTCTGGGTATGTGTTGTACCATTTTACTAGGGACGTCCACATAAATTAAATGTATCAATTGGGTGAAAAACAGTTTTACCATGTTTTAAGGAGAGAGCACAAGGTCGTTAGCACTGGTTAGCTGTAGCCCTAAAAGCCATCAGAAGTAAGTTCAGAAAACAGGAGGTTGAAAGCAAAATGTTCGAAGATGACCCTGCAGAAAGGGCCTCCTTCACAGAAAAGAGGAGAGTACCAAGGATAAAAAGTAGCAGTTCCGACAATGGCCCTAAGTCTACTCAGGAGGGGGAGTACCATACAAAGAGAAGAAACCTATTGACTCAAAAAGGCTGGGTTGTGTCTGGACTGTCACAACCCAGGACATAAGAAGGGAGATTCACTATGTTCCAAGAAGCCTCCCCATACCCCTAGGTGGGCAGTCCAAAAGGTGTAGGAATTTGGTTGCAGTCTCTCCAGAGTAAACCAGGGGTTGGGCTGCAGCCACCTTAGTCTCCATGGGTGGGGTAGCTGTTGAAGCCATGACCGCCTTACCTCCCAGCATTGTGAAATACAAGGAATGACTAGTCATGAACGGGACCAAGGTAGTAGAGGCTGTGGGGGATACAGCTGTCAGCATGACCACAGTGGTGGACCAGCTGGTTTCCCCAGTGCAGATTATCTCAGATACTCTCCATAGGCTAATCAATGCTGACAATAAGGTGATGTTTCATTTCATGGCAATGGTAACCTTTGAAGGAGGAGGGATTACTGGCCTTAAGAAGATAGTTGTGAGCCCTGCCATGCCAGTGGAGTGGCTGTGGGAAATGAGCTACAAAAATGTGCTTGGGCTGACGTGGAAAGATAGACTCATGCAGAAATGTTGGGTCAGCGTGAGTGGGTGTGTGTGACCACAAGCCCAGATAGCCCTTCAGGGAAGCCAAGGGAGTCTGGAACAATGTCCTATTTCCCAAAATCAAGAGAAAGGGCAAGAATCATGCAAAACCAGCCTCAAAAATATCCATGATCTAGAAGGAATCTGCCCCTTGGTGGATGATCTGGACCTAAATGGGAAAGACCAACATACCATGAGAGACCTGACAGAACCCTGAATTGCATGGTGCAGGTGGACACACCGAGGAGGAAGTCTGTCATGCACACAGAGCCTGCCCAACCCTTGAATGTGTTCAGCACCTAGCTGAAGTCCATCACCAGGGGGATACTACTGAACCCATATGACCTACAGGTAGGAAGGTGTCCTATACAGGGAGGGTAGGAAACCAAAGTCTGATGCAACCACGAGATTGGTGGTACCACAACAATATAATGCCATTCTCTTAAATGTAGCCCATGATTGGCTGGGCATTTGAGGCAGACCAAAACCTGGGACCGGTTGGTCAACCCTTTTACAGGCTCCAGATATCTGAGAAGGTGAAGGAGTTATTTTGCTCCTGCACTACCTGCCAAGATAGTGGCAAGACAGAAGGCTAAACCAAGGCTCCTTTAATTCCACTACCTGCGGTTGGGACACCTTGAGAGGGTGTGGATTGACATTGTCTGTTCTGTGGACCCTAAAACTGCTTCAAGGAATAGGCTTATTTTGCTGATGGTGGACCAAGCGACTAGGTACCCTGAAGCCTTACCTCAGAGAATGGTAACTGTGCCCATGGTGGCCAGGGCTCTGCTTGGTGTCTTTACAAAATGAGGGTTCACCAATGACTTAATCTCAGATGGGGGAACAAACTTCATGTATGCGTATTTGGAGGCATTGAGGGATGAGTGTAGGGGAGGACTTAAAAGTTCACCATCCATTATGACCCGAAAACTAATGGTCTTGCTGCTCAAATGAGCATTTACCTGTAAGAAAATAGAGGAATTGTTTATTTATTTAAACATTATGGACAGGGGAGCAGTTATAACACCAGGTCTGAGGACTGTCTCTTGTAGTACATTGGAATGAAGCATATTTTATACATTTATCTGGGAGCAATAAGGTCATAAAACATTCTTTCTCTGATTAAAAAAAAAATGCAAACAGTTGACAAGGCATAGTCAATACCATTTTCAGATAGGGATTATAGGTCTGCCTTGACCTGGTGTGGTCACTAGGTGGGCCAGCAAGTACGTTTCCAGATGTTTGGACCTTAGGGGTGTGTGGTCACTGTGTGTGCTATATGTTCTTATTGGTTAAGTGTACCTAACTACATGTGGCATCTAACTTTATGATGTTTTGGGAATGCATGCCTCCCTCTGGCCATTTGTGCTTTATTGGGGCCAGCCTCCTTGGATCATTGTAGTGTGGCTGCCTATCTGTGGGATCTGATCTAAGCTTTGTGTGTTTGGCTGTTGGCTAAGTGTTACCCTACCTGTGAACTGTTAGTCATTAACCTTCAGGCCTGGGTGGCAAAGCCTTCCTTGCCACGTACCTATTTGTTGGGGTTGATGAAGAGTTAATGACTGGAGAATCTAACAGAGGGGATGTGACTTTGTTCGTGTACAAAAATGTATTGTTCATGTATAATGTGTCTCGTTGTTGTACGCATCATCATTGGTTAATCCAATATCAACATTCTTGTAATGAGATTCAACAAGACCTTAAATAGTATGATTTTTGGGGTTGTCTGAGAAACTTCATAACACACGGGATGTCCTAGTCCTATGCCTTTTATTTGCCTACAGTCAGGTACCACAAAAGGGAGTGGGCTCCAGCCGTTTTGAACTTTTGTATGGGCACCCTGTCAGAGGGTGGGAGAAACCTCTCAAGGAACCCAAATACAAAATTGTTGACTATTTGCTGAGTTTTCAGTCTTCCAAGGCGGAGTGCATGCAGAGGTCTAACAAGAACTTGGAGACCAGCCAGGACCTTATTAAGATTAAGCTCTGTTATGACCAGAAGGCAACCTTGGTAGAATACTAGCCAGGTCAAAAAGTGTGGGTTGTGGAGTATGTGTCTTCCAGGCTGTCTGTGACAAATGGACTTGGCCCTGAATGGTTCTGGAAAAGGTGAGCGAGGTCACCTACCTAGTGGACCTTGGTACCCCAGACACCCCCACAGGGTAGTCAATTTCAACAATCTGAAGTCCCACTTTGACAAGGCAGACATGACCATGCTCATGATCACTGATGGAGGGGAGGAAGAAGAGAGTGAGACTCTCTCAGACATCCTATCATACAATGCTAAGAATGGTTCAGTGGAGAAAGTAGTGCTCTCACCTTCTGATGGATACAACTAACTGTGGATTCCAAACCTTATGAATTCTCCCAATGTGCCAGCATTCGATGGAAACTTTCTTCCCAGCTCTTCACGTCGACGAGGACATCACAATTACACGGCTCCGCACCGACTCCGTCTGATGTCATTGTGGCAATAAGAAGTCCTTGCCGGCCTGCTGACGTCAGTTCCCTTTTTTACGCGCCTTTGACGCTAACGTTTTTTCCTGGCTCTCTAAGAGCTACTGTTTCGAAGGTGTCTTGTTGTACTCGTTACAATGTCTCCGCCAAAGAAATCAGGTTTTAAGCCTTGTCATGAGTGCGGGGTCGAATGTCAGTCACAGATCCTCATGAAGACTGCTTGTGGTGCTTAAGTTCGGACCATGACGTGGAGGGGTCCGTTTCCTGCCAGATGATGAACCCGAAGGCCTTAAAAGAAAGAGAGGCAAAGCTCTTGTTAGCTAAAGCTAAGACGGGACACAAGGGTCATCGAAGATGTAAGGCGAGGGACTCTTCTTCTCACAAGTCCTCGAGATCTCATAAGAAGCGGCACCGGCACGATTCTCGATGCCGTTCTTCCAGAGATCGGTCTCGGTCCCCTCCGAGACGATGCCATATGGTGTGGGAGGTCAGTGCAACGATCACTCCCCAGCCTCAGAGTCCACATGCTTCTCCGGCGCCGTCACTGATTGAGGTCGTCAAGTCCTTGGCGAGTCCGCCAACTCACTTTCTTTTCACCCATGTTGGCTCAGGAGCCAGTGACACAAGTTTCGGATCCGACCCAAGAGCCTCAAGATGAGCAGAGGTTTCCTGCCTTCCCGACTCCGGGAGCGGATCCAGCGGATTTCCTTAATGCTATGTTTAGCATTTTCAACAAGGCTATGGCCCCTGCTGGTGCACCGGCAGGTCCCACGGGTCCATTAGCGTTCTCTTTGGGTTCGCCGGCGTTGTACTAACAGGCTAGGCTCGGTTTGTACCCTTCTATCCGGCTGAGAGTGCTGGTTCGGCACCAATGACATAGTCGCCTCAGATGTCGGCGCCGATGGAGTCGATGCTGGCCCCTGATGGATCCCGGTCAGGACACCGTGTATCTCCACCATCTCCTCCACCACGTCCATCTGCCTTGAAACCGGTGTTGTTGATGTTGGCTAACTCTCCATCGATGCCGACATTTATGGCCAGATTGCTATCAAGGAAGAGAGCCATGAGGCTCTTGGAGGAGCAGGAATATCAGCAACAGCTGTTGGAGGAAGGAGAGATTCCTGACCCTATGGGGGAATTTCAGGATCTGGACTCTGCAAGTGGACTGGATACCTCACCTGAGTGGGATATTTCATCCCCGGGTGAATTTATAGAGGAGGCAGCATCCTATCACACTGTTCTAGTGAAGGTTGCTGAAGTCTTGGAACTTCCATTACCAGCATCGGAAGTGAAGACAAATATCTTGATGAAGGTGTTGCATCCTTCCTCTACTTCTGTGGAGCCCCTACTCCCTTTTAATGATGCCCTTACTGAGCCCATTCTAGACATTTGGAGAAATCCTGTCACAGCTCCAGCGGTTTCCAGGGCTGTGGCTAGGAAGTAAGGATTACTCCTGGGGATCCTCAATCTTTATCTCAACATCCGACTCCTGAGAGCTTGGTTGTTCAAGCTTCTTCTTCTGCCCGATCTGCACCTGGCTCATTTCCTGCTACTCCATCGGACAGGGAGTCTAAGAGAATGGAGCATGCAGCCAAGAAATTAGTATTAGTATCATGTAGCATTGCCCGGAAATCGGTCAACGCTACCTGTGTGCTGGGGAGTTATGTTCATCCCCTGATGGACCTGGCGAGAGCTGTAGTGCTGAGCTTGCCTTCGGTTGTGCAGGGGCAGTTTGAAGAGCTCCTTTTCGACACTCAAGCGGCTGCCAAACAGATTATCCAGTCAGGTTTGGATACAGCAGGTGGCGATCAGGAGGCATGCGTGGCTTAGGTCTTCTGGCTTTTCCATGGACGTTCAAAGAATTTTGTTGGACCCTCCGCTTGATGGTGAAAAGTTGTTTGGGTCCAAGGTCGACTCTACTTTAGAACGTTTTAAAGACAGCAGGGCTACTGCAAGATCCTTGGGGTTACAGGCTTCAACATCCACACCCTTTAGATTCTTTCAGAGATTTAGGGGATTTGGCCGTGGATCCTATTTTCATGGAAGGCCACAGTCCAATACTCAACAGCCTGCCAACCCTCTCTATAGGTTTTTTAGAGGGTGGGGGAGGGTTAGAACACAAGGACCCGCCCAGCAACATCCTGCCTCATCCTCTTCCTCTGAGGGAACCCAACAAGGAAAGCAGCCCTAGTTTTCTGTCCATCTTGGATCATGCTTCTCCCATAGGGGGCAGGATATATAATTTTGTCCACGGGTGGGAGCTAGTCACATCAGACTCTTGGGTACTTAATATTGTGGGGAAAGGTTATGCCCTTCCTTTTTGAGAATTTCCCCCTCCCATCCCTCTCCGTCCTTCCTTTTGTTCGGAAGATCATTTCCTGTTGCTTCAGCAGGAGGTGCTAGTCCTTTTGTTAAAGGGTGCAGTGAAGTTGGTTCCAGAGCAGGAAAGGGGTCAGGGATGCTATTCGGATATTTCCTGATTCCCAAGAAGGATGGTTGATTGAGGCCTATCCTGGATCTCAAACAGGAGAAATTCAAAATTCTGACTCTAGCACAGGTACTTCTGGTGTTGAACAAGGAAGACTGGATGGTGTCTGTCGACTTGCAGGATGCTTATTTTCATATCCCCACTTTGAAGTCGCACAGAAAGTAGCTCCGGTTTGTGGTAGGGTTACAACACTACCAGTTTGCGGTCCTTCCTTTTGGTCTTACTTCCGCACCTAAGGTCTTCACGAAGGTGATTTTGGTGGTTGCAGCGCACCTCAGAACAGAACCCTGGACGATTGGCTAACAAAAGCCAGTTCCCCCGAGCTTGTGCTGCATCACTTGCAAATGACAACCCGGTTGTTGTTTAACCTGGCTAAACGTGCCCAAGTC
This sequence comes from Pleurodeles waltl, assembly GCF_031143425.1. Taxonomy (NCBI): domain Eukaryota; kingdom Metazoa; phylum Chordata; class Amphibia; order Caudata; family Salamandridae; genus Pleurodeles; species Pleurodeles waltl. The sequence continues at coordinate 187,368,694 of NC_090444.1, read as the reverse complement.
TCACCTGGAGCCCTCTCAGCGCCTCCTGTTCATAGGGGCAGTACTGGATACCACATTGAATCGGGCCTATCCTCTGCCTCAGCAGATTCAGGACATTCAGGCGTTGATTTTAATGTTTCAAAATGGAGGAGTTGTTCCGGTTCTAAAGGTCCTTGGTCTGCTTGGTCTGTTCGCTTCCTGCATTCTGTTGGTCACTCATGCATGTTGGCACATGAGGGCTCTCCAGTGGTGCCTCCGGAAGCAGTGGTTTCAACATAAAGGGGATCTCGAAGAGTCGATAACGATCTCCAGAGGAGCTGCAACAGATCGACGATGGTGGGCTGTGGACGGCAACCAAGGAAGGCCGTTTGGCCTACCACCTCCGGTAGCCACGGTCATAAAGGATGCTTCCACTCTAGGGTGGGGAGCTCATCTGGTGGACCTGGAGATCAAAGGTCGTTGGTCTCCAGTGGAACAGATGTTTCACATCAATCTGTTAGAATTACGGGTGATATGTCTGGCTCTCAAGGCCTTCCTCCCATCCCTTCGCGGTCAGTGAGTTCAAGTCCTGACAGACAACACTACCGCAATATGGTACATCAACAAGCAGGGAGGAGTAGGGTCGTACCTTCTCTGCAGAGAGGCTCTGCAGCTCTGGTCCGGGGCACAGGACCATCGGATTTGCATAGTAGCAAACCATCTGGCCGGGGTTCTCAACATACGTGCGGACAGTTTGTCGGCATTTCTCGGGCAATCACGAGTGGCGTCTCCATCCAGACCTGGTTCTTCACATCTTCCGGATGTGTGGTTTTCCACAGATGGACCTGTTTGCCACTCGGGAGAACGCGCACTGCCCGTCGTTCTGCAGCCTCCAGTATCCAGTGCAAGGAGCTTTGAGGGATGCGTTTCAGATGTCTTGGTGTGACTAGTTACTTTATGCGTTTCCCCCATACCCTTGATTCCTCGGGTTCTGAGGAAGATTCGTCAAGATCGGGCCCAAGTCATTTTAATAGCTCCGGATTGGCCAAGAAGGGTGTGGTACTCAGACCTTCTCCAACTCTCACTATGCCCTCCCTTCCATCTTCCTCACAGGGCAGACCTCCTCTTGCAGTAGCAGGGGCAGGGTTTACACCCCTACCTCCAGAGCCTGCACCTACATGCCTGGAGATTGAACAGGGCAATCTGAGTTCTTTTTCTCTCCCTCCAGATGTGGTGGATGTTATCTTATCGGCGAGGCGACACTCCACCAAAACTATCTATGCCAACAGATGGGAAAAATGTGTTACTTGGTGTGGAGAGAGGCAAATTGATCCCTTACAGGCCCATTTGTCTGATGTTTTGCTTTTTGCCCTTTCCTTGGCACAGAAGGGTTGTGCACTTGTCACTCTGAAGGGTTATTTATCAGCTCTGTCGGCCTTTCTGTGCCTTCCTTATTTAAGTCTCCTATAGTTGTTAGGTTTTTAAGAGGCCAGACTAACAAGTTTCCTCCCACTCTGTTTCTCATGCCTCAGTGGGATTTAAATTTGGTTCTTACTTTATTAATGGGTTCACTGTTTGAGCCTATGCATTCTTGCCTGTTGAGATTTTTAGTTTTGAAAACAGTTTTTCTCACAGCTATAACGCCTGCTAGGTTTCTGAGTGAGCTCCAGGCTGTTAGTGTGAAATCTCCTTTTTCCTCCTTTCATGCTGACAAGGTGGTGCTGAGAACCAGGGCGGCTTTCCTTCCCAAGGCTGTTACTCCCTTTCATATGGGGCAATCTATAAAGCTGCCTTCCTTTTACCCTCCTCCCTATCCTTCAAAGGAGGAGGAAAGACTTCATTGCCTAGATACTAGAAGGGCTTTGAGTTTTTACATTGAAAGGACAAAAGACTTTCGTATTGATGATCAACTCGTCGTTGGATATCTGGACAAGATGAAGGGCCAACCCATCCACAAGAGAACCCTTTCCAGGTGGGTCATTCTTTGCATAAAGATTTGTTATTCACTGGCAAAGAAAGTTCCTCCTGAAGATATTAGGGCCCATTCCACCAGGGCTAAGTCTGCCACTTCGGCCTTGGCTAGAGGTGTACCAGTTGGGGATATTTGTAAGGCAGCAATCTGGGCTTCCCTCCACACTTTCACAAAGCATTATTGTTTGGATTTGGAAGTTAGGAGGGACGGCCATGACGCATGTTCTGTGTTGCAGGATTTCTTGGTGTGACCGGCCAGGCACCCACCTCCGAGTGCAGTACTGCTTTGGGATTCTATTCATAAGGTAAGGAATCCACATGTAGTTGTATCCATCAGAAGAACAAGTTACTTACCTAGGTAACGCTTTTTCTGGTGAATACAGTAGCTACCTGTGGATTCCTCACAGTCCCACCCAACTCCCCATTGCCTGTCTGGTCATACCAGGACTTCTTTTTATTAAATATGGATATACGTTTTTGGTGTTTTTATATAAACAAATATTGTGGTTTAGATTTGTATTTGAATTGGTATATATATTGTTCTTGTGAAGTCGGTTTTCACCTGCTCGCATCAAAGGCACGTAAAAAATGGTGAAACTGATGTCAGCATGCAGGTGAGGACTTCTTATTGCCACAATATTGTCAGATGGAGTCACATGCGGAGCCGTGCAATTGTGACGTACTCGTTGATGTGAAGAGCTGGGAAGAAAGTTTCCATCAAATGCTGGCGCATTGGGAGATTTCATAAAGTGAGGAATCCACAGGTAGCTACTGTATCCACCAGAAAAAGTGTTACCAAAGGTAAGTAACTTGTTCTACACTGAGAGAATGGCAGCAGAGAATCTGGCATCAATTGTTGAGACAGTGTGCTGGATGGTTCTCCCTGATACTTGGGCTCATCCAGTGGTGTGTTCATGATATTGACTCTGGTGACAAACTACGTGGTAAAAACAAAATATACAGTTTGACAGACAAAGTAAGGCTCAGCATCAAGGAAGGCATTTCCAAAACTGTTGTCCATGTGGCAGACTGAGCCCTCTAGTAGTGCCTTGGCCAGCACAGTGGTGCTGCTGCCCATGCCAACCTGAAAGGGGGAACCCTATAACTCAGTTTCTGCTTGAATTACAGAGGAATGAATATGTCATCACCAAGACTGACTCACACCCCAATCCCCAGCTGATGAGCTCATAGTCTGGTTAGGGGCTTCTAAGAGTCTCAGTACATTTGATTTACCTCCTGTATAGTGGCAGATTGCTCAGGCTGAGGGAGCCAAGGAGAGAGCAGCATTCTCCACTCCTCATGACCACACTCAATTCAGGGCACTGCCCTTTGGATTGAAGAATGTCCCAGAGGCTGGTGAACAGGGTCCTGTATGGGCTGGGGGCCTTAGATGCAGACCTTCATGATGATATTGCTGTCTTTAGCTCTACCTGGCAGGAACACATGACCCTTCACATGGAAATGCTTCAGGCCCTGCAACAAGCGAGTCTGACTATGTAGGCTAGCAAGTGCCAGTCAGCGCAATTGTCTGTTGTGTACCTGGGTCACAAGTTCAGGGGGGACATGTGCAGCCTCATGAGCCCAAGATCCAGACAATTATCATTTGGGAACCTCTCAAAACCAAGAGTCAGGTCAGAGCTTTCATGGGTCTTACGGTTTATTGCAGGAGATTGTTCTAGGGGTATGACACCAGTGTCTCCCCACACGGAGCTGACTCCAAATAAGCAGCCAAAGAAAGTCATATGGACTGAGGAGTGTCAGAACGTCTTTGCCACTCTGAAGGAGGCACTGTGCACAGCACATGTACTCTAGGCAGCTGATTTCAACAAGGATTTTGTAGTCCAAACAGATGCTTCGGAACAGGCAGGCTCCACTACATGTACTCTGACACCTAAAACATGTAAAAATTGTCTGTATTCCTAATGTTCATACATACCATACCTATATGTCCTTAGTATAGAGTACAAAATGAGCCCAGGGTTCGTAAGTTAAATGTCACTAGTGGACATATTCTGCCACCACTAAAGTAAGAGCGCAAAACTTGACTACTGGTCTGCCACTAGTAACGTGGCTGTGCAGGTTTAAACTGCAAATTCAGCCTGTTAAACCAACCCCTTTCACAGGCCTAAACACCTCTTTCAAATGTTATTGTGTGACCCTTAAGTATGCCTTAAATGCCCATAAGACAGGGTGTATGATATTTAAAAGTAGGACATGTAAATATTTACTTTCACTATTTCATTTCTAGCTGCTCCATAGGAAAGAATTGGGTACTTTATTAAAATTAATAAAGTTATCTCTGCCTACTAACCACATGCTATCTTGGGCATTTTAAAATATTTATTGCAAATCTGGTTCATTAGTAAAGTTGATTTTGTAACACGTTTCTCAAAAAGTACTTTTGAAAGTTACCCTTAGCCTCCCTGAATCCTCTAAAAGCTGTTTGCCTGAGCTTCCAGGTCTCAGCCATGAGATTAATAGCTCCTTGATTTGATGTGAATTGACTCCCAGCGCTGAGACAAAAGCCTTGGGTGTGGGAAGAGGTTGATCTTCCCCTAACAGTGTGGCCTTGGAGCTGTACCTGGCTCCTTGCATATCTTCAAAGGATGCCACACACAGGTAGATGTAGCTCACACCTGGGCCATCCTCTTCTTCTGAACTTCTAAACAGGCAGGCACTAAACCCAGCGGGAGAGCAGCTGCCCCCAGAACCACTTTATAATGGCCATAGGGGAGGGTTTACTTATTTCCTTGGCCACACCTCTAGGGTGGACACAGGAGCTCTGCACATGGGAAAACGTTTGTGCCATCATCAGTTTTAGATTGAGCGGAACATAATGGGATTGTTTTACAAACGGCACACTGGAACAGCTACAAATGTGGGTAGGGATGCCCCTGAAAATGTTTTTTCCATACTAGTTGGGGGGGGGGGGGGGGGGTGAGCGGGGGTCACTCCCATGCACAGGATAGTGCCAGGGAAAATGTGGCACCTGGGGCATGCTCTTCAGAGTACTGCTGACCCCGTGCAACGCATAAGAAGGACTTCACCTGCTGTTCTGACCTGTGAGGATATTGCTGGATATGCTTCAACTTGTACCCAGGACACAAAAGATGCAAAGGCCCACTTTCCCGAAAGATCCCAGCTAACCAGTTTCAACTGGATCTGCCCTGGACCCTGCTCATGGCTTTTGCAGGAGTGAGTCTTGACCTGTAAGTGCTGCGCCTGACATCCTGGAACCCTTTGCTGGTGTCAAAGTGTAGGTCTGCCAAATCTGCAAAAACTTGGATTTAGAAACTTATTGCCAACTTTTTGACTGGAGAGCTGATGGAGCCTGGGCGACCATCGAAGCTGCAGCTGTTGAATTGCCAGCTGGCCCCAAGTTAATGGCTTGCAGGCTAAAGCAAGTCCGACTTCCTGAAACGTTTCTAATTCTGGACATAGAGGGCTTCAAAGGGATCATTGAAGAGAAGCATCTGATTGACATTGAGGCCTTCCTTTGCACGAACTTCAGGGTTTTCCCTTTTGGAGCTTTCCTACCTTTGTCAACGACCACAACGGACTCGGGCTCTTCAGCACGGTCTATGGTTTTCTGACCCTTCTTCGGATCTAGCCTGCACCAACCTTGCCGACAACTGGTTGACAACCTCTTTTTCTCTACAAAATTTTCTAAATAAGAAGGTAAACTTTCCACCACAACAAACCTGATCACTCTAGCTCTTCAATCGTCATTAGACTGAAAACGTATCCTTGTTCCAGTCTGATGTGACCAGTTGCCCAGAGTTGGCTCTTTTTTACTTTATGGTGCTATTTTTATTGGCAACTTTGAAAAGCAATATCTCTGGTTCCCCTTGTTAGATTTTTGTTGTTTTGGTGTCATTTTGTCTCTTGAAGTATTCTCCATTTTTATAAATTGGTGTGGGATTTTTTTTAGATTGTGGTTTTTACTTTTTAACTGCTTTGGTACTTCCCAATGCTTTTGCAAATTTTCATTAATTAAGCCTGCGTGGGTGGTGCCATAGCTACCGGAGGTTGAAAGCAGGTTTAAATTACTGAAACCTTTTCTAGACCTAACAAGAATAGTGCCATTATTACTTGTGCTGGACTGCAATCCACCCAACCAATAATCCACTTTCTCACTATTGAAAATCAGCATGCTGAATTCCAAGGCTCGATAGTTTTCATTCCATTTTATACCTCTTTAATCTACTGCCGACACTCTCTTTATATTTGCCTCACTCTTGCAGATCCCTCCTTTCTGCTCCTGTCATGTTTTTCTATCTTTCTCTTCCTCCTTTTTTCCCTCTTGTGTGTTTTTTTACCCTCTTGCTCTAGGTCAAATGTTGAAAATAAGTGCTGATCTCCAAAAATGAGTACCCTTTCTCCCAACCTACATTCACTGGCTGACATTAAGCATTGGCAGCACATTCCCACACAAAGAAATAGTCTCTATTTTTAGGAGTCTCACTGAAGTTAATAGTAGTGTCGTATTTTATGTCACCTGCGAGATCATCATGCATGTAACATGATCTGTCACATTATGTTTGAGGTCATGGGCTTTAAAACTAGTTGTCATAACAGAGCAAATTGTTGTAGATATTACTAATGCTTTTATTCATGATTTTGATATTTCGGTCACATCAAAAGGGGACTTTTTGAGAAATGTAACTGAAATCACAATTTTTAGGATTTAGATTGTGAGAAAAATATCTGAGGTAACTGGAAGCATGCTGAGTATTATCCCACTGAAGGAGGGAGTTGGGCAGTCCCCAATTGTGGAAAAGTTATTTTGGCTCATGCCAACACCTACTTTCATATTTAGAATTTGCAATTTCTAACATAAATCACAATTATAAATATGCAAATGTTTACTAAAAAAACTCGGGGTGAAAATTAAAAGTGTAATATATTGCCCAGCTTTTCCCGAACTGTGTAGATTGGGAGAGCCTAATGCGAAACATTAAAGGCCATATGCAATGAGGAGTTTTATGTAAACAATAAAGGCCATTTGCAATGGGTACTGGGCTCTGCTTTAATCAAGAGCAAAATGCACTGCCTGGTCCTCCATGCCATGTTCCTTGGGGTCTCCAGATCACAGCTGAATGATGTGCACAATGGGTCCATCTCCTAAAGTGTGCCCCCTGAGAGCGCATTGACTCTGCACCACCTCTTATGTGATGCAGAAGGCAGGTGCCTTCCAACTGCTTATTTTCCTCTAGGCCCTCATCACTAATATGGCAGGGGCACAAGCATACTCTGATTAGCATAGTCACACACCCATACAAATAAGATAATGCTGCTTTAGGATTCTGCTAGTGCACATTTTGCATGGTGCCATCCATATTACAGAATGGGCCAGACAGCCAGCTGTGGCTTTTCTGTAACCCCAAAGTATCCTTAAGGCAGAAATAGAGGCTTAAATGGCACCTTTGAGGCACTATATGGAGCACAGCCTCTGGTGGCATGCTACCTTGCTTTGCATAATGACTGCCCATTTTTCCCATGAAGGGAAAGCCAGACTCTTGCTAATCTGAACTTTTCAGAGTGTGAACCCATTTGAATGTTTCAAAATATGATGACAGTATTGATCTGCAATATAGCTCTAAGCAAATTGCCCCTAAACTTTTACTAATGTGTGAGTAACCCTGCTTTGGATTAAAATCTGTTAACTGCAAGCTACAAACAGACTTCTGTAATGGGTAAATTAACCCACAGAGCAACTTGGTAGAATTTACGATCCATTCTTGATCTTAACAGTGGCGGCTGCTGCAAATCTCAAGTTGGTTGGGGGGGAGGGTAATTAAGGAAATAATTTTTAAAAATGAAAAATTAACTTGTCCTGCCACGGAAGCTGCTTCTCTCCTGATGGTGTCCCAGCAGTCCCTGGGACACCAGCAAAGGCTCCCCATGCAATCCTGGCCCTGCTCTCATGCTATACCTAGAATGAGAGCAGGGCCAGGATTGGCCTGAGCGGCTTGGTCTGCTGCTCAGACAGTGAATGGGAGTCTGTGCTGTGTCTCCAACCCGGCTGTGCAACAGAGCTGAGTTGGAGAAACCTAAGTGTGCATGTCTGTTTGGCCGGCCTAAGAAGGGGGGGCAAACTGACATGCACACTTTGAAGTGCACTCCAGTGACTTCACTCCACTACTCCTCTCCCCTCCCATGGCCCGGCCTCGCCCCTACCTCACATGTTGGCTCAGCCAGCAGCTGAAAAATAAAACGATAATAAAATATTGTTTTACTTTTCAGCTGCTGGCTTTGAGCCAGTAGGACGATGCTCCTCCGCCATTGCAGAGGAGCCCCCACTGGACCTTAAACCTTTCTCTGTGGGGTGAAGGGCCTCATCCATTCATTCAGCACATCGTTGGTGCACAAGAGAGTTGCACACCCTTTCCCTGGTCTATTAAATAATGTTTCTTAATGCTTTTTCTGTTAAACAGGTTTTGTATGCTTTATCTGGCATGCATCAGTTAACAAAGTTCCAAAAAAGTTCGAGGCAAAAGACATGAGGGCGTGTCCTCAGCTGCTGATTGGTAGCATGTAGGATAGGAGCAGTGACTGGCTGGATACTCCAAAGTGCGCATGTCACTTTGGCTGGCTGTTTTGCAGCAGGGCCTGAAGGAGCGTCCAGACAGCCCGCTCTTTCCAATCCAAGCACTTCTTCCATTTTGGTTGATAGCATGAAAGCAGTGTCCGGATTAGTCAGGGGTTTTCCACAGCAGACTGCAGTTTGCAGAACACCGAGGAAGACGTGCTGCAGTCAGTAAGTACCTTTTATTTTAATTTTATTTAACATAATACTTTTATTCTGGGGTTTGGAGGCAGGGGTTGTTTCATTATGGGCTTTTGGAGGGAGGGGGTATTTTATCTTGGGCTTTTAAGGGAGAGGGTGCTTTATTAAGGGCTTTTGGAAGGGGGGGGTATGTGTTTTTTGGGGAAGTGATGGGCCACTTCGCTGGCCCCAGCGTTTTTTAAGGTTGCCAGCTGCCCCGATTGTCAATAGGCTCCTAATTATGCGTGTATTGGTGTTTCGACAGGGTCAAAGTTTGAGGAGAGAAACACAGCGCTGCGGGACAGGGTCCCCAAATCTGTCCATTGCTTGGAGGGACACACGCTGTAAAAGGTGTATCTATTTCAATTTCCATGGCGGGTTAACTCTTTGTTTCTAGTGGTTCTAAACTCTCCTTTTCGACACAATGTGATGAAAATGTCCATTTCGCTGGCACCAGCTCCTGCACTGCACTCTATCTTTAGCTGCATGGCAGTTTGATACTTAAAAAGGTGAGAGCTCAGTGACTAGGATGCAGGCCTTTTGTCTTCACATGCACAGTTTAAGCGGTAAGGCTGCGAGCGTGGTCATCTAAGCATACTGCAGTCCCAAGTGAACAGTTCGCTTCACAGAATCATTGCGCATAATTTGTTACCATTGGCAGTCCCTGCCCAGGAAAGGCCACGGCCTGAGAAGCATGAAAAATGAATTACTTATTACCGCTTACATTTTATTCCCCACGTCTTTACCAATAGCCCCTCAGTGTTTCTTTCCCTAATACATGTAATAAATGGATCTATTGCTCACTTTTCAGCTGCTACTGTGTTTCATGATGATTTTTGAAAGTATAAAAAATGATTTTGGCTGTTAGATTATATTTCAATATTTCTTACTAGACTTTAGGGAAGGACCACTGGAATTATGTGGCATGGGAGGGCCAAGCTGTGCAGCCGAGTTGACTAAATTTTGCACAAGAAAAGGCAAATTATGCCCTGTAATGTGACACATTTCTGGCAGTATTACTTCAGTGTCTTGCCTATTTTACATCTTAACACTGTCTGGGCGAAGGTTTTACTCCATTAGTATAAATTTAACTCCTAAATACAGCAATCAATGCCAGAACGGTGACCTGCTGCTGTGTAGCAAACTAGGGGCCACCGCTCAGCCATGGGTATGGCAGAAGTTTAAAAACAGTTTGAGCTAGGAACATTTTTTATTGTTAAACTCTGCAAATTGTGCTGAAGATGATGTATTCCAAATGCGAGAAACACATGAGTATGCTTAAAATTTTGTGAGAGCACAGTCACATAATTACACCAGCCCTGCTTCAGGGTTTGAAGGCAATGCTAATGCACTGTGTTAAATGGGCCGTAGAAGAAGGTGGTGGAATTTTACAAGAACCTATTGGAAGTACTATGCTCAATATTTTTCTTTTTCCACAGATCACAGACGTGGTTTTTTGTATATTTCACTGGGTGTGCCAGGGTTTACAAAAATGTATAACTTTCCAGTATCGTCTACCCTCTTGGAGTGTAGTTAGGTTTAGTTGCCATCTCTGGATTATAGGGTCATGCTAGTGAAATGTAAATTAGAACATTGGAATGCTGGAGGCTCCATTGAAAACAATGGAGTGCTGCAGACTTTTACTGGCCGGTAAAAGCCCGCAGCGCCAACATTCCAATGTTCGCCTTGTTCACAGCAACAGCTGTGAACAAAGCCTCACGGAGCCCGAGGGGATTTAAATCCCCTCGGGCTCCGTGAACATTTTTTTTTTTTTTTTAATAGAACATTCTGCCCTGTGTGGCAGAATGTTCTAATAGCCTTAGAACCCGCCGTAGCGGGCTCTACCGGCTATTAAAGTCCCTCTCCCTTGTTAAATGCCCTCGCCTTCGGCTCGGGCATTTAACGCAGGGAGCGGGCCTTTAATAGCCGGTAGAGCCCGCTACGGCGGGTTCTAAGGCTATATTATATATTCTGACAGAGCAACCAAATTGAGCCGAAGCAAAAGCAAACTGTGTTCACTACTGTAAAGGGTCGTATAATTTCCAGTCACCGTCTAACCTCAGTTCACTTCTGAAATTAGGCCCCCTTGTGCTTGTTGGACTGAGATGCACGTAGAGGCACACTGTAGGAGGCTGGCCTGGTTTGTAGTGGTACCAAGGGGTACTTACACTCTGCACCAGGTCCAGTTATCCCTTATTAGTGTAGAAAAGGTGTCTAGCAGCTTAGGCTGATAGAAAAGGTAGCTTAGCAGAGCAGCTTAGGCTGAACTAGGAGACGTGTAAGGCTCCTACTATACCACTGGTGTCATATGCACAATATCATAAGAAAACACAATACACAGACATACTAAAAATAAAGGTACTTTATTTTTATGACAATATGCCAAAAGTATCTCAGTGAGTACCCTCAGTATGAGGATAGCAAATATACACAAGATATATGTACACAATACCAAAAATATGCAGTAATAGCAATAGAAAGCAATGCAAGCAATGTACAGTCACAATAGATTGCAATGAGAGCACATAGGTATAGGGGCAACACAAACCATATACTCCAAAAGTGGATTGCGAATAACGTATGGACCCCAAACCTATGGGAGCTTGTAGAGGGTCGCTGGGACAGTATGAAAACAGTGAGGGTTAGAAAAATAGCCCACCCCAAGACCCTGAAAAGTAGGTGTAAAGTGCACCTAAGTTCCCCAGAGAGCACAGAAGTCGTGATAGGGGAATTCTGCAGGGAAGACCAACACCAGCAATGCAACAACGATGGATTTCCAGACAAGAATACCTGTGGAACAAGGGGACCAAGTACAAGAGTCACACTCAAGTCGTGAGTGGGCAGATGCCCAAGAAATGCCAGCTGAGGGTGCAAAGAAGCTGCCACCGGATGGTAGAAGCTGTGGATTCTGCAAGAACGAAGAGGACTAGGAACTTCCCCTTCGGAGGATGGATGTCCCACGTCGTGAAGAACCTTGCAGAAGCTCGCAGAAAGACCGCAAACAAGCCTTGCTAGCTGCAAGGGTCGCAGTTAGGGTTTTTGGATGCTGCTGTGGCCCAGGAGGGACCAGGATGTCGCCAATTGCGTGAGGAGACAGAGGGGGCGCCCAGCAAGACAAGGAGCCCTCTCAGAAGCAGGATGCACCCGCAGAAGTGCCAGAACAGGCACTATGAAGAAGAGTGAACCGGAGCTCACCCAAAGTCACAAAAGAAGGTCCCACGACGCCAGAGGACAACTCAGGAGGTCGTGCACTGCAGGTTAGAGTGTCGGGACCCAGGCTTGGTTGTGCACAAAGGAAATCCTGGAAGAGTGCACAGGAGCCGGAGCAGCTGCAAATCATGCGGTACCCAGCAATGCAGTCTAGCGTGGGGAGGCAAGGACTTACCTCCACCAAACCTGGACTGAAGAGTCACTGGACTGTGGGAGTCACTTGGACAGAGTTGCTGAGTTCCAGGGACCATGCTCGTCGTGCTGAGAGGGGACCCAGAGGACCTGTGATGCAGTCTTTTGGTGCCTGCGGTTGCAGGGGGAAGATTCCGTCGACCCACGGAAGATTTCTTCGGAGCTTCTAGTGCAGAGAGGAGGCAGACTACCCCCACAGCATGCACCACCAGGAAAGCAGACGAGAAGGCGGCTGGATCAGCGATACAAGGTTGCAGTAGTCGTCTTTGCTACTTTGTTGCGGTTTTGCAGGCGTCCAGAGCAGTCAGCGGTCGATTCCTTGGCAGAAGGTGAAGAGAGAGATGCAGAGGAACTCTGATGAGCTCTTGCATTCGTTATCTAAAGAATTCCCCAAAGCAGAGACCCTAAATAGCCAGAAAAGGAGGTTTGGCTACTTAGGAAGGAGGATAGGCTAGCAACACAGGTAAGAGCCTATCAGAAGGAGTCTCTGACGTCACCTGCTGGCCCTGGCCACTCAGAGCAGTCCAGTGTGCCAGCAGCACCTCTGTTTCCAAGATGGCAGAGGTCTGGAGCACACTGGAGGAGCTCTGGGCACCTCCCAGGGGAGGTGCAGGTCAGGGGAGTGGTCACTCCCCTTTCCTTTGTCCAGTTTCGCGCCAGAGCAGTGCTGGGGGATCCCCGAACCGGTGTAGACTGGCTTATGCAGAGATGGGCACCATCTGTGCCCATCAAAGCATTTCCAGAGGCTGGTGGAGGCTACTCCTCCCCAGCCCTGACACCTTTTTCCAAAGGGAGAGGGTGTAACACCCTCTCTCTGAGGAAGTCCTTTGTTCTGCCTTCCTGGACCAAGCCTGGCTGGACCCCAGGAGGGCAGAAACCTGTCTGAGGGGTTGGCAGCAGCAGCAGCTGCAGTGAAACCCCGGGAAAGGTAGTTTGGCAGTACCCGGGTCTGTGCTAGAGACTCAGGGGCTCATGGAATTGTCTCCCCAATGTCAGAATGGCATTGGGGAGACAATTCCATGATCTTAGACATGTTACATGGCCATGTTCGGAGTTACCATTGTGACGCTATACATATGTAGTGACATATGTATAGTGCATGCGTGTAATGGTGTCCCCGCACTCACAAAGTCCGGGGAATTTGCCCTGAACAATGTGGGGGCACCTTGGCTAGTGCCAGGGTGCCCACACACTAAGTAACTTAGCACCCAACCTTTACCAGGTAAAGGTTAGACATATAGGTGACTTATAAGTTACTTAAGTGCAGTGGTAAATGGCTGTGAAATAACGTGGACGTTATTTCACTCAGGCTGCAATGGCAGGCCTGTGTAAGAATTGTCAGAGCTCCCTATGGGTGGCAAAAGAAATGCTGCAGCCCATAGGGATCTCCTGGAACCCCAATACCCTGGGTACCTCAGTACCATATACTAGGGAATTATAAGGGTGTTCCAGTATGCCAATGTAAATTGGTGAAATTGGTCACTAGCCTGTTAGTGACAATTTGGAAAGAAATGAGAGAGCATAACCACTGAGGTTCTGGTTAGCAGAGCCTCAGTGAGACAGTTAGTCATCACACAGGGAACACATACAGGGCACACTTATGAGCACTGGGGCCCTGGCTGGCAGGGTCCCAGTGACACATACAACTAAAACAACATATATACAGTGAAATATGGGGGTAACATGCCAGGCAGGATGGTACTTTCCTACACACACACATGCAAAAGCTCCTACTCTCAGTGTCTTTCACATAGATACGCTCTCACACTCGCCCTCTCTCAAGCACATACGTATGTAAGCTTCGTGTTCCTTGTGCACGCACAGCAGACACACACACACAAACGCTTGCTCTTACCTACATACATTCATACTCACTCTCATAAACAACACAGTCATTCCCACTCACACTTTGTGTGTCCTCTTGTATACACACACACACAAGCGCATACTGTATGTCTCACATACGTAAACTGTCTTAAACACATAGGAACACACAAACAGGCACTTTTGAGTGTGTCCTCTTACACACACACACATTTAACCCTTTCCTTTGCCTCTCCTTTTTTCTCACTTTCCACTGCTTATTTTGAGCCCCTGGTTGCAGGTGGGACTCACCGGCCCTTCTCCTATTTGGGGACAGGCACTTATTTTTCCTCAACCCACTGTGGTCCAAAGCAACCGAGAGAAAATCCCAAAATGGGGAAAGAAGGTGGAAGTTAAAGACAGAAAAATAGTGATAAAAGGAGAAAGCAGGGAGGGAAAGAATCTGCAGGAGCGAGATAACAAAGCAGGTAGTGGCTGGCTGTGTTTTAAAGAGACATGAGGTGAATTCAAAGCAATGTAGCCTTGGTATTCTGCACCCTGACCTTAAATAGCACCGGCCTTGCTTTGGGCTTTTTAATACCACTGTTTCATCTGCACTTCCAGAATAATTTCCGGTGGATTCAATTGTCAGCAAATGTTGGCGCTATCTTCCTTAGTGGAGTGTGTGCTCACTCATTGAAAGTAGCATGTTCAAGCCCGACAGAACTTACGCAGCTGTTTTCAAAGCTATACTTTTGGGTATCCCTAGTTGGGTTATGCTGGTATATATTGTGAGTGGTGTGTTGCCTGTGTAAATGGTCCCATTCCGTGCCTTAATGCATATGTATGTCATACGTCCAGTGGCGTAGCGTGGGGGGTGCAGGGGGGGCCGGCCGCACGGGCGCAACATCTGGGGGGTGCGCGCTCGCACTCGCGAGTGCTAAAATCCACGGGTTAGGGGGCGCAAATTACTTGCCTTGCCCCGGGTGCTGACAACCCACGCTACGCCACTGCGTACGTCACCACCTACTACATTGCGATTGCAAAACAAGATCCTAAAGCATGATGTGAAATAATGCCAGATCATAAGCCAGGATCTGTAATAAATGTAAATAGTTCGATTAGGGACGATTATCTGAGCTGGAGTCTTCATACCTGTGAATTACTCCTGTCTGACGACAGTGGAGAAGGATATGATACAACCTCCCCCCGCTGCCAAATCACCCCTTGCATCCTTTCCATTTTAAAGCGTGTTTGATTGAAATGGGTGCACGCCAACATCACAGTCCTTAATCATAGCCAATGATCAGCACTAATATCTATCCTTGTGGTTGCAAGCTCTGTGCCTCAAGAGAAAGGCTTCAAATTAAACTGAGTCGTCTAGTTTGTTCTATTTAACAAACTAACAGTTAACATTCCAGGTATGTGACCAATAATTAGTCAGGAATCATCCAAATTTGATTTGGTGTAGCGTGTACCTTTAAACCCAGCGATCAGTTCATTTACTTTTAGTAATTACCTTGCTGTTTTGAAAAATGCCCGAGAAAAGGTTTATTGTAACTTGTATTTATTTATATTAAAAAGAAGAAAAAAAACAAGGGATCACCCCTAACTTTAAGGATGATCTCAAGAAAGAAAGGACGGCATTTATGAATATATCACTGAATCAAATGGTTAGGTTCACATAACAAATATAGAAAAAAAAAAAAAAAATATCTCGCACTACTTAATAACGTTTATATTACAAAACAGTACCAGTTCTGGTTTTCTTTAAAGAAAGAAGTGACTCTGAGGAGAGAAGGCAGAAAATGTGGAAACCAGTGACCAACTCCAAAAAAGATCATTGCAGCGTGTGCCACCAACCAAAGTTTAAGTATGTCCTCAGTTAAAAGTTTCGCCCATACTCTCATTAACTTCCACCTTTGGCTCCATAGAAAGATAATTTTCAACCTATTGGTCCGCGTTTGCCTAGTTTTTACAGCAAGCTTTTTTATTTTCGTTTTTGCTTTTATGAGGGTCCTGAACATCCAAACAAATTGTTGTGTTGCCAATTAGCAATTTGGCTGGTTGTCAGTACAAACGGCATCAACTGGTCTAAGAATGTTTTGTCCTAGACCCTTCATCCAGAAAGTAGTTACTACATCATAAACCATAAAGGATGGCCCTGGGATCACTTTTTTCCTACAAGGTCCGCACCACCAATTTATTATCAGACAGGGAGCCCACGAACATCTCTAAAGATGACCGATATTGTCTAAGCAATATTATTTCATAGAAATATTAACACTAAAAAATCCACTTTGGATTGTGACATAGAGCTGAATATCCTGCTCCACGCGTTCCGTTTTATTGTCACTCTTGCACATTTTGTGTAGCACACCAAGAAGAAGGCCACTCCAGCAGAGAGGGATGAGCATGTAAAGTAATCAAAACTGAAACAAAATAGGTTATATCTAGATGTTCTGACTCGAAGACAGCGAAGAGCGTTGC
The DNA here is from genome assembly GCF_031143425.1 of Pleurodeles waltl. NCBI lineage: Eukaryota > Metazoa > Chordata > Amphibia > Caudata > Salamandridae > Pleurodeles > Pleurodeles waltl. Next base: position 187,352,301 of record NC_090444.1, on the reverse strand, counting down.
AGCTAAAACTGCAGTAATTGTTGTGGTGTAATCCTGGTCTGTAAAAATTTGTTGTGTAAAATAAATGTATCATGTTTATACCTCGGAAATGTGGAACTTTCAGATGAGGAAAGGTGAAACACGGTGCACCAATGGGAGAAGGAGAGAAGCAAAGCTTAAAAAAAAGTAGCAATCTGTCCCAGGCAGCACTTTGTGATTTTTGTATAGGCTTTCCCAGTGATATAATTCTGATGTAGATTTAGCATTCAGAATGAGTCCATGTTTCATTTGCCTGATAGATTCACTGGTTGCCCATCTCCAGTCTGGTCAATGTTAGATAAGTGCTTGGTGTGAGAGGTCTTTGCTGCTGAAGACTAAATGAAACATTCATAACATTTCTTATACCAAAATGCACAAGTACTTCTCAGTGAGCTGACCACACACCACTGAGCTATGCAGTGGTTTGAAGGTCACACGTTTGAATGTAGGCTGACTTAGAGTTCTAGCCTTCTATGCAAGGGTATCACAAAAGCCCCTGCAGCTGAAGCAGTGTATGTGCCTCCCAAACTACTACATCCTGAGGGGGAGGGCCCACGCCTGCCTTGGGTAGCCTCTGTGTCTTCCCCAAGCTGAAAGTAAAAAAAAGTACAAGCTTGGAAGGTTATTTTACGGTTGTAAATGTCACGGTGTGGCCCAGGGAAAAGGATGCTCAGTAACAGTCACTGTGATTTAGTCCAGCGAGACTGATAGAGAAGAGGGAGAGAGAGTAGGAGAGAGCGGGCAGGGGATTGGAACAAAGAGCTACACAGTGGCCTAACACAGGTCCGTTCAGCTCCTGCAGCCCCTGCACCTCGGAGAAAGGGGGTGGGGGGCTTTTATAGGGCCCCAAACCCTGCAGTAGGACACCATTCAGCTTAAGACCAATATATATCTGTTAAATTTGGGAGATTCAGGAGGTCTCATCACATTCTGCTGAGGGCAGCGTCATTTTGCGTTACACCACTGCTTCCACTATTGATAAATTTAGTACATTTAAATAAGTAATAGTAACACCTAATATTTAGAGTACTCATAGTTGAAATATGAAAGCAATATAAAAACAAATTATAATTGTGTGTTTTTCACCACAGCAAAATAGTCAGATATGCTTTTTCAACAAAATCATCACCCTAATTACTTTATATCACACAAACTCAAAGGGTGTAGTCACAAAGGTTGTGTATGTGGTTGGTAACTCCTTACCATATTCCATCACAGTTGATCAATAATTCGTCACATCCTTGTGAGTCACGATCACTGCAAATTAAAATGGACTCTACCTGTACACCCTCAAATCGTGAGGATTTGTGGAGAATCCATTGGGAATGGGACACTCCAGTGCATAGCACTACTTTGTTCATAGGTATGGAAGAAGTTTATGGTCCACCTACAGACGGTATTCTGCCATCAATGCATTCCTTCTGTCACTTTTTGGGAAGCCCAGAGTCTACTATATTACAGTAGTCCAGAAATACAATATCAAAGATCACGTCAGTTTGACACAGTGTTTTGAGAGGCGTAAGGAGAGTATTCTTGAAATAAGTAGATTGACACCTTTTAGCACAGTTTTAGGGAGAGATGTGCATGTTGTCTTAAAACAAAACTTTCTTATCTTCAAGGAAGTAGATAGAGTGATTCCCAAGTTCTGTGGTTTTAAAAATGGGGTCTCTATTTGGCAGAGGTATATACCATGTCCAAGTAGGGAGCACAGTCCTATTCAGGGTAAGTTAGAACACAACCTAAATTATCCTATGCTCACCCTCCGGTAGCTTGGCACAGAGTAGGCAGGCTTAACTTAGAAGGCAATGTGTAAAGTATTTGTGCAGTAACTCATACAGTAGCACAGTGAAAACAACACAAAAAGTACTCCATACCAGTTTCGGAAAATAGATAATATTTATCTGATTAAAATAAGACCCAAACTACAAAAATCCAGTATGCACAAGTCAAGATATCACTTTTTAAAGGTTTAGATGAGTCTTGATCCTTAAGAATCAGTGATTGTATCCTTTTAACACACAGTAGCTAGGATGCATAAAAAAAAATGACACAGAGAGCCACAGAGTAGGAGGTGCGTCGGAAAGTAAAGCAGAGCATTGGATTTTCCAGAGCTGCCAAGGCGATGAGTCATTTATTTCCACATGGTACGGTCATGTGTCAATTTCTGGGAGCGCAGCCGTGGTTCCTCAATGTGGTGCAAGGATATTTTGACACCCAGGGACGATGCATGGAAAATTCATAATGCACTCGTAGGATGGAGCAGGCGCTGCGTCGATCCAGCAGGCGATGCAACGATTTTTCAGCTGCGAGGCAGGCAATGTAGTGATTTTTGCAGGCATTGCATCGATTTTCCGATGAGCTGGATTTTCTCTCTTTGGTGAAGTCTTTGATGGCCCTGAGACTTCAGAAGAGAAGGCAAGCTAAGTCCACTCCCTTGGAGAGCACTTGTGGGGGAAGGCAGATTCCTTCCAGCAGAGTCGGAGACCAGCAGGGCAACAAACAAAAGAGCAGTCCTTCCAGTAAAGCAGTCCAGATGAGTCCTTTGGGCAGCAAGGCAGTCCCTCTGACAGAGTCCAGTTGCAGGTACAGAAGTGTCTGATTTTAGGGCACTAGAGACCCAGTATATATTCCCAAATGTGCCTTTGAAGTATGAGGAAAAGTTTAAAGAGTGGTTTTGAAGTGCAGCAGTTCCCCTTTCAACCTATTACTGTCTGCCAGTAAATCTGTGGGTGGTCCTTTATGTGAGGTCAGGTCATTACCCTTTGTAGTATAATTGAGAGCCCCTCCCCCTTCCTGCCCAGGAAGACCCATCTGTATGCAGATGAATGCAGATGCAGCTGAGTGTCCTGTGTTTATGGCTTTCTGGGTGGAATGCACAAGGAGAGTTGTCAACCAGCACAGATCTGATGTAGATTGGAGACAGGCTGTAAGGCACACAGAAAGGGAAGTGCAGAGAAATGCCTTCTTTCTAAAAGTGCTATTTCTAAAATAGTATTGTTAAATCCAACTTCACCAGTAGCAGGATTTCTCACTACCATTCTAACCATACCAAAAACTTACAGGCACATTGTTAGAAATGGGGTTTCTGGTTGGCTAGGGTATGCACCTCAGCCAGGCAGAATCTACCCACTCTAGTCAGGGCTAGGGAGTTACACGTCCAAGATAACCCCTGCTGACCCCCTTGGTAGCTTGGCACGAGCAGTCAGGCTTAACCTGGAGGCAATGTGTACAGCGTTTGCACAACAGACGTGACGCAAAATGTACACCACAAAGTAAACACAACACTGAGCTATGTAAAAATAATCTGTATTTCACAAAACATGATTAGACCAACATTACATGTAAATAATACCCTGCTACCTTAGCAGTTGTCAGAATGTTACACAAGTTACTAATACTCTGCAGGAATATGCAGATGTCACATTAGAACACGTAAGTACTCGGGATTCTGCAACATAAGCAGTAGTCAGGAATTATAGTAAAAGGTATATGCACTTGTCAGGAACAATTCCTAAATACCCATAAAAGGAACATTAGAGAATATACCACAAGTCATATAAATACATATCAGCTAGACCTGCCTAGAAAAGGAACATTAGCACATATATGTATAACCAGTAAACAGGTAGGAAATAGCAAACATCTGTAAGTCTGTATTAGGCTTCTAGAGCCTAAATTCCCTGAAAAGTACCTGTTTTCTGGTAGAAGCGGCACTTCCAGTGCCTCGAAGGAGGAGTATGGGGGCCCCCGGTGCTCCTATGCGTGGAAAATGGGGGCCTTGCAGGTCTCCTGGGAGAGAGGGGTGATCTGCACCCTTCCTACCGTAACAAAAGAAAGAACGGGCCCCTCTGGGGACCCGCGATCCTTTTGGGGCCCCCCTGGCCTCTAATGGCCCTCTCCAAAGGGGGCCCAAAGCACCACAAAGATTAAAGGGGGGGTGATCGCGCCCCTAGGGCAGTGACAGGGGAGAAGGGAACTCCCGTTTCTCCCCGTGTCCTGCGTGCAAGGGGGCAGACGCCCTTGTCCGCGGTGCGGCTGCCCAAAGGAGGTAAAGGAAGCAGGGGCCTCTGTTGAGGCTCCTCGCCTGCTTACTGCGGCGTCCGCACCCGGTCTGGTGCGCGAGCCGCTCTGCTGCCAGAGGCAGCTCAGGGAGTTTGTGCCGTCGTGTGCCCCGGGGGCGCTCCGTAAAGCGTGCGCCACCCGGGGGCACAATAGGAGCGGCCCAGCTCCTTTCTTAGCCTCAGCAAGTGCCCTGGAGCCACAACGAACAGTGCGGTCCTCGCGCTAGTCACAGACGGGTCGCGGTGGTGATTTTTCCCAACCACGAAGCGCTTAAGAAGGCGTGAAGGTTCTCTTCCAAGCCCGGGTTGCGGCTGTGATTCCGGGAACAGAAACAAAGCGCTTTTTAAGGCGCTACGGCCAATCTGTAGCCCGGGCTGCGGCGGTGATCTGTTTCTAGCAACAAGAAAAGCGCCCTATGAAAAGCGCTTGAGGCCAAAGTCTGTAGAAGGTTTGGCAGGGGTGAGGGGCCACAGCACCCTGCCCCTGGGAGCAACAAGGAGACAAGGGAGCACAGGCTGGTGGGCCCAGCGCCAGGCCAGCACAAGGGTTGCAGATGGTGGCAGTCCTTCTAGTGACCAGGCAGGTACAGCAGTCCAAGATGGTTTCCTGGTGAGTCCATTCATCAGCGTTCTGTGTCCAGGTTCAAGTTCCAAGAATGTTCAAATTGTGGGGAAAATTCCCCTGTACTTATAGTCAGTTCTTACAGTGTTTTACAATGGTAGGGGGAGGAGGTTCCAGCCAGTTACAACTGGTTCTGGGAGTGCCCCCTCTCTCCTTTCAGCCCAGGCTCCAAACATCAGTGGGGGGGTTAACAACCCTATTGTGTGAGGCCAGGGCACAGTCTTTACAAATGCAGGTGTGCCCCGTCTCTCCCTTCTCTCAGCCCAGGAAGGCTTTACAATATGTAGATGCACCTCTGTGTCACCTCCACCCTCCCTGTGTTCAGGCTGTCTGAGAAGTATGCACAAAGCCCCAACTGTCAGTCTGCCCAGACGTGGATTAGAGGCAAGCTGCAAAACACCAAAGTCATAAGCACAGATAAATGTGCACTTTCTAGAAGTGGCATTTCTGTGATAGAAATACAAAATACACCTACACCAATAAGCAGCATTTCTCACCACTATCACAACCATACCAAACATGCCTACGCTACCCCTCATAAATCAGACAATACCCCCTTACACATAAGGCAGGGCATCTCCAATGCAATTCTATGAGGAGGCAGCACTCACAGCAGTGAGGCTGTTTGTCACTACCAGGACAGGCCATGCTACATGGCACATGTCCTTCCTTCTACATACATGGCACCCTGCCCAAAGGGCTAGCTAGGGCGTACCTTAGGGGTGACTTACATGTAGTAAAAGGGGAGTTCTGGGCCTGGCAAGTAAATTTAGATGCCAGGTCCCTGTGGCAGGAAACTGCGCACACAGGCTCTGCGCTAGCAGGCCTTAGATAGGTTTGACAGGCTACTTCAGTGGGTGGCGCAAGCAGCGCTGCAGGCCCAATAGTAGCATTTAATTTACAGGCCCTCGGTATAGGGATACCACTTTACAAGGGACTTATAGGTAAATTAAATATGCCAATCAGGTATAATCCAATCATACCAAATTTGTAAGAGAGAGCACATGCACTTTAGCACTGGTTAGCAGTGAAACAGTGCTCAGAGTCAAAACATCAGCCAACAAAGGTCAGAAAAATAAGGAGGCAAAAAGTAAAAAAGTCTGGGGAATGACCCTATAAAAGGGCCAGGTCCAACACACATGTCCTGCCTTTCCTTACATAACACCCTGCCCTATGGGCTACCTAGGGCATACCTTAGGGGCGACTTATATGTAATGAAAGGGGAGTTTAAGGCTTAGCAAGTAGTTTTAAATGCCAAGTTGAAGTGACAGTGAAACTGCACACACAGGTCTTGCAATGGCAGGCCTGAGACACGGTTAAGGGGCTACTTATGTTGGTGCCACAATCAGTGCTGGAGGCCCACTAACAGCATTTGATTTAAAGGCCCTGGGCACATACAGTGCACTTTACTAGGGACTTATGGGTTAATTAAATATGCCAAATGGGTAGGAGTCAATGTTACCATGTTTAGGGGAGAGAGCACAAGAATTTTAGCACTGATTAGCAGTGGTAAAGTGTGCAGAGTCCTAAAACCAGCAAAAATGAGATCAGAAAAATGGAAGGAGGCAGGCAAAAAGTTGGGGGAAGACCACTCTAAGGCTGTCAGGCCTAACACATGGCTATTCAAAGTGCATGGACTTTCTGATCTTCTCTGGCAAAGAAAAGGTTCTTAGTCTTCATTTCATTCAGAAAAGGAGTTTTTCTTGGACCCCATGATGTTTGTATTATAGGCAATTTGTTATTTTGTTCCCACCCTCTTGGAACATTTCCATTCTGTCATGGATTACGGTCTTCTTAGTGTACATTTTTAAAGCATGCACTGGTTGACCAAAGACCAGGGCCAGGAGACCATCTATTGATTAAACATGATTTGTTATTGGATTTGACGCAGTACTGTATTGGATGGTTTCTACTTTTTTTGTGCGACAGAAGAGTAAGGTGTGGATCCAGTCTTGTGCTCTTCCAGTGATCCCACTGCACTACTGGCGTTTACTTAATTATAATATATGGTCAGTTAGGTCGTATACAGCTGATGCTTACCAATGCAGTTTGAATGCCTCTTCAGGTCTGAACACTTATTTACAGCAGTAGGGGCTACCTTGAAAGAGAATGCTACATACTTTTAACAAACAGAATGCAGGGTCTTAGCTTAATTAGCATAGTTTAGTTTGTCCCTCAGCGGTCCACATTAAGGGGTCCAAAACTGGAAATCCTGGGGTTTCTTTCACACAGAAGCAATTTTTCACAGCAGAGAATAAGTTTTATTAGAATATATTTTTTTATTAAATATTTGTGTTTAATCCAACTGCTTTGACACCAACAAGGGTATGTATAGTAAAGGAAAAACCACGATAATATAATATACTAACTCTTAACCATAAAGTTATCCATTCTTTGAGAAAGCCAGAGGAACGCTTCATGTTTAAGTTGATTGAATTTTGTAAATTTGGAAGCACATATGGAATTACCAGACTAATGTATGTGTAAAAATAATAGATCTGTGTGAATCATTAAAAGGATATTTTCTTAGTGCATTAGTGTATGAGGCATGCTGGTCTGTCAGTGACTCAGGGTTGCAGAAATCTTAATACTGTTTGCAACAATGATGAGGGAACCCAGAGGGACATCCCCCAAACTTTAATGTTGAACAACATCAGAACATGGTCACGTGCTGAGATTGCCACAACGGAGGCCTTTGTTCTTGAAACAACAAATGAAAACAGTTGTCCATGGCCAGGAGACCTTCAATTATGGTTGACAACATTGATATCTACAACAACTTATCTTGATTTACGGGTAAAGTGATAAATTCCCAGAAACTGCGACGTGTTAGCATGTCGCCATAGCATTCCAGAATACCATACACTGGCTTCTCATTAAAGACACGTTAAACTTTGAGATGTGTCTATATAATGGTATTTATATAGCGTGACCCTTGGTGGTGAGTGATTGCGCTGAACAATGGGCTAAGCCTTATGGGTGGTTTACAATAAGGTTATCATTGGTGCAGAAGGTGCAGTGACACTGGGGTTATGCGGTTTGAGAAACTCACTGCACACCATATATGGATGTACTTTATTACATAATCTTGGCACTCTTTTATTTGCTTACTTTAGGGACCATGGCATCCCTGATATGCCATCGATGATGCAGGTGGAGTCCTCTTGAGTAGGTCGGTAGTGGTCTTTTTTAAAATATTTATTTCTAAATTGTAGGAGAGTTGGAGTAGTTATGATATCGATGGCGGTGAAATTCTACTTTATGTTGCTATTCCATACACAAGTGAAACAATTTCTAATTTATATTACTTTTTATTATTTTCTGACTTGGCGAGCACATTTTGAGTCAAGTTGTAAGAAATGTTCTCAGTTTGTTCCACTGTATGCAGGGGGTTTGCTGGTTCCACCAGCCCTCCGTTTTATTGCCAAAGGTTACAAGGGTCGCGTTTCTTCCTCGGAGAGAAGCCGCAGTTTCACAGACACCCAAGACTTTCCACAAACGAGCAGGGGCCGTGGCCGCGCCAGATTTCCCGGGACCTCATTTTCAGCCGCAGTTTTCAGAAGTGACAAACACTATGGGGAAATCTGTGCTAACCGTTAAAAAACCGAGGCAGAGTTATTCTCCGCACTGTCATGCTAACTTGCAACTCAATACGACAAAGGAAATCTCGGGAGGAGACCCTGCTAATAGCTTCTCGCTGACCCCTTTGCAGCAGGCCCCGCCGCTGACTGCTGGCCCAGTGGCGAATACGGCAAATGAGGTGTGAAAGCGCAGATTCTTTTAAAGGCTACGATTCCGACTTGTCAGAAAAAAAGGTAGAATGAGTTATACAACAGTCACAGTTTCCCCCAAGAATGGCCGCCTCCTTCACCCCCGTTGCACTCTCTATCATAGAAACCCACGCATGACCTGGAATATTAATCGTGGCAGGTCAAGCATGCAAGCAAATGTACCATTTGTTATCCAGTCATCCTTAGCACTACATTAATATTTGGAATCATTTTGTATTTCCACCAATCCATCATTTGGCTTTCCTGCCTTCATTTTTTCCATCACAATTAAGTGCACGAACTCAAAAACATGAAATGTCATAGGACCAATAAGCAGCAACCCATAACGACTTCGTGCCTTTATACATATTTTATAATTTCTAACATGAAATGCCCGCTCAAATATCTGTATAAAATAATGCTCATGTGGAATGCAAGAAGGGCACGGATATCTAAAATGGAGCATTGTATCAGGACACCATGTTTATTGTAGCTGTTGGATCCATCTGCCATAAACAATCCGTGCACCACTTGGCCCTCTGGGCGCTGAGCAATATGCATGCGATTGATATTATAAGAGCTACGTTGTACGTAAATGTGTGTGTGTGTGTATTTTTAGCGTATATTGCTCTCCATTTCCATGTACACAACTACTGTCAGCATCACAAGCGCAGAACCCCTTTTGACAAAAGCCCAGGCTCCCACCATTCTCTGACTCCACTCTGTTACTACACAATCGTAATATAGGGCCAGATGTACGACCATGTTGTTTTGTGACTCGCAATTTGTGATTATTTGCGAATTGCACACTGTGAGTCTGAAACGTACATGTACCACAGTGTCAACCACACTGTTTGCGATTCGCAAATGGGTCGCAAGGGACCTGCCTCATTAATATTCATGAGGCAGGTCACAATTTGAGACCTATTTGTGAATGGACGCACTGACAGGGATGGTGGCCTACTGGGTCAGCAGACCACCACATCTGTGACTGTTTTTTAAATAAAGCAGTTTTATTTTAAATGCAGCTCGTTTTTCTTAAAGGAATATGGGATGTATTTCAAATATAAAAATGAAACGTTTCAATTCCATTTTTCAGAGCAGGCAGTGGGACACTGCCTGCTCTGAAAAAAATGTTGGGGCCTCCCTTCATAAAGGGGAAGGGGTCCCTTGTGGACCCCTTTCCATTTGTGAATGGGTTACCACAAATCGAATTAGAAATTGGTGGTGACTGTGATTGTTTTGTGACCGCATTCACGGTCAAATAACAATCAGACATGGGCCTGCAAGTCGCAATTAGGAAGGGATGTCCTTGGAACGCCCATTCTAATAGGGAGTCGCGATAGGTTACCGACTGCTTGAAATAGGTATGGTGCATGCTACAAGGCCATTTTGCGTTTGCAAAAGGCAAATTTCGCAGTTTGCGACCGCAAAATAGCTTTGTACATATGGCCCATATTGACATGGCATTTTTCACTTGAAATATAGAACTCATTCTATATATGGTGGCAAGCAGTCTGTGTATGGGGACAAACTTGTTATAGTTAGCTTTTTGAGCATGGTAGCTGGTCATTTGATCCCCTGGGCAGATGAGGAGGCCTGGTCACTAATGTAAATACACGCATATATATTTACTTGTGTATAATTACTAATACACCTAGGTGTAACTCTACATGTATTAGCTACTCACCTTTCCAGGTGGAGATTTACACCTAAATGTAGATTTACAAGTCTCCTTAGGGGTGTATTGTTTTATAATAGGATGTTTAAAGTTACAATTAGTACTTTTGCACACTTAGGTGAAGAACTAGGCCCTACGGCCCTGGGGTAAATATAATTTGCACCATCGCCATGCACTGCTAATTAGCCCAGATATTACAGCACTCATGACATCGTTTATAACATCATTGATAATATCACAGTAACATTAGTTGTAAATCTATTGAGGAGAAACTGTTCATGGCAGAGGCACGAGTTTAAGTTACCCATAGGGTGAGAGTTATAGATACTTGAAAAAACTCTAACTATTACTGCTGAATTTCTATTGTTTTGTGCAAGTAAGTTCAGAACCTAACTATAATGACCCTGTAACTTTTGTTTTTTTTCAGTGATAAATATCTATATATATATATATATATATAGAGAGAGAGAGAGAGAGAGAGAGAGAGAGAGAGAGAGAGAGAGAGAGAGAGAGAGAGAGAGAGAGAGAGAGAGAGAGAGAGAGAGAGAGAGAGAGAGAGAGAGAGAGAATCCCTAAAAAAACAAAGGTTAAAGTGATGTTGAAGTTAGGTGATACTTTCAGTGACAATGTAATGCTTTAAACAACAACAAAAAGACGGACACTCACCAGTTATAATTATGTCAAGTAACAATAATCTGTGCCCTAAAGTAACTATAAACTTGTACTGTTTTGTCACTGATGATGTTGGTTCAAATGTTGCAGTGATGTTATCAATGATGTTGTAGAGCATGTCATGAGTGGTGTAATATATGATAAAATTAGCTGTGCATGGGGAGGGTGCAAATTATAGTAATACTTTAGGGCACCAGTCATAGTTACTTGAGATAGCTACAACTGATGAATTTCAGTGTTTTTTTAGTTTAAAACATTACATCAGCACTGAAATGTTCACCTAACTATAGGGTCACTTTAACCTATGCTTTTCCATTGAATTTCTAGGTTTTTGTCATGTTAAGTAGTATTTTATTACCATACATAAAGCCAATCCCCGCTATGCATGGCTGAAGGCTGTGTGTTGCATGGAGGTTGCTGCAGGTCCTGGCCATCCAACCACTTGTGAGCAGCCAACACCTTGCTCACCCTTCTGGTATGCACAGCCTGTGGTTGTTCTCGCAGGTCCTGGCTGCACTCAGGAAGACTTACTGAATTTGCCAAGGAGTCACAACACCAAAATATAAAAAGAGACTCTATTATCATCTTTCTCCAAAAATCACCAATATTTTTAATCTAGTGTATATTTCAGTAATTCACACAATGCAATGTTAATAAAAAGCGATGAATAAAAACATGTTTAATAAAGTTTTTTTTTTTTTAAAAGGTGTGTGGGTCTTTTTCAACATAGTTTTTATAACCACATTTTTTGCATTATAATTGCATTTTGTGGAGTGAAAAGTGTTAAAAGAAAGACTCCAATATATATTGTGTTTTGTTTTATAAATAAAATCGACCCTGCCTTTTTCTTTAATAATCTCAGGACAGGGGACTAAGGGCCTGATTTAGGGTTTTGTGGATGGGTTACTCGCCACAAATGTGATGATATGCGGTCTCGAGACCTGAAATGGCGGTCTACTACACTTTTCCTCATGTCTGCTGCTTGTTATGTAGTGAATTGGGTTAGACCGAAGTATAGTTTTGTATGTTTGTATGTTATTGTATACATAGTTATGTGTTGTACTATGTTTGTAGAATTATAATACTATTTTTCTATTACATTTGGGATGTTTGTATTGTGAGGGTGGGTATGTTATGTTTTTCTACAGGTTTTGAAGTCAGAGTGTAATGTCTGCAGCTATTTTTAATGTGTTTTCTGAAACAGGAAATTACTTTGGTTTAATTTGAAAAAAACATTGATTTTTAATTCCCTTTGAATTTTCAGCTTTCTTAGAGCAGATTTCATTTTTTATTTTTTTCTCATTTTTAGGGTTTCCAGTGACTGTGGTTTACTGGATTTAGTTCAGACATTTCATTTTTGCTTATTTTTTCATACTTCTTGCTTTTTATGTTTTAATGTTTTTGTGGAATCGATTTTTAGGAGATGGAACTGGATCAAGAACGTCAGCTATGCAACTGTAAGTATGATATGTTTATTTTTGGGTGGGAAATATATTTTCATTTGTATATGTATTTTACTGCAATGGAAATGTTTTTATTTTGTATGTGTTTTAATTTGTGAACTACTTTGAATATGTTTAATATTGTATCCTTCTAGTTTTCATATGAGTATTAATTAGGCTTAGTTATCTATTTTGTTTTGGACATAATAGATATATAGATTTTGCTGTTTTTTAAACATATTTTTTTATTTTTTATTTTTATAAATGCTTTAGTTATTGTGGTGGCAATTTTTGTTTTATTTTGATTGGCGGTAGAGTGATAGGCAAGTGGTGTATAGTAGTGATTTACCTATTATTTCTAGGTAGTCTACTATGTTACTTACAGTATCTGACTTTGGACTGTAGCATTTTGTACTTTACCTGGTTTGTATAAGTATTTTAGATTTGATTTGATTTTCTGTTCTATTCTTTGTTGTTGGTAGCTTTGCTCTTTTCCTAGTTGGGTTCTTCATATTGTGGCATGGAAGGCATTGTGCCATCCTTCCACCATGGTATTTGGAATTTCGGTTGGTATCTGTGTCCAGAGAGGTGCAGTTTATAAAGCCAAGCATCTTCGAAGTACTCCATTAGTAGCCCTAGTTTTGGTTCATTTCTTTAGTGAAGCTGGGATTCTATTAGCATGGTTTAGTGGGTAGCTATGTCATTTACTGTTTGTTGCATATTCCACACTTAGGGCCTGATTACGAGTTTGGCGGTCTGGGAGGCCACCATGGCGGCTGTGGTCCGACCCCCGCTGTGTTGGCGGTCCAACCACCGTATTACAGTGTTGGCAGTTTGCTGACCTAGAGACTGCCAGAGTCTCGCCAACACCACTAGCCATCAGCCAACCGCCTTGACTGTGGCTGAGGAAAAGCAGCTGCAAAAAGATGGTAGGGACAAGAGTACCGTGTGCACATTATGATTTCCTTCTTTTTCCTTCAGTCTCCAACGTGGGCCACTTCTTCTTGCAGCAACTTCACACCTGACAAAAAAAAAATACAGGTAAGTACAATATGAATTTTTCTGCCATTGACTGGACTGGGCATATGTGGCCTAGTCTAAAGCAATGGAATGGTACATGCACAAAGTATTTTAACACATGTCAGGCATATGTGTATCTTTTGGTCAAAATGTACACACCTGCATCAACACAAATGTAAAAATATACCTTTTATTGCTGACTACGTCCCCCGCCAATCCACCGCCGTCAAGTACACTGCCACTGGGTCACAGGTAACATTGTAATAAGGCAGGCAGGTGGCCGTCTACTTGGCTGTCTTTTGCAGACGGCCACCTTGGTGGTCTGACGGTCCAACCGCCAAATTTGTAATCAGGCTCTTATTGCAGAGTTTTGCAGATGTTTTCAAAAGCATTGGTTGAAGTAGTAATAGCAACCTTGTATGGCTGAGTGTGGGTATAATTTAAGTATTGTTTGTGTCATTGCCTGTTTAAAATCTAATGTAGTTTTGTGTGGAGAGAATTTGTTACTTTTTACTTTGATGTTGTTTAAAAGTTCCTAATAAGTTAAACTTTGTTTGTTAGGCAGCAATTCACAAATGATGGGTATGTTGGTGTTACAATATTCACAAAGTATGGTGTATATAGTTGTGAGTAGTGGAGGGCACATTTTAAGGTTCCGTCCATCATCCATGTTTCAAATTGTCTTAGGGCCTAATTATGAGTTTGGCGGACGGGATTGCCAAACTCCCAACAGGGTGGCCGCCACTGTAATGGCAACCTCCCTGCTGGACCTATTATGATTTTCCCGCTGGGCTGATGGGTGGAAAACAAGGTTTCTGCCTGTCAGCCCAGCAGGAAGGTGGTGGCAGCATTGTCGTCTGCTCGTAATTGAGCAGGCTGCAATGCTGCCGCTCGCAGGGGGGCTCCAGCACCCTCATAATGCAGACAGTGCACATTACATGGGTGGTGGGCAGGGGTAGCCCTGCACTGCCCATGCCATGGGGATAGGCAGTGGAGGCCCCCGTGGCTCCCTGCACCTGTTCTCCATCAGCCTTTTTTATGGCAGAGAACCAGGTTGCGCGCTGCCCTGGCTGATTGCAACCTGCTCCTGCTGTCAGCCCCTCGGGATCACCGATCCCACCGGAGATAGGGGTACCCTTGTGGTCGAACTGCCAGTGTTGTAATGTGGTGGTCGGCCCGTCACAACAGCAGCATTCCAGAACGCCACCGTGAGTCTGGCGGTCTAGTGACCGCCAGACTCGTAAGTAGGCCCTTAGTCTTACGAGGATATTTTCAGTTTCAAGCAGGATTATTCTTCTGTTGTTATTGTGGTTGTCATGAAGAAGAAAGGGCTCTTCATTTATTTTGTTTGCTAAAATAATTTAAATATTCTTTCAAACATGTTACATCTTATATATGCTGTTGCTTTAAGTTGTGCTTGATTTTCTTCCATTTCTTTTTGATGTCTCTGAGATTTTGTCAGGTGGGCTTTTGCTTTCTGTTGGTGAGAAATTTTTTGTTTTAGTCACATGTTAAAAATACAGGTTTGGTTAGTCTTTGAGGGGTGGTGGGGGTTTAGTTTTAGGTTTAACTGTAGGGATTGTTTTATTTTTATAACTGTGTTTAAAGTACCTACTATGAAAGTGCCTTTCTATCTGTGTACAAGTGTGTAGTTGAATATGTTGGAGTGCAGTATTTTGTTTTTGCTGACATTGTTCTTTAATATATAAGAATTAATACGCACAATGAAACAGAAACTTTAATAATTTTTTCATAGGTTAGCATTTTAAAAATGTTGTTGGGTTATATTGTAGTTCATTTAAATTTAAGACGTAGGGCCTGATTGCGAGTTTGGTGGTCTCAGCGTGGGACCACCAAGCTCGCGGGGAGGATGCCACCACATTGCGGTGGCGTGCCCCTTGCCCTATTACAAGCTTTCTACTGGTCTGTCCTGGCTGACCGGCTGAAACTTTGAAACAGAGCATTCCTGCCAGTCTGACCCGGGGGAACAGTACTACGAGATAGCACTCGGCTACCTTAAAGAAGTTGAGTGCTATCTTGTAGGACTGAAGGGGGACAACCAGTACCTTAGAAATGCACACTGTCTACAAAGCAGACAGTGCAGATTCAGGCGGTGCTGGGCGGGGGGGCTTCCTGCACTTGTTCTCTGCCAGCCTTTTCATGGTGGGGAAACCTCCTTGAAAAGGCTGGCAGAGAACAAGGTAGTTAGTCAGCAGGGCAGCGCAGAGTTCAGCGCTGCCCTGACTGATTACAACCAAGACCACTGTCAACCCATTGGGATTATGGATCCTGGTGGAGACGGTGATCGGTTGGTGGTCCGCCCGACAAACTTGTAATTTGGTGGTCGGACCGCCACTGCCGCAGCAGTCTGACTGCCAAACTCGTAATCAGGCCTTTCCTTGTTAAGGTGCTTGATTATTTTGTTGAAGTCTTCCTTTTGGCTTTTCTTCATGCACTCTGGTAGAGTGTCGATATTTGCAGTTTTTACATTTTGTCTTTGAAAAAGAGCAAAGTTTTGCCTGTTTTTATTATGTTTATCTTTCTATTTGTTATTTTGTTTTATTTTACATTTTATTGGCTACTTTGTAGCTAGTTACAATTTTATTTAGTAATTAACTTTTTCATGGGCACTAATTAGCAATTGTGTTTTACTTTCAGATGTGGTAATATTAACATATTTTAATTATTTAATTTATTGTATTTATTTTTATGTGTTGTAATATTTATTTTCTTTAAATATTGTTTATTTAAATATATTTTATGAATTGATGTGTTACAAATTTTAATAATTTTATGTTTGTTGTTTGTTTTAATGCATTATTATTAATGTTTGTAACTTGTTTATGAATTTCTTTTCATATTTCTTTTAATTTTAAAAATGAATTTATGATGTCAGATATTCTTTTTCCTTATTTTTAATGATACTTTTGTAGTCAATATTGTGCCTCTATATTTTGGATATTTTCTGTATATTTGTATTAGAATAAATATCTTTTTGTTTCCATATTTGTGTGTTCGATATTGTTAAATGTAGGTATTTTTGATGGCAATATTTTGTCATTCCCATATGTGCTACTTTTAAGCAAGTATGGAATGGCACTATTTTTGATGATATTTTGTTGAAGCAATCTTGTTTTCTACCATGGAACCATATGTATTTACAGCACTGTAGGAAAAGGCATTATATATATATCTATATCTATATGTGTATAAATATATACAGATATATAAAGATATATATATATATATATATATTTATATATATATATAGCTATATATATAGCTATACAGATAGATATAGTATTCAGTAACATATTTAGCTACAAAAACAATGTTATGTACAACTAAATAAAAATATAGTGATTTATTTAAACATACTCAAACTATAAAGGAGTGTTATGAAATGAGGTTTATTTAGACTATGTTGGTGAGAAGTGATTAGTAATTCTGGTCCAGAGAAACTAGTGAGTCATCTTAGTGAGGGTGGCAGCAGCAGAAGTGAGGTCATGCCTAGTGCATTGAGGAAATGCTTTCAGCAGTGAATGGAATGGGTTACCTAGTGTGGCAGTAGGTAGAATAGAGTCCAGTGTGCTTAAGCTTAGGTTTACTGGGTGAAAGTAAGAAGGAAATAGGGAAGATTTCAATGATGAGGTTAAATGACTTTTGCGTTGATGCACAATCTTCAACTTACCAAGTTGCAAACATTTTTATTTCAGTGTGATGACGGCGTTATGTGTCATGGTAAGGGTGGAGGAATATACTTTCTAGTTATTTGTAGGACATGGGAGCCTTTGTTAGGTTGTGGTTTACACAGGAGTAGAGGATTGCAGTAGATTTGTTTGTTGTTAATTTTTCATATGCTTACTATGACGTGTAATGCTAATCAGTGTCTTCTACTTCTTTCCTTCTTTTACGGCAATCAAAGAAGACCAGGGCCACAACTAAGGAAAGCATGGGTCGCAATGCCACAGTCACTACCTCCAACAAGCTTAAAGCCATGTCCAGTACTCTTCTCTGATTGAACAATAATTAAACTCTTTCTTATACACCATGTCCTGCTATAATTTCCTTTAACTCCTAACTCTTTTCTACCTTCCCCTAAAGTCCCTTTTTATTTTAGTGTCCATTCAGCAACCCTGCACATCTATTTGTGTTTACTTTATATTCCCTTCTGTTTCCTTTGGTTTTATATTTTTCTTTTCCCCATTTTCCTTACTCTGGCAGCAACCTCCTCCTTACCCTTATTGTAGTTTCTCCTGTACCCTTCCCATCTTGTCCTTTCCTTAATATTTTGTTATCCTTTCCTAGCTATTTCCCCCATCTTATTTTTTTTAATTGCATCAAACTTTTAACTACTTGATTTTTAAAATGCAGGCATAAACATTTCTTTGGCTAGCAGTAGTTTCAAATTATTTGGGGATTTTTTAAATTGGGGAAATACTGCTGATATCACTAAATAAGTACCTTGCATGATTTTCTATAGCCTGCCCAGGTGGACTCAGGAGGAGGAAGAGGACTGAGGCCGTAGGGAAAAGGAGGAGCAATTGATTGCTAGGGTAACTGGTAAGTAAAGTTTCTTTCTTAATTAAAACTGCTGCTTTTGTTAATGTATGCTCTCCTCCCCAACCCTTTTTAAGTTAACCGCTATTAGTCTTCTGCTTTCCTGGCATCTAATTTAATAAATAAAGAATAAGTGCTGTTCTGTGCCCACCCATACGCGCCACTGCCCGTCCTGTCATGTTCTGTGACACATTTCTCTCACAACTTCTTCCTAAATTTCTTCTTATGCCATCCTTCACACTGGTCCATCTTCTACGTTTCATTAATAACCTTAACTGTAAATAGCCAAGCCTAACCCTAGCTCAAGTTTTGGCCAAAACAATGCTCTCTTACCCAGGAACAATATTTTTTATACTGATACTAACATGTAGTTTGGGACCAGGGTTCAGAACTGCTGTAGTTATCATTCTTCTTCTCTTTCTTTTTCTTCTTCTTCTTCTTGTTATTATTATTATTATTATTGTTATTATTATGATTATTATTATTATTGTTATTATTTTCCAACATTAGTTCGAAAATCATGCCGTCCAGTTAGTTAATTATGTTGTATGAAAATTCCAATTGAGTTTCCCAAAGTAGTGCACCACATTTTTGTGTAGCAATATCATTTTGTAGGTTGATCTCATTTTTAAACACCAGTTAATAATGTCTGGTCAAAGCATCACTTCATGAATTTATTCCTTTAAACTTTTTTTTTAACCATTTAAGCAAAAGACATTTTAGTTATGCAGGTGTTGATGGATTAATTAATAGCAAGGCCCACAAATAATAAGACTAGAAAATTGCCAGGATGAAGATTCACATAATTTCAGTAACAAAAAAGAACCTGCAATGTTGTGTAACAGACCATGCAAACATGAGCTTACAATGCTTACTACAGATCATGCCTTTATTTTTCTTTTAGACCATCCTTCTGCTTCCACAAAAGGCCAGGAGAACGACCCTCGGAGAAAGGTCAAACAGGTGATAGATGCTTTGCTGCATCTCAGAAAAAATGTAGGTCATTGTGGCAACCTACAACAGATTGGTAGACTTGGAAAAGGAAGTGACAGCAGGACCGGAAACCAGCAGTGGCTATTAGCAAGAACACCTGGGTACACAGACCACAGCAAAGCACCCCTACCCACCACTGCAGCCAACTCTAATCCCTCAAACCCAAATCATGGAGTGCCTTGACACCCTAGCTAACGACCAGGGTGGAATAAAAGAAAGACTTGACCGATTGATGAGGCATTTTTAATAGAGTTTGGGTGGGTCTCTTGTGGGTAGTATGGGTGGGATGGATTAGGGAAGGTGCAGGTAAACAAGTGTTTAGGGAGGGAGTGGGACTGTTGCAGGTGGTGTGGGTGATGCAAGTTGTGTAAACATTAGGAATACAAGTGTGTTTTGTTAAGGGAGAGGGGAGCCTGTTGCATGTAGTGTGGGTGAGGTGAGCTGGAGAAGGGTTAGGAATAGGAGTGTGTTTTGTTTAGAGGATGAGTCTGTTGCATGTGGTGTGGGTGAGGCAAGTTGGGGAAGGTTTAGGAATAGGAGCGTGTTTTGTTCAGATTTTAGGGAGGCTGTGGGATGTTGCAGATGACGCAAGTGACAGGAATTGTTTCCTATAAATAAATATTCTGTTCGTATACATAAAAGTCTTTTTCATTAATAGTCTAACTGTTATCTGTAGCATGCATGGATAACCATGGGAGATCTACCTATCTAGTAACAGAAGCCAGAATCTGGTTCATCACAACGCAACCAAAACTCTCACTGCATGAACTCTTTTGCCATGCCAGCCCAATGCAGATGTTTACCCCCCTACATTTAATATCGGAAATCTGACCATCTCCATTTCCTCCTTTTTGATTTGGTTTAAAGTGAGCTCCCTACCATTAATAATGGCTCTGCCCCTTCCATCTCAAATCACTACTAGGTAGTAATAAGCATAGAATAAATGCCACATTACATCCAGGCCCCAACCTTGTCTTCCTTACCTTAGTTTGGATAGCAGTCAACTCAACTTCCATTTGAGTAACCTCTTTGTACCTGTCAGTGCTAGCCACCTGGTTTATCTAGGTGGCTAGTCCTGACAGTTACAAACAGGAAATAGGCCACAAGAAATGATATTTTTTATTTTGAGTGGAGGAAGTGAATCAGCAAAAAATATTCTGCAGCATGAAAGTCGGTGACAAACCCAAAACAGCAGCTAGTATAAATTATTGCATGTATATTAAATCAAGCATCCTGTATTGATTAAATGCAAACATATTCCATTACATGGAGCAAAGTTATATAAGGTATAAGCAAAGTATGAATTATTCTATTTTACACATTGTGATAAAAGTCAAAATCGGTAGCAAATTTCTACAGCAACTGGTTTCTCTACGGTGCATAAATTACAGAAAATGTACATACTACCTACCCTTAACTCACCATTGAATATGTTTCTCAGTACTAGGATATTTCAATGGATGATTAAGGAGAGGGTGTGAGCAAATCTGCAATTTTTTCTATCTTCCTCCGATAACAGTTTACTGTTGCTCACTCTACATCCACCCCAACAATTGTAAGATCTTTTGATGGTGGAAATAAATTACAACACGGAAGATCTTAAGACTGGGTGGAAGAGGGTTAGGTAATCAATCAATGGATGTGTATGGGCAATTATGGAAAAGTTGAGTCAGAGACAGACAGACCATTCCGCCACTCCATGGGCACAGAACATCTGTTATGAAACTAAGATGACAGTTCACTGAAGTGATGCTGTTAGTGATGTTGATTTAGTAGCAGTTATGTCTTGGATTGGTGAGCCCTTTACCATTTATGGGTGCTGCTGCTTGAGATGTGACATTCTGCTGGACTCACTGGGGTCACCACCATGCTGTACAGAGACTGGTGAAGTCAGTGCTTTAATCCTTCTCTAACTCCGAAGTTGCAATCTTTCTTCTTCCGGTTTTGTCAGTCTATTGGTCATCGATTTTTCATTTATGAATACACCAGTGATGAAAAAAGGAATGAAATTAGATAGCAGTTGTTTGTACCATGGATTTCATATAGTGGCACCGATGTACTCTCTCTTTAGGGAACATCTTGTTGCAACATGAGACTTGTGTACAGACAATGTTGTCCATACCAGCTATTTCACTGATGTTATAAGATTCCTCCACCTTAAGCAAATGGACCTGCAGCAAGTCAGAATCTGGGGTGATTTGGCTCGTTGTAAAGTTCTCATTGCTGACTTCCTTCATCACAATAAAACATTTAGACCAAACATGCTATGAGCCCCCATTTGTCATTTGGTAGTTGCATCCCGTCTCTTTTGTAGCACATAATTCTATATGTGTTCTGCTCAAACAGGCTTTACAGCCTATATGAGGTGGCATTTCAGCTGGATGGGACTTCCTGTATAAGAGCTTTTATGGGGTCTCTACAATCACACTGAAAGATCCTCCACTGCTTCCGGTCCTTGATGGAATGGTTGTTATGGACCACTTCTTTTGTGAGGAAGTCCTGCATAATTATGTTTATGCAATGAGCTAAACATAGCATTCTAAAGAATACTTAATCTGTCAAACCTTTCACAATACTGCTGCCATTGCAAGTGGTAACAAATCCAATACAAAGGCCCCTGGTTTGAAGACATTCATAGATTTTGGTATTGAATTCTTACGGGATGTTGGCAGCTGTGTGTGCTTTTTCCATGTTGCATGCCGATGAATGCCTTGAAAAGCGTCAGTAACTGATAGCACCTCTGACTGGTCTTTTTGGTTAACCCTCTTGAAGGAGATGCAATGCGCAGTGATGCATATATATAGGTTGTAGCTTGACAAGTGGTCCACATGTCTGTAGGGAGGTGAATGGACTTCACAATACCCTTCGCTGTTGTGTTACTAACCCACTCCAGCATTTGCTCATTTGCTAGTGCAGCTATGGCACAGTGACAGGATGTCAACTCTACCCTAAATCACTGGGCTGTGCAGCCTGCCCAGACTTTAGTCCACCTTCACCCAGTTTGTAAGGAGCTTTCCCTTATGAGCACCAATGCTGCCGATGTGGCTGTCTCTTGTAGTTCAACCTGCAATAATTGTTTTCACGCTACCAACTACTGAGTAATTCTAACCCTGGCTTTTGCTCCATCATTGACCCAGATGATTTTGCATCGGGTACTCCTCCACACCCCACTGCTGTACTCATAGCCACCGGGCCCACTCACTTGCACCATTAGATTTCTTCCTGTCAACTAGTCTGTCACCCGATTCAAATGACACCATACATTTACAGATATCTAATTTCCCCCGGGAATGAACATCCCATTGAATGAGTCAATACTACTCTGCCCATACTCAAGTGCATTGCCCTGCACACAGTTCCACCAAACCCTACTGAGTGATTCTCTGCCACTCTGTCCTGAGCCCAGCCCACATTATAACCCAACTTCCATCCCAAGGAAAGCATCCATGCCGTCTTGGCCATAGCCTTTCCTACAAATCCACTGACTTCCAATTTCCACAAAGGTGCTCCTGGCTACATTGCCTGTAGCTATTTCTCAGCACATTGAGGGATTCCTGTTATTCCATCCACAGTTTATGTCTGCATTCCACTCACACGTCTGCACAGTTCGTTGCTTAAACCCCTCATGCAAACATATCCATCTCCCAGAGATTCCTTAGTACAACAATCACCGCATTGCTGGTAGTCCTTGATGATGCTTATCCTAGGGTTTCAGTGCAACCCAACAATGCCACCCACCTCTTAGCAACATTGAAATGTTGCATGCTGCTCAGGAAACAGGAGCTTCGCCTTGGTTGCACACAATTTCTAGTTGGATAGGAAGGTAGGCTTGTTTCGGGCAAAGAGCAGAGAATATTTAGGCTATGAGCTGGTTTTATAAGAATTCCACAAAGCGGACCGAAGGTGTGTGTATTTTGGACACACCTATGAACAGGACTTTAAACAGGACTGTTAATCATTATTGTTTTCAGGCCATTAAATTGTGATGCTTGTAATTGCACTGTGTGACCCTTAGCAAATCTTTTAGCTCCTCCTCATTATTATTTTCTTGGGTATAGAAAAATTTGAAAATGTGGTAATGCTGCATTTGATAACATAATTATCCTGAATCATTTTGTGAATACATTAATTTCTGCAGATAAATAATAATGCGCTGCCATGGAATGTCCAGGTAGCTGCATTTAATATGGCTTTCCATTTTGAGCTAGTATGCCCCTACTGGCATTGGATATATGGCCTCTCTTTCCATGGCGGGGTGTGGCTACCATTGGTGCAACAGGTACAGTGGCACCAGGCCACAGAGCCCTCAGGAGCCCAGTGAGCCCTAAGAATTGCTGCATTTTACTACCCCAGTAACAGTCAAAGAGACCATTATCCTTGCTTATATGCTGCTTCCCTGCAGGAAACAAATCTAACACTGGCATGCTGTGCTACCTCGAATCTGTGCAACAGACCTTTCCCCAGGCTCAGCTACAGGGAGCTGCATCATTTTTAGCACAACAGGGTTTTATTGTGTTGCGTACACTCGCGGGTAACTTTTAAAATAAAACTTAGGAAATGCATATTCCTTTGAAACCATTGTGCTGTGATCTTTATAGCAAAAGCGTGAAAGGAAAGCTCTGGTTGAAATATTTGCTCGCCATTGAATTGCTGAATCAACACTGACCAATGCACTTTATCATAGTTATCAGTGGAAAGCTCTGCCAAGGGATTTATAAAAATCAGACACAGCATATAATTGCCCTTCCATAGTAGTGTTTGCACACTGTCACAGGCCATCGTGTAGCAAGATACTCAAAAGTCAATTACTCTTGCTGGGACTGAAGGGATACGATGATTTCTCTGACACTTAAATTAGGATCCCAGATGAATTTTAGTGAACAATCTACTTAACCTTAACATACAGCTCCTCCATACCCTTCGCAACAGAAAACTTTTCAGATAATTCAAAGCCAAGTGGTTAATGCCGGAACGTTGTGATCATTACATAGGAGTTGCCCAGGGCAGCCCTGCCGCACATTGCCCAAAGTGGGGGCAATAGAACGAAACATGAAATAGAGGTGCTCCTACGTTGCATCACCTTCTTAGTACTTCTTAGCAGGACTGCGAAGAAATGCAATTGTACTGCAAGATATGTTATTGATGTTAATTCACAAAAACGCCACAGGTAGTGGAAGTGACAGCATGCACCCTTGACCTCATAGCACTGAGTCCTCCCCCCAACACCCACCTTATCTTGTTAGCTACCTATGGCAGGCGAAAGGCAGGAAGTGGATGGGATGGTAAGCAAAGAAGGCAATTAGAAATCTGTTTACTTTCTTTTCTTGCCACTACTATCAGAATCCTGAAACTACAGAGGGCAAGGGCAGCACCAGTGACACTAACCGGTAGAAATGAGGTACCAGCTGCTACCCCTAATTGAGGCCCATGGCTACCTAGCTTTCATGACGGAAAGTCATAATGGTGTGCAGAAAATGGCTAAGGTAGTTGTAAAGCATGTGATAGGTTCTGTATGAAACAAAACACGCATATACCTAATCGCCTTAGCAAGAAACTATAAACAAAATTCTTTAATGTGAATCATCATAGCTCTTATTATTTCAGAGGAAACCCTGGAACCTCTGTCTCAAATTATAGTTACATTATTAACAATAACTAAAAAAATGAATCGTATATTGACAGAACATATATCACAATTAATGATATAAAATTAATATACAAATAATTACAAAAATTAAATTATTATAAAAATCGAAGTGTTACAAATATTAAAATTAAAGAACATTAGCAAAACTGATTAATGTAACCACATTTCTAAGAAAAGTTAGAAAAATGTTTACACATGAGAGAGTTTAGATTTACTAGTCCCACTCCAACATAAGCAAAAGTAGGAAAAGTGGTGGACTTTGGAGGGGATAGATTTCCTATTCCCATTCTAATCTATGTAACAGTAGGGAATGTATCAGACTTCAGAGGGATTAGATTTACTATTCTCACTTCAACATAAGTAAAAACAAGGAAAATGTTGGATTTAGGAAGGGTTACGCACATACAGTTTTACCACCTTACTATTTTTAACAATATTTTCAAATAACTTAGAAAATAACATATTAATAAATTCTATTTAGTGTAAATAATAATGTAATAATAAAAATAATATATATCGATTATATTTGAAATCATGCACTTCTGGGCAGTGCCAGGGTCCCCTTGTGGCCCCCACACTGGTTTTCGGCCAGCTTTCCCATGGTGATGCAACCGCCATAGAACGGCTGGCGGAAAGCGAAGTTGTGATCAGCATGGCGGTGCTACCATGGGCACCACCGTGGCTGACAATGACTTTGTCTGCTGACACCCTATCGGGATCCATGATCCTGGCGGTGGCAGTGGTCTCCTTGTGGCCCGACTTCCAGGATCTTAATCTGGCAGTTGGACCACCAGGAGTGCGTCGGTCTAACCACCACTGCGAGTTTGGCAGTCTGAAGACCACCAAACTCATAATCAGGCCCTTAGTAATTAAAATGCATAAATATAATTTGCACATAAAAAGCACAAAATACACTTAAACAATTATAATATGAATTATTCAGTTAATTCACACAATTGATTACAAAATCAAATATTTAAATTACATAAAAACTTAATGTACATTTTTTTTAAATAATTTCCTACTCTATTACCCTGCAAACCCTACAGCCCAGTAATTGATTAAAAATTAGTAATTTATTTTTTAAATCACAGTAAAAATCACAAAATGCACTTTAATAATTTTAATAACAATGAATTAACAAATGCGCATAATTACCTACCAATAAAATATTTTTCTAGCATAAATGTCAAATTAAAATTTGTACTCACTACTTCATCATAAAGTGCTATTCAAATGTCTTAAAATTAAAATTTTACATTAAAAATGTCAAACTATGTTTAAAACAATAAAACATATATATTGATATTATGACCACCTAAAAGTATTATAAGTAATAAGATATTAAATAAATCAAAACAATCTTTGCTGCAACAATTTTAAAGTAAAAGATGTTATATTTAACAATATTTTTAAAAGCAATGATATATACATTGAAAATCGAAATTCTTACTTTAGATATTCTAGCCCACAATATTTTTGTACTGCCATTATTTTTTACACACATTCTAGGTTACACTATCTTTTGCAATCAATATTTGTGACATTCACCATGCTTGAAAGTAACATCATAAAAAGGGATTACAGTCTAACATCAAGTAATGTTGTTATTGTAAGTCTTTTTCAAATTCTTGCTGGTCGCATTCTGTATCTCCTATCATGCTAAAACAAATGACTTTTAAATGTCCTCTTGTTAAATTATTTTTGGGAAATGTTTGATGAAAACGTAATGCATTTTTTTGAGTGAATGACCCATTGTTATTACACAATATCTTGCAAGGCAGGAAGATTGACAGATATTATATTGTAATGGCTTTTCAGTAAATTTCTTTAAACTGGAAAAACAATTCTAAACGGTCATATATTTCTCTGTGGAATATGATATGTTTTTACCATAAAGAAATTGTTCCATTGATTATTCTTCGTATCTATTGTGTGTTAAAATTCTTATTTGTGGTCACCTTCAACAGAATTCTTGTTAGTTTCTGCTAATCATTAGTATCATTGTAAGGTAAGGGATAAAGAAGGGGGAATCCTCCATGATAATATTTTGAGAGGTGCATGAATGATTTGTTTTAATTTGAATTTATTTAATTCAAGCCTGTTACCTTAGTTCAAAAGTCAAAAGTCTTTTTACCTATTCACGAGGCACCGGCAATGTTTTCCATCATAACAAATCATGTCAAATAGTGGCAACTCACCAATGTATATAATTAGGACTTAGGGCCTCATTACAAGTGTGGGGGTCCAAGGACCCTCACACTTGCTGTGATGGTTGAACCGCCACACTCCAAGCAGTCCAACCACCACATTAAAACCTCGGAGGGCGGACTCGCCAAGGGACCGTCGTCACTGCCAGGAACATAGTTTCCGACGGGCTGACGGCTGTCCGAGTTCTACTCAGCCATAGCGACACTGAACTCAGTGCTGCAGTGCTGATTGCAACTCAGCCTTTTAATGCCAGTGCTGGGGACCGCAGGGTGCCCTATGCCCAGCACCAGCTGAATGCGCACTGTCTGCTTGTGTGCTACGGTATTTGAGCCAATACCATAGCACTGTTCCTGTTGGAAAGTCCGCTGGTAACGGCATAATACAATGTTCCCATCAGTCAGACTGGAAAGAACTTTGTAATGCGATTCCCCGTGAGTTTGCCGGTTGGCTTATCCGACCGACAAACCCATAATGACATGTGTTGAACCACCTGACAACAATTTTTAATGTCTCAAGCCGATACGAATTTTACTGAATATTTTTGCCTCTGCATATGACTATAGTTCCAGGGCAGAATTCTTTGGAACTCAAAGGTTCAAAGCACTCACATTTTTTCTCCCAGTCATTAAATAATACTGTTTAAAGAAGTTTGTTTTAAGTGTACAAGTCACCACCAAGTCATCGCTCAATTCCCTGTTCCATTATTACAGCCTTTGCAGCTTGTCCTTGCATATTGTTCTCAAAGGATACCTTGAAGTCAATTTCGAAGGCTCTGTAATCAATCAAGAAAGGGAATGCCAATAACATTGCATCACCTGTGAGTCTGGCTTGAATATACATTATTTTAAGTTGACCCTGACTCGCCAGTGTTTAAAATTAAAAAGCTCATATTGAAGTGTATTGGTACCAACATATGTAGTTTCACTCCAGGGTAACCACTGACTGCAGTGAATAATGTTAGTAGTTATTAGTAGAACAGAAAGAGCCAAAACATAGAGGTGTTGGTTTTTATGTGTCTTGAAAATATTGTGGGACAAAAAAGAAAGGCTCTTTTGTAGTATCCGAAAGATGAGTTTTTATACACGATGTGGACTCCATAAAAAGTGGCCATTGTGCTTTTGGGTGGGGACTACAAATAATGATAGGTCTCTTACAGGGAAGACAACATAAATTAAAATAAATGCAAGATATTTGGTAAGTGAATTGTGATTGACCCTCGTTAAACAAGCAACGTTTGTAAATAGCTAGTGAATGAATTGCATAATAAGTGCAGGGGGATACTGAACAGCAAGTACTTAAATTGACAGGAAATAGTATATTGGCAGAATGGTCTATATGTTGCAAGTTTCAACACGGACCTGGTCATAAATTCCTCCGTTAGAATATCTGGGGCTCCAGCATTTGAAGGCCGGGGTCTCATCGCAAAATTAAGTTCACAATAAACAATTTACCCGAGAAAAGAGGAAGCAGAGTCGGGTTGGCCAGGCAGGAGAGTGAACTTTCAAAGCATTACGGTCAATATGCTAAGGCCCAGATTTGCTAATCCCTTTAGAACGGCGCCGGCGTGGTGACGTGGTGGGTTGCGCTGGAAGTGTAGCACAAAATCCAATTTCGTCACGTAGCGAGAAACCTCTCATAATTCATGCAAGATTGGCATCGCGGGACAGGAACCGCTCAAACGCCCTTAGGATTCTACACAGAGATAGAGCAACTATATATATTGAGGCAAAATGGCATGACCTTTGAGTAGAATAATATCAGCGAATGAAAAAGGTGCTAACGACAGGTTACTTCATGCATAATACATGTCATTTTGTACTTTTTGTCAA
This sequence comes from Pleurodeles waltl, assembly GCF_031143425.1. Classification (NCBI taxonomy): domain Eukaryota; kingdom Metazoa; phylum Chordata; class Amphibia; order Caudata; family Salamandridae; genus Pleurodeles; species Pleurodeles waltl. The sequence goes on along the minus strand of NC_090444.1, from coordinate 187,323,775 downwards.
AATTGCCTTATACATGATGTACCCGGTATTGTCATCTGCAGAGATTAGTATCTACCCAAGGGTCTGCCGTGAGTGTAGCACCCACATGAGACACCCCTCACTAGCGCAGTCACCATGGTGCATTGTTACATTGTTTTTGTCCAAGTACTTTTAGCACGTGCTTGGCTGGTGATGTTTTTTTGATGGGCGATGCATTGTAAATATCATCTAGTGCAGTTTTATGCTATTCGTGCTACAGGTTTTCACGTTGTGATCCCTGTAAATCCATGCCAGGGTAGTTAAGTGACAGCCTAATGCATTCTGGGTGCTGCAGACTTATTTGGCTTCGATTGAAGTATTTAGACTGATACATCACATCTGAAATTAATGGTTCGTAGGGAAAAGTTTGGTACTAGAGATCGCATCCGTTATTACCTGGAGTGAGACCGTCGGCCTATAATTATGGAGATTTCAGTCTAAAAGAAGCTGCCATGCGGTGCCATCGCTTGAGAAGGTTGACGTCACTGAGACTTTCTTCATCGCGTATTAATCCATTGATACTGCTGAGTAGTATAGTGGCTGTGATGCCATGCAGTGGTTGGACTTTTCAATGAGACAGCATCTTAGGCATTGAGAATCACTTGGCACTGCCAACCAGGAGACCACATGCCCCAGTTTTGTCTCATAACCCTGTCTCTAGACGGTAGCAAGAAGGTGGAAACAGACCTTGGCATTAACCTGCCACTAATAACTATTTATTCATGCTTGCCTGAGTTGCAGTTTTCTTTGGCTACGAAACTGAAAACCAATCCTCATAAACCCCGTGTTTACTCTTGCTTTCCTTGTGTCCCTGACACATTGTTTAGCCGCATAGGTCATCGATTATTTTAGCCTTCTGACGGCGGTCCTGGTAGGAGGCATTTATTCTCCTCTTTAGTTCTCCTGCATATTTATGTCCTCAGTTTATGACTCCAGACAACTGCATTGGTTTGATTCTTAGGTTCAAGAAATATGTTGTCAGTACTTTATCATAAGACATTATTAAACATGACGGAGCGCGGTTTTGCTACTTACAATGCCAGTTCTCACCATTGATTCTTTTGTCCACTATCTAGTGTAGAAACAAACCTTTAGGACATTCAGGTAGTTGTAGTGTTCAGATCCACATACCTCACAAGGTGTTCATTGTGCTAGAAACCTTACAAGATGCCCCATATTCTAGTAGGACGCCAGTTAATAAGCTTGCTGCAACTTGACCAATAAAAGGTGGGTACTCTGATGGGGTGGTTCATGAATGAGCATGTTAACTCTTGTCGAAGACTTGTATTACTACTTTAGAATTTGGGCCCTCATTACCAGTGTGGCGGTCTCAAGACCGCCACACTCGCAATGGTGGTCAGACCGCTGCAGATAGGGTGGTCCAACTGCCCTGTTATGACTGTGGCAGATGGGCTGCAGTCTGACAGTCAGCACTGCCAGGTTTCCACCTGTCGACAGCCTGGCGGTCATGGTGGTCGTAATCCGCCAGGGCAGCACTGCAAGGATTATGAGTCCCCTTTCCGCCAGACTTTTCATGTCGGTCTCACTGCATTGCAAAGGATGGATGAAAGAGGGGCGTCAGGGGCCCCATGGGGGCCCCTGCACTGCCCATGCAATTGGCATGGGCAGTGCAAGGGCCCCCATGGATAGCCCCGTCACGCTTTTCACTGCCCGAATTACAGGCAGTGAAATGTGCGACGGGTGCTGTTGCACCTGATGCACCACAATATTGCCACCCGCTCAATTATGAGCCGGCTTCAATGTTGCAGTGAGTTTTCCGCTGGACCATTGGGTGGAAATGCTGTTTTCACCCACTGACCCAGCGGAAATCTCCTAATAAGGCGGCCAGCATACTGCCGGTATGCTGGCTGCAGCGGCTTCGGCGGTCTTTCAAAAAGACAACCAAAATTGTGGTGAGGGCCTTGATGTCCTCCCAGTCATTAGATGTCAAGACATAAATCTGTTATATCATCATGTGCATAATATAATTTTAGATGTGCATTTTCCGGCTACTCATTTGGTTGTGCAATTATACCACCTCTAATCTAAAGGCAGTGGATCTTATATGACAAATTGTTTTATCAATTGAGTCAAGGCAGCGCAGAAGTGCCCTGTAGAAAGTAACCTATGAAAATAGTTGGCAATATGCTCAATTATATATTTCCAGTTGTAAGTGATATTATTATATTAATGGCTGTGGATGTGTTGAAAAGGTGCTATGTCATCCAAAGGGCTTTGATTAGTGTCCCCATGATGATGCTGTTTGGCAGTGCCAGCAGCCAAATGGACCCCTGTATAAAGTTTCATTTCCATACTAATTTGCAGAACTATTCCATTGCCAGCATTTGTATTGGCCCATATGTAAATTTCGTTTAAGGTACTAGTCTCCTCGTCGCTTTGGGAATACAAAGCACAATCTTAAGGCAGCCTCTAACTTGCCCATGGTATGTAAATTCCTGTTGCCATGCTATGTTCCAGAATTCCTCATTAACAAAAGCACAACTACCATGACAGCAAGCACATTTCCCCTCTATGTGATGTACTATTATTTTAGTTTCCAAACTACCCTGGCATACAAAGTATAAGTTCCATGTAAGTTCCTACAATGCTCTAGTATATTGTGTTGTATTGTCTAGCATTTATGTATCGTAAAACTGCCACTGGTATTGTATTGTTGCACTCAAGCTCAAATTACATTAAATAGGCCTGTGTTACAGAAAATTTGTCTGGGCCTAGTTTCAATGGTCATCGTTACTTGTGACTAGGAAAATGTAGGTCCTCTCCAAAGACAGCAGCCAATCTACAGGTGCAAAGTGGTATTATTATTTTTTTAATAATTCCAGCACCTGGATAGGGCACATATTTTTTTTTATCTGTGGAAGCATCAATTTACTATCGGTCTGTAACAGGCTTCAAGACTTCAAGTTCCACTATCTTTAGAAGTAGTTTGATGAATGCACTGTTAAGTCATTGCACCCCAGCCACATTTGCATAGTATGCAACCATGTGAAGTTGGTTTACCCTATCAGTAGGCTACTGAAATAGGTATGTCTACGTCTCCATATGTAATAGCTGACAGGTTTTTGGAAACCTCACATTGCTGATCTTAGAGAGTCCGGGACTTCACACTAGAATTATTCAACAAGTTACAAATATTGAGATGATACCAGTGTCCACATTGCGTATACTGTAAAACAGTGCTGTTAATCATATTTCCACATTGCCTCAGTAGTGCCATGCCAGCATCCTTATCATTTCATGATGTAGAGTGCACCCACCATGTTAAGTTCCACATAGCCCTGGTTTGGAGAGAAGCATTGCCATGCGAGTCTCCACATTGCCACTGTCAGCAAAGGGTTCCACTGGCTCCTCAAACCTTTCCTACTTTAAATGCACCAGTGAGCTGGCATTGCCTATTCTGCTATAAGAGCCTCAGTCGAAACTGCCTGGTGCAAGAAAAGGGGTAAGTAGCTGGGAAAGCAAGAAGCCAATATGGCTGTCCGACCTCACCTTACCAAAGAACCACCATGTCATGTATTGCTTCAAAAGCAGATACTCCAGTTGCTGGTTATCCATCTTGCAGTCTGGGCCACGCTCACACCTTAGAGGAAGCAGTTTCACAGGTAGCTTTGAGTAGCAGTACTGCCGAATGAGGTTGGGAGGTTCAATGACTACATGGATGTGACAGCGACCTAATCACATTTAAACAGATATAGTATACCCGTGATATTTGCACGTGGTTCATGGTAGTTACACTTGCTGAATCCTTAGTTCTTTGCCAACAAACTAATGATAAGTACCTATAGTGACTTGATACCCCTGTATGGATCACCTGATTAAAACTGTAAGATGCTCCATATTATCTTCTAGGAGGCAGCCTTTTCTGGTATCATAACATATACTTCATGTTACCCACTAAGCAAAGCTTTTTAGGTAGCTTGGTTTTGGATTTTATTTTTAATATAAACACCTACAATGAAAACGCAACTGATCACTTCATGCCGATTCCTATGATAAACAACAAGTAATTCAAAATGTGCACTGGGGCAATCTACTGCCATACAATGTGCCCAGAACAACCTCTACCAATAGTAGCAACATATCTAAGCCCTCACTATGAGTAACTCGTAATCTCTGGTGGACCAGGTGTCAATAGTTTCCAGGACCTTTTGATTTTATGAGTAATGCCTTAAAACGAGGGCCTGTTAAGTTTCTACCAGAGAATCAGATTTCTGGGACGGATCATGGCCAAGAATGAAGAATGGCAGGGAAAACAGATGTGTTAAATCCTATTCCCTCTGATATTCCGTCCTGGTGAGTAACAGTATCTTTGGATGTTGCAATTACTAGACCTGTTAACGAGCATCTCTTAATCTGAACACATCGGGGGTCATTATGGACCGCCAGGGCCGGGGACCACGGAAGCACCGCCAACAGGCTGGCGGTGCTTCCAGGGCCATTCTGACCGTGGCGGTAAAGCCGCGGTCAGACAGAACCAGGATGGCGGGAACGGGTGTCGTGGGGCCCCTGGGGGCCCCTGCACTGCCCATGCCACTGGCACTGCCACTGGGATGGGCAGTGCAGGGGCCCCCTAACAGGGCCCCATGAAGATTTTCACTGTCTGCTTTGCAGACAGTGAAAATCGCGACGGGTGCTACTGCACCCGTCGCACCCCTGCAACACCGCCGGCTCCATTCGGAGCTGGCTTCTATGTTGCAGGGGCTTTCCCGCTGGGCCGGCGGGCGGCCTTTTGGCGGTCGCCCGCCGGCCCAGCGGGAAAACCAGAATGGCATCCGCGGTCTCCTGACCGCGGAGCGGCCATTTGGCGGTGACCGCATGGCGGGCGGCGACTGCCGCCCGCCGCGGTCAGAATGACCGCCATCGTCTTGAAATGACAAAAGTATGTGACTTTGAAGAGTGGAGTGATCAATTAGGTTGAAAGAATAGATCTAAGCTAGTAAGGAGCCATGAATTAAAACAGATGTAGACTGCACAAAGTAAGTGAAGTTTAATAAATTAAAGGCATGGATGCCAATTAGTGAAATCTAAGGGTAACCAGTGTACCCCGGTTTTCCCTCTGTTACACTGCTCAGCATTGTTACAATTGGCCTTGGTTGATGAAGACAGCGGGAGGAAGAGAAAGTAAACAGGTTTCTAAGAGCCTTGCTTACATCCTGCAGATTTTACTCCTTGCCCTTCTCTAATCACTTCAGTGGTAAGTAGGTGAATGCTGAACGATATCGGTGGGACAAGGGGTCAATTCTGTTGTATCACTAGTTGATAAAGAGTGCCTGGTCTCAATATTGCTACCCAAGACCTTTTGATGAACCAGAGTTCACGCTTAAACATAACTCTCAACTGGGTGCAGAGACTATGCTGAGAACCGAGTAGGGGGATCACGGTGCACTTATGTAGTACATTGTTGTTAAATCTCGTGTATAGTGGGTATATAAAAGCATTCACTTAATTGTGTGTATTTTGGATTTCTAAAAATCCCATCATTCTGTCATATTAGAACTATATTTTCTTAGTCTGGCTGCAGCTCTATCTTCATTCCTTCCTCTAACACATGTGATATGTTAACAAATTAAATAGTGTGTTCAGTTTTATTTGCGATTACTTACACATTTAAGGGACAGTGTTTTTTCTGGCTTTCAGCGCCCTGGTGTGTTCAACTCGCCATATAGACAATTTCCAGATCCAATGGAGATCCGAATACAGACCGCAAGACCAATGAGCCCAAAGGGGTCTAAAAAAAGGGATGATTATCAAAGGGCAGTTACTTTCTCTGGATATGCTTCGGTGATCCCTGCACTGAAACCCCTACCACCAATTTGCAGCAAGAAACCTCAGGTATGTTATTAACACCACCTGGTGGTAATATTTTCCTGTTCAACTGTCCCTGGGTATGATTATCTTTGAAAATGTCTGCAAATAATGAATATTCCATGATAACATGTTCCCTTTATAGCAGAAACTTAGTAAAGTTTACAGAATAAAGGGCACTTCGAAATAGGTTAATAGTTCTTTTTTTTATAGAAAGTCTCCTAGGCTCCATTCATTTGTGTATGTTTGGCTTACATGTGGATAAAGCCCTTTAATGAAAGGGAAACACTTTTCAAACTCTCAAGTGCTGGTTTTACACTCCTATTTACCTGTACAGAGATTATTTTTGTGTGAATAATTTAACTCACAGGGATTGGGGACTGGGCTCGGATTGAGTATTCTAGAGCTGGAATGCCCTAAGAGTTCATGCACACCCACCATTTTACAACTCTTTGGTATTCACAAATTTCTTTCCATCATTTTCATATTTGAAGTGAATTACACAAAGCTGTTTCGTCGTATTAAGTAATTTATTTCAGAGCAGCTACATCCGTGAAACTCCCTTGTCTGCTCCAATCAACTCTCACCAAAGCTGGTGCCCCGGATTTCAATGCATCATCGTGTTCCAGGGCACCATAACAATGATCACAGAAGAGCATGACAACATATCATAGCATACCTATTTTCTTTACACAATAAAGATAAACACAAACATGAACCTAATAACTTACATACACTACACATATAAGATTAACTATAATTGCTACAATTAAATTACCCTTCTTTTATGACCCAAGATCCTTTAGTATCCAAGACATACATTTTCTGTACCCCATCTCCTTTAATAAACAAGTAGATAATTTACATTACATAATCTCGAAATCTGACAGGAATGTGATGTACCCTGCTTCCTTTACCTTGCGAATTCACAACACCAGGTCCCTCAACTTCCACATTACTCCTCACACCCTCCATTACTCTGCCTCTTTCTCTTGTCAGTGCAATTTCCACATCATCCAGCAACATGATTCCACTGCATCTATGTTCCTCCTAATCAATCCTTCCCATCTATTCCGTAACTCATCATCTCTCTTACAATATAATGCCACTTTCCTTTTATTCCATCGTTGCACTTCCATGGGATTAGAAAATCTGTTCACTCCATCTCTTCTTTCCACAACTTGAATTTCACCTAATCCCCTTCTTTAATCCTTCCACCGTTCCCCTGAATACACCCTTTTTTTGATCTTCTAAACTCATTCATCTGGTGAGGTGACAACTTTGTTCTAGCTTCACTTTTCCTCATCCTCACAAAAGGAGTATCATCTGTAGCCACATTCTTTGTAGTATTGTACGCCCACGCCATTCATTGCCCCACATTCTTGACATTCTTTTTACCACTCACGGCCATCTGTATGGTGCCTTTAACCGTGCAGTTTATACATTCCACCATGCCATTTCCTTGAGGGTTAGTTAACAACATGTGCACATGGCTAATCCCATGTTTTCTTAAGGAGTTAATGGAAATAAGATAAGTCCCATTATCTGTCACCAAAAGCTTCAGGCATCCTTCTCTCACGAATATTCTTTCCAAGATTTTAACACCATTCTCAGAAGTTATGAACCTCATAAATTTCACCACCACCCATCTGAAAAATGCATCCACCATTACCACTGCAAACCTTTCTGACTCGCCTACATAATCCATTGGACCTATGAAGTCCAAACATACTTTCATCCATGTACTTTCCCCATCACTCAAATAACCCATGCCTTCCATTCTTGCCTTCATTCATTTCCCACTCTTTCTTCACAAAACACAACTTTCAACCCACTCCTTCACCTCATTGTTGATCCTGGGCCACCAAAATTTCTCCTTTAATCTGTTCTTCGTTAAGGTTTGCCCTAAATGACCTTCATGCGTCAATGTCATCAGTTTCTGTCTCTCCTCTATAGAGGCACATACTTAGTATCTCTCATAGCTAACACATCAGACACCCCCAAGCTGCTGTTTTTCTTAACAGCGTAAAGACGCTCACATGCCCCCTTCCCATTTCCATCCTTGCAGAATATTCTTCGCCAAATTCTTGAAAACTTCATCCTCTCAAACAGCTGTTTCACACTCTTTATACATAACAACTCCAACCTCTCCTTCTAATGCATCCTCCACACTTTCTACCACACATACCTTCTTACTTGCTTCCTCGCCATCCGTGACTTACCTTAGTGGTAATCTTGACAAGCCATCAGCTGGCATGTTCTTCCATCCAGGAACATATTCCACTTCGTACTGATACTCCTGTAAACGTGATGCAAAATGTGCTAACCTGACCGAAACCTTATCAGTTCCTTTGGGTTGCAATACCCTCACCAACGGCTTATGATCTGTTTGTAATATAAAATGCATTCCCCACAAATAAGTTTGGAAATACTCAACACCCACTCTGCTGCTAAGGCTTCTCTCTCAATGACTGTGTAATTGTGTTCCATTTGACGTTGTGATAGGACTGCGCCAAACCCATCGGCACTGGCATCAACTGTCAAATTACTCTTGATCTTGGGATCAAATGGGGTTAAAATATCAGCATTTGCCATTTCAGTTTTTATACTCAGAAATGCTTGCTTTTGTCTCTGACTTCAAACAAACTCTTTCCCCTTCCTTAGTAATTATCCTAAAGCCTCTTTTTTTTCTGTAAAGTTATGATTGAATTTCAAATAGTATTCCACCAACCCCATGAAGGAACGCAACTGCTCTTTTACCTGTGGGGGTGGGGCTAATCTGATAGACTTTAACAAACCTCACATGGCCCTGACACCATGCCCCAAAATGGTATACCCCAAGTATTCTATTTCATGTAGCAAGAACTGACACTTTTCAATTTGAAGTGTCAACTGTGCCTCATCCAGGACTTTCAATACTTTAACAAGAACTCTGTTGTATTCTTTCCTTGTTGCCCCAAAAATGAGTATGTTGTTTTGGAAAAAAACACACATTGGATATATCTTCAAACAACCTACTCACCAGGAGTTGAAAAACACTAGATGTGGATGCCAACCCAAAAGGGAGTCTAGTAAACTGAAAGACACTCTCCATTGTGATGAAAGTTGTTTAGTTCTTGAATTTGGGATGCAACTTAATCTGGTGGTATGCAGTGTTTAAATCCAATCTGGTGAAAAGCTTTGCATCATTGAGAAGCAATACCATTTCCAAAATGCTAGGGAGTGGAAAATTATCCATCACTATACACTGGTTTAGTGACCTCAAGTCTACACAAAACCTCAGACGGACATCCTCTTTCTTGGTGATCACTACCAGAGACAGCCACTCTGATTCCTCCACTGGTTCCATAATTCCCTCCTTTTGCATGTCATCCAATACTTTCTTCACTTGGCTGTGAACAGTGATGGGAGTTTTGCGACTGGTTTGGACCCTTCTTGAGTTTTATTCAATTACATAAACCTTGAGCGTTCCAGTGTGATCCTTGAAAACCTCTGAAAATTCCTCCAATATGGTTTCCAAACCCTCCTCATCCTGAATAACTAAAACTTGTTCTCTGGACCTAGGATCCAACACAGTATGCAACCTGCACCCAACCTAGTATTGCAGGACCCTCTCGGGATACATACATTTTCCCTTCTGCCTTTCTTTCTTTAAATTCAAACTTAGACTCCACTAAACTGCTAATATTGTCTCCCCCAAACTCCTTGGGTTGAATGTCACTGGGTCGAAGCGCCACCCCTGGCCATTTTGTGTCAAGCACTTCTTTTGGAACAATGGTATACATTGACCCTCAGTTTGCCCATCAGTTCAAGTGTGTCTAGTTCCCCTTGCTCCTTTTCTGCCTTCCACACATAGCACTCTTGAAGGTATATTTGCATCCCCACTGATCATCTGATCTGTCATTATACCAAAATCACACTTTATCGCTAACTCCCTCAGCCTTGCCATGAATTGATCTATTGACTCGTGGACCTTCTGAGGCTGAGTATAGAATCTGTGCTGTTGCTTGACTATATGCAGTTGTTTTCTAAAATATGCTTCGAGTCTTTTTATGCTTCCATATAAACATCCTCCATTTCTGCTCCCAATACTATAGGCAGACATTTGAAAACATGTTGCCCTTCCTTACATAATGCATTGACCAACAGTGCTCTTTTACTTGACGATCGGAATCTCAGACCAGCTATGGCTTCTAAATAGTTCTTGAAATTTGTAATCTATTCTTCCTATTCATTAGGAGGAGAACAAGATTGTTGTAGGAACATTGGAGGAGCTGCCACTGCTTGTGCTGCTTGACCCTCCTTTTTAGTCCTTTTAGTTGATTTTAATACTCTCTAAATGGTCCTTTGTTTCACCGATTAGGGACTTTGCAAAGAAAATAGTCCTTTCTTTTTGTTGGTGACCTTACTTTTCCACAGTATTTCCTACATAGTACTCTGTTTATTCCTAGCAAACGGTGATTTGCAGATAACTTAGTCCTTTCTTTATGTCCCTGCCTGTTTTGTATCCTTCCTCCTTCTGATTAAACTGAACACAGGAAACATATCTGCTGCTCTGCGCTGCTGTGCAGCATTGGATTTGTGCTGTCAAGTGAAGATATGCTCCTGACAACAAGGTGGGTTACACCGCGACTAGTATTGCTGAAGAGTGGGCTCTTCTAAATTGTTCTTTTGTGATGTGTGCTGCTGATGAACATTTCTACGGCCTGCATGCACTGATGTCTGTATGTTGCAGTGCTCCCTGTCCTCACGCACGGCTCTTGTGCTGCTCCTATAGTTAAATATGTGCCACCGAAGTATTGGTGTTACTGTTCGACGCAGAGACTTTAAAATTAATTCTAAACAATGGGGATTGACAACGTGAGGGCAAAAGCCATACTGTATTCATGTTATTAGTTGACTCCTATACCTCGCCGTACACATAATGGTAGCCAACACAACAATCCAATACTGGCACCATAAATCACTGTTCATGCTGGGCCCACATTCACTGTAGCTGGTGGATATGTACAGCAGGCACTCATTGCCAAATTGAAGTCAGTTACACGTTGTTGTATTAAGTATTTTATTCCAAACCAGCTGCATCAGTGAAGCTCCCTTGCCTGCTCTGATCAGCTGTCACCAAAGCTGGTGTCCAGGGCCGTAGCTTGATCAGTAAGATTGGGGGGTGGTAGATTCAGATTTTCCAACAATCACACCTGCACATGATAGTCAAATGCATTATACAACAATCAAAGCGCACAAGAAGGGCTTAGGAGGCAGTGGAAAGGGAGAGGACTGCAGATTCGTAAGGGTACCAAGTGAGAGAAACTGCATTATTTTGTGAAATAACCAACATTTTTGAAGTCTTTCCAAACAGAGAGAGGGAGAGTGTGTGTATGTTTTTGTCTGTGTAAAAATTCCTAGTGAAATCTGACAGACACCTTACCAAACCCGACTGAAAACACCTGCACCCAGCTATTTATCACAAACAAAATGTAGGGGGGATGTAACCCACTTCCCCCCCCCAAAAAACGATGCCCCTGCTGGTGTCCTGGGTTCCAATGCATCATTGTAACCCAGGGCACCTTGGTAACAATCACGGAACAGTATAACAACATATCATAACAATATTGTTGGAACAGTAGGAGATATTTTACCAACAATGGCTTTCCAGACTGAAAAGGGGAAGAGAACACTCTAAAAAGCGATTGTGTTGTGTGCAATATTTCCTGTGGAGAAAAAAAATGTAAAAATGTCCTTGAATGTGTACACGCATTTCCTTATGTTCAATTGTACACTGCATAAAAAGTGCCTCTGCATTGTTCCAATGGCTTTTTTACAGTTTTCCAAAGACTATGGGGGTCATTACAACCCTGGCGGTCTTTGACCGCCAGGACTGTTTTGGCGGATATCACCACCAGCAGGCTGGCGGTGAAATCCTTGGTATTACGACCGCGGCGGAAGCGCCGCAGTCGCACCGCCGGGACCAGCAGTTTCACGCCACTTTAGTCCCGGCGGGAGTAATCCTCCAGGGCAGCGCTGCCCAGGGGATTACGAGTCCCCCTCCCGCCAGCCTTTTCATGGCGGTTTGCACCGCCATGAAAAGGCTGGCGGAAAGGGGAGTCGCAGGGCCCCCGGGGGCCCGTGCAGCATTTCACTGTCTGCTATGCAGACAGTGAAAAGCACGACGGGTCGCACGGCCGCAACACCGCCGGCTCCATTTGGAGCTGGCTCCTGTGTTGCGGCTGAGATCCCCGTTGGGCCGGTGGGCGGAACCAGGTTTCCGCCCGCTGGCCCAGCGGGGATCTCATAATGGCCGTGGCACGAGTGCAGCAGTATTGGCAGCCACCCGGCGGTCAGACCTTGGTGGGCAGCTTCAGCCACCCACCAAGGTCGTAATGACCCCCTATATCTGGAAACCTAAGTGTTGGACTTGGCCCTTTTTGAAGGGTCATCGCCAAACTTCTTCACTCCTTCCTCTTATTTTTTGCTGACCAGTTTTTGTTGGCTTTAGGACTGTGGGCACCAGTGCAGGCGGTTTGCCGCTCGGCCTATTATGACCGTTGGCAGCTCTCCGTCCCTTTACGGACGGAGAGCCGCCAACAGCCATACTGACGGGAGGCGGGGAAGTGGCGGTTGCTCCACCTCCACCGCCACGCCAACAGAACACCGCCCAGCGAATCACGTCCTGTGATTCGCCGTGGCGGTGTTCTGTTGGCGGTATGGTGTCGGCGGGGCTGCTCCCATGGCTCCCGTCCCCTCCCGGAGGATCGACGGACTAGGTAAGTCGATCGTCCGTTAGGGGAGGTGGGGTGGGGGAGTGTTGTGTGTTGTGTGCGTGCATGGGGGTGTGCGTCTGAGTATGTAGAGGGGGTGTGTGAGTGCGTGTATGCTTGTGGGGGTGATGCGTGTTTAGGAATGAGTGCGTGTATGTCTATGGGTATGTCTGTATGGATGTGTGCGTGTATGTTTGAATGTGGGTGTGCGTGTCTGACTGTGTGTGTGGATGTTGGCATGTATGTCAGTGTGTGTGCGTGTTGGTGGAGCCTGTATGCGTGTCGGGTGTGTGTGAGTTATGTGATGTTGGGGGTCGGGGTGGGGAGGGTGGCCCTGCCACCTTTGGAGGGTGGCAGGGGTGGTGAGGGGTGTAGGGGAGGGAGTCGGTGAGGGTGGGGGGTGGGGGAGACCCCTATCAGTGCCAGGGATGCCAGGGAAGGAATTCCCTGGCACTGATAGTGCTTACCGCCATGGATTTCATGGCGGTATAGTGATGACCGCCGGGCTGGAGACCCAGGTCTCCAGCCCGGCGGGCGGAACGGAGAACCGGCGGATGACCATGACGGTAACCGCCATGGTCATAATTCCACAAGGTAAGACCGCCAGCCTGTTGGCGGTCTTACTGCCGGTTCTCCGCCTTCCGCCAGGGTCGGAATGACCCCCTTAGTCTTTATTGAGTAAAACAAAACCAAAATGGCAAACATCCAACATACACAAGCAAAGTTATGATTTTTGAAAGATTAAACTTCAATATAGCACTCAGAAACACAAATGCTTTGATTTGGTGATGTCATGGAGTCATGACGGATTAGTTCCCAACCATACGACGCTAATGGCACTGGTCACGGAGTCACACAGACCCCCAAGTACAGTAACTTGTGACAATGAGGAAACAGGCCGGTGCACGGAGTAGGGGCTCGAGGCGCCACTGGATTCGGTGTGGTATCAGTTCCGGTGCTGTGGAGCGAAGGAGTGGAGGCGTCGGTTCAAGACGTCGGGTGCTTGCTGCGGTGCTGTGGAGGTGAGGGAGTATCGGAGCCAAGTGTTGGAGCCGTGCACTTCAGGAGGGGGGTCGATATCTGGCTGTCACAGCATGGTGCAGCAAGATCGGGTGTCACGGACGTCAGTGACACGGCACTTCGGGACTCAAGGAGTCGTGGACTTCAGCAAGGCTGCGGCAGCATCAGGCCTGCGCGGTCGTCGCACTCCAGTGACAACCGTGGCTTCAGTGAGACTGGATTAGGCACCACTTGGCAGGGTAGGAGTCTCAGCAGAGAATCCCGGTGTTGGCAGAGGAAGGCTTTGATGACCCTGAGACTTCAGAACAGGGGCAAGTTCAGTCCAAGCCCTTGGAGAAACTTCACAAGCAGGATACACAGTAAAGTCCAGTCTTTGTCTTCTCTAAGGCAGAAGCAGAAACTGCTGGCGAACCCAGAAATGCACACACAGCAAAGGGGAAGTACTCCTCCTCCAGCTCTTCAGCTCTTCTCCTTGGCAGAGGTTCCTCTTGGTTCCAGAAGTACTTAAACAATCTGGGGTTTGGATCCACTACTTATACCCCTTTCTGCCTTTGAAGTTGGCAAACTTCAAAGGAAAGTCTCTGTTGTTCATAAGATCCTGCCTTGCCCAGGCCTGGCTCCAGACTCACACCAGGGGGTTTGAGACTGGATTGTGTGAGGGCAGGCACAGCCCATTCAGGTGTAAGTGACCACTCCTCCCTACACTCTAGCCCAGATAACCCATCAGGATATGAATGCTACTCACCAGCTCCCTTTGTGTCACTGTGTAGTGGAGATTCAAAAACAGTCCAACTGTCAGTCTGACCCAGACAGGGAATACACAAGCAAGCTGAGTCACAGAATGGTTTAAACAAGAAAAAGCCCACTTTCTAAAAGTGGGATGTTTAATCTGTTTGCCAACTTCAAAGGCAGAATGGTGTAAGTAGTGCACCCTAAACCCCAGATTTTTAGAATACTTCTGGAACCAAAAGGGACCTCTGCCAAGGAGAAGAGCTGAAGGAGGAGTACTGCCCCTTGGCTATGTGTGCTTTGCTTGGTTGGCCTGCAGTTGCTACTTCTGCCATAGAGAGGACAAAGGCTGGACTTTGCTGAGTATCTTGCTTGTGAAGTTCCTCCAAGGGTTTGGGCTCAGCTTGCCTCCTGTTTTCAGGGTCATCAAAGACGTCCTCTGCCAGCACCTGGACTCTCTGCTGAGACTCCTACCCTGCCAAGTGGTGCTTAATCCAGTCTCTGGGCCCTTGAAAGGAGAAGGCGGTAAAAAACCAAGAACAACCAAGTGCACTGACTTCGGGTGACTCTGGACTGACGCCGCTGATGGATTCCACACCGCCGCCTGCAACGGAAGACATGGTCCTCGCTAGAGTGCGATGACCCCGCAGGCCCGATGCTGTTGTAGCCGTGCTGAAGTCCACGACTCAGTGAGTCCTGAAGTGCAGTGTCACTGACGTCCGTGACACCTGACTTCGCCACACCACACCGTGACTGCTGGACATTGACCCCGCCGGAAGTGCGCGGATCCAACACTTCGCTCCGATGCCACTTCACCTCCACAGCAAGGACCTGATGCCTTGCACTGATGCCTCCACTCCTTCGGTCTGCAGCACCGGAACCGATGCTGCACCGTATACAGTGATGGCTCGATCCCCGACTCTGTGCACCGGCTTGTTTTCTCATTTTCACAAGGTACTATACCTCTGGGTCCGTGTGATTCCATGACCGGCGCCATTAGCGTTGCATGATTGGGACCGAATCTGTCATGGTGACGTGATATCACTAGTTCAAAGCATTTGTGTTTCTATCCGCTATATTGAAGTTTAATCTTTAAAAATACATAAATTTGCTTGTATATGTTGGATTTTTGCCATTTTGGTCATGTTTTACTCAGATAAATATTGACTATTCATCTAACCTGGTGTTGCGTCCTTTTTGTGGTGTTTTCACTGTGTTACAGTGTGTGATTGTATAAATACTTTACACATTACCTCTGAGGGAAGCCTTACTGCTTGTGCCAAGCTACCAAGGGGGTAATCAGGAGTTGTCTGAGGAGTGTATCTCCATTACCCTGACTAGAGTGAAGGTCCCTGCTTGGACAGAGTGCAAACTGACTGCCAACCAGAGGCCCCATTTCTAACACTAGGACTACTCAAAGTTTCTCCTTAAAACCTAGGAAATGTTTTCAAATCTGAAGATACATAAATGCACACAGTTGCAAGGCAGTACGTCTTTCGGGAGCAGATTTTTCTTTTCTTTTTGGGAAATACGCTCTCTACGTATACGAAAGGGTAGTCAAAGAATGATTTTATGTAATCATACGGCAATGTGACAATTTACTAACCTTCGAAATTGAAATATAGTAACCAAAAAAGAATAACTGTTAGAAATGGGGTCTTTGGTTGGCAGTCAGGTTACCCCCGTCCAAGCAAGGACCCTCACTGTAGTCAGGATATGTCACACACAATCCAAATTATCCTGTGCCCACCCTCTGGTAGCTTGGCACTGAGAGGTCAGGCTTAACCTAGAAGGCAATGTGTGAAGTATTTGTGTAATAAATCATGCAATAACACAGTAGAACACCACAAAAATACACCACACAGTGTTTGGAAAAATATATAATATTTATCTGGTAAAATGCAGGTCAAAATGATTAAGATGGAATAAGTATATGTTGGAAATATCACTGTAAAATTGATATAAAGTGTCTTTAGCCTTTTAAAAGCAATCAATGTCTCTTTCAAGCACAAACTATCTGGTTTGCGTTCAAAATGCAGAGGAGATTCGTGGAAAACAGGGAGGCGTGTGTCGAATTCTCTCACCGCACACAGCGATGCGTCATTTAGTAATCACGCAGGGACGGCTTTGCGTTGATTTCTGGTACTCGGTCGTAGATCCTCTTCGGGTTGTGGGGTTTTCAGACGCCCGCAGGGACGATGTGTGGATTTCCGGCGCTGACAGGATGAAGTCACAGGGGCTGCGTTGATCCGGTGGATTTGCGTGGAAAATTCTAAAGCATGGCAGGTGCTTCACCGATTCATCTCTGGAAGTCGGGCTGCATCGTTCGGGCTTGGCTGTGCGTCGATCCAGTGGGCCGTGCTTCAAATTTCCGGTCACTATGATGGCGCTAGGTCGATATCCTCATTGCGAAATCAGGCTGTGTCGTTCCAGTTCGGCTTGCAGTTAATTTTTCACCGTGATGCAGGCTGTGCGTCGTTTCTGGCAGGCTATGCGTCAATTTACGCCGCACAAGGAGTCCTTCTTGCAGAGATGAAGTCTTTTTGGTCCTGAGACTTCAGGGAACAGGAGGCAAGCTCTATCCAAGCCCTTGGAGAGCACTACTCATCACAGCCAGAGAGCAGCAAGGCAGCAGTCCTTCACAGAAAGCAATCAGGTGAGTCCTTTGGGCAGCCAGGCAGTTCTTCTTTGCAGGATGCCGGTTCTGGTTCAGGTTCTCCTCTCCAGGAAGTGTCTGAGTTGGTAGGGGCAAAGGCCCTGTTTAAATACCCAAATGTGCCTTTGAAGTGGGGGAGACTTCAAAGAGTGGCTTAGAAGTGCACAAGGTCCTCTTTCAGTTCAATCCTGTCTGCCAGGGTCCCAGTAGGGGGTGTGGCAGTCCTTTGTGTGAGGGCAGGCTACTATCCTTTGACATGTAAGTGTCAGGCCCTCCACCCTCCTAGCCCAGGAAGACCTATTTAAAATGCATATGAATGCAAGTGAGGCTGAGTATCCTGTGTTTGGGGTGCGTCTGAGTGAATGCACAAGGGAGCTGTCAACTGAACTCAGCCAGACGTGGATTGTAAGGCACAGAAGGATTTAAGTGCAGAGAAATGCTCACTTTATAAAAGTTGCATTTCTAAAACAGTAAAATTAAATCCAACTTCACCAGTCAGCAGGATTTTGTATCAAGATTCTGGCCATACTAAATATGACCTTCCTACTCCTTTCAGATCAGCAGCTACCACTCAAACAGTATATGAGGGTAGCCCAGTGTTAGCCTATGAATAGAGCAGCCTCACAGCAGTGTAATATGAATTTAGGAGTTTTACACTACCAGGACATGTAAACTGCACAGGTACATGTCCTGCCTTTTGCCTACACAACATCCTGCCCTATGAGTTACCTAGGGCATTCCTTAGGGGTGACTTATATGTGGAAAAAGGGGAGTTCTAGGCTTGGCAAGTACTTTTAAATGTCAAGTCGAACTGGCAGTGAAACTGCACACACAGGCCTTGCAATGGCAGGCCTGAGACATGGTTAAGGAGCTACTTAAGTGGGTGGCACAATCAGTGCTGCAGACCCACTAGCACAGATAGTGCACTTTACTAGGGACTTATAAGTACATTAAATAATCCAATCGGGTATGATCCAATGTTATCATGTTTAAAGGGAAAGAGCACATGCACTTTAGCACTGGTTAGCAGTGGTAAAGTGCGCAGAGTCTTAAAACCAGCAAAAACAGTATCCAAAAAGTGGAAGGAGGCAGGCAAAAAATTATGGGTGACCATCCTAAGGCTTTCAGGTCTAACAATAACCATTAGCATTTGTTAGTGTGGAATTCCTCTGAAAATTCGCTGTTCTGGAATATATTTGTCTTTCTCACATGTGTCACTAATTAAGGAATGTCGCTAAAAGGTTCTATTTGTGCTGAACATTGGATTGTGTGACACACCAATATGTAATGCTGGCAGTTTCAAGTTGACATTGCCAAAGAAGCAACAGTAGCTCTTGGCTCATAAAGTTTGAGCAAGACTAATTTACAACAACCAATGTTAGTCTAGTCTTACCATATACTTTGCCTTTGAAAGGGAGGGAGGGCGGAAGGGAGGACTTTAATGACAAATGAAACTCCTTTCATCATGGTTTCATATTCTTTGCTCCCCTTAGTGTTGTCAATGTGTGGTATTTGTTGCTAGTAGCTTCTGATCAAGGTTTTCCATTGCCCACATTGAAATGAGTTTGCTGGGGCTGTGCTTGGGTTACTTGCTACTACCACATCCCTTGTTATTTCCTTCTTCCACAAACCCGGATACTTCCTTGTACCACAATCCTAACCTCTGAGCAGTCTTGCTTGGACTTTTTAATCATAGTCCAATCATTTTGTCCGATGTAGGTTGGGCCAAATGGGCTTTAAATTAACACCGCTTCTTTTGCTGTACTCTTCTTACCCTCTGTCCTGAGATGACATCCCCATTATTCGGGAGGAAGCTGGTGGTAGTACAAAAAGTACAAAAGACACTGCTGTGAGTAGCTTGTGCTGAATAAAGCAATGTGACAGATCTGTAGACCATGGACGTCATCAGGGGCAACTGCGACCCCTGGCGTGCCCCTTGCGACCCCTGGCACTGTGTTTGTGACCCCTGACTTCAGAGGTGGCAAAATCAGTGCTGGGAATACGTGGGGGGGCAGCTCGTCCCTACAGACGTCAACTGAGGACCAATTTTCCTTGTTTTCTGTCTTTTATTACACTAATAGGGAATCATGATATATTATTCATTATTAGAGTAATACAAAATGGAGTGCAATTAGCTGGAAGATGACCCTTCCTGGCACCTGAGATAAGCAAAAAACGCTCTTAAATGTATGATGTGTGCATGCTTGCGTGTGAGTGTGTGTTTATGTGAGAGGGTGTGTGCATGTCTGTGCATGTGTAAGCAAATGTGCGTGAGTGAAAGTAAATGTCAAATGGCATGTGATGTCACTTCCGCTACCCCTGGCATTTTGGTGAAGTGATATCCATGCTCTAGACTCTCGTGCTGCACGTGTCAGACTGTGCTTTTGTAATACTGTCCATCATGATGTGCCTGTGACGTCCTTGTCTTTATCCAGTTGTTCATCATCACAATACATAAATGCTGAGTTGCTGCAAAGCGCTACACCAGTACGTTTCTTGCTCTTCACCGTTGGTCATCTGAACCTGATGCTTAAATTGTAATTAAATAAAGATAACGTCCAAAAAAAACTAGTAGCAGCCTTAATAAATGTTGCAAGGTAGCTATTGTAAATGCGAACATATCACATCAAAACCCACCAACACAATCCGCTTTGTACATTGAACTTAATATATCTGAGGAGTTGCCTCAAAAGTCGTTGGGTTTTGTTCGATGGTAGATTTTTTTTGGTTAGGATTCTTTCTGTTGAGCAGATCATGAAGAAATCGGATATAGAATACATGTTGATTCCACATTCTGTTAAAGAGGTGGAAATGTTTATGTATACAGTGCAACATCCTTGTGCATATGCTACACGCTGAGGCGTTTGTATACTAATTGTGCTTACCTTGTATCATTGGCTGCCCCACATGCACTGAATATTCAACATAGGAAGACCCAGACGTCAGATGAATATCCAAAAAGTAGAAGAAATTCTGTGATCTTCTTTCCCCTACACACCATGTTCAGAATAAACAGACGACGACATAATGATAAAAATTCTTGACATGTTTGAGATTGCATTAGTTTTGAAATGTTTTCCAAAAAATTCCCATGGAATTGCTCTTATATGTTTGGTGCAATATGTGTAAATCGAAGTGTAGTATGGTGACATCTGGTAGGTCTCTTAGAGCACGGTGCAAAATAATAAAATATTTTTTGAGGCTTTTCATGAACATCTTTTAAAATGTGCCCTGCGTCTTTAAAACGTAAAGTTTCAATAAAAAAACATTATGTGCTTTCAAATACAGCAATTCTCCTGTCCAGCTGTGACAAGTACTAGATGATACTTATTTGCCATTTGTGTTATTTACGGTCCATGACTTTTATGGTAACTGGTTCCTATTATTGGTTTCTATTAATGTAAAACATAAGTGAACAGAAATGAGGCGTGAATCATTGCTTTTTATTAGCCCCACAGTTTTCACTCAGTGCTTGCAGGGGCTCCAGCTGTGGCTTGTTAAGGAAAACCGATTTGAAGGAGGAGAGCTTTAAGAAGATGCTCTCCAGGCAAGGTTCTGTAGCCACTGACACACAACTGGAAGAGGCCCGTACTCTATTGCTAAATCTGTAGCCATAAAAAAATGTAATGACTAGAAACAACCTTCCTCACTCGCTTACTGTTCCACTTTACAACATGGCGACTGGTACTGGGGAGGAGAATAGGTCGTACGCTATATGGTAATTTGTGGTTCTACATGCTCTTGGAAGCCACAAAGAAAATCAGTATTGTCATGGAGAATTATGAGCTGACTAGGTCTCAGGTTCCTTCATTGTCCCCATGGAGGTTCTTCAATTTCTCGAGGAAACTGTAAATCGCTCTTGATGAGTATCCCTGGTCTTACCAAAAACCACCTAAACAGGACTACAAATGGGTCGATGTTATGTACAAGCAGTGTTCCTGGTTGCAGGAATACTGCATGGAATTTCCAGTCCATATCCACTTGCTGAAAGCAGGTGAAATATATACCTGGAAATATTGCTAAAAGAAGGATTTACTTATGAAAATCAGTATTACCATAGATTTATGCATAATACTCCTATTTCTACATGGCCCTCTTGGACTTGAGGTGTTCACACAATAATGAAGGCACTCGGAGTTACTGATGCCTCGTGTATCAGTAACAGATGTTGTGGTGGTGATATTACTGCTTCTTAATTCTGGACCATCACACTGATGGGCCAAACTTGAGAGCAGAATCCACCAACTGAATTTCCTGCACATTGGTCATAGGGGCTGAGGAAACAATTCAGCTAATTGATTCAACTCCATATTCAGAGTTTACTCCAGAAATTAAAGGAATTTTAATTTTCATTTCCCTCCAAAATTTGAGTCAGAGTTGCATTCTATATTCTCCGAGTGTGTCTGGATGTATCTGATGGAAATTGCAAAATTGGTACAGGACGTGTTTTCCCTTTGAAGATAAAATTATGATTCCTTCTGAGTAAATATTTAAATACTTTACTTTAGCACATTAGTCTTAAATGCTTTGCAGTTACACATTAATAAAGTATATATGTGTATCTGTGAGTTTGTTTTTTCTCAGGTTTGTTTAATTATTATCCCCAAATTTAGGTGTATTTGATCAGCTGATTAAGATAACTGTGATAGCATTAAGGATTCACCATTCGCTCAGGACGGTGCCCTACCTCCTGATATTCCGACTGACTCAGTCAGATATTTGCTTATTCCTTAATGGTATAGTGGGTTGAAAAATTGATGTACATATTGGTTGAAAGTATTATCAAAATGTATAACTGCCAATCCTGTGAATTGCAATTGCAGTAAACGTTAGTATTTTTTACAATCACAGTCCTCTACTTGGCCCATATGTACAAAACGTCCATTTTGCATTTCCTAAATAGCGAATCCTAAGAAATCGCTCTTTAGCAAATGCAAAATGGAATGCAAGAAAACTGCCATTTCCTAATAGCGATTCCTATGGAGTCACATTTCCTATTAGGAAATTTTAATTTGGGGAATGCAAATCCACTTCGTACCTATGGGCCTAAACCCCTCCCACCCTTACCACACTTAGGGCCAGATGTAGCAAAGGATTTGCGCATCGCAAACTGCGAAAATCGCCGTTTGCGAGGCGCAAATGCCTCTTTGCCATGCAGAAATGCACATTGCGAGTCGGGACCGACTCGCAATATGCATTTCAGAATCGCAAATAGGAAGGGGTGTTCCCTTCCTATTTGCGACTCGGAGTGGTATGCAATTCCATTTGCGACCGCATATGCGGTCGCAAATGGTGTCGCAGTTACCATCCACTTCAAGTGGATGGTAACCCACTCGCAAATTGGAAGGGGTCCCCATGGGACCCCTTCCAGTTTGTGAATGGACCCAAAACAATTTTTTCAGGGCAGGTAGTGGTCCAAGGGACCACTGCCTGCCCTGAAAAAATACCGAAACTAAAGGTTTCGTTTTTTTTTTTAAGTGCAGCTCGTTTTCCTTTAAGGAAAACGGGCTACACTTAAAAAAAAAAAAACTGCTTTATTTACAAGCAGTCACGAACATGGAGGTCTGCTGACTACAGCAGGCCTCCATGTTTGCGAGTGCCTAGACTCGCTATGGGGCCGCAATTTGCGACCCACCTCATGAATATTAATGAGGTGGGTCATTGCGACCCCATAGCGAGTCGCAGACGGTGTCTGAGACACCGTTCTGCATTGCAAATTGCGACTTGCAATTTGCGAGTCGGAAGGACTCGCAAATTGCAAGTCGCAATTTGCAATTTTCCTGCATCTGGCCCTAGCCTAGTAAGTGGTACTCATGAACAGCATTTCTGTGCCCTTGGGGCGTGTGAGCACTCTACATTGCACTGTAATAACTGCATTTTGGGTACATTTTTTAAAATTGCACCTGGCTACCAACGGATTTGAGTCAATGGTAATAACATTTCTTAAATACCCCTTCCACATTTAGGAAATGCTATGTACATGTGGCTAGGAAATCGCAAATAGGAAATCCCTAGTTGCGATTTCCTGTTTTGTAACAGGCTAGAAATCGCAGTTTGCGACACCACAGAATCCTTTTTTTACATTTGGAAAGAGTGTTTTGCATTTCTTAATGGGCCGAAATTGTGATTCTGCCATTAGGAAATGCAAATTCCTTTTGTACACATGGGCCTACGTCACTAATCAGTATCACTATGCCGTTCTATGGAGCACCTGTTTCTTTTTGCATAGATTTGGATAACATTTTTGTAACAGTAATTAAATGACCGTTTAATCAATGCATTTGTTTCCACATTGCTCATGTACTTCAGTAAAGTAGGTAAATATTTATTCTGTGGAAACCCACGTTCCCAGGGGTACCGTGTAGCCCCAAATTGATTCCTTTTACTCCCTTTGGGGAAACAAAGCTCTCATGAAAGACTACTCTCTGAATATCCATAACCCATGCTGTAAAATCTCCCTGCAGCAACAAACCATCATGATCACAGATCTTTGAAAAATGTCCCCTGATTTTTACTACAGAGTTAAAATAACGCAGGCAATGGGAGCAGTAGAGAAAAAGAGGGAGCAGGCCTCTGTAATACCAGCCCTGCCTGTTGATGCTTTTTTCTAGGACGTTGGCTGGGTAGGGAAGGAGGGACATTAGTCGGTAATTAGCAAGTTGCTTGGGTCAGCCGAGGGTTTCTTTAGGAGAGCGTTGACGGCTGCATGTTTCCATGGTTCTGGGAAAGTAGCTGTATGGAGATGCTAACAATAGGGGTGAGGGCCTTGATGACAGGGATTGCCTCTTTGTGGAAGGTGTGATGGGGTAAGGGGCACACCTACCATAACCAAAAGCACAAACAAGACCGCATCCTATATTCTAACGAGGTTGAAAAATGTGCAGCGGATAACAGCATTGCAGAGCCTGCACCCCAATTGGAAGTGTATTCTGTGAAAGGGAAGTGTTCATCCTGTGTTTCAGTTTGTTCACTTGGTGACTTTGTTAAGTATGCCAATACAATGTGATACGTAGTGTCATCATGTGAGTTGGGAGGTCTGCAGTCATGTCTACTGCCATTGCTTCTTTTATGCCCAGGGTACAGTTTGCATTCTTATGTTGCTGCAATGGCTTGGTATGTGTCCTGGATACAATCTGTGGATGAGATGAGTTAACTATAGGAGTTAATTAAATCATGAATAATGTACATTGAATATTGGGAGTCAAAACATCACAGTGTGCAGAAACACAAACATGGAAATACATTAAATTAATGACTACTTGTTTCTTATAATATTTTGAACTCAAGTTCAAAAGGCGAAATAAGAATAGAAGGTTCTTTTGTTGTTTGAGAGTTTCCTTTGTGACTTGAATAATGCAGTTCACAATACCAGGGGGAAGAGGGGAAGGGGCGAGGAGGGGGGTTCCCTTTCCACCACTGCCCAAGAAAAGGTTTCTAGGGCATTTCCCAGCGGACAATTCACTGGTATGGCAGGGCCCACAGCTAAAGTCTTAGGGCCAGCAACCCATCTTTGAAAGGTGACCATTATCATTGGGTGAAATCTCATCTTGTTATCAGTGTTGACTGCTCTATGAAGAACATCTGGGATAATCTGCTCTGGGGACTCCAGCCTGTCCAACAGTGTGGTTATGCTGGCTTCTGTATCCCTCAGAGCATCTAGTGTGGTCCTGTTGATGATTGGCCATTGCCTGTTCTTCACCGTGCAGGGAGGTAAGGCGTCAATGACTTCAACATCCAACCTACCCACAAAGACTACAGTGACTTTAGCCAAACTGCTGGTTTCCCCTGGGGCAACTTTCACCTCAATTCCTATTCTGGCAATCCCTTGAGACTGTTCATCGGTGGGCATTTCTTGAAACAGATAGAGTTTCCCCTCTTCTTCCTGGACTTGGTGCACTCCAGGCATACCATAGACTAAAAGGTGTCAAGAGTTTCTTCCCTGGGTACTCGCCTCACCTACGTTTAGGAAAGGTGTGGACATTTGGGACCCTTGCTAGAACATGTTCTTTTGGTTGTGCTTGCTCCCCTCTTCCCCTTTCTTTGCATCAACACCTAGGAATAGCTTAGGCTGTTAGAGTGCACATTCTCAGCACTTGAATGTGCACTAGAAAATGCATTTTGGGAGAGGTTGCCACTGTTAATTTCTCCTTGGGTTTCCTCAATCTCTTCAGCCTCAGAAGTGATCTATACCTCCTCCCAAACTCGGTGGGCCTTCTCATAGTCTGCCTTCCTAGCATTCAGGCCCATCTTCAGCTTTCTTAGCTTGCACATGGCCTTCATCTCCACCACAGTAAGACGAGCCAGGGTAGGAAGATCCATCTCTATGTTCCCAATTGTTC
Source organism: Pleurodeles waltl (assembly GCF_031143425.1). Classification (NCBI taxonomy): domain Eukaryota; kingdom Metazoa; phylum Chordata; class Amphibia; order Caudata; family Salamandridae; genus Pleurodeles; species Pleurodeles waltl. The sequence goes on along the minus strand of NC_090444.1, from coordinate 187,298,429 downwards.
GTATCAGGTAAATTTAGGGATTTTAATTTCAAAACTTGAAACTGAGTGGTACAGCTAAGCACAAATTCTGGATGCCACCGCTGAACACCAATGTAAGAAAATTAATATTGTTTGGGTTGGATGATAGTCCACCACTAGTAATAACTTTTCTAATCTGATAGGCAAAGGTTTCAGTAATTTAAACCTGAGCCCAACCCCTGATACCTATAGAACAGAGGAGGCAGGATAATTTGGGGAATATGTGCAAATCATTTACAAGTACCAAAACAGTTAAAAAGTTGAAAACATAAAACAATAAAAATGCACCTCTAATATATAAAACTAGAGAAAAAGAGTCTCCAGTAGGGTGATGTTGCAGGCTGTATCGGGAGAAAGAACTCTTGGAGTTGGATAGCCAGTGGACGACGTACAGTAGAAGCTGTTGGTTTTGTCTGTAAAAGCTTCAAGTTGTAAAATTCAAATTTCACACCTGGGGAAGTTCTCTTGTTGGCTTGTCCCAGGTCAAGGTTTCTTCACTTGTACTTAGTTTCTGTTTTCGAGCTCAGAAGCGGATTAAGGCAGCAGACTGGATCTGACATGGGTTTCATGAGGCCAGAAACCCTCTGACCAGGAGCCCAGAGAAACAGATTTGCTGCTGTGGCGAAGTTACAAGTAGAAGAGCCCTATTTTTTCAGCCCAGTGAAGTCATTCCTTGGCCAGATGGGCTTGGGTGGTTGGTTCCAGTTCTCCTGTGACTGAAAGTTCAAAAGGTTTCTAAGTCCCAACTTTTTCAGAGTTGTAAGGAGACGGCCAGTATAATATAGCCAGAGGTCTCAGGACCTCAAGATCATCACTTGAGGGGGAGGTCAGGCTTCAGTCCAGCAGAGGCCACACTGACCCTTGAAGTCCATGTCTTTGTCTTGGGTACAAGTGGGAACATTTTCAGAGCTTCAGGTCTCCTTGCAGATCTCAAACATTTGGTGCAATACTTCTTTTGTTCTTGCACAGGGCCAGACAGTGTTCTGAGGAGGGTGCCTTGGGTGACATATTATGGTTCACACTAGCTAGTGGGTGAGGGTGATTCCTTGTTTCTTCCTAACCAATAGAGGAAAAGGTTCTGGGGCAGCGCTACCCATTTTTCCAGCAGTTCCTGTTTGCCCTACTGTGAACTATTCCTGAGTGCACCTTAATTTTCATGTCTCATTAAGATCACTGCCTTTGGCCATGCACGTTGGGGTTTTCCCCCAAAGTCTGGCCTCTATAAGGCCCTGCACTCAACCTCTCCATTGGCAGGAAATGACCCACTATGCAGGACCATTGGTTGTGTGCAGCGGACAGTTGGCTGCACAACACATGTTATGGCCAGGCACTGTGTCCAACCACCACGGGCAGCCAGGACCCTGTTGCACATGACCTTAAACCATTCATTGGTGGGGGTTTGCCACAGGGTGTGGCATTTGGCCAGGCCCTGCCCTCAACTACCCATGGGCACCCTAAGTGCAGTCAACCTCCCAGCGGACATCCAACCTATATTTCATTTTTAGGTTAAATGAGCATGTGCTTTGACCTGTTGTAAGTATTGTGGGCTTTTAAGCACGCCTACCTCACACCCACCATTTTCATTCATTTTTGGACTTGCCTTTCAAAAATCCTTTATCATCATTGGTAAATGCTTTACATTTGTCCCTCCTTGGGTCGGTTTTGTTACCGCCTTGCAGACTGACTCTGTTACATGGATAATTGCAAGAATGCTGATATGTTTGACTGCAAGTGAACTTCTTTTTCTTTTTGTGTCTCTCCTTCGCGCTCATGGCAACCATGGCACTTTGAATCACCTCACTTATGTCAACTGTTTTACTTTTTATTTTCAACTTAAGTAGCAAGAACAGTCCAGTTAGGAATTTACAACGCTAATAGCTCTAGCTCGAGCAAACGTGAGACCCATTGCATTGCAAATGCTTGTTTAAATATATCTTCCTTCTTTTTTTAATTATTTGCCAGTACTGCAATACTCCTGCAGTACCTGCGCTCAAGCTTCAGCTACGCTGTACTGTGGTGCACTGCAAGCTTCCGCAGGAGCTTGAGTAGCAGCTTCCGCTGGAGTACCGTGATGCCTTACAAGAGGGCAGCTCTGGGTCCTGCAGGAGTACTGCGGTAGCTGCTGAAGTAATTTGTTTTACTTTTGATTTCAGTGGGTTTGAGGAGAGCGGTCTCACTGAGTCCTTCCCCACAAAGTGCCAGGAGGTCGGGCTGTCTATATCCTGTCTACTTATACCTTTTTTTTAAACTTAAGAACACAGGGACCAAGGGCCAGATGTAGCAAGCAGTTTTGCCCATTCTGTGTCTATGGGAAAATGTGTTCGTACATATGGCCCCAAGTCACCAAGGGACATATTTATACTCCATTTACGCCAAATTTGCGTATTTTTTTAATGTGAATTCGATGAAAAACTCATTCCATATTTATATTTTGACGTTAGACCCACCTAAGTTCAAAATATTGGAGTTGGCACAATTTTTTTTAGATGTGTGAACCTATCGTCAATGAAATGCAAGGTAGGCGTTCCCGTCTAAGAAATGGTGCTAACCCCATATCCCCATATTTATCCCCCCTTGCTAAAATGATGCAAGGGTGGGAGGAGGGGCTATATAATGGCGCAAAGCTTGCTTTGCACCATTATTTAATGCCTGGGTCAGACCAGGTGTTAGGGGACCTCTGGACCCATTTCCAATGTTAAATACCATGGAATGGGTCCACAAGTGCCCTCCTCAAGCCCTAGGAACACTCCCACCCACACCAGAGGGACACCGGAGGATGGAGGACCCATCCCAGGTAAGTAGGGTAAGTATAGGTAAGTATTTTTTTTTATTAAAGTACCATCGCCACCTCCGCACTCAACCCACCCCTCGTCGACAGTGGAACAAGATCCCTGAAGAGCAACTCTTCTCCGCACTCGCCGCCAACCAACCCACCCTCACCACCGACCCCAACGACGCAGCCCTCAGCCTCACGAACTGGATCTCCAACTGCGCAGACAACCTTGCTCCCCTCAAACGCACGCATCGACAGGCCAACACCAAAAAACCTCTCTGGTTCTCTGACACCCTCAAAGAATCAAAGAAAACTTGTCGCGCCCTCGAGAAGGCCTGGCGCAAGGACCACACCGCTGACAACATGGCCGCCCTCAAGAACTCCACCCGCGAACACCACCACCTGATCCGCGCTGCCAAAAGGAACTTTTTCACCGACAGACTGGACAAAAACAGCCACAACAGTAGAGAACTTTTTAGCATCATCAAGGAGTTCTCCAACCCCAACGCCAACGCCGTCACGCCCTCACAGGATCTGTGCGATTCCCTCGCCACCTTCTTCCATCGCAAGATCAGCGACCTCCACGACAGCTTCGGACACCAGACCCAACCAAGCATCACCGAACCCACACCCCCGGCCATCACCCTCAACGACTGGACCCACATCAACACTGAAGAAACCAAATCCATCATGAACTCTATCCACTCCGGCGCTCCTTCGGACCCCTGCCCTCACTTCATCTTTAATAAAGCCGACGACATAATCGCCCGCACCTCCAGGCCATCATCAACTCTTCTTTTTCTTCTGCTACCTTCCCCGAATGCTGGAAACACGCCGAAGTCAATGCCCTACTAAAGAAACCTACGGCTGACCCAAGCGACCTGAAAAACTTCCGCCCCATCTCTCTCCTGCCCTTCCCAGCCAAGGTAATAGAGAAGACCGTCAACAAACAGCTGACCACCTTCCTGGAAAACAACAACCTGCTCGACCCTTCACAAACCGGATTCCGAACCAACCACAGCACGGAAACCGCCCTCATCTCAGTCACAGACGACATCAGAACCCTGATGGACAACGGTGAAACAGTCGCCCTCATCCTCCTCGACCTCTCGGCTGCCTTCGACACCGTCTGTCACCGCACACTAATCACCCGCCTACGCTCCACCGGGATCCAAGGCCAGGCCCTGGACTGGATTGCCTCCTTCCTCTCAAACCGTTTCCAAAGAGTTTACCTCCCACCGTTTCGCTCAGACCCCACCGAGATCATCTGCGGCGTACCTCAAGGCTCATCGCTCAGCCCGACACTCTTCAATGTCTACATGAGCCCCCTCGCCGACATCGTACGCAAGCACAACATCATCATCACCTCCTACGCCGACGACACCCAACTTATACTCTCCCTCACCAAGGACCCCGCCAGCGCCAAGACCAGCCTACAAGAGGGTATGAAGGACGTCGCAGATTGGATGAGGCTCAACCGCCTAAAGCTGAACTCTGACAAAACGGAAGTCCTCATCCTCGGCATCACCCCATCCGCTTGGGACGACTCCTGGTGGCCCACGGCCCTCGGCACCGCACCGACCCCCGCAGACCACGCCCGCAACCTCGGCTTCATCTTGGACCCTCTTCTCACCATGACCAAGCAAGTCAACGCCTTGTCCTCCGCCTGTTTCCTCACCCTCCGCATGCTCCGCAAGATCTTCCGCTGGATCCCCGCCGACACTAGAAAAACCGTGACACACGCCCTCGTCACAAGCCGCCTGGACTACGGCAACACCCTCTATGCTGGGACCACCGCCAAACTCCAAAATCGCCTGCAACTCATTCAAAACGCCTCGGCCCGCCTCATCCTCGACGTACCCTGCAACAGCCACATCTCCGCACACCTGAGACACCTGCATTGGCTCCCAGTCAGCAAAAGGATCACCTTTCGACTTCTCACCCACGCACACAAAGCCCTCCACAACAAGGGACCGGAATACCTCAACCGACGCCTCAGCTTCTACGTCCCCACCCGCCTCCTCCGTTCCTCTGTCCTCGCGCTCGCTGCCGTCCCTCGCATCCGCCGCTCCACGGCGGGTGGGAGGTCTTTCTCCTTCCTGGCAGCCAAGACCTGAAACTCCCTCCCCACCAGCCTCAGGACCACCCAGGACCACTCCGCATTCGGGAGACTCCTAAAAACCTGGCTTTTCGAGCAGCAGTAACCCCCCCCCCCTTTTTCCCCTAGCGCCTTGAGACCCCCACGGGTGAGTAGCGCGCTTTATAAATGTTAATGATTTGATTTGATTTGATCGGGGCCCAGCTTGGGGCCCCCTGCATGGCACAGGGTGCAATGGCCATGGCCACGGCCAGGAGACACTCGTCCCCTGTGCTGGCCATTGGGGTGGTGGGCATGACACCTTTCTTTTCTAAGACAGGAGTCATGTAGTATGGATGGGTTTGCATCAGAAAATGACGCTAGGCTGGTTAGAGGCATTTTTTTGCCTCTAACTGGCCTAATGTCATTTTTTGGTACAGAACCCCCTTCTCCCATACTGGCACCCCCACCCAGCTAACGTAATTTTCTTTTTTTACCCTAGCCCACCCTTTGCTTCGGCTTGTGCCATTTCATAAATATGGTGCACAGCTGGCACTCCGGAATGGCGCAAGCCATTGCTAAACTTTTTGACGCAAAACTGTGTTAGTGCAGTTTTGCATCAAAAAGAATGAATATGCCCCTATGTTCCTGGAACGGCAGTTACAGCACTTTTCTGTGAGTTGCTGCCAGCCAATCAGATCACTTGAATCCCGTAGGAGCGAAAAAGCAGACTTGAGAAAACATATCTCCTTGCTGTCAGAGGGCCCTATCATTTTAATGGTACAGTACTGTGGGACTAACGGTTCAGATATACTTAACTTTTAAATCCTTTTTTGATAACCCCAGCTCCTCTTTTAATATGAATTTCTCAAACAAAGCTGAATCGATTTATGCCCAATAAAGAAAAGTACGCTTTCTGAATAAAGTTGTAACTTTCTGCCACATTTGATGTAATTTGCTTCAGCTGTTATTTCTGTACCAGAGGGTACTTTTTCCTACATAATTAACATGGGCAATGAACTTTTGGTACCTTGCCCTTTTTCTTGGCCTCTGCTTGATTGCTCACCCTGAAACTTCTCAGGAAGAGGCTGAGGTTGATGAACTTCCTTTTAAAACGTTCCGTGCACATTTGTCAAATGGACTTTTGGTGTACCAACAGCATAGCAGACATCCTCATTTTGCCCATTGCCCTACCCTAATAGCATACACACTTATATGTTTATTTTAGTGTCACTCAATGTGTGATTACTCTGAGCACAAAGCATAGGTTAAATGTATTTGGAAAATACAAAAAATTGGGATATTTCATACAGCACATTCAAGGCACATTTGTGTGCAGGAGTGTCATGGTTTACATGAGGGTCTTGCACAAAGTTGTGCAGCCAAACATTGTAGTGGACCCTATTGTGTAAATTGAGAGGTTGGTTTATTGCCATTTCTGACAGTGTCACCACTTTCAAATTCTATTCACCTGGTTATGGTTCTGCCACCAGGAAAGCCGTTTGGCGGGGGGTACACAAGCGAAAACAGAGGGTGGCAGTCAGCAATTTCATTGTTTTTTTCACCCGTAATGTTCTTAATGTCCAACTTTAAAACTGAACTGATCATGTATATGCACGACCTGGGCTCCACTCTTGCAATAACAATGCAGGTGTTTCTTTCTAGAGGCGCTAAAATTCCAATAAACCAAAGTTCAAAATAAGTTCTAGCACCCAGCAGCAAAAATAACTTCCCGACTAATTAATTAATTAACTCCAAGGTTGCTGTAAAAACTGTACAGCAGAAGTAGATGAAACAGTTCTCTCATCCTTACTCCCACAGTTTTCAGAATCCGGTACAAACTATTTTAGGGAGGTGGGTGGCATCTTATTAAATGATTCCAAAGAACCATGAACATTACTGTCTGTTCTGATCTCAGTGTACAGGGTGCTGGAAGGCTTGAGTTCCTACTAATTTTGATGCGGAGAAAGTTATCAAAAAAGTTGTGAAGAAAGCTAAAACCACAAATCTAATCTTGAATGTGGGGCACATTCTACTGCTTTATTTGAGCAAAGAGACTGCTTATACCATAAACTTTGCCACAATGACTGAAAGGAGAATGGGCATGAAAAAGACAAGCTTCTTGCACAAAAAGCATTTGCCACTGATATCTCCATTCTCCTTCTCTGCTCTGGACAACCCTGACATTTTACAGTCAGGATCCATCATTTGCTGTAGTTCCGCTTTCATGCGTTTTTTTTGTATAGCTAAACTTTATTCATTATTTTCATTCTCCACTTTGTCCCAACATATTATTAATATTTGGTTTGGCTTTCATGATGCATTATCATGCTAATCCTAGTAATTGAAACAAATAATGCTCAAAGGCCATTAGATCATTTTATAACACCTTGTTCTGTGGGGTTGGATGTACCAGTAGAAGTGGAACCATTTCTCAGTAAAAACCTAATGCCTCACCCACATGACAATATAATCTACAATAATCCCTTGATTAAGTGCATACATGGGTATTTAAACCCAAGATTAATTATCTTTAATCACTTCAGTAACACGCCGTATTGCTAAATGTTTAGACTGCATCTGGAGCATAAGCTTTGCATCCTACATAACAAGATGCCCGCAAATTGGTCCATACCTTTCCATTTCCTGTCTCCTTGTCTTCCTACTCAAACCTCGTTCTGTGCTTCGAAGAGCCCCGGCCTGACAGGATGTATTTGGCCATCATGGACCAGTGTTGAAGGATCCTCCACTAAAACATACATCAACTAAATACCAAACATCTCCATAATGTATCTACCGAAGCCAATATACTAACCTCTCGTAGGGTCAGAATTACAAGTCTGATGGTATTTACAAAGTGTACTAAGTACACCACAATTTATTACATTTAGGCAAGTCAAACCTGCCAAAATGTAACAGGTGAAAACAATATTGAATTTACCAAGACAAATAGATTTTGGTGCCACAAGCTACAAGATCTGCATGGTATTCCCCAAAAATGCAGAATAGATGCTGTTTATAGCACTCAATACATTTAGAGCTCAAGAGTAGCCAATTTAATCCAGAGCAATAAGGATCTGGTGCTAAAACCTTCCCCTGTAAAACGTCAGAACAATTGGCTTTGTTTATTACTCAATTGATAGTAATGTGTTTATCCAGGTCAGTAGTAAACCAGCGTCACATCCAGTGCTGGCTTTAGGGTGCTGCAATGGAAGCCTGGGGTCCGAGCTTAGGGCGTGCTATATTTTGAAATATCTCGTGGGCTTAAAAGCGTAGCTGCAAAGTTCCTTTTGTACCCAATAATGTTCAGGTAATAATAAAAAAAACATCAAAATGACTCTAGTGATTAATGTCCATGTTGGAGAGATCTGAGTTTTCACAAGTGGTAAATTATGACTCATCATAAATTAGCACAAAGGGTTGATATGCCTGATGCAAAGCATGTGCAATGTGCAGATAACAGCATTGCATTTTATGTAGATAGCTAAGGGGCTTAGGGCCAGATGTATCAAAAAACCAAATTGCATTTCTTAAATAGCAAATTTTAAGAAATCGCTATTTGAGAAATGCAAAATGATATCCATGATTTTTGCAATTCGGTAATAGCGATTTCTTAAAATTCGCAAATGCTATTACCGAATTGCAAATAGAGACTCCAACTCCATTTGCACCTATGGGCCTGCTGCAAATGGTTTTGCATTTCCTAAATTGCAAATTCCATTTAGGAATTTGCAATTTAGGAAATGCAAATCCCAGGGTGCTGGGGGCCTAAGGCCCCCTCTGCTGCACCCCAAAAATATTTTTACGGACATGTGAAGCACACACATGCCTTAGGGGCATGTGGGCGCTACATGTAAATTTTAAAAATGCATTTAAAATGCATTTTTAAAATTTGCACATGGTTACCACCAAACTTCTGTTGGTGGTAATTGCATTTCCTAAATGCCCAATTCGCATTTAGGAAATGCTTGATACATGTGCTTAAGAAATCGCAAATAAGGATTCCTTATTTGCGATTTCCTATTTAGAGAATCGCAATTTGCGATTCTCTAAATGGGGTCGCAATTTTAAGGAATCGCTATTTTAGCGATTCCTTAAAATTGCACTGCAAATGCATTTCATACATTCTGAAAGGCATTTTTGCATTCGCAAACGGCCGAATTTTGCGATTCGCACCGTTTGCAAATGCAAAATCGCTTGATACATCTGGCCCTTAGTTACACAGACCATTTTCTTACTTTCAATACATGTTACAGTCCTTCTAATAACACAATGGGCTGTGGACTGGCATCAAAGAGATGCATACAAACAGCAATACATAGGTTTAGAACCTTATTTTTTTTCCAGAGTATTTCATTATCCTGGTGTTGCTAAAAAAGGTCTGTTTGGCTAGAAATACATTCTAATAAGTAAAATCAATCCCAATCACTTAGTTACATTTTAAATCCTGAGTTTGTCCTTCTCCAGAGCAATGAGCCTTGGAATAAAATGCCACCCAGTATGGATGACATGTGATTGCTACATCTTTGTAATCTTCATCGTCCTATGGAACACTTCTTATACGTTGATTTATTCACTTGTATGATTCATTGTCTCTGTATAATGTGCATGTGTGATGTGAAGTGCTCTGACACCTTACAATGGCCCGAGTAGCGGTGTAAAAAAACACTAAACACAACTAAGGGCCAGATGTATCATCTGATTTTGCACTCGCAAACAGCGAAATCGGCCGTTTGCCAGTGCAAAATCGGGGTCTGCAATGCATCAACTGCATTCGCAGACCAAAAACCGAAAATCGCAAAAATTGCGCTTTTCTGCGTTGCGACCTGGATTTTGCGAATCGCAATTTGCGATTCGCAAAATCCAGGTCGCAAAGCAATTCTGCAAAAAATCGCAAATTGCGATTTTTCGCAGAATTGTATTTTGCAAGTGCAAAATACCATGACCTGCAACCAGGTGGTAACCTGGTGCAAAATTAAAAAATGCAGTAAAACTGCATTTTTAAATTTGAAATGTAAAGCAGACATGCCCTTTTGGCATGTGTGTACTTTACATGTGAAAAAAAAAATGGGGTGCAGGAGAGGGGGCCTTAGGCCCCCAGCACCCTGGCCCTTTGCTTTTCACAAATTGCGATTTCTGTTTCAGAAATCGCAATTTGAGAAATGCAAAAAATTCGCAGCTATGGGCCAACAGGCCCATAGCTGCGAATGGGGCCAGTATCGCAATTTGCGATTCGGTAATTGCATTTGCGATTTTTAACAAATCGCAATTACCGAATCGCAAATGTGATACATGGCCCTTTGCGAGTCTGTAATTGCGATTTCTTAAAAATCGATAATACCGAATCACAATGGGCCAGATTCATACATCTGGCCCTAAGAGAGGTGCGGTGGAGAGATGAGGGGCACAGTTGGAAGGTGGCAGTGAGGGAATCCGTGGGGAAGGAGGTCACTGGGGGGCACAGACAGACTGTTGCACTGGGTGCCACCCAGATACTCATCCCTGGGTGCAATGCGGAGAGGGTTCTTTGTTTTTGTGCTTGGCCTTTTAAAGCATCCCTATAACAATACATGCTCTTTTCTCTTCGGCCAATAACATAGCACAGCGAACAGCAGCTAGTGCAACTTAAGTTTCTTGTCTGTCTTTTTTGATTAAGAATGAACTATCTTTAAGATATGTTTGGTTTTGGAGAGACATGTATTCAAATTACTGACCAATGTGAGGTCCCGCAGGTTTTAGGAACATTGTCACCAAACTGTACACCTCAAGGCCAAGCAACACTGTCACATTTCTGCTAGCAAGTAGAACAGATTTACAATCCACAACGCATTTTCCTAGCGTGTGGCATAATAGGCAAAGGCTCTGGCATTATATTTATTTATAAATTGTATATCTAAAGCGCGAGCCCGGTCAAGGGTCTGCACTATGTAATTGTGTATTAAAGTGAGGAGTTTGATGGTTGAATAAATAAAGCCGGACTTTGTTACATGTGAGTATTTCTCAGCCCCCATCTATCAGGCGCCTGTTATCAGCCATCATGTTATTTGTAACTCTGTATCAGATGGAATTGCCTCTATTAATTATTTAGGAAGGCAAAACTTGCCAGACTTTGCAGCCTCTCTTTGTCCTCTGTCATCAATAATGTGTCAGGAAGGAGCACAATAAAACACTTACCTTATCCTGTACCTGTCAGGGGCCCTTCCGTGATACCGCTGAAGTATTGCACCAGCGCTACAAGCCTCTGGAACCAACCTTGCGGGTGGCAACATCAATCAATTGTCTGGAGGAGGCCAGAGAGGAGCTCAGGAGAGAGGAGTGGCAGAAGCGGATACAAGACAAAGAGTAAGTCCCTGGACTTTCAGCTTCAGGGTTTCTGTGCTATTTTGTGCATTTGAAAGTATGTTATTTAGTCTCACATTATTTATGCCACACAGATTTAAAGGGAGGAAACAGAATACTTGCTTTGTTTGAGGGAGTAAATGTCCACCTATATGATGCATGTGGTATTACATTTTGTATGGTCTACAAACTAGTTGCAAACATTTTCCTTTTGATGCCTTGACACTTTGGGCCAGATGTACGAAAGGATTTTACCCATTCTGTGTCTATGGGGAAAAGCTTTCGTACATATGGCCCTTTGTCACATAGGCCTTGCGGAAGTGTAATAGTTGGTGTTAATGTTACTATTGAAATGATACTTTTTTAGGCCTGGTGCAGTTTTTATCATAAACATGGCTTTGGTCAGGCCAATTAGCCTTTGATTTGTTGAGGCCAGTCCCCTTTAACCACTGCTCATTTGATTTGTCTACCACGTTTTGGAACAGACCCTGGCAGTTTGCAATGTTTTCAATTTGCATCTCCAGCAATCACCACTCAACAAGTAAATCAGCCATCTTGGAAGTGGGGAGATTGCAGCCACCACACTCAGCCAGCTGGCCAGGGATAATTACCTAAGGTCAGACTGTCAGCTGTTGCCCTTCTCCAGCTGCCCCCTCCCACACATGAATTGGGAATGCTGGATGACAGCTGGTCACAATTTCTGCATATCCAGTGGCACAAGTACAGATGTGGTAGTGCTGGCACAGTACAGTGCCACGGATGCAGGTCTACCACTGAGCACCATAACTGCTGCAGTCACTGTGAGTGGAGCCTGTGCTGCTGTCCCCAGGCTCAACACCATAGCACACACAATGATGGGACAAACCTGGGGGTTGTACTGGGTTAGACTCACAGCCAGGCTTTAATCTCATCAGACAGTCTCACAAATCATAAGGTGGAGGAGGGATCACTTATGTGCTAACTCCATGAGTCCACAGCACATGCACGTTCCGTCTCTCAGGGAATATACTTCAACTCAAAAAGAGGGCAGATGAATGATCAGTGCAGCCGAAGGGCATTGTTTGCCAAACAAAATCAGTGAGCATGAGCCACAGCAGCATTTTTAAAATCATGTGTTTACATCAAGATCCCTCATGCAGATGCATTCATTTAAAGTGCAAGTGCCCCAGTGCACTGTCACAGGTGTGGCACAGCACCAATGCTGGGGTGTAGTGCTGCACGGTGTGCTGGGAGCAGACTACTGGCCTTTTTTAGAGACGGGCCGAAATGGGCATCTACCAAAACTTACTTTCCTATTCTCCTGAAAATATTTCTATGTGATCCTCTGAACAATAAACTCTGGCAAAGCCAATAAATCTGGATGGTAACTGAAAGTAGCTCTTTTTTGATTGGCGAGTTTGTGTGTGTGCGTTTGTGGTATTTTCAATGCTGAGGTGCTTGAATGCAAGAATACTTCAGTGGAACAATGAATGGACTCGTGGGTCCAAGATTAAATTATTAGTACATGAATGGTGAGAGATTGGCTACAAGGTCAGTGGCTAGGTGAATATAGTGAGAAAGTGGTTTATTAGTTGGGGTGGATTGGTGCCCACCACAAATAACAAAGTCACCATTCTGTTAAGCTCAGTCAGTGGTTTCAGTAAGTTAAACCTGCGCTCCACCCTGGTAACTATGGTGCAGAGCAGACAGGCTTAATTCAGGGAAAATGTTTAAAGCATTTAGAAGCAGAAAAACAGGTCAAATGTCAAAACCACAACACAATAAAGAATCCACTCCAATTTAGAAAAGCAGAGAAATAATTAATAAGCACAGTTACACCAAAATAACTAAAATCCTTTAAGGGGAACTGGATATATGAATGTTTAAAGATTTAAGTGGGCAAATAACTGTAGGAGGCTGGACTGGCTTGTAGTGAGTACCAAGGGGTACTTGCACCTTGCACCAGGCCCAGTTATCCCTTATTAGTGTATAGGGTGTCTAGCAGCTTAGGCTGATAGATAATGGTAGCTTAGCAGAGCAGCTTAGGCTGAACTAGGAGACGTGTGAAGCTACCACAGTACCACTTAGTGTCATATGCACAATATCATAAGAAAACACAATACACAGTTATACTAAAAATAAAGGTACTTTATTTTTATGACAATATGCCAAAGTATCTTAGAGTGTACCCTCAGTGAGAGGATAGAAAATATACACAAGATATATATACACAATAGCAAAAATATGCAGTATAGTCTTAGAAAACAGTGCAAACAATGTATAGTTACAATAGGATGCAATGGGGAAACATAGGGATAGGGGCAACACAAACCATATACTCCAAAAGTGGAATGCGAACCACGAATGGACCCCAAACCTATGTGACCTTGTAGAGGGTCGCTGGGACTATTAGAAAATAGTGAGAGTTAGAAAAATAACCCTCCCCAAGACCCTGAAAAGTGAGTGCAAAGTGCACCAAAGTTCCCCTAAGGACAAAGAAGTCGTGTTAGAGGAATAATGCAGGAAAGACAAAACCAACAATGCAACAACTGTGGATTTCCAATCTAGGGTACCTGTGGAACAAGGGGACCAAGTCCAAAAGTCACAAGCAAGTCGGAGATGGGCAAATGCCCAGGAAATGCCAGCTGCGGGTGCAAAGAAGCTTCTACTGGACAGAAGAAGCTGAGGTTTCTGCAGGAACGAAAAGGTCTAGAGACTTCCCCTTCGGCGGACGGATCCCTCTCGCCGTGGAGAGTCGTGCAGAAGTGTTTTCCCGCCGAAAGAACGCCAACAAGCCTTGCTAGCTGCAAATCGTGCGGTTAGCGTTTTTGGATGCTGCTGTGGCCCTGGAGGGACCAGGAGGTCGCAAATTGGACCAGGAGAGAGAGGGGACGTCGAGCAAGACAAGGAGCCCTCTCAGCAGCAGGTAGCACCCGGAGAAGTGCCAGAAACAGGCACTACGAGGATGCGTGAAACGGTGCTCACCCGAAGTCGCACAAAGGAGTCCCACGTCGTCGGAGACCAACTTAGAAAGTCGTGCAATGCAGGTTAGAGTGCTGTGGACCCAGGCTTGGCTGTGCACAAAGGATTTCCGCCGGAAGTGCACAGGGGCCGGAGTAGCTGCAAAAGTCGCGGTTCCCAGCAATGCAGCCCAGCGAGGTGAGGCAAGGACTTACCTCCACCAAACTTGGACTGAAGAGTCACTGGACTGTGGGGGTCACTTGGACAGAGTCGCTGGATTCGAGGGACCTCGCTCGTCGTGCTGAGAGGAGACCCAAGGGACCGGTAATGCAGCTTTTTGGTGCCTGCGGTTGCAGGGGGAAGATTCCGTCAACCCACGGGAGATTTCTTCGGAGCTTCTGGTGCAGAGAGGAGGCAGACTACCCCCACAGCATGCACAAGCAGGAAAACAGTCGAGAAGGCGGCAGGATCAGCGTTACAGAGTTGCAGTAGTCGTCTTTGCTACTATGTTGCAGGTTTGCAGGCTTCCAGCGCGGTCAGCAGTCGATTCCTTGGCAGAAGGTGAAGAGAGAGATGCAGAGGAACTCGGATGAGCTCTTGCATTCGTTATCTAAAGTTTCCCCAGAGACAGAGACCCTAAATAGCCAGAAAAGAGGGTTTGGCTACTTAGGAGAGAGGATAGGCTACTAACACCTGAAGGAGCCTATCAGAAGGAGTCTCTGACGTCACCTGGTGGCACTGGCCACTCAGAGCAGTCCAGTGTGCCAGCAGCACCTCTGTTTCCAAGATGGCAGAGGTCTGGAGCACCCTGGAGGAGCTCTGGACACCTCCCAGGGGAGGTGCAGGTCAGGGGAGTGGTCACTCCCCTTTCCTTTGTCCAGTTTCGCGCCAGAGCAGGGCTAAGGGGTCCCCTGAACCGGTGTAGACTGGCTTATGCAGAATTGGGCACATCTGTGCCCAACAAAGCATTTCCAGAGGCTGGGGGAGGCTACTCCTCCCCTGCCTTCACACCATTTTCCAAAGGGAGAGGGTGTCACACCCTCTCTCAGAGGAAGTTCTTTGTTCTGCCATCCTGGGCCAGGCCTGGCTGGACCCCAGGAGGGGAGATGCCTGTCTGAGGGGTTGGCAGCAGCAGCAGCTGCAGTGAAACCCCAGGAAGGGCAGTTTGGCAGTACCAGGGTCTGTGCTACAGACCACTGGGGTCATGGGATTGTGCCAACTATGCCAGGATGGCATAGAGGGGGCAATTCCATGATCATAGACATGTTACATGGCCATATTCGGAGTTACCATTGTGAAGCTACATATAGGTAGTGACCTATATGTAGTGCACGCATGTAATGGTGTCCCCGCACTCACAAAGTCAGGGAAATTGGCCCTGAACAATGTGGGGGCACCTTGGCTAGTGCCAGGGTGCCCTCACACTAAGTAACTTTGCACCTAACCTTTACCAGGTAAAGGTTAGACATATAGGTGACTTATAAGTTACTTAAGTGCAGTGTAATATGGCTGTGAAATAACGTGGACGTTATTTCACTCAGGCTGCAGTGGCAGGCCTGTGTAAGAATTGTCAGAGCTCCCTATGGGTGGCAAAAGAAATGCTGCAGCCCATAGGGATCTCCTGGAACCCCAATACCCTGGGTACCTCAGTACCATATACTAGGGAATTATAAGGGTGTTCCAGTAGCCAATGTAAATTGGTAAAAATGGTCACTAGCCTGTTAGTGACAATTTGGAAAGAAATGAGAGAGCATAACCACTGAGGTTCTGGTTAGCAGAGCCTCAGTGAGACAGTTAGGCACTACACAGGGAACACACACATATAGGCCACAAACTTATGAGCACTGGGGTCCTGACTAGCAGGGTCCCAGTGACACATAACAAACATACTGAAAACATAGGGTTTTCACTATGAGCACTGGGCCCTGGCTGGCAGGATCCCAGTGAGACAGTGAAAACACCCTGACATACACTCACAAACAGGCCAAAAGTGGGGGTAACAAGGCTAGAAAGAGGCTACTTTCTCACACAACCCCCCCCCAAACGAAGGACAATAAGGCTAACCTTGGCCAGTTGAGACTTTATTGTCTAAGTGGTGATAAGTAGAGAGTAGCTCTGCAATAGACTGGTTACTCCCTTTATCATCCACTATATGGTTACTTCTCTGTGGGGATGTAAACCACCCTGTTTGAAGTTTTTTAACTAAGCAACAATGTGAAGATGTATTTTCAGAGTTTCTATCAGTAAGTTTTAGTTTAGAGCAGTGGGAATTGTCCACTGAACCTATTTGTAATGATGGAAATGCCAGACAGGGATGCTGTCTCAGAAAAGCCATAGCTGGGCAAAAACTTTGTCCATATGGCTGGAAGAGAGAACAGGGATGCTGTTTCTCTTGAGTTGGAGCAGGGCAGGGATGCTGTCCTATGAGCTCCACACTAGGGCAGGGATGCTGTCCTAAGTGTTGTGAGGCAGTGCAGGGTTTCTGCACTAAAGTTTCTCTGGGAGGGTTGGAGGGATGCTCCATGTTAACTAAAATGGTGCTCTTTGTCTCACCAATGTTATCTATCCCACAGAGAGGTACTTCCACCTCAGGGAGTACAGTTTTGCCAACTGATGATTCCCTTGGAACAGGTGCCACCCCAGGAGAGGTTTCTCCCACCACAGGAATGGTATCCTGAATGGTAGGGTGGTTAGGGGATACTGTGATACCCTTTTTACCTGTTGATGGAGAGGGATCCTGAGTTTTCAGGCCTTCTCTCCTTTGCTTTTTCATTTCTGTAGAAATGAGAGGGAACAATTCCTCTGGGATGCCCAGCATGGCTGCATGGGCATAAAACTCTACATCAGCCCAACCTGAGGCCTCTAGGTCATTACCTAAGAGACAGTCTACAGGTAAACTAGGTGATACCACCACCTGCTTAGGGCCCGTAACTCCACCCCAACTAAACTGAATTATAGCTAAGGGAAGAAACTTAGTGGAGTTATGGACATCAATAATCTTATACTGCTGTCCAATGATGTGTTGATCAGGGTGTACTAGGTTTTCAGTCACCAAAGTGATACTGGCACCTGTGTCCCTGTAGGCCAAGGCCTCAACACCATTTATTGAAACTGTCTGCCTGTACTTATCCATTGTAAGGGGACAAGCAGCCAGTGTGGCAAGGCCAATGCCACTAGGTGTGACAGAAACTGTCTTGGGACTGACTACCCCAGTTTCTATGATGGACCCATAAGTGAACCCAACTACACCCTTTGCTTGACTGTTGCCAGCAGTCCCACCACTAGTACCACTACTGCTAGGGGCACTAGAGCTTGATGTATTAGTGGTGGTAGGCTCAGGGGGTTTACCTGGACAGGACTTATCCCCTGGCCTATGGCCTCTATTTTTACACACAAAGCACCAAGGCTTTTTAATGTGTGCAGGTTGAGAAGAAGAGGAAGAATTAGTTTTATCCCCACCCTCTGAAGAGTGTTTAAGATTTGAAGTGGGATCTTTGGTTTTACCCTTATCCCCATGCTTATCTTGAGATTTTTCACCATCTTTCTTCTTATTGCCATCTTTGTCACCCCCTGTATGAACTTTTCTGTTCACCCTTGTTCTGACCCATTTGTCTGCCTTCTTTCCCAATTCTTGGGGAGAGGTCAGATCAGAGTCTACCAGGTACTGGTGCAACAAATCAGACACACAATTATTAAGTATATGCTCTCTCAGGATTGTGTTATACAGGCTTTCATAATCAGTAACTTTACTGCCATGTAACCACCCCTCCAAGGCCTTCACTGAATGGTCAATGAAATCAACCCAGTCTTGTGAAGACTCCTTTTTGGTCTCTCTGAACTTTATCCTGTATTGTTCAGTGGTTAAGCCATAACCATCCAGGAGTGCATTCTTAAGAACTGTAAAATTATTGGCATCACTTTCTTTCACAGTAAGGAGCCTATCCCTACCTTTTCCACTAAATGATAGCCATAGGATAGCAGCCCACTGCCTTTGAGGGACATCCTGTACAACACCGGCCCTCTCAAGTGCAGCAAACCACTTGTTAATGTCATCCCCCTCCTTATAAGGGGGAACTATCTTATGCAGATTCCTGGAATCATGCTCTTTTGCAGGATGACTATGGGGAATACTGCTGCTGCCACCATGGGTTTCTAAACCCAACTTCTGTCTTTCCTTCTCTAATTCTAAAGACTGTCTATCCAAATCCAGCTGTTGCTTTTTAAGCTTCAGTCTGGTTTGTTCCACTCTCAATCTATTGAGCTCCCTTTCTAACAATCTGTCATCAGGGTGGGTGGGAGGGACATGCCTTGAAACAGAAGTATGGTGAGAATGGACAGAAGGAGACCTGTCCCTTACAGAGGGCACCCTAACAGCTTGGCTGACAGTGTAATGTGAGAGCACATCATCTGTATGATGTGGCTCCACCTCAGTACCAACTATGCTAGACTGTCTAGTAATGGGCAGGCTCAGAAGTTTCTTTCCTGAATCTTTTCCTGGGGGAGTCCCTGGATCAGATTGGGAACCATTAGCTACTTTTTCAACAGATGGGGCACTTCTAGCCTTATCCTGTTCTCTAAGCATGTTAATTAACAGTTCTAAGGAAGGATTCTTCCCTACACTCAAACCTCTCTCTATGCAGAGACTCCTTGCTCCTTTCCAGCTAAGGTGATCATATGCAAGTTTGGACAGATCAACATTTTGGCCTGTGCCAGACATTTTTAGAGAGAGTTAAAGTGATAGTAAAAGATAAAAAGTTTGTCAGAGCTTTTAGAAAGACAGAGAAAAAAAACTTTAAAAACTTTTTAGAACTTTTTAGAAAGTTGGAAGTACTTTTCAGCACTTAGAAAAGAGTGAAAAGAGGAAATGCAAAACTTTTTGGCTATGTGTATATACACTGACCTTGTTTTGTATATTTTTCTCTTATGAAAAGTACAATGACAAGAGTGGTAAGTAGTCTCAAAGCACTTATCCCACCGCTGCACAACCAATGTAGGAGGCTGGACTGGCTTGTAGTGAGTACCAAGGGGTACTTGCACCTTGCACCAGGCCCAGTTATCCCTTATTAGTGTATAGGGTGTCTAGCAGCTTAGGCTGATAGATAATGGTAGCTTAGCAGAGCAGCTTAGGCTGAACTAGGAGACGTGTGAAGGTACCACAGTACCACTTAGTGTCATATGCACAATATCATAAGAAAACACAATACACAGTTATACTAAAAATAAAGGTACTTTATTTTTATGACAATATGCCAAAGTATCTTAGAGTGTACCCTCAGTGAGAGGATAGGAAATATACACAAGATATATATACACAATAGCAAAAATATGCAGTATAGTCTTAGAAAACAGTGCAAACAATGTATAGTTACAATAGGATGCAATGGGGAAACATAGGGATAGGGGCAACACAAACCATATACTCCAAAAGTGGAATGCAAACCACGAATGGACCCCAAACCTATGTGACCTTGTAGAGGGTCGCTGGGACTATTAGAAAATAGTAAGAGTTAGAAAAATAACCCTCCCCAAGACCCTGAAAAGTGAGTGCAAAGTGCACCAAAGTTCCCCTAAGGACAAAGAAGTCGTGTTAGAGGAATAATGCAGGAAAGACACAAACCAACAATGCAACAACTGTGGATTTCCAATTTAGGGTACCTGTGGAACAAGGGGACCAAGTCCAAAAGTCACAAGCAAGTCGGAGATGGGCAAATGCCCAGGAAATGCCAGCTGCGGGTGCAAAGAAGCTTCTACTGGACAGAAGAAGCTGAGGTTTCTGCAGGAACGAAAAGGGCTAGAGACTTCCCTTTTGGCGGACGGATCCCTCTCGCCGTGGAGAGTCGTGCAGAAGTATTTTCCCGCCGAAAGAACGCCAACAAGCCTTGCTAGCTGCAAATCGTGCGGTTAGCGTTTTTGGACGCTGCTGTGGCCCTGGAGGGACCAGGAGGTCGCAAATTGGACCAGGAGAGAGAGGGGACGTCGAGCAAGACAAGGAGCCCTCTCAGCAGCAGGTAGCACCCGGAGAAGTGCCAGAAACAGGCACTACGAGGATGCGTGAAACGGTGCTCACCCGAAGTCGCACAAAGGAGTCCCACGTCGCCGGAGACCAACTTAGAAAGTCGTGCAATGCAGGTTAGAGTGCCGTGGACCCAGGCTTGGCTGTGCACAAAGGATTTCCGCCGGAAGTGCACAGGGGCCGGAGTAGCTGCAAAAGTCGCGGTTCCCAGCAGTGCAGCCCAGCGAGGTGAGGTGAGGCAAGGACTTACCTCCCCCAAACTTGGACTGAAGAGTCACTGGACTGTGGGGGTCACTTGGACAGAGTCGCTGGATTCGAGGAACCTCGCTCGTCGTGCTGAGAGGAGACCCAAGGGACCGGTAATGCAGCTTTTTGGTGCCTGCGGTTGCAGGGGGAAGATTCCGTCGACCCACGGGAGATTTCTTCGGAGCTTCTGGTGCAGAGAGGAGGCAGACTACCTCCACAGCATGCACAAGCAGGAAAACAGTCGAGAAGGCGGCATGATCAGCGTTACAGAGTTGCAGTAGTCGTCTTTGCTACTATGTTGCAGGTTTGCAGGCTTCCAGCGCGGTCAGCAGTCGATTCCTTGGCAGAAGGTGAAGAGAGAGATGCAGAGGAACTCGGATGAGCTCTTGCATTCGTTATCTAAAGTTTCCCCAGAGACAGAGACCCTAAATAGCCAGAAAAGAGGGTTTGGCTACTTAGGAGAGAGGATAGGCTACTAACACCTGAAGGAGCCTATCAGAAGGAGTCTCTGACGTCACCTGGTGGCACTGGCCACTCAGAGCAGTCCAGTGTGCCAGCAGCACCTCTGTTTCCAAGATGGCAGAGGTCTGGAGCACCCTGGAGGAGCTCTGGACACCTCCCAGGGGAGGTGCAGGTCAGGGGAGTGGTCACTCCCCTTTCCTTTGTCCAGTTTCGCGCCAGAGCAGGGCTAAGGGGTCCCCTGAACCGGTGTAGACTGGCTTATGCAGAATTGGGCACATCTGTGCCCAACAAAGCATTTCCAGAGGCTGGGGGAGGCTACTCCTCCCCTGCCTTCACACCATTTTCCAAAGGGAGAGGGTGTCACACCCTCTCTCAGAGGAAGTTCTTTGTTCTGCCATCCTGGGCCAGGCCTGGCTGGACCCCAGGAGGGCAAATGCCTGTCTGAGGGGTTGGCAGCAGCAGCAGCTGCAGTGAAACCCCAGGAAGGGCAGTTTGGCAGTACCAGGGTCTGTGCTACAGACCACTGGGGTCATGGGATTGTGCCAACTATGCCAGGATGGCATAGAGGGGGCAATTCCATGATCATAGACATGTTACATGGCCATATTCGGAGTTACCATTGTGAAGCTACATATAGGTAGTGACCTATATGTAGTGCACGCATGTAATGGTGTCCCCGCACTCACAATGTCAGGGAAATTGGCCCTGAACAATGTGGGGGCACCTTGGCTAGTGCCAGGGTGCCCTCACACTAAGTAACTTTGCACCTAACCTTTACCAGGTAAAGGTTAGACATATAGGTGACTTATAAGTTACTTAAGTGCAGTGTAAAATGGCTGTGAAATAACGTGGACGTTATTTCACTCAGGCTGCAGTGGCAGGCCTGTGTAAGAATTGTCAGAGCTCCCTATGGGTGGCAAAAGAAATGCTGCAGCCCATAGGGATCTCCTGGAACCCCAATACCCTGGGTACCTCAGTACCATATACTAGGGAATTATAAGGGTGTTCCAGTAGCCAATGTAAATTGGTAAAAATGGTCACTAGCCTGTTAGTGACAATTTGGAAAGAAATGAGAGAGCATAACCACTGAGGTTCTGGTTAGCAGAGCCTCAGTGAGACAGTTAGGCACTACACAGGGAACACACACATATAGGCCACAAACTTATGAGCACTGGGGTCCTGACTAGCAGGGTCCCAGTGACACATAACAAACATACTGAAAACATAGGGTTTTCACTATGAGCACTGGGCCCTGGCTGGCAGGATCCCAGTGAGACAGTGAAAACACCCTGACATACACTCACAAACAGGCCAAAAGTGGGGGTAACAAGGCTAGAAAGAGGCTACTTTCTCACAATAACCAAGGAAAGTTAAAGCCTCAACAATAGTCAATGTTTCAAGTAGGCTGGAACCAAGTTGCAATTTTAGGCCAATCGAAAATGAGAACATGTCACATACACCAAGTGGAAGTCAAAAAGTTCAAAAAAGTTTCTAAATATCACTGGTCTGAGGGAGATTTTTTTAAAAGTTTCTAACCTTTGTTCTTGTGCTCAACCATATGGAGGAGCATACGTCCAAGGCCTATGAGATCCAGGGGAGGCACTTTGAGACCCATAGGGTGTCAGCAGAGGCCATCTGTAGGGTCCAGTTCAGTTGCGATCATCTGGGTACTTCAGGAAAAAGGCCTCTTGCAGATTGTTGTGTTCTGGTAGCCCCACAAGTGGCCAGCCAACTGATGCTTGGAATCCACTTCTTTGTCTTGGGTATAAGTGGGAGCAGAACCAGCCTTTCAGGTCTCCTCACATGTCTCAAACAGCAGGTGCGGTCATTCTTCTGTTCTACCACAGATCTGGAAAGTGTTCAGTGGATGGCACCTAGTGGTGCCACATTTACGGTAGTCACCAATTAGTGAATGGGGTGAATCCTGGGCACTCCCTAACAAATGGGATAAAAGTTCCCAGGAGCAACCTACCCATTTTTTCAACAGTTCCTGTTTGCTTTACTGCAGATATATCCAAAATGCCATGTACCAGGGTGTTTTTAAGAAGACAAAAGTCTTCAGCCACACTAAACCTGAGCTCTGAGGGCTGGGTGTGTGTGTGGAAGTAGCACAGGAAAATCACTTGTGTCCTCCCAAATTTAACACTAAAATCCACTTTGAAGCAGGCCCTATACCCACAGCAAACCATGGACAGAAGTCTGGTAGGACAAAAGCAGGGTCCCTTAGCACTAGACATGGTATACACAAGAATTGTCCTGGCATCCTGTTTGCTCCTGTCAAGTTAGAGAGTTAATGGAAATTAGACTCCAGGAAATTCAGGCAGGAAAAAAGGTAACCTTTTGAAAGTTATTTTTTTAAAATATTTATTAAAAGTTGATCTCACTTCTGTATTTGATTTTTAATATCTATTAACATTATTTGTTTAATTCTTTTTATAACTGGTTCTATTCTTGGGTTACAGTATTAGCATTATAATCTGTACTCTATTTTTATACTTAAGACATCTAGGCCTTTCACAGTGAAAATAGCTTTTAGGGCCTTGTCACTGTGATGATATGGTAACACTAATTTTCTACAATGCACACTTAAATACAATGCACCAAAAATTCTGGGTTTCAAAGCCTGCAAGTGAATGACCTACTAATATTTAAAAGGGAAGTTTCTACCTGTCAAATGGGCTATTTAAACTGCAGGTTTAAACTTCCGCAGTCAGGCTACAATGGTAGGCCTGAAGCCATGTTTTCCTTTCACACTAGTAGATGGCAGAAGAGGTACTGCAGCTCACATGTGACATTTAACTTTCTGTGTCATGGGTGCAGTTTCTACACCGTATACTAGGCCTTATAGGAGATTTAAATACGCCAATCAGCGATTATCCAATTTGTATGTATCTTTGGGGTCAGAGCACATACACTGGGCACTGAAGAGCAATGCCCCAGTGTGTCGAGTCTAAAAACCAGGAATAACATTCAGCAGAAAATGGGGGTGACCATGAGAAAAGAGTCTTTTGCTCAAAAATGTAATGAAGAGGAATTTTAACTTATCAATCAATAACTATCTTATTAAAATTAGATTAAAAACACAGACCATGCCACAATACAAAATTAAGCGCAATACAGATGACTAATTAAATTAATTAAATAAACAGAATTATTAAATGTATAAAAAAACTATCATACACAGTCATGGCTATGCTTGGTTATAAGTATCCAAGGATATAAAATTCTACTAAAAGGATTGTTAGTTCTCATCACCTTGTTTAGGATGGATGCAAAGCATCAGTGCATGCTTACGATGTCTCTGCTGGGACTATTCTATTTTAAATTATTTCCCTACCATTATTGTTGCTGCAAAAAGACCATTCTTAGTGCTGGATGCCTCCTTGCGCATCCTATTATGGGATGATGGCATCCCTCAAAAATATCTAACAGTGCTACAGAAGAGGCTGCTTGATGGTTATGTGGCATTACCAGATATAAGGAGTCATTGTTGGGCAATCCAGTTGGTAGTAATGACTTATTTACATCCCAGTCAGAACTATATCTGAGAAGAAAGACAAAGGTATTAGGGGCTAAGGACCTGATTTAGATTTCAGTGGACGGATTACTCCATCAAAACGTTGACTGATATCCTGTCGGCTGAAATATAAATCCCATATGAAATAATGGGATATCTGTCACCGTTGTGATGGAGTAACCTGTCGCCCAAAATCTAAATAAGGCCCTAAGGGTTATTTGAAGGAAATATATACCTTAGCTCACATGAGGTGAGCCAAGTTCTTAGGGCCCGTGTTGCAGCTGTACTAGATTGTAAAGGAGCCACAAAGAGCAATGCCCTTATGAGTCTATGGTTTACTGTTGGTCCTGTAGGTATCTATAACCTAGGATATGACTGGAATAATTGCTTTGGGGGATGTGTGGCATGAAAGGTCCCTTATATATTTTGACCAGTTGAAACACAAATTTAGTATTTGCTGTTCAGGCACTATTTTAAAAAATAAGTAATTCTAACAGACCTAATCTACAATAGCTTTCCCATAGAGTAATGAATAATTTCAGAACCTTTACAGACAAAAGGGGTCTCAACAGTCTATAAAACCAGTGGTACCAATTCCCCCCAATATAATAAAATTGATAGGTTGAACTGAAGCTGGGAGAGATATTGTCCTCTCTGAGAACAAGGGCTGAGAGGAGCTGCGGATGTACCTAAGATAAGCAGCAATCTACTCCAGATTTAGACCTGCATAATACATGATTTTACACAGATCTGTGCAAAATTGCCAAAATCAACAATGATTTGTATTGAAGAGGGCTCTTTGTTTTCGTAACCACGATTGAGTCATTCTTGGGGTTAGAAATAGCCTTGACACACCCTCTGATCTCTCTATCTCATTGGATCCATGAGTCATGTTGAGAATGAAAGGGAACCAGGCTCCCCCATGACATGTAGAGTGCAGGACTGGCAGTGGTTCAAACATATATTGCTTGACTATGGGGTGGCAAAGAGATGCCCAAGGTAAGGAATTATATTCTAAAATGGATTGATGCAGGATTTGAGAGAGGTAGTCAATACAGCCTGAGGGTACCTCAATGAATTTGATACTATCTGGGGCCTGTGGAGACAATACTATAATTACATGAAAGGTGATAGGGGGATGCTTGCAAATAGTCACAGTTACTCGGCTGCCATTCCAATCTATCATTTTTTCACCCACTGTACCATACTGGACAAAGGCCTGCCTTATGCAAATCGGTACTAAACCTGCTCGTCATAGTAACAGTCTACTTCAAAATGGCAGGCGAGGTGCTTCCAGAAGGCACCACAAACAGCCCCGGACCAATTTTGTTCTACTTAGGGCTCTTCAGTAGAGTGTAGGTTTGGCACATGTCTGGACATTCCCTTCACCATTGCTTAATTTGTGCAACAACATTGCTGGGGCCTAAGGTTTTGGTCCGAAGCCTGCAGCTGAGCTATGAATAACAGAGGTACCAAATGCCAAAGCTGGGTAATCTTGATTCCACAGTATGCCTCCTTCATCCTCTGCCAGACACCGCTGGCTCATTTATCTCACTCTATCGGGTTATTTTTCATCCCTGCTGTCTCCCTTTATCACTTTTTTGGTCTTTCTCTTCCTTTTTTTACCTCCTTTTATGTTTTTTCTGTCTTGCTCTGGGTGGAAGTCTGATGAGGAAAAAAGTGTGGGTTCCCAAATATTAGAGCTGGTGGGTCCCACCTGCAACCACACGCTCAAATTAGGGACTGCATTTCACACCTAGGGCTTGAACCTCAACAACAAGAAGCTGATGGGTGGAATGCCACCCATGCACACTGACATCAATTCCTTTCTTTACAAGCCTTCAGAAATGGATCTAGAGGTACTCCTTAGTCTTTTCAAGACCCTTGTTGCTGGAAAATACGTGCAAGGGAAATTGTCACCTGTTAAGACAACAGGGTTCAAGCCTACAGCCAACAGATGTCTGTTGCAGTCCCTCGCAAAGTATGTCTAGGGTGTCTGGGATCAGAGCTCAATTCCAGGGCCTGGGGTGACCCACCCGAGATTAACCCGAAGGACGACGAGGTGAAGCTGTATAGTCGCCAATCGCTGGAAGACTTGATGCTGTGACAAATCGAAGTTGAAAGGAAGGTCTCTTTTCCACTTGCAAAGTCATTCCTGTGGTTGATCGTCATCACTGTCTAAGTCTTCAGGTAAGTCAAAAAAGAAGTATAAGAAATCAAAGTGGGATTCAGTCTTTTCCTGCCACTCTCAAACTTCAGACGGGGTGTGAGGGTGCCCACGTGCCATCCAGTCTTTCTCCCGATACCCATCGGAACCTATCCCAAGCCATGTTCTGATACACCGCTCATGGTAGGAAGTGTAGGCCTTTAGGGAAGCCATGCTGCACATTTTTAGCACGTTACTGGTTCCATCTTGCATGCCTTTGGGCCCCAAACATCCACAGGGACCTCCAGTCTGACTTCCACCGGTGAGACTGCCTTCAGCGTATCTATGCTCTTTAAAACTGTTTCAAGTTCAGTACAGTCTGTGGTGCTGAATTTGATTCTGGCACCACCCACTGCACTGGTTCCCTTTGCATCAATGCTAGTGACACAGCTGATGCTGGAGGAAACTTTGCAGTACATTGTAATTTTCAGCTTCATCAGAATCTACTCCAACTTCGATTGGGGCTGGGCCCTCCTCCCACCCAAGTGCAGCCAGCTGGAAAACCTTCTGATCTGATACCTCGCCCATACCATTAGCACAGATTCAGACAATGACAAGTTTGTGAAAGGGGATGTCTTTGTCCCCTAATATTATGAGGAAAACGTGCATGGAGAACTACAAGTTGCCAGTGGCCTGGATACTTCTCCATATATTGTGCTTATCTCTATTCCTGGGACTGCTACCATAGAAAGCACCTCCTTCACTCTTGTAATCTAGACGGCCTCAGAACTTCTAGACCTACAACTCCCTAAAATGGGTATGCAGGGCAAAGTTCTGACAGGGGTACTCTAACTTGGTCAAGTGCTTACAGAGCCATTATTACCATTTAACGTGGCCCTCACAGATATCCTCTTGGGTGAACTATGTTCAGGACTGTCAGTTGATAAGCAGACCACTTGGCACCAGTGATCAGCACCTGGTGACCCTGACTTTCATACACAGCATTGCACGCCAGAGAGCTTGGTGGTGAAGGCATCCACCAGTAAGGTAAATTCCAATGCCTTCCACATCACCTTACCAGATTGTGAGTCTAAGAGAATAGAAATTTGGCAAGCACATCTTATCCTTCATGAGCTTTCTTCTGCGATCCATAAATGCCAGCTGTCTTCTATGCTGTTGCACCCATGCACAAACGGACGCAGTGGTACATGTTTTACAACTAGTTCCGGATGACCTCCGGTTATGCCTGACCAAGCAATAAAGGATGGTTGTGACACAGCTAAATTTATGATTCGCTCTGACTTAGATACAACCAACTCCTTCAGTAGGGCAATGGATGCGAGTGTAGCATTTCAGCACCATGCCTGGTTGAGGTCTACAGGCTTCTCTGGGGATAGCCAGCCTCCCTGATGGACATGCCATTTGATAGGTCTTTCCTTTTATGCAAGAAAGTGGATTCTGCCCTGGGGTGTTATAAGGAAAGCATGGCCACTGCACATTCATTTGGCCTGCCTGCCCTCCCAGACAGTTCCATGAGCATTTTGCCCTTTCAAGGCCACAGAAAGGATTGCCAATTCTACCAAGGTCAGACCTTGCTGCCAGTCAAACATGCGTCTCAGTCCTTTGGTTGCTGAGGCCATGGCTTTCAAAAGCAATGCCCAAGGCATCAGGGACAGCGGCCAAGTGTGTTTTCTGCCCCCACCAACCAAGCTGCTGCAACAGCAGCACAACCACTTTAGTGTGTTCTTTGTGGCACACTGCCACCCAGTTGAAGTCTGGCGTACTTCAGACAAGTCGGGCCTCCATATTGTCAAGTGGGGCTATACCCTTCAGTTTCTTTTCACCTGGCTGCACCTTCCACCACCATCAGGACAGCTGATGGAAAAGCACATGACAGTCTTGTAGCAGGAAGTCCAGGCTTTCTGGCCAGTGGGGCCATGAAGACGGTGCTGTCCTCAGAAGTAGGAACTGGGAGTTAATTCTGCTACTCCTTTGTGCCACAGAAGGGTGAAGGCCTTCTTCCTATTATAGATTTTCGACTTCTCAACACCTCCCTCCAGAAGACCAAAATCAAATGCTCACATAGACCATGTCCTGTCTGCTCTAGACCCCAGAGAGTGGATGGTAGCGTTGGACCTGCAGGATACTTATTTCCATATCCAAGTCCGCAAGGCCCACATGTACTACCCACAGTTCACAGTGGGCAAGAAGCATCTTCACGCCTTTTTGCCTCATAACTGCCCCTCAAGTTCTCACAAAATTGATGTTGGCAGTTGCGGCACACCTTCGGATGTCAGAGTACCAGTCTTCTCCTACCACAATGCCTGGCTGTTGAGGTCGGACTCACCTCAGGGAGTCGTCAACCTCCTCCAGATAACAGCGAACTTCCTAAAATTGTTAGAGCTCACTATGAATGTCGCACTACACCTGACTCCTTACCAGACGCTCCTGTTTATCGTGGCCACTCTGGATGGAGTACAGTTTCGTGCTTTTCTCCTGGATCAGAGAATTGAGGACATTTGGGTCATGGTCCAAATGTTTGAGCCACTGTTCTCAATCTCAATGTGGATGACTTTGAGGCGTGTTGGCCTTCTGCATATGCTATTGAAATACACCAGGTGACATATGCGGGCTCTGTTGTGGAACTTGAAATGGACATAGCACCACAAAAAGTGGAAGATCCCTTTCCTTAATTGATCCAGATTTGACACTTGTGATGGATGCTCACAAGGCACTTCACAACACCGGACCCTCCTACCTCAACACCAGACTGAACTTCTACACTCCAACACGTCAACTCCGATCCGCCAACCTCGCCCTCGCCATCGTACCCCGAATCCAGCGCAAGACATCCGGCGGCAGATCCTTCTCCTTCCTCGCCGCCAAGACCTGGAACTCTCTCCCCACATCTCTTCGCCAGACCCAGGACCTCCTCGCATTCAGAAGGCTCCTCAAGACCTGGCTCTTCGACCGCTAAATCAGCAGCGCTCCCCCCCCCTCTCAGCGCCTCGAAACCCTGACGGGTACATAGCGCGCTTTATAAATACTATGATTGATTGATTGATTGATGCATCGCTTCAAGATTAGAGAGGCCTTCTGGAGGAGGTGGACCTGAGGCCTCTGGTCTTAGGTGGAAACTCATCTCTGCTTAAATTTTTTCAAGCTGTGGGTGATTTGCTTTGTGTTGAAGGCTTTCCTGCTCACCATCAGGGAAAGGCTGATGCAGGTGCTCATGGACAACACTACCACTATACGGTACTACAACAAGCATGGCAGGGTGGGATATTGGATCCTGTGCCAGGAGGCTACACTCATCTTGAAGTAGGTCCGCCACCACAGAATTTCTCTGGAGGAGAACCTCCTGGCTGGATCTCTAAATGCCAGGGCAGACAAACTCAGCTACTGATGCTAAATGGACCACAAATGGCAGTTACATCCGGAGGTGGTGCAGGCTGCCTTCCATCAATGGGGAGAACCCTGGCTTGATATTTTCACCTCGAACTCAGGATGACCGGAATGATGGAGAAAGTTCCCACCAGAAGAAACAGGAAGGGGAGACAGGAAATCGAAAAGAATTCTCACAAAGCCATCAAAATAGTTTTCTGGGAAAGGAGTCCAATCCTGAACAAAAGAAAGTTGGTTTTAATGGGAAGAAGCCCAAAGGCTACTTAAGGCCCAAATGCCATGAATGATTTTAGTATTGGCACTTCAAAGGGGATCCCTTCTGTCAGAACAGGATGCACCCCCCTAGTGGGCCTAACACTGGAATGGAATGTGTAGTTCTTGGAGAGGAGGTTGCCCAGTGAGTGTTTGGGGAAGTGCAGGGCTTACCCTGGTTCCCCTGAATGATAAGGAGATGGTGCCAAAGTCCCACATGCCTGACTATATCAAATAGTATAGTCAGTGGGTCACTGTCAATAGGCAGAGGGTGGAGGTTCTGAGTGACACGGGAGCCAGTATGACTACTATTAAGTATCATCCGGAAACCTCAGAGCATGTAGTCCCTGATGTAGTCCACCAGGTTATGTCAGCAGATAACCTAGTGAGCCACAATCTCTTGGCTCCAGTTCTTTTTGAATGGGGCTGGGAGTCTTGGATTCCTTAAAGGTAGCTGTAAGTCCAGCCATGCCGTTGACTGTTTGCCAGGGAGTGACTTGGAGCACCCCACCTCAAAAGAGGTAGAGCTCTGGTCCCACCTGGAGATGTTGGGATGGCCTTAAAGGGTATGCCTGACCACATGGTACTTGGAAGCCCATCAAGGAGTCCCAAGGATCTAGAGCCTGGTAAGGTTCCCCATGTACCCGCCAAGAAGAAGGGAAGGGGACGTGGGAAACCCACTTCTGAGATTCCTGCAACAGGATGCTGATCCTATGGGCGATGCCCCTGAACCTACAGAGTAGGACTTTGCTGTCCAGAATAACCTACCTGTATGGTAGCAAGCTGGAGGGAGGCTGTCCCAGGCAGGGTTCTGCAAAATACTGCAGGAGTGCCCTACTTTTGATGGCCTATGGTGCCCCCTCTGGTGGTCTCCTGTATAGTGGGGCTAAGGTCCACAAGCCTGGAGCAACCCATGTGTTGTGGCCCCACAGTTCTACAGGGCTTTCGTACTGGAGTTGGCTTATGGCATTGCCTTGGCATGAGATCTACGGCAGGCCAAATCCATTGACCAATTGTTCATCCACGATTGTTGGCCCCAGATAAGAATGAAGTCTGATGCATTCTGTACATTCCGTGTAACCTGCCAAGCTAGTGGTAACACACTTTGAGAGAGTACGTATAGACATTGTTGGGCCTCTGGACCCCAAGGCTGCCCTAGCCATCAGGTTCATCCTGGGCTTGATAGACTATGCCTCACTGTACCCAGGGGCCTTTCCTCTGAGGATGCTTACTGCATCCACAGTGGCCAGGGTACTTATTGGGATATTTAGCTGCATGGGTTTTCCCAAAGAGGCTGTGTCTGACCAGGGTGCTAACTTCAAACCAGCCTACACAAAGTCCATGTGGGATGAGTGTAGAGTAACCTATACATTTTCCACACCATACCTCCTCTACACCAATGGGCTTATTCAAAGATTCAGCAAGACTCTGAAGGGCATGGTAATGGGCCTACCAGAACCCATGATGTGTAAATGAGAGGGACTCTCTCCGTGCCTTCTTTTTGCTTACAAGGAAGTGAGGTTCAGTCCCTTTGAACTTTTGTTTGACCACCCTGTGCGTGGACCTCTCAGTCTTCTAAATAGGAGGTGGGAGCAAGCTCCCAAAAAAACCCTCAGGATATGGTAAGCTACATGTTGACTCAGCAGTCTTAGATGAAATGTTTCTGAAAACAGGCCTTTGAGAGCCTGGAGGTCAGACATACAGTTATAAAACACTGGTATGGTTAGTAGGCCAATCTGGTGGAGTATCTGCTTGGCCAATGTGGGTGATAAAGCCAGTAGAGTCCAGGACCTTAAAGGTGTGGTGGACCGGGCCCTAGGCTATCAAGGAGTAGAAAGGTGAGGTCACCTATTGAGCAACTGAGAACCCCTTAAGGGTCCTACATGTAGCCCAGCCCAAACCCCACTTCAAGAGATCTGAAGTAACATTGTTCCTGGTGACAGATGATGGTGAGCAGAACAAGCCCCTCCCTAGCCTCCTGTTGTCCAAGGAGCAAGATGGGTTAGTGGAAGGAGATAATCTCTCCCCTACACTGACACCTGAGAAACACTTTTTGGGGCAGTTTGCCTCTCTTCTCACTTACCCCAGGGCTCACCGATTGATATACCAGGGCATAAACACAGGGCAACAGCATGCCTGTTCAAACAAACAGGATGAGGTGTCCAAGATGCTGAATTTAAGGGGTTTGAGCCCTCCTGTAGTCTCTGGTCTAGTCCAGTGATACTAGTACCCAAGGCTCCCTAATATGACACCTCTCCAGAACTGCAATTCTGTGTCGATTATAGGGGTCTCAATTCATTCATCAAGACTAATGCTCACCCCCATTCCCTGAGCTGGTGAGTTCATCGAACGGTTGGGATCTTCCACATTCCAGAGTATCTTTGATATGACTTTAAGGTACTGGCAGATTGCCTTAATGGATGGGGCCAAGAAGAGGTCCAGGCAGTGCTTCAGACCCTTCAAACAGCTAGCCATAGTGTCAAGGACAGTACGTGCCAGATAATGCAGGGCTCAGTTGTGAACTTTGGCCACCAAGTCAGTGGAGGCTAGGAGCAGCCCCTCAAGCCCAAGATACAGACCATTTTGGCTTGTGAACCCCTCCCAGACCTAGACTGAGGTAAGAGTCTTCATAGGCCTCACCTGATAGTGTAGGGGATTTGTTAAGGATTATGGCACCATTGTTGCCCACTTAATTGGATGACCTCCAAAAAGCAGCCCAAGACGTTGAGCTGGATGGAAGTGTGTCAGATAGCATTTGATACCCTAAAGGAAGCCATGTCCACAGCACCAGTGCTCAAGGCACTGGACATCTACACGGAAATTCATAGTGCAGACAGGTGGCTCAGAGCATGGCATTTGAGCTGTCCTCTCACAGCTAAATGATGAGTGCTTAGACCAACATATAGCCTTCATCAGCAGGTGGCTACTTCCCACAGAACATGAGTGGAGTGTGTTAGACTTGGCATCCTTGGTGTGGTTTCCCTCTAACATTTTGCCTTAAACCCTCCTGTTTTGCTGACATTGTGTTTGCTGACTTTAGGATTCTGCACACTTTACCACTCCTAATCAGTGCTTAAGTACTTGTGTTCCCTACTTAAAACATGGTAGAATTGGCCTTTACCCAATTGGCATATTTAGTTTACTTGTACGTTCCTAGTAAATTGACACTATCTGTGCCTGTGGTCTGTAAATTAAATGCTACTGTTGGGCCTGTAGCACTGATTGTGCCACTCACTTCAGTAACCATTTAAACATCTTCCAGGCTTGCCATTTCAGCCTGTATTTGCAGTTTTAAAGTGCTATTTCGACTTGGCAAAATAAACCTTTTGGCATGATTAAACCTTCTTTTTTAATATATTAAAGCAACCCCAAATGGTAGGCCCTAAAAAGCCATAGGGCAGGGGCAATGTATTTCAAATGTGGACATGTGCTTTAAACTTTTACTTGTCCTGGTAGTGAAAAACTCTTAGATTTGTTTACATAACTATGAGGCCTCCCTCTCCCATAGGATAGCATTGTAGTTACCCTATTACATTTAATAAGCTATAATTTCAAAATGGTAGCAGGTAACCAGCTCATGTTTGGTGTTTTGGAATTGTAATAAAAAATCCTAACTTATGGTGAAGTCTGATTTTAAATAACAATTTTGAAAATACCACTTTTAGAAAGTTGACGTTTTCCTACACTATCCATTTGATGTCTGCAGTCTGTCTCTGGGTCACATGACTGGGTGTATTTGACAGTCAGGCTTTGTGTATTCCTCCTGAACTGCCAATCACATTAGAGAACTTAAGTGTGCCTGGAAGGGCAATAACTGGCAGGATGGGAGGGAGGATCTGAGCCCAATGACTTAAATTTGAATAGGCTGTGTCTTACCCCCCACACAAAGGGCTGCAAACTCCATTAGTCTAGAGTCAGGGCCAGGAAGGCAGGACACCTGTACATCTCAATAGGCATGCCTCTATAAGTTTCTCCCCACTTCAAAGGCACAGCAGGGTACAAAAACTGGACCTTATACACCAAATCTTCATTGCCCTCTTGAACCTGTGAATGACTCTGCCAGTAAGAAGGACGGCTGTGCTGCTGATAGGACTGTCACTCTGCTGGACTGCTGCTCTGAAGGACTGCTGACCTACTGCCCTGTTGCTTGGGTGAGAAAGGCTGGAACTGCAACTCTGAACCCATGACCCCAGAGGGACTCTATAGTCTGGTTGACTGGCCTCCTGACCAGAAGCCTCAGGGACATAACAGGCTCCTACCAACCTTGAGCCCAGCTGCGGAGTCCTGCCCTCCCAAGTGGTGCTACCCCAGTCCTTGGCCCTTGGAAGTGGGCCTGAAGATGCTTCTGCAAGCCCAGCTTCGGTCCCCATCAGAAAGCAATCAAAGCCTCACCCCAAGGCTGCCAGCCTCATTGGAATCAATGCAAAGCCCCACCAAGCTATGCCACAGAGCTCACCGGAACCGAAGCAAAGCTCCAGAAAGCATCATTACACATCATCTTTGGAGCAAAAGGCGGGAAACCTTAATTCTGGAAAAGCAACATCACACAGACCATGCACCAGGATTAAAAGTACTTTGTTGAGTGGGCCTAACTGGGCACCTGTAGCCGGCCCATTCTCCATCACCGTCAGCCTGAACTTATGACTTTATCCTGGTCCAGTGCTACCAGATAGCCACAGTTGCTGTTTTGTGCTTTTTGGCATTGTTCAAACTTGCTTTATTTCCCCTTCTATTGATTGGATTTTTGTTGTTTTGGTATTTATTTGTATTAAAGATAACTCTATTTTTCTAACTTGGTGTGGTGTTTTGCATTTTATTACTGTTTGAAGTGTTGCACAGATACTTTACACATTGCATCTAAGTTAAACCTGACTACTGTGTGCCAAGTTACCAGATGGTTGTGCACAGATTAATTTAGGGTTGGCTTGTGCCTCACCCTGACAAGGATTGAGGTTGTTGCTTAAGTAAGACTTCACCTTCCTCAACCAGTAACCCAATTCCTTACAGAGTGCAAAAGAAAGGAAGGCATTTATAGTGGTCTTGGCACTGAAAAAGTTGAAAACCTTGAGCACATACTTGTTTGGGACTTCCTTCCAGCTTCAGACAGACCACAGATCCCTCAGATAGCTAATGCAGATGAGAGATGAGAATCCAAAACTGTTGAAGTGTTCCATCTCACTATAGGGATTGAACTTCACGGTAGAAGATCGCTGTGGAACTTACTGTGCCAATGCTGATGGTCTTTTGAGTTTTTTTGCCTTAGCACTGAGAACTCTCGTGAAGGTAGGTAGTGCTCCCTGCCTTCTGCGAGGGGACACGTCTTTGACCTGACACTTTTGGCGAGATATCCCCCTAGACCCTAGACTTCACTGCCCTGTTCAGGCTGAACCTTTTCTTGTTGGCCTTAGGACTCTGCACTTTATTGCAGCTAACCAGAGATAAAGTGCTTGTGCTCTCTCCTTTAAACATGTTAACATTGGTATGCACCTAATTGCCACATTTAATTTACTTA
The DNA here is from genome assembly GCF_031143425.1 of Pleurodeles waltl. Lineage (NCBI taxonomy): Eukaryota > Metazoa > Chordata > Amphibia > Caudata > Salamandridae > Pleurodeles > Pleurodeles waltl. The sequence continues at coordinate 187,262,729 of NC_090444.1, read as the reverse complement.
TATGCCTCTAGTATACGATACTACATGTACCCATGGCCTGTAAATTAAATGATACAAGTGGGCTGCAGCATTCATTGTGCTACCCCCTAAAGAAGCTACTTAAAAATGTCTTAGGCCCATCATTGCAGCCTGTAGTGCAGGTTTATAATGTCATTTCACCTAGCAAATGAAACCTTTTGCTACGCCTAAATCTTCTTTTTAATACTTATGTGACCCCTAAGGAAGGCCCTAAATGGTCATAGGGCACAGAGAGTGTTCTTTAAAAGTAGGAAATGTGTACTTAAGTTTTACATGTCCTGGTAGTGGAAAAGTCCTGAAGGTGTTTTTTACTGTAGCAAGTTTAGTTCTCCCAGAGATTAACACTAGACCACCATATTACACTTATTGGGGATAACCTCAGCGTGATAATTTAAAATCACCTGTAATGGTAAAGCCAGATTTTAAAGTGCTATTCTGTAAGTGCACTTTCAGAAAGCTGGCATTTTTTCTGCCTAAAGCTAATATGCCTTTCAGCCAGTGTCCAGTGTCACATGACTGTTAATGCCACGCCTATGCTGTAATGTGTATTCCTTCCAGAAAGGGGACAAAATGGCCTTGAGGTTTGGGGATGGGTGTACCTCTCCTGAGCTAGATGGGCTGAGGGGTTGTAGTCAGACCTTCCTGAGCTTCAAATGGTAGCTTGATGGCTGTGTCCACTCTCTTCCTCACTTCCAAAGTTGCCCCTCCTGTCACTAGCAAATGCAGCTTTCACCTGGGCCTGTCTTTCCTTTGATACCCTAGACAGATTGGAACCAGACCCAGGGGAAGGTTAAAGAAGTGACCAGAACCAGTTAGGGTTACACGAAGAGGGTGACCCTCACACACAAACTGGCACTGGATATAAAAGTGGCACCCTCAGAACCTCTCATCAGAACTCTTCTGGACCTGTGGAAGATTCAAAGAAATGAGTACCCTGCTGCCTGAAAAATGAAGACTGGACCTGCTTGCATTGAAACCAGGATCCCAGAAATGACTCCACGGGTCCGTTGTCTGACATCTTGCTTGAGCTACAGGGACACAGCAAGCTTCCAGAGGCCTTTCCTGCAACTACCCAGCTGACTAGCATGGACTGGACCTGTCTGGACACTGCTATTGGACTCTGCTGGAGTGTGTCCTGACAACCAAGAGGTGCTTCCCAAGGTCCTAGGCCCTTGGCTGGTTTCAGTGTGTACTTCTCTATCCTCAGAACTGCAAGAGCTGGACTCTAGGTGAAAATACAGAGGTTCTGTGCTCTTCTTGTCAGCTACATTCGTCCATGTCATCCACCAAAGTGAATTATCATCAGCAACCTACTGTTCACTGTCCACCGGGATGAACCCAGTCTGTGTATCTAACCCACGCTCCATCACGGCCAGCCTTAAGTTTTGACTTTGACCTGGTCTAGCTTTACCATATAACCGCGCTTTGCACTTTGTGCTTTTTGGAGCTATTTTTAATTCTAACTTTCAAAATTCATATTTCCAGTTCTACATATTGGACTTTTCTCATTTTGGTGTAATTATATTTACTAAAATGTGCTCTATTTTTCAAAAATTGGTTTGAGATTTTTCTGGTGTTGTGTTTTCACATTATTACTGTGTGTGTACTGCATGAATACTTTCCACATTTCCTCTTAGATAAGCCTGCTCCTCACTCCCCTCAAATAATAACCCAATTTCTTACAAATATCTACTTAAAACATACAGTATAATAAAGTGAATTCTGCCTCTAGTGATCAGCAGCATAGAGGCCACACCCTAAGATATTTATTTCTGTACAAAGGGATCTTAAAAAGAGCTGGAAATCACTGCAAATCTGAAAACCTACGTATCATTGTGGCAATTTGCACAGATAAAGAAATTGCCAATTGAATTATACCCCTGTGAATTCTGCCTTCAGTGATCAGCAGCAGAGAGGCCACACCTTAAGATGTTCTTTTCTATACAAATGGGTCTTAAGAAGAGCTGACAAATCACATCAAACCTGAAAACCTAAGTATCATATTGACAATTTGCACAGAAAAGGAAATTGCCAATCTGATTGTACACCTGTGACGTAACTTCAGTCTTTATGATAAATTAACAATATAATTTGAGAGAGCTAAACTTTCCGCGAATTTACTAAGAGTGCAATAAATATGTTGAGCAATAAATAATGTTGAGCAACTGGGTGCACAGGTGGTATTCTTGCCTGGTCTCGCTCTACATCAGAATTTGGGCCATCATCTCCTGATTCATTGCCATTGCAAATGAGATTCAGTGATATAGAATCACATGTGTTTTGACAGATAAAATGTGTTCTGTTGGGCCTTGTTCTGTTGTGTTTTTACATTGTATTGTGGTAATTCTTATTATTTTGTTTTCTGTTGTGATATGTTGATAGTCCATATGCAGACCTGAACATGTGTGTCTAGGTTTTCATCTAAGATAGCACATAACATTAAAGCTGTAGTTCGGAGAAACCCTTTTGGAATGCTATTGATGAAACCATACTACCACTCTACACAATTTCAAATGTTCTAAAACAAAGTGGGTGCCAAGAGTACTTTCTCATTTCGATCCAACCGCATTAGGTTCATTGACTCACAGAGATTGTCAAATAGTTAACAGGCACTGTAAGTATGCAAACTGACTTTTTACCAGTGCCTGTACAAGTCCAAAGATAGAATGTAGGAGCTGGATTGCATTTTGTGCACACAGGAAGGGCTATTTTAAAGCTAATGATAAAAAATATGGTGTGCTCACTTTTATTCAACAATTCATTTAATGAAACAGTGTTGTGGGTCTTATGTAGGTAATCCACCACTTAGGGATTCTTAGCAAAATTAAGTATTTATCTTACCTGCATCAAAATGTGAAACTAAAGATCAATTATTTAAAACAAATTTGAATAAACTCTTGAATTTCTCCTTCCCATTTTCTTCAAGTTATTAATTAACCTTGCCCAAATTAGAAACAGTCTCAAGTGAAAACTACCAGTAAGCATCGAGGTTTTTTTGTGTTAGAATGACTTATAAACTTGTGAGATGTAGTTTGCAATGCACGTGTGTGTAGTGCAGGCAGTGATTAGCCTTTCATAACCATATTACTGTTTTCTTCAGTGCTAATTTAAAGCCTAGTTACGCCATGGTTTTAGGCTAATTCTTGCCATTTAAAGAGGCAGAGCTGTAGCAGTGGCAAGTTATTTCCCTTGATGTAGTAAATTGTTGTTTTTCACTGACTGGAACAATTATGGAGTTCTCTGCTTACGACTGGAAGCATAGTACAATTTGTTAATATCTACTAAGGAACTCCATAAAATAACAGTTCTCAATAACACACACCAGTACCAACACATCCAATACACGACAATAAATGTTTACTAAAAAAAAATCACCAGAAAGCAGCTTAGCAATCTAAAACACTAGGAGCACAAACACAGTACAGCAAAATAACACAACAGTAACAACATAATAATGCAACAGTAATACCAAAGAACAATGTATAAACAAACACAACACACACCCCCAACACAGCACTACAAAATGAAATACAAGCTGAACATAGCTGGGCTTAAAGCAACATGTGTAGTTGTACAGCATATGTTGAATTTTGGGTGTCCTGGCACTATGTAACCCATTTTTATTCATTGTTCAACTACATGGTACATACTTTATCGAGTTCCTAAGGCTGAAAGGGCGAGTGAGCTTAGGAGGATTTGAAACATTTACCATGGGGTCAAAATAGATCCCTGCAATGGATGCCTTAGTCCACTGAGATGCATACGAGGAAACCTTCAAAAAATACAATACAACCTATTGTGATGACACAACAGCAATGTACAAAATGCAAATCAATAATTACACAAAAACAAAGGAGCATAAACATAACTAAATAACAATAAACTAAAACACAACATAGTACAAATATTCCACCAACACAATCCAACTCAAAAAGATACAGCAGTAACAATAATGCAATAGCACAACACTACACCATTATACAATCTACCAGCACAACAGTACATCACTATATAAAACAACTGCAATTAAAGCACACAACAACAGCAGCCGGAGCAAAAATTAACTTCAAGACCAAAACATCAGCACTGCCTATCTAGCACAACACAATATAATTATAGTCTTGTGTTTTTGTTTAGTTCAATGTCTTGATGTGGTATATTATTATGTTGTGTTGTTATGTTGTCATTCTGTGGTGTTGCTGTGTTCTATTCTGTTCGTGTGTAGTATTATATTGCATATTTGTGGTTTTGTGCATGCATTTGTTGTTGCATTTGTATGTTGTGATTGACATGTAGCGTTCTTCTTGCATTACTATAAGGTGATTTTATGATTTGGTGTAGAGCTGCTACACTGTAGTTGTTGCATCAACCCACATCAGCTGCTGTTTGCCTGCTTAAATGTAAGAATCCATTTCATATGTTACAGCCTTCACATGGCTGCTTTCCTAATAGCTGGGAAAGGCATTTGCAAACATATACACACAAGAATATGTAATAGAATGGACTAAATGTTTTGTGATCTGCCACTATATTTGTGACTCCCTGACATAAATAAAGTTCAGTATTGTAAACCTGTGACAGCCACTGCCTGTTGTTAAGAACACTGTTTCATTAGATACAGCATTTTGGATACTCGTCATTATGTTATATTTCGAGAGTCGCCTCTTAAATGTGGTGCAGTTTTTGAAATGATTATCAGCTTCACCATTCTAAAAGTGTTTGTCCCTGTAATATGTGTTTTCAGACAATGCTTTCATAACAGGTCCTCTTTTATTTGTAGCTCTTCCATTAATTTTAATTACAAGCACAGTGTGCAACATTTATTAATCAGCAGAGCCCTTTTAAGTCGAAATGCTAAATTATCTAACCCCATTAACACAGAATACTCAAAACAAGCAGTAATATGAGAGGTAGTTACTGTGCAAATCGTATTATACATGTTCATGCTCTGGGGCACTGTTAAGCGTGATTACCCTCTTTTGATCCAGTATTCCTCTGCCTCTTCCATCTAATATTCAGTAGCAATGTACAAAGTGTCGCCTCCATATTTTCAGCTTAATTTTTCTAATGAAGTTCTGGTACTTTGTAACACTGGGGAAGCAGATATTAAGCTAGTTTAATATTAGGAAGTTCTTAAATTTGTCTGCAGAATGATGGTGTATTACTTTGAAAGTGTTGGGATTATTTTCTCTGCTACAGGCCCTCATTATAGATAATAAAATATAACCAGCTTATGATACTGATGCTGTATTTACTAATTTTTTGATTTCGACTTACGTGACCAGTTTAATTTAAGTGGCGCACAGTTACCACATACCACTAGTGTCTTTAGATTAATGATCTTCATAACTTTTAATGTACAAAAAACTAATATTTTTCGCAATTATTCTATAAAATTGACTGCTCTGATCATAACGAACAAGTCAAACATTGCAGTTAATTTCAACTATCCTTATAAAGCGTGCAATCAAATACACAATCACCATCATCTTTCTGCTAACCAGGCTTCCCTAAATATGCAAAAATGTCCAAGTATGAGCCATTATCACAAATAGAGAGGGGCCTTAAGCCCCTGTACACACCTTGCCACCTTCATCCAGCCATGATATGACTAAGACTGCTAACCAATTGCAGAATGGCTCACTGCCTTCTGTTGTTGTGTACAGTTTGTTTCTGTTCTTCAGGGACATAATAAATGTTAATCTTGGCCAGTGACTGGCAGCCCCCTGAGATCATATAAGCCCTACCCAGGGAGGTCCACCCCAAAATGTTAAGACCTCTGCTTTAGATGCACCTGACCCTGTAATATGATGCACGTGCATACACAAAGACATTTTCTTGTGTGCATAGGAGCATGCCTCAAGTAAATAAGTAAAAATCTACTTCACATTACCTGCGTGCAGAATTTCACATGTGCAATGTGTATTTCAGAAACTTTGTTCAAGTGTCTATTGTTTCTTTGTGACACCAAAAGCACCACTGCAGCATTGCGAACTGCCCAGAGTTGTATTCAAAGCAGCACTTTTTGGCACTTGTTTATTAGAGCTCTAGTTACCTCTTACAAAATATCTATGTAGTCTAGTCCTTGTTTATCAGATAGTAAAAAAAAAAAAAAAAAGATTATGTAATCCGATAGCTACTACACTTAGAATGATATATTGTTAGCTTGCATACTGATTGCATTGCAATTTGTTGTATAGTGTAAAGGCTTGTGAAATCATATCATGGTTCCTCAAACTACAAAAATGTCAGAAATAGTATGTGGAAATATATGTAAATTAGGTGAAATGCAGTTTGGGCTACCTCAAGAGAACTTCACATTCCAAATTCACTCGAGATGCCAGCAACCGGTAGGTTTGTTGAGATGTCTTTTGTAGCACATTTTCTGTTAACCTGTTCTCTGTGACAACAAAATTGTGCAAACGTTTTCACTGACGTAATTTCCAAAATGTTGTATAATTTGCATAGCATGAATTTTATTGAAATTATGCAAATTACCGAGTGCAATAGAAAGTTTGCATGGGCCTACGTCATTATTTAACAATGTGAAAAAGAGGTGGCGTGCTAGGTAAACCAACAGGGTTTGGGCCTTCGAATTCTACACAAATAAACCACAGGGATAAAAGAAAAATGGCATGAAGGGAGAGCTACACACTGTGTTGGCAAGGTTTGCCCTTAATACTCTGTACTGCTTTAACCCCTTCACTGCCAGGCCTTTTCCCCCTCAGGTGGCAGGCCTTTTTATTTTAGCTATTTGGGGCAGTTCGCACTTAGGCCCTCATAACGTCTTGTCTACATAAGCTACCCACACCAAATATGCGTCATTTTTTTCCAACATCCTAGGGATTCTAGAGGTACCCAGAGTTTGTGGGTTCCTCTGGAGGACAATAAGAAATTAGCCAAAATACAGCACAAATTTCATTTTTTTTAAAACAAATCGGAAAAAAGGGCTGCAGAAGAAGGCTTGTGGTTCTTTCCCTGAAAAATGGCATCAACAAAGGTTTTGCAGTGCTAAAACCACCATCTTCCCAACTTTCAGGAACAGGCAGACTTGAATCAGAAAACCAAATTTTTCAACACAATTTTGGCATTTTACTGGGACATACCCCATTTTTACTATTTTTTGTGCTTTTAGCCTCCTTCCAGTTAATTACAGAAATGGGTGTGAAACCAATGCTGGATCCTAGACAACTAAACATTTCTAAAAAGTATACAAGATTCTGAATTCAGCAAGGGGTCATTTGTGTAGATCCTACAAGGTATTCCTACAGAAAATAACAGCTGAAATAAAAAATATATTGAAATTGAGGTGAAAAAAACAGTCATTTTTCTCCACGTTTTACTCTATAACTTTTTCCTGCGATGTCAGATTTTCAAAAGTAATATACCGTTACGTCTGCTGGACTCTTCTGGTTGCAGGAATATATAGGGCTTGTAGGTTCATCAAGAACCCTAGGTACCCAGAGCCAATAAAGGAGCTGTAATAGGTTTTCATTGTATGCCTGGTATACAGCAAATCATTTGGTGAAATATAAAGAGTGAAAAATAGGTATCAAGGAAATCTTTGTATTTCCAAAATGGGCACAAGATAAGGTGTTGAGAAGCAATGGTAATTTGCACATCTCTGAATTCCGAGGTCCCCATACTAACATGTGAATTATAGGGGATTTCTCAAATAGACGTCTTTTTTACACACTGTCTTACATTTGGAAGGAAAAAATGTAGAGAAAGACAAGGGGCAATAACACTTGCTCTGATATTCTGTATTCCCCCAAGTTTCCCGATAAAAATGGTACCTCACTTGTGGGGGTAGGCCTAATGCCAGGAAATGCAACATGGACACATCCCATTTTTACATTAAAACCTGACATGTTTTTTGCCTACCTGTGGATTGTGGCCTCTAGCTCAGCTGGCACCTAGGGAAACCTACCAAACCTGTGCATTTTCCAAAACTAGACACCTAGGGAAATCCAGAATGGGGTGACTTGTGGGGCTCTCACCAGGTTCTGTTACCCTGAATCCCTTGCAAACCTCAACATTTAGCAAAAAAACACTTTTTCCTCACATTTTGGTGACAGAAAGTTCTGGAATCTGAGTGGAGCCACAAACTTCCATCTACCCAGCGTTTCCCCAGGTCTCTCGATACAAATGGTACCTCACTTGTGTGGGTAGGCCTAGTGCGCACGACAGGAAATGCCCTAAAACACTATGTGGACATATCAAAATGATCTAATACAGTACTACCTGTTTTGCCGGGGGCCACCTGCGTTTTTGGTCCTGTGCCCCACAGCCATCTAGAGAAACCTACCAAATCCAAACATTTCTGAGAAATAGACACCCGAGGGAGTCCAGGAAGGTGTGACTTGCTTGGATCCCCCATTGTTTTCATACCCAGAATCCTCAACAAACCTCAAATTTAACTAAAACAAATCTAATTTTTCCCACAGTTCTGTGTGGGATCACCGCACCAGCACAAATTTCCTACCACCCAACGTTACCCTTAGTCTCCCGATAAAAACTATACCTCACTTGTGTAGGTGGGCCAAGTGCCTGTGACAGGGATGAGCCAAAATCATGTCATAAATGAGGGGGAACGAAAGCGGGTCCAAAAGGGCAGTTTGAAAAAAAATGTTTTTAGGCTGACAAGGGAAGCAAACTTTTTATCAGTATATATGCGACAATGCTGGGTAGTAGGAATTTTGTGGATTCCTGCCGAATCTGGAAGGTTACATCACAAAAATGTGGGAAAAATGTGTGATTTCACACAAAGTTGGAGGTTTGCAGGGTTTTGTGGGTAAGAAAATGGTGTTGAGTGCATGTGAAGGACACCACCCTATACTCACACAGATGTTTAGTTTTCAGATGTGTCTAGGTCTCGTAGATGTTTCTACATGGCAGCATCCCAAAGTCCAAAAAGTGCAGCCCTCACCATTCTAAGTGGGCGATTTTGAGACTTAGACAAACTCTCATGGCCCAAATGTAAAATTTGTAGTGATTCCCCTTCCATTCCTGCCCATGGAAGGGGTGTACGACGCCTTTGGGGGGAGCGTTAGCGCTTCCCCCAAGGGCCCATTCTGGGGGCGCCATTGGGAAGATGGGGTAGTGTTCCTTACATTATGCACAGATCCGCATATACAGAACTAAGTCGAGGGCTGTGCACCCTTCCCTGTCCTTCACTGATGACATCAGCAAAAAGGCACCCTCCGGGAACAAGTGTGTCATTGATTTCACCTCCCAGGTAGCCACCTAGTGGCAGGACCTAAAGGTACTTAGCAGCAAGGGATAGTGTGTGAACTCTTGATGTGGTGAGTATAATCCTCCTTCTTCATAGCTGCTACACATGATAGCCTCAGTGGTATTCTTCCCAACTTTTCGCCTGCCTCCTCCACTTTTCTGATCCTGTTTTTACTGGCTTTAGGACTTTGTGCACTTTACTACTGCTAGCCAGTGCTATATTGCTTGTGCCCTTTCACCTAAACATGGTAACATTGACTTATCCCCAATTGGCATATTTAATTTACATATATGTCCCCAGTAAAGTGCACTACATGTGCCCAGGGCCTGTAAATTAAATGTGACTTGTGGGCCTGCAGCACTGATTGTGCCACCCACTTAAGTAGCCCTTTGACCATGTCTCAGGCCTGCCATTGTAGAGCTTGTATGTGCAGGTTTAGACTGCCATATGGACTTGACAAAGTAAGCCTTTTGCAGACCCAAATCTTTCCTTTTCATTTATATGTCACCCCTAAGGTAGGCCCTGGACAACCCAGAGGGCAGTGTACAATGTATTTAAAAGGCATGACGTGGGATTACGTTATTACATCTTCTAAGTGTAATTCTCAATCTGGAAGAGATACGTTTTTTTAGTTTGGTGTCTCTGGAATTACAATTTAAAATCACAATTTATGGTGAAGTTGGATTTTAAATTGCAATTCTAAAAATAACTCTATTAGAAAGTTGGCATTTTCTGACTTTAGCCATTTGGTGCATGCTGCATGTCTCTGATCACTTGTCTGGGGTGGGTGACAGCTGTCCCCCCATCTTCGTTGTTGACACAACCAGGTTTAAAGTACTTTCAATCAGTGGGCCTCACTTGGTCCCAGTATCCGGCCCGTGCTTCCATCGCAGACGGCCTGAAGTTTTGACATTATCCCAGTCTGGCTTGAAGCTTCTTGCTTCTAAGCACTATTTTACAGTTTATTCTTTTAAAATTCATAATTCAAGTTCTACTTATTGGATTGCTGTTGTTTTGGTCTTTTTTTGTTTCATATGCTATTTTTCTAAATTGGTGTGGATTCATTTTGATTGGTGTTTTCACAGTTTTACAGTTTGAAGTGTTGCATAAATACTTTATACACTGCCTCTAAGTTAAGCCTGACTGCTCTATGTCACCCTACCAGAGGGTGAGCAAAGGTTAATTTAGGGTTTGCCTGATGCTTACCCTGATTAGGCTTGTATTTGCTATTTGACTAAGGTTTACACCCCAGTCAACCAACAACCGAGTTTCTAACAATAACATTTCCTAATGCTCTCCCATGCTTGCTGATCATCATGTGGATCTCCCCAAGCGTGCGCTTCTCTACCTGTCCGATAAGTGTAGGGAGCCGGACTGGGAAGGCTATGTCATGCTCTATAGCAATGTTTGCCTTATAAGACAGAGGGTGCAGTCATTTGTAAGCACATTGTTCTTGCATGCAGAGGTAGTATAGTTAAAAGTCTGGTTCTGCCAGGCCCCTCTGTTCAAAGGGCAGCCTTAGAGTATCCTAGTTGACTCGAGGGTGCTTATTGGTAGATGCCAGTTTAATCATGAGCGATTTCAGTTTGATGAAAAATTGCTTATTAAAAGGGATTGGTATATTATTAAATAAATATAGTAACTTTGGTAAAAGCGTCATCTTCATCAGAGCGATTCTTCCATGTAAAGATAATGGAAGTTTGATCCAGTGGGCCACCTGATCTTCTAACTTTGACATAGTGGTGCCATAGTTTTCATTATTACAGTCTCCTTATCCCGGCTTTCCCAGATGTCAAGCTATCTAATGGGTGTAGTGCACAAAGGAAGGGGATAATCAAGTTGCTTCTGCCGGGTTGCAGGGGTAAGCGGAAGCACTGCAGACATATTCCAGTTTATTGCTATTCCAGATAATATTTGGTACTGGGTAAATTCTTGTATAATAGGTATAAGGTTATGACTGGGCTTGCAGAGATAAAGCGTAATGTAATCTGCATATAGGGATATAATTACATTTCGTAGTGAGAAGGCAATTGCCCTTTTGCCGTGCCATTATCTAATAGCACAGGCCAATGACTCTGTTGCTAAGGCAAATGATAAAGGACATTAGGGGTATCCATGCTGGGTGCCCCACTTGATCTCAGACTGATCGGATGTCAGGGTGTTTACTTGCGTGTTTTGTAAGCAATGTAAACCAGTTGTACTGAATGGAGGAAGCAGGCCGGGAAGCCCATATGACCAAGGGCAGCAAATGGATACCCTCATTCTATAGAATCAAATGCATTAGCTGTGTCTAACATCACCACCACTGCTTCCTGCTGTGGGTAAATTTGATGTAATAATGCAAAGAGTGTGCCTAAATTATGTGATGTAAATTGCCCAGATGTGAAACCCACCTGGTCTGGAAGGAGCAGGATTCTGTTAGTGAAGACAGTGGTAAAAATCTTCATCTCAGTATTGATAAGTGACAAAAGGACAGTGAGATTCTGAGTGCTGTGGTTGTTTCCCAGGCTTTTAGAGTGTAATTAGGATAGCCTCTTGAGAGGAAGGGGTCAGGGAGCAAGTGTCCCATGCCTCCACAAATACTAGCTGGAGCCTGGGATTCAGTATAGACACATATGTTTTATAAAGTTCAGCTGTGAACCCATCGTTTCCTGGAGATTTGCCTGTGGGGAGGCCAGCAATAGCTTCATTTATTTCATCTAGTGTAATTGGTTTGTCTACAAAGAGGTGATGTGGTTCCTCTGGTTAAGCCAATGTAATCATGTAATCCTCTCAAAGTAAGCTGTCTATGTCTCCGAGAGGACCTGATGTCTTGCTGCATATAAGTTAAAGTAGTACCTCACAAATCTGTGCACAATGACCTCCAACATCTAGTGGAGCACTCCATCTTTGCCCCCAATTATGCCACAGAAGGGGATCCCCTACCCAGTCTCTCCAGGCTGGCAAGAGTTCTCCCAGAACCACCCCCTTCGCTGTACATTGAAGCAATAGCAAAGCAAGAGAGATGCTTCACCTCTACATTTCCCTTCTCCCTGAATACCTTGAGTGTGGCTCAAATGTCCACTAGTATATCCAAGGAGAGGTTATGACTGTATTGTTGTTCTAAATTGTGCAGTGACTAATGATAGATAGCCACATGCCATACTGTTTGGCAATACATATCCACCTGATATAGGCTTTAAAAGCCTCCCATAGAAGCCCGGGGGGGGGTACAACAGAGCCATCAATAAGTGAAAAAATCTCCACTCTTATCTCCACTCTTATCTCCTCCACAAATGCGGTACCATTGAGCGCTAGTGAGGGAAGGCACCACACGAAAGCATGATACCTAGAACCTGGTAGCTTAAGAGTAAGCTGAACTGGTGAATGGTCAGAGTATGTGTGCGAAAGATGTTCTGTACTTGTGACCCACCCCCTAGTGTCACTGGTACCTAGCCAATAATCAAAGATGGTTCAGGTAGCATGTACTGTAGAGACATACCTCCCTTCTTTGAGGCCTGTGTGCATATCACGCCATAGGTCTACTTAGGCCATAAGTCAACATGAGGTCCTGAAGCACACAAGTCACTATGTGATGTGTATGTGTGAGTGGATTAGAGCTGCTAGGTGCTTGCTTAGTACTAAACTGAAATCACCCCCATAGCACCATCATAGGGGGCATCATCTCACCCTGCTCCCACACCTTGCATTTTGTCCTTGGGACGTCCATTTTGGATCCATATTCATTAATGATTGTGATAGGCTGTGTAGCTATACGAACCTGAATAATACTGTGCCTGCCATAGGGATCACTGTCCTGTGCTGTGACAATGAATGGCACCCTGAATTGAACCAATATAGCTGTTCCACTTGCATATGTGTGGTAGCAGGAAAAAAAGACCTGTGACTGATTCTAACATGCTGCAAACAATGGGGTTGTCTGTACCCAAGGTGGGTCTACTGCAGGAGCACTATGTCAATTCTATGGTGGTCTAAATACGCTAAGAGTTTTCTGGCCTTGTGATGATCCCCTACACCCCGAATATTTCAGGTTAGAAAGTTTACCGTAGTTTGTGACAGGCTCAATGCAACCATGAGTGATGTGATGCTCTGATATTTGCATGTGGGGTGTTGTAAGACAATGTCAGCCTAACAAAAGTCTGGATATCTATATGATCAAAACACTTGTGATATCATGCAGTCACAACTGCTCATCTCCCGCCACCCACACTAACCATCCCAACCCACCAGTGAAGCATTCCCACCCTAAACTGTCTCATAACAATGCGCCTATTAAATATATAATTGACATGCATATCTGTGAATTAAAATGAATGGGGGTTCCCTATGGATGCCACTAGAGTACAGGTGAAAAGCACAGCTTTGCTAAAGGGGTGATCACCAGGCATACACCAGAGCATCTCAGATGCATAAATTGAGAATGAACAGAGGTGCACAGGCTCTGCAACAGATGGTGATATTAAAAAAGAAAAAGAGGAGCACCAGGCGATTACACAGCTCAGCTGCAGATAACCAAGTGCAGCGCTGCAAGGCAGTAAGTTTGTATATATTGTCAGGGCAGGGGGCTTGTAGCAACATCAAGCATTCAGGGCGGTCTGCATCCACCACCCCTGGAGACCGTCAGCATCCATCTTCATTATACATCACTTAAATCTTCATCAGGGGGAAGTAAATGGCCATCAGAAGTTTGACATCTCTCTCTCTTAAGTTTATTCAGAAAGGGTGAAGCAACCTTTTGATCAGAAAAGATGTGCATCTTGTTTTTATAGGTGACCTTAAGGTGGGCCGGTTACATCATAACATATGGAATGCATTCTTGTCATAGCTGAATCTTAATCAGTAGATACAAGTGCCTATCCTCCTGGACTTTCTGGGTAAAGTCTAGGTAAAAAGAGATTGTGGTACACTCATGGCCGAATAGTTAACGTTCCCAGGCCAGTCTTAGGACCGCATCCCGATCACAGTAATTGAAGAGTCGAGCTATGATTGGCTGAAGGGGAGCTCCAGGAGGTGGCTGGGGACCCAGCAACTGATGGGCAGACTCCACAGCAAAAAAAAGTAAAGAAGGCATCAACATCAAACAGTCATTTGAAGAGATTTTCAACAAAGGTGGCCATTTTGCCAGTGTTTGTGGATTCAGGAAGCCCCACCAGCCACCGATTATTTTGTCAGAATCTGGCCTCCCGGTCCTCATTCTTCACTTGAATAACATAAAGACTCTTTTGCATATCCAGAAGTTCTTCATAGGCTCTACCAAAAATTTCCTCTAAAGTGGAGACACGGAATTCTGCACTAGAGATGCACTTGTCTTGTTTCGGCAGGGCTAATGCCATTGTGTTAACTCTTTGCATCAGTGAGTCGAGTTTGCTGTTGATTGATGTGAAGCCCTGCTGCATTTGAATGAGAAGTGATTAAATATCTGGCTTGGGGTGTCACAAGGCGAGTCCACTCTGTCCACAGACAGTGCCCTGGTTGTCTTGTTAGCTGCAAAAGGCAGCTTCACTTGCTTATGGTCAGCTTTTCCCATTACGTGGATCGAGATTTGTGTCCCTGAAATGCTGTTCACAAGCGGATGTATCTTTGCCCTAGCAGATTACTCTGCCCTACACCGACCTTCAGCACTCTTCACAGTCTCTAATGAAAAATCCCATGCAGACTCACATAGTGTCTCTGTTTGATCCGGAAGACAACAATCAGCCACGAGTCCGGGCCCATCGAGGGTCGTGAAAGATGTAGTGGGGTCGTTTAGCTCCATGCACAGCACTCTCAGGCCCTCTTCACCTCCCCCCAGCCGAGTGCCACTGCCACTGACCACGACCCCAGGATAAGGTAAAGCCATCAGCAGCTCAGTTTTGTTAGTCACAGAGGGCCCCACAGATATCAATATAAAGTCTGGGTTATGAGCTGCTCCACAGCAGCCTCCCCCTCGTGTCCAGTGCCTGGCGGCACAAGCAGATCTTGGCCCTGTCTGTGTATTTTCCTTCAGGGCCCTCCCGTGTATGGCCAGCACCACCGGGGACTCTTTCTCCTCTCAGCCCCCACGGCTCCTAGGTATCCACCAGTCAAAATGTCACTTCACTGCCAGCCTACTTTCCTTTGCACCCAGGTGGGCCTGAACCACTCGGCCACATGCCTCCTCAGAAGTCGCAGGGTAGGGCTGGTAGTGTTTTTCCGGTCACCCCACACAATCAGCAGGGCAGGGTATCACACACCATCAGCGATCCCCGGCAGAGACTTACCGGAACACCAGGCCAGCTCAGTTCCACCTCAAGTGAAAGAGCAGGACCGGGAGGCACAAGAAAGACTGCAAGCCATATCCAAGCCTCCGATCTGGGCCCCTGCATAGATCAATCAGCGCCCACCATGGTCCACTGGGCCCCAGCAGTAAACACTGAAACATTTGCAGTGTCCGCTCAGTTTCTGCCACGCGACAGGCCAACCACTGCCCACCACTCCTCTCATTCAGGTAGGCCTGAGTGGTATCAGTGTGGCCCCTTCCATCACTAAAATAGAGGTTCTGTCATTTTCAGGCAGCCAGCGCCAATAGTCCCGGCTGGTGATTAACAGAAACACTTTCCCCACAACCCGACCCATGTCTCTGCTCTGAGAGCAGTTTTCCCACCTCATTCAAGGCTTGAGCACTCAGAAGGCTGCAGCTCAAGGCTAATAGAAATTAGCCTCCTGAGGATTTAGGCAGGAAAAAGCTAAGTGACTTTTCCTTAATATTTATTAACAATTGAACTTCGCCAGTGATGTGAGCTTTTAATAATTGCTACAAAGATTCCAGGAATGACATTTCTAGTAGTTTCCTAGACTAAGATAGCATTATTCAATTTAAGAGTGCATCCAGGTGTTTCTCTATAGAACAGGCAGCCTTGCCACAGTGAAAATAGCTTTTAGGTGCTAGTCATTGGAAGTACATGATTAATATTAACCCCATATTAACCGTAGATAATTGCACTTTTGCCGATAGGTTTCATTCAGAGTGAACTTTAGCAGCGCAATCGCGCTGTTTTTTTCCATTCAATGTGGCAAGAAAAATCATTTTCAAAATATGATGCACCCTATCTTATGGGCTTACAGTCTTCTTAGAGGTGATTTATTTATATTTAAAAGGAAGGTTTAGACTTGTCAAAAGGGTTTATTTTCATAGGTTCAGTTGCAGTTTTTAAACTGCAACAGACAGCCTACAGTGATAGGCCTCAAGCCATGTTTAATTTACACTGTCATTGTAGCGGATGGCATCATAGGTTGTGCAGTCCTGTAGTGGCATGTACCTTACAGGACCTAGATATACTTTGTATCAATACGATTGACTTACAGGTAACTTAAATATGCTAATTGAGAGCATAGCCAATTGTGGCAGGTTTTGGGGGCCAGAGAACACACACTGGGACCTGGTAAGCAGATACCGAGTGCACAGAGTCAAAAAACGAGCAGCATCAGTTCACCATAATTGGCGGTGATGACACAAAAAGAGGCACTTTCCTACATGGTTGCAATACCTGATAAATGAGGCGCTGGAATATGGCAGAGGACTCACAAAACTCAAATAGCAGTACCTTAAACTAAACCCAAAGGGTGTTCACAGTGCCATTTTGTGTCTGTTTGAATGTCCCCAAGGAATCAGTCAATACCCCTTGGCAAGGACCAATATGACCAACTCATATATTGTGCTCATCCCAAGTATTTAATGAGTTCATCTACCCTCAGCATAGGATGAGGGTTCCAGAAATCTATGCAAAAGTTAATGGATCCATCCAACGTTTTAGGGTCGAGCCTGCGTCGCATGCGCTTGCGCATGCGTTTCGCTTGCGAGACGCTTGAGGAGTTAGAAAAGGGCTCGGAGCCCCGTCCACGTCGCGTCAGTGTCTTTCATTGGTTCGTGGGCTTGCCTGTTAAAATCTGCTTGCTTTCATTAGTGGAAGGCACGCATACGTCATGCCTTTTCCAGTGGTTAGCCCTCCTCGAGCGCAGCGACCAAGTACTGAAAAAATGCGAGGCTTGCTGTTTACCGTCAGGTTTGTGGACTACTTTTTATCTTTTGTTCACAGCGCGATCTCGCTTGGCAGAAGTCAAACGCTTTGCATAACATCGACCCTGTTACATAGTTAATTGCACTTTTGCTGGTTACGTAGATAATTGAACTTTTGCCGATAGATTTCATTCAGAGTGAACTGTAGCAGCGCAGTCGCGCTTTTTTTTTCCATTCAGTGTGGCAAGAAAAATCCTGTTGGGAGTTTACAACTGCTAATAGCTGTAACTCGGAGAAATGAGAGACCCTATGCATTGCAAATGCTTGTTAAATAGTGCAATTGGTGAAGTTCATTTACTTCTTGGTGGTTCTATGATATCCAATGAGAGAATAGCTTCAACTTCTGTCTTTTACGACCCCTTCTGGCCTTCAGAATTCAACTTGGCCATAACTTTCTGGTTTTGTAGTATTACCATTCTCTGCTAGGGTTGAACATGGAACATACATCCCCACCCTTCTCCAAAAGTCCCCTTAATTCTATCTTCTCTTCTGCTGATATTGAAGTTGCAACTATCATTTCCTCCCAGGATCAGCATCCTGTTTCTTATATAGGGTGCATATCAGAACCTTCTCCATTTCAGTATTCCACAATGCCCACCAGCCCTAGTTCTCAGAATCCTTCAGTTTTTTAAAAACAAATTATTATGATAAATTTGAGAATCCTTTCGTCTCTGGATGGATTTCTCTTTAAGAAGTCATCTTATCTTTTCTGTCACTATATGGACCATGCCATTTTGCTAAAATCTTATTATCTGTGGTTGGTAATAAAAAAACGTATTCCCTATTTCTAGGCTTCTCAACCAGACCCCTTTGTTATATTGTGCATCCTCAAATCTTTGGACATCTCTTACATATTCTACCACTACTTGATGGAGAGTTTGCAGCTGAGCACCCGAGGCTGTTGCATATTGTACCAATGAAAATGTCCTCTTCTTTGGGTTTGGTAAAAACCCTGCATATGACTGGGGAACACTTTTCAATATGTATAACAACACAGGTAAGACTATATTCCAGTCTTATCTGGGCTTATTACTTTCCTCAGCATCAACTTCAATGTCTTATTAAACCATTCCACAAGCCTGTTGGTTTGTGGATAGTAAGCTAAGGTTTTTATTTTTGTGGCTTTTTAATCTTTCACAAACGTGAGCCATAAGCTTGGGCAAGAAGTTCTACACTTGCCCATGAATATCTCACCTGATAATCTTACTTAGGAAAAATAAATAATGAGTGGATCACAGATATGAGCAGGAATAATGTATTTCCATAAAGTGGAAACTGACGAAGTTATAGATTTATCATAAAAGGCATACTTAGTCTCCATGCTGGTGAAGTACACATTTTTCCTATTCTCTCAAAGTGAATGACTGTGTCCTTGCTAATTAGGTCTGTTTAAGAAAAGAGGACTACCTTATCACAAACCTACAGACTATAGTGAAGATAATAGCTCCCGAGAAGGATGAAACAATTTACTGAATATCAAACTGTACAAGACTTTGTCCTTTATGCAAACCACATGGGGATATGTTAAAAGTGTAAGGGGCAGAATCTTCCACAAAATCCTATAGTAGACTTTTTAAGAATGAACAAAAACAGCAGGCAAGTATGGTAAATTCACTGTCGCTGCACACTGGAAATTGCTTAATAAAAGATCAAGCTGCAAGTGACACAAAAGTCCTTTAAGACTACAATTATGACAAGTCACAACCACTGCTACAAATCTACTCATAATTCAACTAGTTCCAACATTTCTTACTTTTTTAACATATTTCATTCATTTTCCGTTATCAGTTGCGATAATGTTACAACATCATTATGGGAAGCTGCATAGAGTACTGTCAGATACAAAAGCAATCAATAGCATATAATTGCTGTTTCAGTTTGCTTGCATGTATAGTAGGTTCATGAAAGAAGAGAACTTTCAGTTCTGTAAGACGTGTGAGGTTTGTGACACAGTTGACACCTCTTCTCCCTAGACAGTCTATATGTCTTATTGTTCCAGTTCTGCAAATCATCATTTATCATCTATTCATACCATTTTGTATGGATCTCTTCAGCAATGAGCCACTAAGTGTCATTGCTGTACCGTGATTTCTAAGAAGGCCCTTCTTGTGAAATCCAATGCATCATAATCCTATGCTTAGCCAGTAATATTGTCAATGGTAAAAACGAATTGCAAATTTTACCTTTTTGGGGTTTAGGGTGTAGGACAAATATATACTGTTGCACAGATTGATCCACCCTGAGACCAAAGCCTCTACCAATTTATCCCAATATGTGCAGACAAGCAGGTCGATCTAAATGATATTCGTCTGTCCAAATCGGGTATATTTCATTAAGGATTTGTTGTGTGATGTAAGTCTGGTACAACAGCATGAAATGTAGTATATGGGAACAGGCATTATTGGATGGCATCTTATGATATATTAGGGCCTTATTTCAATCAGTGTCTGTTAGTGGGATAGCTAAGTCCATGCCCGATATCTCTTCTCAAACAACAAAGTGTTCAGTACCCTGAAAAATGTCTTGTCCAGCTAACTTTGCATAATTAGACCAATCTTATACCCTCAACTGTCACACCAGACTCACTACAGCCCAGTGGCACATAACTAGTGAGCCCAATAAACCCAAATGACGATCACTCTAAACTGCATTCACTTTGCACCTAACAGGGAATTGCAGAATCAGTTAAAGGGGTGGGAACCTTCCTCAAATAATATTCACAGTCCTTGTCAGGGTAATCAGTAGGAGTTAGTGAATAAACCAGTGCCTAACCCTCTGGTGCCTTGGCACAAAAGCTGTCAGGTTTAACTTCAAGGCAATGTGTAAAGTATTTATGCAGCACTTGAAGAATAATAAAGAGAAAAATCGCAAACAATTTAGAAAAATAGAGTAAATGATAATAAATGAGATTACACCAAAATGACAAAAATCTAAAAAGTTGAACCAGAGACATGAATTTTTAAAGTTTGAATTAAAAATAACTCTAAAAAGCACAAACCACGGTTATCTGGTCATGCTAGACTGGGTCAAAGTCAAATGTTAAGGCCGACCGTGATGGATCACGGGTTAGATATATGAACCAGGTTTACCTTGAGACTTAGAAACATTTATCAAGAAAAACTGGTTGTTGATGAATCATCAACAGGGCAAGCTAGATGTGGAGTGGGGCTCAACAATGGAGGGCTGCTGAAGAGTGGGGCTCCAGTGTGGTCATTGATGAAGGTGAGATAGCTCTAAATGGGAGAAGTCTGAATCCTGTCCCCAGGAAGGCTTCGACATAGACAGGTTGCTGCTTGGCGTCAATTTTGATGAAGCCCTCTACATTGAGATTTAGAAACTTCCCTGGAAGTAAAATCTCCTTCAGCAGAGCAAACCAGCAAGCTGACGCCAACTGGCATGCAAACGTCAATGGCTGTGGCTTCGACTACAATTCCAGTCTCTGATGCTTCTCCAGTCAGAAGGCTGGCAAAGGTTTCTAAGTCCTCCAAGTCCTAGCTTTTGCAGTGTGGGTAGGTGGAGTTCATCAATTCTTGGACCAGGAGCTGTGGGGCTCCAGTTAGGGTTATGAATCATTCCAACAGAGGCCAGCAGCAGGGTCAAGGGCAGGTCCAGTTGGTATTCAGCTGAGCAGTTGCAAGAAGGAGGCCTTTGAAACATGTTGTGTCCCTACTTAAACAGGAGGTCAGCCAACCGACCCTTGGAGTCACTTTTGGGGGTCATGGGTTCAAGGCAAGCAGATCCAGTCTTCCTTCAGGTTCTTCAAATTGCTGGGCAACCTTTATTCTGATTCTCCACAAGTCCAGGAGTGTTCTGAGGAAATGTTTGTAGGGTCTTCTTTTATTCCCAGTATCAGCCTGTGGGAGGAGGGCAAACCTTTGTCCATCCCACTTAACCACTTCTGGTAAGTTCCTCTACTACCAGTGGGTTTGGCTAGAGAGACAAAGGGGAGAGAGGCCTAAGCATGAGCTTAATCTGCCAGTGAAACAGTAAACATCCTTTGATACTCAGGAAGGTGCCGGGCACAGCCCCACTGGCAGTCCAGTCAAGTGAGGAATCTCCCTCTCCACTTCAAGGGTCCTTTGTCCACTGTCTGAGAGAAACACACATCTCACCACAGGAGAGCCATCAGGCATCAGGTGACAGGTCGACACCAACAGGGAAACCGTTTGGTTTTGGGGCCTGATTTAGAGTTCACCAGGCTGTTTACTCCATCACAAGCATGATGGATTTCCTGTCCACCTTTTTACAAGTGTCATAGGATATGATGCACTGGCAATATGGTATCAGGATAGCCATCACATTTGTGAAGCATTAATCTCTCTGCCAAACTCTAAATCAGGCCCTTAGGCTGGAAAATTGCAACTCTCTAAAAGTGTAATTTCCAAAAGTATAACATAACATCCAATTTGGGGCCATATGTACGAACACATTTTCCCATTGACACAGAATGGGAAAAACCCTTTGCTACATCTGGCCCTTGATCATTACGTTTGATTTTAAACTACTAATAAAATTAGTACTTGAAACATTTTTCTAGCAACTCCCAAACTGAATTGAGCACTTATGAAAGGCAGTGGTTTAAACCAGTATTAACCTCTGGGAGAGCCAACCTTATCACAGTGACAACTGACTTTTGAGGTTTTTCACTGCCAGGGCATGTAAAACATAAATTACACATATCCTAATTTTTAAAATACCATGCAACTTGTCATATGGGTCAAAAAGGCCTACGTAAGGGGTGACAGCTAAGTATGAAAAGGAAGGTTTAGGCCTGAAAAAAAGATTTATATTTGTTAGGAATGGCATCTCTAATTGGGCAGTCAGTTTGCACTCTGTCCAAGCAGGGACCTTCACTCTATTCAGGGCAATGAAGAAACACACTTAGATAACCCCTGCCTATCCCCTTGGTAGCTTGGCACAAGCAGTCAGGCTTATCTCAGAAGTAATGTGTAAAGTATTTGTGCCAACACACACAATATTACAGTGCAAACACTACAAAATGGACTCCACACCAGTTTAGAAAAATAGGCAATATTTATCTAAATCAAACAAGACCAAAATGACAAAAATCCAGAATACACAAGTCAAGATATGAATACACAAAGTACCTGGTTTGCGTCAAAAATGAAGCTGCATGGGTGAGCGTGCATCGGAAAAGTCAGCGATGCGTTGATTCCATACTCGCAAGTGAGGCCGTGCATCATTTCTTCTCTGGTCGGGTAGGCGATGCATCGTTTTACTTCCTCGCAAGAGAGCGATGCATTGATTTCTGGACAGGGCACCTTGGATCTGCGTTGATTCACGATGACACTTCTAATGAACTTTACTAGGGACTTACTAATAAATCAAATGCGCCAATGATGGAAATGCCAATTAACATACATTTTACACAGGGAGAATTTGCTCTTTAGCACTGGTCAGCAATGGTAAAGTGCCCAGAGTACCAAAAACAGCAAAAACAGAGTTCAGCACACATTAAAAACATTGGGAAGCAGAGGCAAAAAGACAGGGTAGACCACACTAAGGATGCCAGGTCTAATATGCCCCCCCCCCCAGCTGAAAGTGGGGAGAACTAACCAACCTCATGGGAGTTCTCATCACTAAGGCGGAGGAATCTGGACAGACCATCAGCATTGGCGTTTTCTATTCCAGGGCAGAGAATCCACAAACCAACAGAGTCACAGAATAGTTTAGGCAAGAAAATGCCTACTTTCTAAAAGTGGCATTTTCAAACTAACAATCTAAAAACCAACTTCATTAACAGATGTATTTTTAAATTGTGAGTTCGGAGACCCCAAATTCCACATGTCCATCTGCTCTCTAAGGGAAACTGCACTTTAAGGGTATTTAAAGGCAGACCCCATGTTAACCTATGAGAGAGATAGGCCTTGCAACAGTAAAAACTGAATTTATCAGTATTTCACTGTCGGGAAATGTAACACACATCAGTACATGTCCCACCTTTAATATACACTGCACCCTGCCCATGGGGCTACCTAGGGCCTAACATAGGGGTGCCTTACATGTATAAAAATGGAAGGTGTAGGCCTGGCAAGTATATACACTTGCCAAGTTGATTTGGCAATTTAAAACTGCACACACAGACACTGCAGTGGCAGGACTGAGCCATGTTTACAGGGCTACTATTGTGGGTGGCACATCAAGTGCTGCTACCCCCACTACCCTTGTAGCATTTGATTAACAGGCCCCTGGGCACCTCTAGTGCACTTTACTAGGGACTTACTAGTAAATCAAATATGCCAGTCATGGAAAAGCCAATTACACATATAATTTACACAGGAGCACTTGCACTTTAGCACTGGTCAGCAGTGGTAAAGTGCCCGGAAAAACAGAGTCCTGCACACAGTCAAAACATGGGAAGGAGAGGCAAAAAAGACAGGGGAGACCACTCCAAGGATGCCAGGTCTAAGAGTATTACTAGGTCGAAATAGCAGTTTTAAAACTGCACACCGATGCTGCAGTGCCACACTGGAGACATGTTTCACAGTGCTACTTTTGTGGGTGGTACAGTGAGTGCTGCAGACCAATAATAGCATTTATTTTACAACCCATGAGTACATGCAGTACTAAGTACTAGGATGTATAAGTAAGTTAAATGTGACAGTTAAGGATATGCAAATGAATACCATGTTTAAAAGGGAGAGCACAAGCACTGTGCCGCTAGTCAGCAAGAGTAAAATGTGTCCTATGCACAACAAAGATTAATTTATCAAAAGAAGGGAAAAATCTGGGGAATGCCATGAAAACGATGGTCATTCCAGCAAAAGCATTGTCATAGTTAACAGAAAATACTCTCATGTCCCTGCCAAACAAAGGTTGTACCAAAATGTGCTTGAGCTCTATAATCTGCCTTCATATATTTAATCACATATCCCTTCACATATCCCTTCAATCCCTTCAAAAGAACCTTCAGCCCACAGAAAACCCTTCTTTCCTAAATGTCCTTTATGAATCCTGTTATCCTGTCCTGCTACCACCTTGTTTTCAACATGGAGATATTCCTAAAATCTTTAGAACATCTAGTATTCATGTCCTTCCTCACTCATAACACAGTGTCCTCTAAGGTAAACATTATAAAACTTTCAGCCCTGTCTGGGACATAAAGACCACTCCCCTCAGACTGCTTTATTGGTATCTGCTGTGTTTGATCCACATCTACTAGTCGTACATTCTTGAGATTGTTGATTTGCTGATAACTTTAAACATAGTAGACCAGGCAATTTTAGTGTACACAGTAAGACCCCACCACAATATCCAATGATTCAATAAGCTGACTACACTCTTTCATTGGTCTTTAAAGACAGTGCCTTGCCAATCATCCTAGTCAGATGGCTCATCTCCCAAATCACTGACTGGGTACCTGTACATCATGGATTACTATTAACATTTGATCTGTATCGTCAGAGAGACTGCGTTATGCAGAGTTCAAGAGCATTAATGGCTTAACGTTGTTAATGGCTCGTTTTTATATGTGCCTGGATATTGATGCTGCTGATGATGTTGACATTTGTGTTTCACACTCATATTCATGGCTTTTTGATGCTCTAGAACCTATAGCCTTAGAAAGAAAACCTGGGAAGAAGAACGAAGACCTAAAAGACAAAATTCGTTTTACCCCAGTTTTGAATGTGGGGAAACAGGAACCAGCCATATCTGTTCCAGTAGCGAATTCTCCAGGAATGCACCTTGATTAAAAAAAACAAAAAAACACTTGCTCTCTAGGATAACTAGCAGAAGGAGAGGGAGCTATAGCAAATTGTTTGTATTGGGTCCATCGTGTTCTTATGCTTTCAGAATAATATGATTTAGGTATGCTCTTCTGAAAAACAAATAACACAGCTCCTATCACTGGTGATTGCACAGGAGCCCACAGAAATGACTTGATTTCACTTATCTTAAAAAGTAAAATAAGACGTTTTCAAGACTGTGTGAGTTATTTAGAAGCTGGGGGATGGTCTTCTTTCTGTCAAGTGGAGGACCTTCCTTTATGGATCTCCCTCCCTGGGGGAGACCCCCTGCTGTGAAATGAGCCACCGTATTCCATATTTGGTGAGTGTTATCTCAGCTAAACATTTTTTTAGAAACACATCAATTCCAAAAGTGGGAAATTGTTGCTCTGTACAAAAAAAACAGGAATGGCCTGATGCTAAGGAAGTTTTCTTAGAGGTTTTTAGGGCGAGAAGAATGCTGCTTTTCTGAGTTCCTCAAGTTCCAGCAAACAATAATTGAGACCCTTAGTCTATTTTCTCCCTTACTAATAAAATTAATGTTTGTATTAGTTGAATGTGCTGGTCATATAAAGGGGGGAACAAACATTTAAGTGTGTGTTTTTGTCGATGCCCTATAGACCCAAAATATATAACTGAGTCTTTACAGTTTAACTAGTTATAAGAGAAAAAAACATGCACGTTTTAATGTAGATGACCCGTCCCCTGTCATGACCGAGTGTGTGTCAGAACAAAGATTCTACCAAACTACACAACTCTTGATTGAGGTCTGCATATGACATTACTACACGAAGGGCCATATGTACAAACACATTTTCCCATAGACACAGAATGGGCAAAACTGCTTGCTACATCTAGCCCGAAATTCCTGAACTCACGTGGTTAGTCTGTCTGAATTGTTGGCACTTTTCCCAGCTATGTTGATAAAATGCACCCTGCACAGAGAAGTATTTAGCTCGCGGATTCTAAATCATCAATGCTTCACAAATGATCTTGTTTTGTTTTAGACAAAGTAAATGTATAGTCCGATTTCTCAGGAGAAATTAAATGGAGCTCAGAATGAGAACAAACATTTGAACGTTTACTCCTCGATTTTAAATTGAAAACAATGTAGTGCAAACAACTTCTGAAGTAAAATATAGGATGATTTTTGTGAATTGTATGCTTATCTATATAAAGCTAGAGAGATCATGTATGTGTTGAAGAGGGTTGGTCTTGGCGAGGATCCATGCGGAACCCCACAGTTGAGGTCACAGGAGTCTGAGTTGTATGGTGCCAGGCTGAAAGGAGCAGATGCATCAGAGTGCGTGTAATTAGCTGACCGACTGGCTGGGTTCTTCCAGTCAGGAAGGCATTGGATGAGGATGAGGTGGAAGACTGCCAAATGCTGCAGACAGGTTCAGGAGGATGAGGGTCACTGTGTCTCCTCTGTTCAGAATCATTCAGGTTTCACCTGTGGTGGCAAAAAGGTCATATTCTGTGCTGCATGAGTTGGTGAAGCGTCTCTTGATGATTTTCTTTAAGGCCTTGCCAGGGAACAGTAACAAGGAAATCAATCTGTAGTTGGGAATATTATAGGGTCCAAGCAGGGTCTTTTGAGTAATGGGAAGACAGTTGCACGTTTGCAAGCATCTGGAAAGGTCACAGAAGAGGTGGAGGCATTCAGAATGGGTGTGAACATGGCTCTCATAAGTTGCAGTCCCCAGGAGTAGGCATGGTGGGGGTAGGGGTCTCATGGGGCTCTGAGTGGATGGACTTCATGGTGATAGGGGTTTCTTCTGGGGTGGTGTGATGACAGGCCATGTAGTTAGCATTGTTTCTTTGGATAAGATTGGGGTGTTTGGTGATGAATGGAAACGTTTTGTGAACCTCAAAGAGTATTTGTGTAGGCTTATATTGATATAAAAAAGCTTGATATATCTATCTTAATGTTTTTATTATTTAGCTGAAGCTCTGGGGAATACACTTTTACATTTGTGTACTGTGAAATGGTTTTAATCGATGCATACAAAAGGGTAACATCATGTCCTTCCATTTATATGTTTAAAGGTGCACTTGAGTTCATCTCCTGTAGATTTTCGTATGCTCCGTTCGATTAGTGAGCAGTTTAAAACGCATTTCGATCTGTGATAGTACTCACGATCTGATCTGACATCATATCATATTTAGTATTTTAAGCGTGCTGTTATTTCTAGTGTTGTGTGTTCTGATTCAATATCCTCTCACCCCTTCATGTCAATGCACACTCGATATTCATATTGTACAGTTGGACATGAACAGGCTCATCAACTATTATGATAAATGTTTTCGGTTTTGTTGGTTGATCTCGCTCACTCTGAACTCAGAAAGTAACTTATGACTTTGTATCTGTTGCTAATTTAGTTAAAAACAAATATAAACGCTTCCTACTTACCTAAATGATACATTTTGCATTCATGTCATCTTGCAGCTTCATCAAAGTTTGTCTCAGTCATAAAAACAAACAGTATGAGCCTTCAATTCATTCAGCAACGGACTACCGACCGAACCCTTTTGGGACCCTGCATTTTCGAGAAGAACGCCAAGAGAAGTGGCAAAGTTATAAGGTACTACATAACATTCGTCAAATGAATCACAGTGTAAAGTTTGGGACAAAGAATAATATTCAGACGTGGGTGTAAGCTCGTCTGTTAAATTCTTTAATGATAAAGGTTTGGTTTTTAATTTTTGTTATATTGACTATTGAAACGCGCTTTAGGGCATCCACTCAGACCGCCGCAGTCATAATGAGGGCCATTATCTCTAACTTTTGCCCTTCCAGTGTTAGAACATCTGTGTACGCCTTCACACACTTTCACATATAATCACAATTTCAACTGTCACACCTGAGCATTGTTCTGTGTGCTTGCTAGAGGGGCCAAGTATTGGATACGCATTTATTCCAGACCCCTTTATGATCCACTGACAGGCATTGTGAGAAATTAACAGTGTTCAACCTGAACTTCACAACTCTCAATCATGTCCCACCTGCAGCCTGAACTCTCATAGTTACATAACAGCGGCTCTTCACAGTACACGCTACATATGAGTAATATGTTGCATAAAAAAACTATGAAATGTAAACTGGAACAACTTTGTTGGTCCCAGACCTAGAGGGCAGTGTCTTTTTATGCTGGTTGCAGCTGTTGCTGGTGGTCTGGCACAAGGGGTTGAGAAGGGACGGGACACTTCCATGTGGGGCACTAAACTCCCCTCTCTCCATCAACACAACTACCAAAATGTATCCCAACTGCTTTGAAAAGAGCCTATTTAATGAAAAAAAGAAAATGGGATCAAACCGGTCATCTTTTGGCAGCATGTTGGAAATGTTGTGATGTACATGAGTGCTGATTGTAAACCACGAAACACATGCAGGCTCACATATAAAACATCCTTCTCCCCCTGAGTGTTTTCTCAAAGCACACAGGACACATTTTCAGAGGTTTATGTGCAGGACCTTAGTGGTAACAATGGTGCTCCTGTCCAAAAGTGACACAGAGATTATTTTTTTTCTTAAGAACTTTCCTAAATTGAATGGGCTTGCAATGCCGGCTTCACCAGTTTCACGCCTGCAGAACTGGTGTTTCCAAAAGCTGAACAAATAGTGTCTCTCCCATTTGGAACATCATTGGGCATGGTAATCGAGATGGGTTGGTGAAACACAAAAGAGGGTGAATGGGATCTTTCTTGGTGGGTGCCCCAATACTTCATCTGTAAATAAGGCCCATCATTTCCTATTGCCTTTTAATGAAACACTTTCACACCATTGTCTTTCACTAATGAAAAAAGTTATTTGCCAGAACCTTTGAACTCTTTATGTGTTTTATTACATTACTCTATTTTTTGACACTTTTGGAAATTACAGTTTGTGTTTTCTTTGACTAAATTGCTGTTCATTTACTTTACATAATATTATACACATTTTCTGTGAGGACAGTCTCATTTCTCAGGTCAATCCACCAAAGGCGTGCTAAGGTAGACCTTTTTGGCTTTACCCTTACCCATAGTTCAAGGATCAGACTCGTTACAACTCAGTTGAAGTTGTAACATTTTAACCTGACAACTGATTTTCCATTTTCCTAGTTTTTATTAGCATTTAATTTTAGCTAAGTATTTCCTTCTGGTGTTCCCACTTGCCCTTCATTGAAAAATTGCACTACTGATGCTACCTTGAACTGTACAAAAAGGAAGTGTCATGTGGATGAGTAGCATTCAGATAGGATGACCTAATGAATAGCATAGGACTCATATTATGTTGGAAGTACAGCTAAGTTATAATATGCTTCTAAGTTCAGTGCAATGGGGTATCAACAAGACTGGATTTTACATTAGTGTGCTGTATTACGTTCAGCTCATGGAACTGATAAACTATAGCAGTATTAGTATACTTATGAATTTCCTCTATATAGTTTTCATCTAGGTGAAGTGGTTTTGTCCCATTAAAAAGAGATTTAAAGGCTTTTCCTCTTTTTGAAAGTTTCATGCTGCAGCGATGCATCTAAAATTGATGTTAGTCATATCTCTATTATGCAGGGTGTTTTTTGTATATATTAAAATTTTATATATGAATCAAAAAGAGATAAAGGAAGAAGTCAGGTTCACTGGGGGTATAAGGAAGAAAGAATGTAATCCTGTAGGGCTTCACTGTATTTACACTTATTAACTGCACAAAATACCTATTTTGCATTGGCTCAAATCAGCAGAGTGGCTAACATGACTTTTTATGGTAAAAGGGTCCCAAGCACGAATTACTTATTAATTTGACTATATATGTGTGCTCCTCCATGCTTCTTGATTTTTGAAGTGTTTCTATGAACCAGTCCCTATGAGGTTGAGGCTTTCAATCTATAGTGTTAGGCCAAGTTAATTACTGTGGTGGCCAGCTCCAGCTTGCAGTTCAAAAGCCTTTCTAGGGCTATTGGGATGGAGATACACTTCTCCTATTAGAGGCAGGAGGTAAAGAAGAAATCTGCAAAGGGTGATTAAGTGACACTCACTCACAATCCTGGGCATGTTCTTTTCACATGGACAGTGGAAGAAAAGGCAGAACTCATCACATCGGGGGCTCTTTAGACGTCTTGAAGAGAAGGAACCAGTATTGCAAGATTAATTAGGGACAGAGGTGCAGTACAGGGAGATGTCTAGCAGACCGCACCTTGAATCTGCCACCTCAAAAAATTCCGGGACGCTCTTCAGGGCTTCTGGGCTGATCCCAGGATGTCAGTTTGGGGTGACGTGGCATCTTTTCATTGGAAAATGACACCCACCTTCTAGAACTCTCCACTTCCACAGGGACAGAGACTTTGAGAGAAGGGGAACTACAGAAGAAGAATGGACAAGCTAGCTGATCAATCCCTGCCTGGAGAGGGCTCCAGGCTTGTACTTCTTTGAACTGTGTGGACTCTCTCTCCAAGGCCAGTGACAGTGGTTTTGCTACTCCCTCTGGAGAACAATGGAGGGTGAACTTGCTGTGGATCATGAAAGAAGATGTTTCCCTAGGACTTCTGTGGACTGGTTCTGGATGGAATTACCCTGCAAAGGGGTATCCCAGACACTCACAAGATACACAGTTGCCCTGCAAACGGCCAGGAGGGGTTGGATTATGGTGAGTGCAGACAAGTAATATAGTCTGTCCTGAGGGTCACAGAATGCTGCTTCTGGAAGTTCTTGGGGCAGGAGACTACCAGGAGCTGGAAGCAAGAGTTCAGTTCCCCAAAGCTTCTTCTAATATCCACCCAAAGGAAAACATTTACATTTTAGAGGCTAGGAGGACCTGATATTGCATTCACTTTGCAGCTTGCCACCAAGAGACAGTAACATTAAACCCTGTCAAAACTTGCCAATCATGGGCATTTGACTTTAGGTGTATAACTCATGTGTGGCCTTCTCTGCTTTACTGGCATGTCCACTGATCTTTGTAGGGATATTGGGTCATCAACATCTACACAACACTCCACAGTTTCCAAGTTTTCTATTGGGGAGCCATGAGCTTCGGGTCCCCCTAAGTGACCAGCCTGGTTCCTTCCCCCAGCGACTCTGTTGGGTCACCAGGACAATAACATTTAGATCATACTTGGCAGTTTCCAAGTTATCCCGCACTGGGGAGCTGATGAGATGTGTGTTGCTCCAGGGCATCATCTCAATATCTGTCTAATAACCCCATTGGAGCGGAGCAAAGTGTGGAATGATTTGCCCGAGGAACACCTGGACCTGTGAGAAGCAGGTTCATGTGAGCAGGCCCAGACCTGTGGGTTCTGTATTTTCCCTCTCTCCTCTCCTTACTGATGAGTGAAGTGCAGTGAAAGACAGGCAGGCAGAGAAAGAGTAGGAAGAAACTGGCTCCCCAGCTGGTGTCAGTGTACTGGTCAGCTGAGATCCTGCCTGATCACACAAGCTGTGGGGCTCCAGTGAAACCTGGTTGAAGGTGCTCCAGAAAAGGGGCAGTGGCCTCTGCTTACATGGAGTACCCAGGTGGACACTTTAAAGAAGAAGCAATAGAATGAGCATTCCCTTACATTTACTTATTTGATTTGCTGTGCCCCAAGTGTATAGTTTTGTCAGGGAGCTACCCTGGAATACTTTTGCGCCCCCCTCCCCATATGTCTGTTTGAGCCTCACTTTAAAATGTGAGTGGTGACATAACCTTCCTTGGGCTCATAAAAAAGAGTGACCCTGCGAGAAAATATACCCATTTAAAAGTGGTCTCGGAGTTGGAGCTTTTTCCCAGATGTTCTGGCTTGCATGGACTTTTTTTATTACATTTTTGGGGACAATATTCCCAAAAGCAGAAATAAGACTCTTGAATGAAATATTCCCAGTTTTAATGTGTATCACTGTGAGACTGTTATGGTAAATGAGAAAAGTTAACATCAGGGCATAATTATGGTACTACCTAATCATTATCATTATTATTATCTTTGAAAGGCTTATGTGCTAGTCAGGTGAAAAGATCAGTTGTAATCCCTCTTGAAGGGGCATCACAATTTATTTTGACTGCAAATCTTGGTCCCTAATCAAAAGACACAGTGGGCAGCAATTCTCTTAAGTACAGACTAGTTTTCAAAGTTTTGAGGACACTTGAAATGCTCATGCACCAGCAAGACCTAACTTTGTAAAACAGCACTATCCCCTTTTGTGCCTATTGGAACTCATACAACGAAATACATTAACAAAAAGTTAAGGTCTAATGGCTTTGTTACAGTGTTTACAATAAAAAGCAGGGCTACAGCCTCTGGCGATCACTGTTACAATGATTAAAAAAACAAGAGTTTATCATTTTACCCATTTATTTAACATTTGCATTATAAAAAATCCAAACTTGTTAGCTTTGTCACAACTTTTTTTTTTTTTTTACCTCATACCATGTTATCGAACAA
Organism: Pleurodeles waltl; assembly: GCF_031143425.1. Classification (NCBI taxonomy): domain Eukaryota; kingdom Metazoa; phylum Chordata; class Amphibia; order Caudata; family Salamandridae; genus Pleurodeles; species Pleurodeles waltl. The sequence continues at coordinate 187,230,299 of NC_090444.1, read as the reverse complement.
CAACTCAGCCTCCCTAACATATAGAGTCTAACTTGCCCAGCTTTTCTTTGGGTTACTGACTCTCCGTCCTTGGAGAGTGTTAGGAAAACACTTTTCTCCCTGTATTAGGTCGGAGTTTGTGGGTGGTTGATACTGCTCCTGGTGTTAGGGGGAAAATATATGAGACAATGTGAGTACTCCTATTCCCTTCCAGAACATTGCAGAAAAATATGCACATTTCTGAAGCCCCAAGTGTTTATGGTGCCTTTGCACAGAAGCGTTGCTTTTGATGAAGAAAGAGAGAACGTTTCTCTATGTATCCTTTTTCTATTTTTAATGCAGCCTGATGGCAGTAACCATCATCAGACACAAAGGGCTTATTGGAGACAGTACCATCGCATATCGTCTGAAAAACAGCCAGGTACCACAAAAGGATGCAATGGTGATATTTGTTATGCCTTATTCAGGAATAAACTTAAAACTGGCTATATGGCCCTGCATAGGCTAACCCCTGAAAAATGGCATGCCTAGGTATGCCAGTCATACTGGATGAGCAAGCCTCAACTACATTTTGTGGCATCCTTCACCCTTGGCAACCTCATCCCACCCCTGTAAGATAGTACTGCCCGGGCAAACTCAACCTTGGTGAGAGGGCTCTCTTTATAAGAAGTGTACTGGATAAAGAATGTTTCTAGATAACTTAAAAATATGTTGTGGTAAACCCAAGAGTATAAATGTCTTGGTGGATACCTCCTGTATATTTAAAACCAGAAAAGGGTGGATGACGATTAGATCCAATAACGTGTTTATCTGTGTCAAGCCAATATGTGCCCGGCCTTTCTAGTGCTAATACGGGTCAGGGAAATTCATCCGAAAAAATACAATCCCTATCTCTAATTCTAACTTTCTTTAATTCAACCTAAAAAGAAAGTGCACAGTTGTCATAAAGGAGGCTCCCAACTTGTTAAGGAGCATTAGTAAGTATTCCCTAATTGTGGAAGACCTATGCTTCATGGTCTGGACGCAGGTACCCCCTGTAGTCACACATTCACCAAGGGATGTACCTGCTGAGTAACCTGTTTGGCCTTCATACTTCCTGCTGCATTCAACCAAATGTCTAGGTAGTAACTTCTTCTATGACAAGTGTGTGCCTTTTCTAGATAGAATTAAAGAGAGCGCGTGTAGTGCCTGCTTTTGGAATAACCACAACAGGACCAGTCCACAGATGTCCAGGAGACACCCTCATTTATAGTTCCTAGGACGTCCGCTCTCTACTGGCAGTGAGAAGAAGCCGTGGAGCTGGTTAATACCGCGCAAAGGAGACTGTGAGGAGAAACCTATGCACAGTCCTCTCTTACAATAACAATAAATACTCAAGTGGTATGTAGGAATTACTTAGGGGGCTGTATTTGAGTGTCCTTTTCCAAACTCTTTGACTAGGAATACAGTTCCCCAAATACTTTCTACATACCATTTGTTTATCTAAGGCGCGGTTGAAACAAGCTCTGACAAGAATCACCAAAATTTCATATTTTTAGAAAGGGGTCTTCAGATTCCTGGCAAGGGTGCATCACCTTGGGCTTGTCCTTGCTCCATCTTTTGCAGAGTTTTTGAGTTTTCTGAGGCTGTATAGGGCTAAAAAAAGGGAAGGCATTTCTTTTTTAAAGGTTCTGCAGTCACCCAACTCGTGCTACATTATCCCTCCACACCTTGTCATTCAAAGGAGTCAATCTACTGCCCCATCCAAACCCTCTTTTGCACAATGTGAGTGTTTTATATCTTGCCATAAATGAGACTTTTATACATATTATTTATAGATTTATACAACAATAATATTTCAGTAATAGTTTGACCATCCATATAATTTCAAACATTTCATCAGGATACCGAATATACTGTCCTCGGAGCATTTTGGGATACATTTATCCTTTAATTAGGAGGAATCTGCAAAAAACAGTGCTTAATCTGGATCTGCATAGTTTTGATTTCATCTCGTGCCTCTTCCATCTACCACCAGAAACCCCCTTCCCCATTACCTCACTCTTCTATGTTCTTTTTCATCCCTGCTTTCTTTCTTTGTCACTTTTTTCATCTTTCTCTTACTACTTATGTTTCCCGTTTCCCCCCTGATGTGTTTTTCTCTTTCTTTCTCTGCATCAAAGTCTGTTAAGCAAAAATAAGTGCCGGTCCCCAAAAATGAGTGTTGGTGGGTTCCACCTGCAACCATCGGCTCAAAATAAGCACTGGCAAAAAATAATACAAAACATAAGCTGGCAGGCTTATAAAGGATACATTTTTCCAGAGATCAGCTTAAAAAAATACCCATATATTTCATCACTGACCTGTTAGGGCAACCCTCCATCTCTTCCAAAGGCAATCGGAGATAGTTGATGCAACTAAAGGAAAGAGGGTTCTCATATGTATCTCTTCTCAGATGAATTACAGTAATATTCCCAAATCTTCATTGGCTCTTTGTAGGTGAAGATCGCTTTTTGTCCAAACCGTGAACTCGAGCCCCCTTGCAAAGAGGGCCAGTCCTACATATTGCTGCACTCGCACCAGTGGTTAATAATTTTCGGTTGTCACTCTCTGTCTTTCTCTCTGTGTGACGCTGAAAACCCTCTGCCTACTTCCGTGATGGAGAGAAAATGATATCCTCTGTAGGAAATATCTAAAAACGTGCTCTTTCACACCTGTACCTAGCTCCTAGTATATCCTGAGCACAAGTTAGTGTCAGTGCCAAGACACCTTTTGACATCTGTGCGCTCTACAAATGGAATATTCGTTTCATTCATTCCCAGACCAACATCGCTAGTGTTCACACAATTTCATTTTTTTGTCTCCTCTGACGGTCGGATCAATTCATACCACAGCAAAGCGCACTGATCAGCAATTGCCATTAACCTCCAAGAGCCAAAGAATACATATACATTATTTTTTGCTCTAGATCACAGCTGATACCATTCTGGATAGCATTTCGAACTCGTAACTCAAGCAAATGAGTCGAATGACAGCATGTTTATTTTTGTTTATTTGCATATCTTTACTTGTAGAATTTTCAAATACCCTTTTAATGGCTTAGGCTGCCGTTGTTTTCCCAAATATAATGATACATAATATGCCACATAGTGGGGCTTTTGGCCAACAGGATTCATCCACTGGTCTTTTGAATTGCCATTCACAGTGAAACTCCACACACCACAGCGTAAAGCATGGGTGTAGCATGTGGCGAGCACTGTGGAGCACGTAGGTAAGGCTTCTCACATTCAAAGAACCGCTGGAGCCATTGTTGGAATAAATAGCTGAATCCTTTAATAATATTGACCCACGACTGCATCAGCCACCGTTCAGGTCCAGAGTCAGCAGGCAACTGCCTCAGAGCAGATCATTCTAAAACCTGGACAGCACCTGATGTAATCTGGGTTCTAACTTCATAACAAGACACAAACGACAGACCAAGTTACATTGTGAAATGGATGAACTCCTAGAGAAAACGTAAAAGAGGTAACATACTACAGTGGGGCAGCCCACTTTACGCATTGACTTCCTTCACTTTAAGTGCCTGCGCAAAGCTTGTGCATATTGCTCACCACTTATAACTAGTTCCTTCCTCTTCAGTGACAACTCTTTCTATCTTTAAAAACATTCTTTTATTTTGCCTGCACTTTGGGTGACCACTTAGAATGTGATTTATTTCCTGCCTGGTTTTTAAACGTACTGCTATAATGTGTTTAAGTGGCTGTATGATGGTGTTGCTAGCTGCATCTTTTTTACTTCGCTGAGTGATTATTTCTTCTTGTTTCCTACATAAACAACATGGTGAAAGCATATGGTGACCTCATGTAAGTGGCACTATGTTTTCTTTCTTTTTCCTTTTTTATGCTTCCAATAAAAAAAATGAAACAATCATTGCATCTGAATGTTAAGGCTAGTCCTGTTGGCTTTTCCAGTGCATGTTTTAATCTGTATTTTAAATGAAATGCAGTTCTAAAGGTACTACGTTTTTTTCCTGAAATCTCAGAAGATCGTAGTACTGATGTTAGTGTTTAGGACTGCAAAGACCCAATTTAAAGCGCCTAAGCATATTGCATAATACATAAAGTTGACCTTTACCGTCTGCAGCTCTTGGGATGGAGTGGGATGCGAAAGCTGCCATGGATTTAATGTAGCACAACAATGTCTGCAGAAACCTGGGTGGGACCGTGTCTGCTCTGCCCGTTGCGCCCAGTGATTGACTCTGCTGTCCCCAGCATCCTGACAATAATGAACATTCGGCTTAACAACCGTGATTATGATCATCATAATTGATGTGCAAATTCTGTGTGTGGAGATCGTTGCAGCTGAACTATACAGCTGAGAAACATGCCTTGGTTGTGGGTAATTTTTACTTTTGTACATTGATTGGGATAAAGCACATGACAGCAAGCCATCCTTGGATATTGCAAGGTTGTAATTTTCCCATCAACTGATAAGGATGGACGTATAGCAGCCGAAAGTCTGTTTGTTTTTTTATGATTTTAGCAGACGTTATAGCTGTGTGTGTATGTATATATATATATATATCAACAAACAACGCTGTCCAATTGAAGTGCACTAGCCGAGAGGTGGTGCCAGCTTAGGGATGGACCTTCTCTGAATTGATCATCAAACAAAGTCAAGCTGCACTGCAGGAGATGGTATTCTGCATTTATTCACCAGGTAACACTGGAAAAAAGCATAGGTTAAAGTTATTGTTAGGTAAATATTCAGTAACAACGTAACATTTTAAACACCAGTTATAGTAGAGTTATCTTAAGTAACTATAACTTGTGCCCTGAAGTAAATATAACTTGTGTCCCCACCATCCACAGTTTGCTCATCAATACATTCACAGAAAATGTTGTACTGATATTATCAGTGATAAGATACAAGATGCTATGAATGATGTAATATGTGAGGTAATTAGCATTGCACGGCCAGGGTGCGTCATAGTTACCCTAGGGCATGAGTGGATTTCCAGGGTTTTTTATAGCATAAAGTAATATTTAATTTCATACAATTTAATTTCAATCAGTAGATAGTGGATTTCCAGGGATGTTTTATAGCATAAAGTAATGCTTAAGTTCATACAATTTAATTTCAATATATAAATCCAACCCCCCACCATGCACGGCCAGGTGGTGCAGCGAACCCCCCAACATGCAACCAGCCCCATGCTGCACATGGCTTAGTGGGGTTCTGGCCACAAGGCTATGCCCTGTGGCTAACCCCCCTAAAGGCAGCCAGCCCCACACAGCACACAACTTTCAGCCTTGCGCTGTGGTTGGTTGTCCTGAAGCCCTGGGCACCCCATCCCCCCAGGGCCTGGTGTCATATTTAGGGGGACATGGGCACACAGCCCGGGCTGAGGATGGGGTATCCATGCCTGAAATCTGACTGGGGAGGGGGAACCACATGTCTCTTCCCCTCCATAAATGTTACTGGCCCCCAGGAGAAGGGGTCTCTGGGGCTGAAATTGGCCTGAGGGGGTGCACATGTGCCACCTCCCCAAAATATAACCATTAGTTCCCCCCCTTGGGACCTGGGCCACCTGGGGGCTTAAAAAACAAAACAAGCGCAGGAGACCACACTTTTTTTTTTTTTTTTAAATAATTGCTATAAATTCACAGATCCTCCATAAATTTGCAGCAAAAGTTAAAAAAATAAATGTTTTTGACCCCAGATGGGGTCCCTATTGGACCCCACCATCAGGCCTAGGGGGTCAGTGTATTCCTACACTGTCCCCTTGTGTCTTTTGTTTTCATTTTTTATTTAAGACAGGGGACAGAGTCCTAAAGTGGCTGTCGCCAGTTCCTGGTTGAGGTGGTGGCAACCAATTAAATCTCAGTTCGTGATTTCTCAGGATCCACGGAGCCTCCGTGTCCCTCGATGTACAAAGGTTTTGAGAAATATTTGCTAAAAAAAACTGCTGATTGGGTTTACAACAAAACACAAAAGGCACTCTTTCTGGGCCTAGACCTAGCTTTCTGCAAAATTTGGTGTAAATCGAATCCCAGAAATTTGGTACAATCAGCAATAGAGGGTTTTGTAGTCAAACAGGGACTTTAGCCACATTTGTATTGGAATGTTTCAATCTGGCAGTGAGTTCAAGAAGAATTCTCTTTTGGTTGGTGAAGAGGCATTGAGGACTCCACATCAAAGAGGATACATGTTTAATTTGTTTGATACTGTTTTTATTTTTTCTCTTTTATAGAATGTTGTAATGGTTTTTATCAACCAATGTGTTCACTCATTAATTTTCAATGAAGTAAACTACTAGACACAATAACACACAATTTGGAAGGAAGATAGAGGTAGGCATTTTCTGGTTTGGTCTGTGCAGTACTTCTTTTGAAAAATGTACACATTCACAAATGAGAACTTCCTGGGTAAACCCTAAACAACTGAGAATTTCTGTTCTGAGAGGCCAATTCAGAAAAACATTTACAAATATATGTAGTACTTATCTGTTACTACTCCTGGTATTCACAACTGCAACTCCAAAGGATATATTCCGGCCCTAACTGTTATACACTGAGTTCTCCATGAAGAACGCACAGAACTCGGCACCAGTAATTCTGCATTTTAAATGTAAACGTGGGAGTGTCACCGAGGAGTGGTTAGAAAAAATTGAATGCCTTCTACAAAGTGTGAAAATTAGGAGAGGTACAGCAAGGGACATGCAAATACAAAACACATCTGCCAATGGGTAAGTCGCTTACTTACATTTAACTAAAGTTACTGCAACTAGTACTACAGTCAAAGTCAGTTCAAAATTACTCCAGCCATACCGTGGAGCAAGTCACATGACATGTATGGCCCCTCCTGGGTATTGCAAGTGATTAACTCAGAAACCAATTGAGGCAAGGGATAAAACTAATAGCACAAGTCCTTACAGCTAAAAAATAGATTATTTAAAGCAAAAAGTGATATAATTTTAGGTAGTGTCACCCCCAACCTGGGTACCCGACAATGACTAGGCCACACACGGAGCTATGAATCACACATCTTTATTCCTCTGTGTGTACCTTTGAATGCAAACATTCTAAACCAAGCTTTCGTTACATTCTATGCTAGTGATTACATCACACTGATATGGAGTCTGCTGAGAGTCAGAATAGTTCCATTCGAAATCATGCAAGACACTTCACCTCCCCCTCGGTTAAACGACAAATTATAATAGTTTATAAAATTATTAGCCATATACTTATATATATTCACTTAAAAAAACAGAGGTTACAGAGGCGTTATAGTTAGGCTCACATTTTAAACATACAAAACCATAGAAATTCACCTTTTATAGTTAGAGTTGTCTCAAATAACTATAACTCATGTCGTAAGGTAACTATAGCTTGCGCCCCTGCAATGCACAGTTTTTTTCATCAAAAACTTTACTGCAAATATTACATTGATATTATCAATGATGTTATCAAAAATGTCATGAGTGTCATAATGTGTGTGTTAATTAGCAGTGCATGGTGAGGGCTCGAGTTATAGTTACCGTAGGGCACAAGTTACTTGAGATAACTCTGTATCTGAGGTCACTGTAACCTTTGGTTTTTCAAGTGATTTTCTATAGTTTCTTTAATTCTATTTCCTAACTATAATGTCCCTATAACCTTTGTTTTTTTTTTTCAGTGAATTTCTATTTTTTTAAATGTAAAGTAACTTTCTTTACTGTATGTTAATTCAACCACCACTGTGCATGGTGGCAGTTGACCGCAGGCTGTGCGTAGCAGGGGTTGGTCTCAGGGCCTGGTCTGCGGCCACATGCTGCACCCAACGCCCCTAACCACCCAACATCGCGCTGTGCACAGCCCACGCTATGCAAAGCCTTTGGCTGTGGGAAGCAGGAGTTGTCCGCTGCCTATCTCTCTGGGTGTGAGAATAGGTGTGACAGGGTGTATCTGGCTGTGAGAGTGGCTGTGAGAGTGTCTGTCTGGTTGTGAGAGTGGGTGCATCAGTGTCTTAGTGGATCTGTGAGTGGTTGTCTCAGTGTCTGTGTGGGTCTGTGAGTGGGTGCATGAGGGATTCAGTGGGTCTTGAGTGGATGTGTGAGCATATGAGTTGTATGTGAGCGGGTGTGTGAGTGGAAGAAAGGGATTGTTTTAGAAAGTGGATTATTAGTAAGGGCAGGTAGGTACCTACAATTAGAAATAGGCCACAAACCCCCACTAGGTATCAGTAAATTAATCCTTGCTTAACCCTTGGTAGCTTGGCCATGAGCAGTTAGGCTTAATTTAAGAGACAGGTGTGTAAAGCATTTAATATTAACAAAACAGTAAATAAGTAAAACACAAAACACAATAAAAATCCCACATCAATTTATAAAAATATAATATATTTGTATCTTTAAAATTGCACCAAAACCAGAGATATGTATTTTTAACAGAATAAATGTTTTCTAGTGCCTAGAAATCAAAAGCGCCACTTAGGACATCTGACCGCACTCGACTGGGGCAAAGTCATAAGTTGAAGGCTGACCGCGATGGAGCCCTGCTCAGCTACATTGTGCGGGAGGCCTCGGTTAACGTTTTACCTTCACACTTAGAAGTTTTCTTGAAGATTTTTCTCCGACTAGGACAAAGTCACAAGTTGAGGCCGACCTCGCTGAAGCCCTGTTCGGATACACAACACAAGAGGCCTCAGTCAAGTTTTCTACGTTCGGACTTTGAAACTTTTTTGGGGCGAAATCCTTCATCCGGGATCAAGTTGAAAGTTGAGGCCGACCACAATGGAGCCCTCCTCAGATACACTGCGTCGGAGGCCTCGGTCAAACTTTTACCTTATGACATAGCTTTTTTGGAGCTTTTCTTCCCCGATGTCAAACGACCCTCCACAGCAAGCCGATTTCGATTTGATGTTGTGGGATTGCCTTACCACAAGCCTCTGGTCAAATCCTGGAAGTCTGGGGTTCTTGAGCTTTTCAGCAGGGTGAACCTGCAAGTCAAGCCAGGTTGCGGTCGACGTTGGCAGGCTTGACTCTCACCGTCGGGTCGGTCCACTTCTGGAGCCTTTTTTCAAAGTTGCTCCAAACTTCTGGATCTATTGGGGGTTAGGACTTCAACTCCCAGACTGCACCTGGTTCAAATCCTTAAATGGCCACTGATCAGTGTTCAGCTGGGCTATTTTTGCAGGACTTGCTGCAGGGGACTCTGATCAGCTCCTTTCTACTTGTAATTTATAGGTAGTCCCTTCATGAAGTTGTAGAAGTAAGGCAAAGTCCTTTTCTTGATGAAGCCCAAAGTGTACAGCTGGTGCAGTCCTTCTGAGTGCAGTGTCCAGGTACAGGCCAGGGATCCAGCAGGGCAGTCCTTCTTCTTCTTGTCTTTTTCCAGTAGGGATCTGAAGTGTGGGTCAGCTCTGCCATATTTATCCTTGTTCCTGGGATGAAAAGCAGTGGAGTGCTCCTGTTCAATCACATGCAGGCCACCACACTCTTCAGTTACCACATCCTGGGAAGTGTGGCAAAAATCAATTCCAGGAAGCAGCATTCCTCTAAAATCCAAGATGGCAAAAATTCAGTCTTAGAGTTTAGATCTGGCTGTGTCCACCCACTGGCTAGATTTCCCTCAACACACCCCTTTCTAGCCCTCGCTTAATTGAATCAGGGGGCACCTAGCTGTCTGGGGCTGCATGGAATGGGGGAGGTTCAGCTGCTGTCCCAAAGGTCCTTCCCTCCTTTGAAGTTCAGTTTGGCTGCTCTTCCCCATCCTGTTTTACCATCTGCCGAGACAGTTCCCCTCCCCACCATATGCTGCTTTTGTTTCAGCCCAGGCCACTTCACACCTAATCAAGGCAGCCTGACTCAGGCTGCCGTTGCCCGAGGCTGACCAATCGGAGAAGGACACTACAGGGCTGAAGTTGGTAACTTTTAGCAAGAGTTCTAAAACTCTTTCCCTGTTCAAGTAATATTACGTTCAACAGTGGCAAGTTGTTGGATTTATTATAACGTTTAATTTGATACACAATTTGCAATATAAAATAAAGTCTCTCCATGTTAGCCTATGAAACCGATTCACTGCAATGGGAAAAAAACTAATTTGGATATTTTTCTGTCATCTGGGCTTAAAAAACATCTTTTATAAAGTCCCTACTCATAGTTACACTGCACCCAACACTGGGGGCACTTAGGGCATACTTAGGGAGACATATGTAGAAATAAGTTAGGACTTTGGAAGTACTTTCAATTCCAAAATCAAATTTGGGGTCAACTTTACCTTAAAGCAGCTAGCAAGGCAGGCCTGCTTTTAAAATTACACTGGGCACCACAGCAGTGCGCCTATATGTGTACTTTCTATAATAGGGCCACTTAACCTACACGCCCTACCATATACTTTGCGTATTCCATTTTAATCAGAGCATAGGCTCTGGGACTGTTTAGCAGTGTCCAGGACACCATCAGAATCAGGAAAACACCAATATGAGTGAAAGATGGGGACAAAAAGTGAGGGGGGCTTCTGCAATCAGCCCAGTTTTGCCACAGATTGAAAGAGGGAGGGAGAGAGAAAGACAGTGAGAGAGAGAGAGCGATAGATTTTTTTAGGCTTTGATAAATGAAATGGTTAAAATGAGATATTACCAGACAAATTGAAAAGAATAATGTATTTGTCAATTAAAAAGACTAAGCTCACCTTTCAGTATGAGCCTTAAACTTTTGACGTTTAAAAGAAATTAAAGAAGGAAAACAACCACAGGCACTCCTGGAGTAGAGCCCTCAACTTTCAGCGTGAGGGTCTGTGAGCTTAATCTTTAGACCATAGGTGACTCCTTACTGTGATGCTTTCAGACATACCTATTCCAGCCAACCCACACATGTGATTGGAAAGATATGTGAATGTTCCATCACTAGGGATGTTTAACAGTCAACAAACTAGTAAATAAACAAACACACTGCCAAGCGATACTAGGATTTGGACCTTCAGCCTACTGAGTGACACCACAAGACCTAGACCATTAAGCCAGAAGTGACTTTGTTCTGCTCTGCATCCAAACATAAATACAACATTTGTACCAAACATTTTGCTAGTTTTACTCTGTGAAGTCATTGCATGGAGATACTATTGCAATGACATTCTCTCTCTCTCACTTCCATCCCATTATAGGATGGAAGAGAAAGAGAGAGACAGAGAGAGAGGGAAAGAGAGAAAGAGAGAGAACGAGAGAGAGAGATAGAGAGAGAGAAAGAGTGAGTGAGTGACAGCACTGTGGTGGGAGCCTGAAGACCCCTGCAGTCCTAGCCGGCTCCCCATGTCCTGTGGGAGCTGGCATTACTCCCACAAGCAGGAAGCTCCTTTAAATGGCAGCTCCGTGCTTATAGGAGCAATGTTTTCATCTGTTGCCTGGCACCTATATTTGCCGGGAAACGGATGAAAACTCTGCTTTCTGCCAGTGGGAGTTTGACTGCTCCCGCTGTCAGAAAGTAGACTTTGTTTACTTTTGCTTGGTGGGAGCTATCAAAGCTCCCACCAAGCAAACCAAAGAGCTATGTCCCGGGAGTGGGCACCCCAGGACATAGCAGGAGCCAGCCCTATAGGGGTGTTGGTCCTCAGGGCCATCAATGGCTCCTCCAGGGGGGCCGTGCTGCCGTCCTCCGCCTTTCTATTTGCCCCGGGGAGGTGGTGGTCCCCGGTGCATGGGGGTCCGCATCAGACCCCTTTTATTCTTTTTATTGTAGCCCGTGGAGGTGGCATGGCCCCCACATTACAGTACATTTGGGCCCCGGGAAGGTTGCTGTCCCCAGGGCTGTGGGGGGGCGCACCCCACATTACTTATCATAAAGCCTCGGGGAGGTGGGGTTCCCCATGGCAGCAATAGGCCCAGGAGGAGGGCCGTGCACTCCCTCCTTATTTTTTCGTATGCCCCCGGGACCTGGCCCACCAGCGTGCTTTAAAAAACAAGTGCAGGCTCTGTGCTTATTTATTTATTTTTGCAGTGGATTCGCCATGAAATTGCAGCAACTTCTTTTCTAAAAAGTGCTTTTTTACTCAGGCAGGGTCCATCTGGGACCGCAACACCAGATCTAAGGGGTCACTTTTTCCTTTTTATAGCATTTTTGGTTGGAACTCGGCTTCAGCCGATTTCCAAGGTGGCTGCCAACACTTCTTGGTTGAAGTGTTGGCAGCCAATCAGAGCTCTGTATTTCCCTGCACAAGCTCATCATTATTCACAAAGTCGTCGTGGCCAGAGATATACAAATTTGGATTTCCTTTAATTTCTCTAAAACTACTGAACGGATATACACCAAATAAACAAAAGCGTAATTTGTGTACCGAAAGCTAGCTTTTTTCCAAATTTGTTGTAATTCCTTCCAGTAGTTCAGGCTGTAGGTGTGTTCAAAGGTCCCATGGGAATTAACATGTGAAACGCAGCTTTTTGACCTGCCATTTTTATCGCCCCCAGCCTGACGGATCACCCCAAAACTTTCCATGCACAATAAAAATCATTGGGGCACATTGTTTTGGAAAATGTTTTGAAGATTTGTCAAACCGTGGCAAAGATATAGACAAGTCAAGAAAAGCTTTTTCTATGGAAACATGGCCCTAACTATTACTACCTACTGGCAACCGCCAGTAGGTAATGTGTATATATGTCTTCAATCAATCTTCTTGGAACTTTGATAATCCTACCCGACCTGGTTACGGGAAACTGTAAACTGTCATCTGCAGTGTCAGACATTGCTAATGATGGAAAGGAATCATGAAGACTGATGAAACACAGGGCTAAAGTGAAAAGAGTCTCTGGTAATAGACTTCCCAGGGCACTGATCAGCCACCATGTGTCCTTTGGTAGACCCCACTTGAAAAGGTCCAGCATCATAAGGAGCATCAGATTATGCACATCTGTTGTTTAATCACCAAGTCTCCTTTTCTGAATGAGATGTCTTTTGCATGTCGCCTCTTGTCTGCATAAACTTCCATTTTCTGTTTGTTAACCAAGTCCCTTGTATTAGTCATATTTTCACTTTTATCTCTCTTGGTGGTCCATTGAGGTAACTTGTTTGTCATTGCTCTCCTGAGCAGCAGGACTTTCAGCTGTGGTTAAGTGGGGTGTCAAACGATAAGCTTGTAGAGCAGCGTTCAATACTGTTTTCAAACGTGGCCATAAAAGTGTGATCTTTTAAAGCTTTTTGTTCAGATGCTCCAGAAATTCTTTAAATTCATGACTGTTGAAGGGTGGACCATTGTTACATGACTGGTATGCCCCATGTTGCATAGATGCCATGAAGTCTTTTGTTTACTTGTTCGTGAGTTGTGAACGAGAGATCGTCCACCAAACGAAAACATGATTATTGATCTACAATTACTGTTAAAGGATGTCCATTATGTAGAGGACCAAATAAATCAATGGCTATTCTCTCTCAGTCATGTTTGGGGAGTTCTGACATGTTCAGAGTATGTTGAGTAGCCTTGGTTGACAGGCAGTTGCATATGTGACAGGCCTTGAGTTCCTTTTCAACTCTTTCATCTAAGTATTGTAACCAAACTTCGTGTCAGAGACAACAATACCAAGGTGTCCTTCATGAGCCACTTCAATCACCTTTTGTCACATACTTACCACAATCTGGACCTTTCACCCTTGTTGTATAGTTCCTTTTTGAGTTAGGGACAATTTAGTATTTTTGATATTTACTATCATTATTTGTGAAGTCACATGTGTTTGTTCCACAAATGATGTCTAATTACGTCTTTTGCATCAGGTCATGCAGGTTACGCAGCAGGACACTATCATCACTCGTGGCAGTGACATTCTAGGCTAACAATATAGCAGCTTGTGTGCTTGACGTAATTAAATTAATGTAGGCCTCAGCTGTCTCGGATGGAGTGATGTGACCTTGTATAGGCACTCTTGAAAAGTAGTCAGCAGATTTCTGATCTTTTCTTGGATGATGCAGAATCGTACTCTTGTAATCTTATTCCCCATTGCTCAGTGTGTGAAGGCATCTTGGTTTTTGGATTGCCAAAGATGTTCAGTAAAGCTTGATGATCAGTCACCAGTGTAAAAGGCTTTTCATACAGGAATACATGGAAATGTTCACAAGCCCATACTACTACAAACTCTCTTTCTCAGGCTGTGGGTAAGCACGTTCTGTTTGAGACAAGCTTCCACTAGCGTAGGCCACAATATGCTGTTGAGCGTTTGGGCATCCACTATGCTATGCAATGATAGCACCCAACCCAACCGGGCTAGCGTTGACCGCTACCTCTGTATGAAGCTTTGGATTAAAGTATGCCATTTCTGTACCATTTTCAATGGTGTGTTTGATTCTCTTGAAACTTTTCTCACATTCTGGTGATCATTGAAAAGAAACATTTTTCTTCATTGACTCTCAGAATGGAGCAGTAACAGTGACAAAGTCTTGTATGCATCTGGAACAGTAACTGGCCATGCCAAGAAAAGAACGTAGCATTGAAACATCTTGTGGGGGGCCAGCGTTTGACAAAGCTTGTACTTTTGCAGGATCAGGCGTCATACCCCCATCAGAAAAAATATGGCCAAAGAATTTCAGTTTTGTCTTGTTGAACTCACACCTGTCCACATTCAAAGTCAAACCTGCATCACTGAGTAACTGACATACTGGTGTGAGAGCTCTATTGTGCTCCTTCTGTGTAGCTCCAAAAATGAATAAGGCTGTACGAGGCGTCGAATGGCATCTTGGAAATGTTCTGCAGCTGATGACACACCAAAACTAGGGGTCAGATTTAGATCTTGGCTGATGAAATACTCAGTCACAAACATGATGGACATGCCGTCCGCCATATTACAGTATCCATAGGATATAATGGGATCAAAATACTGCAGATGGGATATCCGTAAACTTTATGATGTAGTATTCCCCTCTATCAAGATCTAAATCAGGCCCTAAGCCTTTTATGTCTAAACAAACCAACATGTATAGGAAAGGTCGTATTGTACCTTCAGCTTTCTTCAAGTTCCAACTGATGATAACTTTTATTCAAATCAAATTGAGAAAAGACCTTGGTACCATTCAGTTGCATTATCATGTCAGCAATGTGCAACCCTGGATGTTGTTCTCGTTCAATTGCTTTGTTTTTTCTTTTACACCATTTTTATTGAATTTCAGAGGAACAACGCCATATGCATACATTCTTAGGTTAACAGCAGAGATTCTCGTACATAATACATCTCAAAGGACGTAGGTTGTTATGCAGAGCTTGTAACATGATATGGAGAAATACTCATAACACAGAAGATCCTATCCCACCCTCTTTCTCCTCCCCTCTATGCATCAGTGGTATTGATTATGTGTACATGTGATCTGATATCAACTTGTGTGTTTTAGGGGGCAACGTGGGGATGAGGACAGCCAGCAAGGCCTTCTTGGAGTAGTACAGTGTAATCATGAATCAACGGAGGTCGTGCTGGTAGATGGACTTTCCATCTGTTGACTTATAGCACGTAACATGGCATCCCATGCTTGAAGATCCTCGTCCAGTTTTTCATCTGTAAGCACATGTTTCATACGGATTTCCTCTGCCATTCTCCATTCATTCATACCTCTAAGCCACGCTGTATGTTGAGGGGCTCCAGAGAGAGCCAACAGATAGCTAAGCGTTGTTTTGCTAGCATAAGACAGAGGAAGATATATTTTCTACTAAGTGTTCTCGTTGCCAGGTTAGGCATGAGGCCCCGTATAACTTGTCTGACAGTTAACTGAATGTGCCACCCGATGTTCTGGTAATGTCCCACAAAATGTGCTCCCAGTAAGGGAGCAATTTCTCACAGTCCCATACAATATGTAGGAAAGTGGCGCCCGGGGTTCCACAATGAGGGCAGGCATCCGGACGCGCACTATAGATTGCACGTGATTTCAATGGAGTGAGGTAAGTTTGATGTAAAAAAATTAAATTGCGTTAAATTGAATCGGGTGTTGGAACTGGCCAGTCTCACTCCAGTGAAAATCTTTACCCAGTCCCTCTCAGACAAAGGCCTTGGGACCACCTCCTTCCATCGGGTCTGAACCCACAGAGGGGCACTGGGTAGAACACCGTGTAGTGCTCAATGTATCTCAGACACCAGGCGTTGCCTCCCTGCAACTCGTAGGAGTGTGGACAGTGTAGCGGATTGCAGAGGGGCATCTGGAAATGTGGACCATATCTCCTTGGCCATCGCTGAGATTTTACTCTACTGTAAAAGTTGACCTGGCCATAAGCGAAAGATGTCAAATGCTTCCATCACTGAAATAAAATGTCCCCCAAGTAGAGATCTTCTAGGGTGGTGCAACCTCCCTCTCTCCAGCGGTAAACGGATATAGATTATGCAATTTTGCGGAATGGTTGTAGGGGCCACAGAGGCATATCTGGGGCATAGGGTGCTACTTGTCCAACCACATAAGAGGTAGTCAGGGGTAATCTGGTTCCCTTCATAAGGAGGGATGGCAGCTCTTTCCTCACGCAGGAGCCTTCCAGCAGCTGTTTCTCCCAGGAGGCATCAGGTGAGAAAGAATATATTGCGTGTTGCAGGTGGGTCGCCATGTAGTACAATTCAATATTCGGGACCTCCAACCCCGCTTTCTTCCATGTGCGCTGCAAGGTAGAAAGTTGGACTCTTTTACGTTTATCTGCCCACAACAAATCGACAATAATACTGTCTATTTTCCAGAAGTACTCTCTAGGGGTCATATAGAACGACCCTTGTAAAGTAAAAAGGCAACGAGGAAGTAGGATTATTTTCATTATAACGATTCTCCCTATAAGTGACAGAGGCAGTTCCCAACAGAATTTTACAGAGGTAAAACAGAGGTCTGGAGACCCGCTATCACTCTCCCTATATTAAGTTCATGAAAAGATTGTTTTGCCGTGGGTTCCAGCTGGATTCCCAGATATCGGACATCCATGGTCTCCCATGGTATCGCCAACCGTGGGAGGGTTTTGAGGGTCTGGCCTGCAGTGAGCAAAATGGAAGGGGTGAACTCTCACTGAGACTCTCTCAAAATCCTGCAGCAGTAGCATGAGGTGGGGTACTGAGATTGACGGGTCGCGCAAATATCCCAAGGTGTCATTGGCATATAGGGAGACTACTTGTATGGTCCCACCAGTTGGAATGCCCCATGGGTTCCATACTTGGCAAAGATGTGCAGCTAATGGCTCCATAGCCAGCGTGAAGAGTAACTGTGAAAGAGGGCATCCCTGTCTCATCCTCCTACCCAGTCTTCACTCGAGCGCATGGGTCCATGTAAAGGAGCCGGACCCATCGTATATAGGCTGGTCCAAAACCAAGTTTATGCAGCACCTGCCATAAATATTGCCAATGCAGAGAATCGAATGCCTGTGCTATATCTAGAAAGGCCAAGGCCATTTCCTCTGGGTGAGATTGTGTGGAACGATAGACATGGGCTAGCCGAAGTAAATTATGTAAAGTGCTGCATTTAGGAATGAACCTGGATTGGTCCGAGTGCACCAGGGAGGAGATATAGGGTAGAAGACAGCCAAAGCACCATTCAGCACCTTAACGTCAGTGTTCAGAAGGGATACTGGTCGATATGCCGACGCACAGTGGGGTTCTTATTCTGTTTAGGAACCATGATTGTAAGCACCTTGAGCACTGTGGGAGGAAGCCAGGCAAGATTTAAGGATTCCTCAAAAATTTAAAGGAGTTTATCCGGCAAAATATTGGCATGTTTACGATAAAATTCCACTAGGAAGCCATCATTACCAGGAGTCTTCGAGGTTTTAAGCTAACAGATTACTGTAACTAACTCCTTCTTAGTAATAGGTCGGTCAATGTTCTTGCGGGCTTCCAGTGTCAGCCCTGGGAGAGTGGCCCGTACCAGGTATGCATCAATGTATCTCATATGTATAAAGGGAGGAGGGGCATAGCAGGAGCTAAGGTGTAAGTGAAACACATCATTGATAGCCCCGTGTGAGTAGATTGTTTGACCATTGGTGTCAGTTATAGATGGGAGTGTGAGAATTTTCCTGTCTTACCAACCTAGCCAACATCGCCTCAGTCTTATCACCTTCAGCATGATGACGGTGCCCACAGGATGTATAAAGATGTTTTTCTAAATGGCCCCATGCATCTAGTAGCAGCTTGCGGGTTTCATTCCAGTCCCCCAGGCTATCAGGTCTGGTCAGGAGCTCCTGTTAGATTCTCCTCAAGTTTTTCTCCAGGGTTTGTATATCCTTCGCCAATTGTTGCCGAACCCCATGAGACGTCTTACGACAGACCCCATGAAGGAAGGATTTCCTTGAATCTCAGTCAGTGGCTGCATTACCCAAGGTGCCCGAATTTTCCAGAAAGTAAAGGGCTCAAGACTGCGGAATCATCTCTTCAGAGGGAGGGTCAGCAAGGGCTTCCGCACACATGCGCCACAGCGGTATAGGTTGGCACCTGCGGTCAAGAGGACCAGAGAATGGTCCTATAGGAACCTCAGGAGATACACTATATTATCTACCGCAGGGGTTAAACTCTCCAAAATGAAAAAGTAATCCAGACAACTGTGAGTGCCTGCTGCTGGAGTATAAAAGGAGAACTGTAACGTGGCAGGGTTGTGAACCCTCCACAATTCACAGAGTCTCATTTCCCTCAGCAAGGAACAGAGGTCAACAGTCATAAGTGGTTTAGTGTGAGGTCTGGGTGGTGAGCGGTCCACATCTCCGTTAAGGACACTATTGCAGTCCCATCCATTACCACCTCAGCATTCCAGACAATCCAGATTAGAGGCGTACACATCAATTAAACAGATTTTGGGGGTGATTCTAAGCTTGGCCAAGCGGGAACCGCCAGAAGACCGTACCGCGGTCAAAAGACCGCGGCGGTCATTCTGGGTTTCCCACTGGGCTGGCGGGCGACTGCCGAAAGTCCGCCCGCCAGCCCAGCGGGAAACACCCTTCCCACGAGGACGCCGGCTCAGAATGGAGCCGGCGGACTGGGAAGGTGCGACGGTTGCAGTTGCACCCGTCGCGAATTTCAGTGTCTGCAAAGCAGACACTGAAATTCTTTGTGGGGCTCTCTTACGGGGGCCCCTGCAGTGCCCATGCCATTGGCATGGGCACTGCAGGGGCCCCCAGGTGCCCCACGGCACCCCATACCGCCATCCTGTTCCTGGCGGGCGAACCGCCAGGAACAGGATGGCGGTATGCGGTGTCAGAATCCCCATGGCGGCGCAGCAAGCTGCGCCGCCATGGCGGATTCCCATGGGCAGCGGAAAGTCGGCGCTACACCGCCGGCTTTCCGCTTCTGGCCGCGGCTGTACCGCCGCGGTCAGAATGCCCGGCGGTGCACCGCCAGCCTGTTGGCGGTGCTACCGCCAACCTCCGCCCTGGCGGTATTTACCGCCAGGGTCAGAATGACCCCCTTTGTGTGCATTAAGCAGATCGTACACAATCACAAATCGACCCTCAGGATCTCAAACATGATTTCGGTGTACAAAGGGAATGCCCGGGGCCACCCAGATCCATACTCCCCTGGCAAAGCCTGAATAGGACGTGGTGTATAGTTGCCCCTCCGTCTTTTATTAAGGAACCGGATGCATTCTCCCCAAATATGTCTCTCCTGCAAAAAGGCTATGGAAGATCTAGAACGTTTTAAATAGGCATAAATCCGTCTACGCTTCTCCAACTGAGCGATCCCCCAGACATTCTGTGTTATAAATTTAGTATGGGGATCCATGTTGTGGTGGAATGGTATGTGTATGTCTCCCATTCTTCGCCTCCACCCCCCTCATTTCCCCACAAGTGACAGAAAAATGAACCAGGTGTCAAGGAACGTCACACCTATGGATGTACAGAATATGTATCTCAAAACCAATTTCTTCATTCCAAACTATAATACCTCAGTCCACCCACTCACTGGGCAGCCATACTAAGTACACCCCCCTACCCTGAGGCCAGCAGCGAACCCAGAGGAGCTGCCCCATCACCCTGTTTACGTAGAATCAACTAAAATCAAAAATACATCTACACATAAACAATAGTGTCAACCTTGGTTGCAAAGCTAAAGGGGAGGATCCTGTGGGGAGGTGTGGGGGGGAGTTGCAACACGGTCACGCTCCACCTCCCACTTCATATCCCCCACTCATTGATGTAGACTCCTGTCCAAAGATAGAAAAGAGGATAGACAAAAATATGCAATAGCATCATTTACAGCAGTCCCATTAGATGTGCCCCCCCGATCCCACTCAAAGTAAATTCAGGATGACGAGCTAGCATGAATCATTATTTGGAGGCAAGCCCCCCACATGCCAGACTGATAGAAATAAGCAAGCATGCAGGGTCTGCCCTCCCACTGGGGCATTAGTTTATCTGCCAAGCCAGAGACCGCATTGGAAATGTATTTCAAGTAACATCAGTAACCATAATCAGACTCCATCACAGCTGTCATTGGATGATCCAGTAGCATTAGAGGACTGCTGGGATGAGTCTCCTGGGCTACCTCGGTCTCCGGATTCCTGCAAAGTACCATCCGGGCACACTCTAATCATACTCAAGGAGCGGCCGCCCGCCGTCCTCCTCCTCCGAGGCTGTTGATGGCCCAGACGGGATCGCCGTCCAGAGACCGAGGCTAAATCCTGGTCTCACCAGGGCTGGTCCCTCGCTGGTCACTTGCACACCTCCGAGGAGCTATAGAAGAAATGTACAGTCCCTTCATGCTGGACACATAGCTTGGCAGGAAACAACAGACTATATTTCAGGTTTCTAGTATGCATCCATTGTTTAAAAGCAAGAAAGGGTTTACATTGGTCCTGAACCCGCTGGGTGTAGTCTGGGAAGATAGATATCGGCCTCCCCTGACACATTGGAGGACCATGGGCTCTCACCCATTGGAGGGTCACGTTCCTGTCACAAAAATTAAAAAGACGAGCAATGATCGCTCTAGGAGGGGCTCCCGGCCTGGGCGGTGGGGCCAGCGCTCTATGGGCCCTCCCAGTGGTGAAGAAATGTGACAATTTCTTGGGCTTGAGTGATTTTGTTATCTGTTCTTCAAGAAATAATTCTGTGGAGGGTCCCTCCACTTTCTCAGGGAACCCCACAAAGCAAAGGTTGTTCTGGCAGGACCAACCCTCCGCGTCCTCCACCCTGTCGTCCAGGCACACTGTCAGTTTTTGCAGATCCAGCACAGTGGAGCATAGAACCCCCACCTCTTTCTCTTACTCTGTGAGCTCTCAAATATGCTGAAAAATAAAGTCCATGTGTGTATCTGTAAATATGTTTCAATCTGTTAATTCATTGTGTTTGTATGAATCAAGTGTGTGTATATCTTTCAAAACAGTGCAGTATTTGTGATCATATTTTGTAAGTATGAATGTGAACGTATATGTGTACTTGAATATGTTTATGTGTCTGAATCTATGTGCATTAATTCATGTGTGTGCAACAGTGGTATGTGTGTATGACTTTCAGAGACGCTGCCAAAAAAAACACTGCACGTCCAAGTAACCTCTGGGAGTGATACCTGCTCTAGCATCTACAGCTGTGTGTGTAGTTGTTTATAAAAAATAGTCCTCAAAATGTGCATAGGTGTGCTTGTCTGTGTCTGCGCCTTTTGTGTGCAGCTGCAAATGCTTGCGTTTAAAAGTCTTAATATATGTAATCTGTTTTTGTATGCACTAGTGCGGCAATCCATGTGTCACTGCTTATGCGTGTTTAAATTTATGAACTCCGTGGAGGTATATTTCAAAACAGTCTGCTTGTTATATTTTTTATATTTCTGATATAAATTTGTGTATGTACTATGAGTGCCAGAACTGTTCAGATGTTGTCACAATTTTTGAAGAATGTGATCTAGCTTTGAGTTCAGTCTGAATGGCTGTGAATCTGCAGCTGTGTGTGTGTGTCAAAGTAGAAGTAATCTAAGCATATTTGTATGTCAGAAATATTTAATGAATAATCTTCAACTGTGTGTTGTCTGAATGTGTGCATGTTTTATGATCTTTGGTTTTCTGTGAATGTTTCATTGTTACAGTATGTTATATTAATTATTTGTAATGCTCTGTGTTAAAATACCGCACCCTCAAAGCACGGAGGGTGACGGTCTGAATTGTTTCTTCCTTATATCCCTGATTGCCTGGGTTTGTTCCTGTTGATAATCTCCCCACCGTGGCATAGAAAGTAAGGTGCACAGAAGAGGCAAGCATGTTAGGAGGCTTTTCGCAGAGAGAATGGGGATGTTCTACAGAGCAGAATGGGGAAGTTCTGGAATTAGAGACAAGGCTGTTCCTCTTGCACAGGCTTCTCCAACAAGTAGCTCATGAACTACTGGTAGCTCTCCAGGTACATGTAATTAGCTCTCCTGAGTGCAGTCCAGTCTACTAAATTGAACACATTTGCTTGTTTGAATGAATATGTTTATCGAAATTGAAACGTGTGTATTGAAGACGAAAGTGTGTGTACCTTTAGAATTCCTAAGATGATGTTTAGGAAAGAAATGTGGTTAATTTGAAAAATATATTATATTTCAGTGATAAATCATTTGGTATTGGGGAGACGTACTACTAATATTATTACCTTGGTGCCAGGGATGTTGTTGCTATGACTGTTAGGTATTATCCATGTAATGGCATTCACAATTGACAAATCCTTTTTTAGGCAACTTCTGGCAATCCAGCCAAATGGGATAACTAATGCTAATCTAACTAATGCTAATCTTGCATTGGGGTACCACTAATGTAATTTTGTCTGATGTGGTGACTATTACAGCACTACAATACTAATATTATTAGTAGCTCTGGATGATTTTCATTGATAGTAGCTCATGATAATTTTCTTTGAACATAAGTAGTTCTTACTAGTGAAAAGGTTGGAGACACCTGCTCTGTCAAGATCTGGTTGTCAGTACAGTGTATGTGTCCTACAAACAATCCTCCCCTCTGTCCCTCTACCCCACTGCCCATCACCCGAGCACTCTGTCACTTTCTCTTCACCCTCAGACTCTATTTCTTGTGACCATTGTTCTCTCCCTCTCACCTCCCTTTTGCTCTCTCTCTCTTTCTCACTCTCTCTTCCTTGTTCTGTTTCAGAGTAATGTGAAGCCTTGCTGTAGGCAGTACCTTCACACAATATTGCAGAGGCTTTCATTTTCATTTTGATTATAGTTAATGTAATAGTTCCAATGCCTATTCTTTGCTTCACTATGTCACATAGGTTCTGATTATCCTAATGAGACTACTGGATTCGGGTGACAGAATCACCTGGACTGCGTAGGACTGAGTCTGATCCGCACCATGTGACACGTGTCGGCCTAATCCGGGTTTGTTCTGGCTAACTAGCAGTACCTCATCTCCACCCAAGAGCAGGGATGATTGGGGCAACCGGGCGCATGACATTCCTGACTCCTCAGGAGAATCTTGGTCACTCAGATCTCATCCGTTTCTCTCAGTTACATTAGTCTCACATATGCAAGGACAATCAGAGGCAAGTAAAGTTCAATAAGGTTTTATTGAAGTAACTGCATCTTAGATAATAAAGCATGCATTGCAACGAGGACGATGAAGCACAATAAGATTACAATTGTGACAAGGAGAGTAAAACACAAGAATGATGCTACCATTCTGTCACTAAGGTTTGTAGGGAAAGTTCCTACCTAATCTATGTTAGAGCACAGCATGTTAAGCTCTAATTCTGCCTTTCAGTTTTCCCCTGGGAGGACATCATCCCTCATACCTGAGCAACAGGCCTGTAGTCTACATAAGCAACTGTAGTGAAGTAATCGGTAATCAGCATACAGTCGTGGTCATCTGGCTGGAATCTCCCTCTAACGTACATGGGTCAAACTAGTGTTTTTGTAATGAAACATCTGATGTTCCAAGAAAAGAAACAATGTTTCTGTGAACATTGGAGACAAAGCGTACCACTTTTTCCGGCAACCTATCCTTGAGAAAAGCACAGAGTGAAATAATTGTCTTGTTTAGGAATGCAGTGCTGACCTAGGCTAAGAACAGCCAAATATAAAAAAAATAAAACAAGACCGCAAATGTGGCTAATGTTAAAATAATAGAACAAAGCTGAATAGAATTGATCTAGGTTAAAGTGCACAGCAGCAGGTCTAGTTTGCTAAATTAACATGTGTACAATTATAGCTAAAATGGCTACCCAACACCCTCCCCTTGCTGGTTCAAAGCCTAATCTAATGTATAAAAGCCACTAAAATGCATCTTAAAGCACACATATAGGAATGTCAATGATGACAAGTCAAAAGACACTTGAGCAGGTATGAAAAGGACAATTTAAAATATTAACTGTGGCGTTGAGAAAGCCAAATTTCAAAAGTCAGAATTAGTTTTAGAGTCGCCAATCGAATACGGGATAATTGAAGATGAGATATCTTCCACTTCGGCAGGTGGTAAAGTAGGAAGTTCATTGACAAGGAAAACCAAGGAGCATTCGTGTTCCAAAGCCCGAGCACCAGCCGAGGCAGCAGCATTCCGTGGTGTGCCCAACAGTGACTTTAGAGCTGCATGATCCACAAAAAGCAACTCATAAACAACTTCCCATAGCAAACGCACCCTCAACGCGCATGTCTGGTAATGAGCCCTCAGCGAGAACATCAACAGATCAGCGTCCAATGAAAGCAAGCACTGCGCAGAAAGACAAACTTTCAGTGCACATTCAAAAGGGCATCAGATGCACCGAAACACGGGCTGCACACAATGCAAAACCGGTCTGAATGACAGAGACCAGTCACACTCCAATCGCTCCAGGAGTGGTGCTCCAAAGTACTGCGTAATGCGTTCATGACACAGCTGGGCTGGTGGAAGCACTTCCAGTCCTCCTTGTTGTAATGGGACAGACTTTGTTCAGAAAATGTAGCAATAGCAAAATTCCACCTATTATAGCCAAAGTTATTGGAAATCCTCCAAAAATACTGGAAAATATTGGATGGATGGCTGAAGGTATTAAGCCAAATATAGAGGAGAAGGTGTGAACGAAACCAGAACCAACAGCTTTAAAGAAATGTACAATTCCAGTAGTACTGGATGCATTAAATATCCATCCCACGAGTTCACCAAAGTGTCTCGGAATGTTAGTACTTAAAAGGGACTGTATCTTTGCGGATGAACTTGCAACCTGAAGCTCAAAGGTCTCATGTGTAGATGTAAGTGCCACATGTTTTTGAAACAAGAAAGCCTTGAGTCTGCTCAACTTGTCAAAATTCACATTTGAAGTAGCAATATGGGGCTACATCTCAGCTACTTCCCTCTGTCATGTAGGAGGAAAAAGTACATTCCTGCAGCATGTAACAATTTTGGAGACTGAAATGACATAAACTATTCCGGCTCGCATCCCACTACAGCTCTCACTATTAAGGAGCACATAGTTGCCATTCGAGAGCGCCTGGAAGGTAGGTCTAATCAAGGGGACTAGGACTCCCCTCAGATAACAAGCCAAGTTATCTTCCAAAGTGTTGCATGCCCCTTGCAAGGACAGCTGTTTACAAACCATTGAATGGCTGACAGAAGTCTTGCATTCACTACCGCTAAGAAAGACCTCTTTCATGTCACAGAGACATTTGTACGAGAAGGGTAGCCTCCCACGCCTCGTGTATGTAACTATCCCCTAGCCTTTCATAACTGCCCACTGGAATGTGTTTTAAGCAGGATGTGAATTGAAGTGTTGAAATAGACAGATTGATGACCCATTGTATTAACCACTCAGCAGATGGTATTTCAGTCACAGTAAAAGGCAACTTCTTTAATTTCTCAATATTTAACGTGACTTAAGTCACTTCTTTTTTAGCAATTAGTTGTTGTTGTCGTGTTAAATTAAATGTGGAAAATATGTCCCTCGCGCTGACGTGTTGCCAGGTGTTTGTAGTGTCCAACCTAACTGCATAATGGATCTTAGTTGACTCTGTCCATGGTGTAAAGAGAACATGTCACTCTGTACAATGTCTATTGCAGAAGAAACTATGTTGTTTAAGGTATATATCTGGTTGGACAGGGTATTTATCCCATTATCTACAACAGCTAATGCCTTCTGTAAATTTTCCTAATCTGTTTGCCTTAACTGGGCAGCAGCTTCTTGTTGAGAAAGCTTCCAAATTTCATTATAGACTGCATATAAGAAGCACTTTCTGCATTGTTTTCTGGGGCCTAACAGGAAATCCTGTAAGTCAGTATTGTTAGACAGGAGAGTGAGGTGTTCTTTAACAGCATCTAGTGAGGTACTCTTCAACCATTGCTGGCATAGTTTCCCTACACTGTATGTCGTCACTATACCCGAATGTTCAGAGGACACATAGCGAGGGTCAGGCCTACTTGTTCTAAAACCCCTGTGGAGTTTACAAAACGTTTATGACAGCCATTGGTATCTGTTGGCCACAATAACCACCCACCAGGACTTTAAAGTGAAGCATTAAACATGCCATTTTGGACCTATTCATTGAGCTGATCTTCAGTTGCATTTATATACTTTTGCCATTTCTAAACTTTTGCAGGGGTAGGAATACTGGGCACATTCAAATCCCTAATATTTGCCAAGTCTAAACAACTTGTCTGTTGTACAGTTGCATTCAAAAATATCATTTGAACAGGTATCAGGCATTCTCTAAATAAAGCTTCCTTTTCCTTTATTTGCCAATGTTTTGTTCCCCCCACACTTTTTAAGTCAATCGACTTCAACCAGTATTCATAGCCTTCTATAGCCAACCGGGAAACAAAGGAATCTGAATAAATTAATTTTGTATCTGTCAATAATATATGTACATTTTCCATCAATGGTAATTTGAAATAATATGACAGCATTTTTAACATTGTGCCCAGAACAAATATGCAATTGTTTCAGAATATGTTGTAGAACTCCCTTGTGGTGGAGTCGGGCAATGCTCCCATTGTGCGTAATTACAAATAGTCTTTGGGATACTTGCTCTATAAATGAAATGGTGTCCATAATAATTATCACAGAGCCTGTCTTCTTTATTTTCTTTTGATTGATAGACATCCTCACTTTCAAATGCAGTAAAATACTGCAACTCAGTCATCAAAGAATCAACTGTTTTACCATCCCAGTCATCAGAAACAACTCTGGGTATTATTACATGATTCATAGAAAGTTTGAACACATATGGGATTTGAATGACCTCAGTTGGGCCGTATATATCAACTGTGACTTTATCCCACACAATTCATCAGGAATTGGTATTGCGGAAATGTTCACAAAAGACAAGTCTCTGTGGACTTTGTGAGAAGAAAATTTGGGTTTTTAGACCTCATCCACCAGTTCAACTGTTGGTCATTCAGGAAGGTAATGACCATGTATCAGTAGAAAGAAAGTAATAACAAAGCCAATCCATAAGAGGAAATTATAGTCAAGGAAAGCCACAGATAGTTCCATGGGAGAACAAAATAATTTGTTTTGAGCCAAATTATCAGTTTACATGTTTTTGACAATTCAGTTGCAGAAGAGGCAGCTGTATCAGTGATGACGGCAAAGTATCCAGAAGCAGTTCGGGCAAAAACTGGAGCCGTATTTTGAAAAGGAGAACTAACAGTGGTCTCCCGCTTGGGTTCGTAATAGACAATGCCATCAGTTTGTGTAGAATTTGAGAATGATCGGTCAATATTTTCTGTGTTGCTTGTTGTAAAAGATGTTAGTGGGACTAATGAAATATCATTGTCCACCCTCCCCAAGCTCGCAGAGGTGTCAGCGTTGCAGTTCAAAACTTGTAAAGGGATATCTTGACAAGTAGGGAGAGGGATTCGGGTACTACTGGTTGTTCCTCTTGGTCTGCTGTGCAGGATCGGCCACATAGTGTAACTTGACATTGTCGATGGAGACAAAGCAGTTTTCTTTAGAACCAGGCAGTGGTGGTAGAATAACAGTTCTGGTACCGTGTATTCCCAGGACTGGAACCGATGCACGATAGGAAGGACCATACTCCTTTTTCATAGCAACTTTTTTCATGTACTAGATCCCCAACCTTTGGAATCCAGCCGGTAGATGTTTTTGGTGCGTTGTTCTGCTGTTGAATACAAATGTGATTTGTATGCAATCAGGACTGTCTCACCCTCATTGAATGTTAAATAGGTGAAACCAATGGCACCAGCAATTACTCTGATGACCAGATGTTTTTTATTGTCCCTTGTATGTAGGTGTTGTGCTGCAAGCATGTCTTGTTGAAATGTTTTGAGGATGCGTGTGTGTTTGACTGTCCAGAATTTACTGGAAAAGTCAGGGCATATCAAGTCAGGAAGGAGTTTGGTGTGTGATGCATGATCTGTAATGTATGTTGTGCCAAAATTTAGAAAAAACAATAATTGGAGGTTGTAACTGCGCATTTTTCTAAGAATTGTGGCTCTAGGCTCTTCCCTTCACTTGATAATTTGCATCCCAGAAACAGGACACTAAGGAAGGCTATTTTTGTTTTTTTTAAATTGAACTCATAGCCGAGGTCGGCAAATCCTACAACAATGCGGGCTACCCGTCTTAGATGTTGCAGTAATTCATCATCCGTAAGCTAGATATCATCAACATAGGACAATTCTTCAGGGTCAATGTCGTGCAATATTGAAGTCACATGAGCTGCAAACAGTCCTGGACTGTTCATGTACCCCTGTGGTAAACAACAGAATGTTTTCTGGGAGCGTAGTGCACTGAAACCTGTTAAGTCTCTACTCCTAGACGCTATATTTTGGCCGAAGAAGCCTTTGGAAATATCCAATGTTTTGTATTTCTTGCACACTATGTTGTTCATAAGTGCTGTGCTATGAGAGTTTTGTATAGCATATGTGCGTGTATGACTAGTTAAAGGGCTGTAGTCTAAGACTATTCTGTATGAATGGTCTGGTTTAGCTACAGTGAATAAAGTATTAGTCATTGGTGAGACACAGGGTTTGATTACGCACTGGTACTCCACTTGTGTGAGGATTTCCCTCATAGGTGCTTTAGCATCATGTTTTATGGGGTATTGGGGTTGAGGATGAGGTTGATTTTTAATTGGAATTACATGATAAGGGGAATCTTTGTCCCTACATGCTTGCGGTATAACGCAGGTGCCTAGGCCAATGCCCAATCAATGGCGTAGGATTCTGCAAGCTCATCCGGAACAAGGGGTGAGAAAGAAGGTTTGAAAACTGCTTCCCCATGTGGGCAAGTACTGACAAATTCAGGTGGCCAATCCTTTTCGGCCAGTAAAATATCATCAATGTTAACGACACGGTCCCAAAGGATTGCGTCAATTGTATGTTCAATGTCTCCTTCTAACTGTATAGTTACTTTGTACAACCTGTCAGGTGTAGAGACACGCATGTCCGCAGTTTCAACTTGTAAGAAGTCATCAGTTGCTTTCACCTCCAGATGCTCTTGAAGATTCCGGCAAACTATTGTGACCTCTGCTGCACTGTCTAGCAGAGCTAGTGCCCAGGTCTTGTTCTTAAAAAGAGCCCTTTTCTTCAGTGGCATGACAAATCCCAACTGCTGCCACTTTGTTCTTTTTAAATTGGGGTTTTGTTGGGAAAGTTTCTCTTCTTTTTTAAGAGAAACTTCAGTTGAGCGCTGTGATTCCTGTCTCGGTTTCATGTACTCAGATCTCTGTACTGACTGACCACCTTTCTCACTGCGTTTTTCCGGTGAGTCCTGAAAGGAACGAGATTGACGTGTATCAGTATATTAATATCTGTCAGGCGTTTTTATATTATCTCTATTTCTGAGATTATATCTATTCTGTGGGGTCTCAGTATGGGCATGATGGGTTTGCATTTAATGTTTGCATTACAAACTGTACTAATAGTCTGTATATTGCCGTAAGCTCAGTGATTCGAGAATAGAACATTTCTCTTCTGTATGCTGCATGAACTTCAACAACAAATGTAACCTGACCCCCCTGGGCTGTGAGGCCATGTGCCAATAAATGTGCAGTAAGGCGTAGTCGCATATTAACTGCAATTACTACCCATTGCGGGTTCGCCATGGTAAAATTTGTTTAGAGATAAGCACACCAAATTGGATTGTCCTTTCAGGATTCAAGCTTGAACAACCTACAGTGTCCGTTAGATACTCCCTACTTAGCTGGGGAGGAAAAATCCTCAATACCATGTACGTCTCCATAAATAGTACTAAGGTGTCTTTGAATGTAGTGCGACAGAGATACTCAGGAGGACCCGAAAACTAGTGCCTGACCAAACGTTGGCAGCGCCATGTCGCATAGGTTCTCATTATCCTAATGAGACTACTGGATTCGGGTGGCTGAATCACCTGGACCTGGGGACTGAGTCTGATCCCGCACCGTGTGACACCTGTTGGCCTAATCCGGGTTTCTTCTGGCTAACTATCAGTGCCTCATCTCCACCCAAGAGCAGGGATGATTGGGGCAACCAGGTGCATGACATACATGACTCCTTAGGGGAATCGTGGTCACTCAGATCTCATCCGTTTCTCTCAGTTACATTAGTTTCACATATGCAAGGACATTCAGAGGCAGAGTAAAGTTCAAAAAGGTTTTATTGAAGTAACTACATCTTAGATAACAAAGCATGTATTGTAATAACTAGGACGATGAAGCAGAATAAGATTAAAATTGTGACAAGGAGAGTAAAACACAAATGCTACCATTCTGTCACTAAGGTTTGTAGGGATAGTTCCTACCTAAGCTATGTTAGAGCACAGCATGTTAAGCTCTAATTCTGCCTTTCAGGTTCCCCCTGGGAAGACAACATTCCTCATACCTGAGCAAGAGTCCTGTAGTCTACATAAGCAGCTGTAGCGAAGCAATCGGTAATCAGCATACAGTCGTGGTCATCTGGCTGGAATCTCCCTCTAACGTACATGGGT
This sequence comes from Pleurodeles waltl, assembly GCF_031143425.1. NCBI lineage: Eukaryota > Metazoa > Chordata > Amphibia > Caudata > Salamandridae > Pleurodeles > Pleurodeles waltl. The sequence continues at coordinate 187,199,574 of NC_090444.1, read as the reverse complement.
CAAACTAGTGTTTTTGTAATAAAAACATCTGATGTTCCAAGAAAATAAATAATGTTTCTGTGAACATTGGAAACAAAGTGCACCACATGTGCTGGCAACCTATCTTACTGCAGCCTTGAGAAAAGCACAGAGTGAAAGAAATGTCTTGTTTAACCCCTTCTGTGCCCAGGACGTAATGGTTACGTCCTGAGGCACAGTGCTCGTGTGCCCAGGACGTAACCATTACGTCCTGGGCACAGAGCCCAGACCGAGCGCTAGCGCTCCCTCTGTGGGGTTCCCCCCCCCCCCCAAGGCAGGGATGGAAGGGGAAGACCTTCCCCTTCCACCCCCGACGTCCCCACCCCCCCTGGGACATCAGCGCACAATTGCGCGCTGATTGTCACAATGCCTCCTCCTTCGCGCTGGCTTCCAGCGCGATGATCGGAAGAGAAATGCAAAGCATCTTCCGATCACGTGGAGGAAGCAAGAGAGGCTTCAAAGGGAAGGAAAGGAATTTCCTTCCCTTTGAAGTCTCTCTCTGCGTTTCAAAAGCCGGATTGTAAAGCAATCCGGCATTTGAAACGCCCACTAGACACCAGGGATTTAATTTTTAAAAGGAAACTGGCAGGAGGAAGCGACCCCTTGGGCAAGGGTCGCTCCCAGGGGGGGGCATTTTTTTTAAGGCCTTTTCTGCCCCCAGGGGGGTAGAAACCTCTAGGCACCAGGGCTAATTTTAATTTTTTTTGTTTTGTTTTTGATTTTAGAGGTGGGGAGCGACACCTTAGGCAAGGGTCGCTCCCATAGGGGGCAAATTATATTTAGGCCATTTCTGCCCCCTTTGGGGACAAATTGGCCTATTTTTATGAGGCCAATCTGCCCCCAAGGGGGACAGAAACCACTAGACACCAGGGAGTTTTGTTTTTTTTCCGTGAATTTCACGCAAGGGGAGCAACACCTTAGGCAAGGGTCGTTCCTCCGGGGGGCAAACTTATTTTAGGCCATTTCTGCACCCTTCGGGGGCAGATCAGCCTATTTTAATTAGGCCGATCTGCCCCCAAGGGGGACAGAAACCACTAGGCACCGGGGATTTTTGTTGTTGTTGTTGTTTTACAGATGGGGAACGACCTCTTAGACAAGGGCCCCTCCCTGGAGGGGCAAATTGTATTTAGGCCATTTCTGCCCGCTTTGGGGGCAGATTGGCCGATTTTAGGTCAATCTGCCCCTAAGGGGGGCAGAAACCACTAGGCACCAGGGATCTTTTTTTTTGTGCCGTCACGCAAGGGGAGCTATCCCATAGGCAAGGGTCGCTCCCCGGTGGGGGGGGAGTTGGGGACCAAATTTATTTTAGGCCATTTCTGCCCCCCAGGGGGTAGATCGGCTTATTGTTATTAGGCCGATCTGCCCCTAGGGGGGGCAGAAACCTCTAGGCGCCAGGGCAATTTTTTTTTGTGTGTTTTGTTTTTTGTTTGTTTGTTTTTTTAGAGATTGGAAGTGACCCATTAGGCAAGGGTCGCTCCCCTGGGGGTCAAATTGTATTTAGACCATTTCTGCCCCCCTTGGGGGCAAATCTCCCGATTTTAGGTCAATCTGCCCCCAAGGGGGGCAGAAACAACTAGGCACGGGGATTTTTTTTTTTTAGCCAATGGCACGCAGGGGGAGCCACCCCGTAGACAAGGGTCGCTCCCCGGGGGGGTTTGGGGGGCAAATTTATTTTAGACTATTTCTGTCCCCCCTGGGGCCGGCTGATCTAGAGGCCAAAATCCACAGGTAGGCACTTTGCAAAAAACACCTCTGTTTTCTGTGAAAAAATGTGATGTGTCCACATTGTGTTTTGGGCCATTTCCTTTCGTGGGCGCTAGGCCTACCCACACAAGTGAGGTACCATTTTTATCGGGAGACTTGGGGGAATGCTGGGTGGAAGGAAATTCGTGGCTCCTCTCAGATTCCAGAACTTTCTGTCACCGAAATGAGAGGAAAAAGTGCTCTTATGGTCATATTTTGAGGTTTGCAAAGGATTCTGGGTAACAGAACCTGGTCAGAGCCCCACAAGTCACCCCATCTTGGATTCCCCTAGGTTTCTAGTTTTCAAAAATGCACTGGTTTGCTAGGTTTCCCCAGGTGCCGGCTGAGCTAGAGGCCAAAATCCACAGGTAGGCACTGTTTTCTGTGAAAAAATGTGATGTGTCTACGTTGTGTTTTGGGCCATTTCCTTTCGTGGGCGCTAGGCCTACCCACACAAGTGAGGTACCATTTTTATTGGGAAACTTGAGGGAACGCTGGGTGGAAGGAAATTTGTGGCTCCTCTCAGATTCCAGAACTTTCTGTCACCGAAATGAGAGGAAAAAGTGTTTTTTTGGCCACATTTTGAAGTTTGCAAAGGATTCTGGGTAACAGAACCTGGTTAGAGCCCCACAAGTCACCCCATCTTGGATTCCCCTAGGTTTCTAGTTTTCAAAAATGCACTGGTTTGCTAGGTTTCCCCAGGTGCCGGCTGAGCTAGAGGCCAAAATCCACAGGTAGGCACTGTTTTCTGTGAAAAAATGTCATGTGTCCACGTTGTGTTTTGGGCCATTTCCTTTCGTGGGCGCTAGGCCTACCCACACAAGTGAGGTACCATTTTTATTGGGAAACTTGAGGGAACGCTGGGTGGAAGGAAATTTGTGGCTCCTCTCAGATTCCAGAACTGTCTGTCACCGAAATGAGAGGAAAAAGTGCTCTTTTGGTCAAATGTTGAGGTTTGCAAAGGATTCTGGGTAACAGAACCTGGTCAGATCCCCACAAGTCACCCCATCTTGGATTCCCCTAGGTGTCTAGTTTTCAAAAATGCCTTGGTTTGTTAGGTTTCCCCAGGTGCCAACTGAGCTAGAGGCCAAAATCCACAGGTAGGCACTTTGCAAAAAACACCTCTGTTTTCTGTGAAAAAATGTGATGTGTCCACATTGTGTTTTGAGCCATTTCATTTTGTGGGCGCTAGGCCTACCCACACAAGTGAGGTACCATTTGTATCGGGAGACTTGGGGGAACACAGAATAGCAAAACAAGTGTTATTGCCCCTTGTCTTTCTCTACATTTTTTCCTTCCAAATGTAAGGCAGTGTGTAAAAAAGACGTCTATTTGAGAAATGCCCTATAATTCACATGCTGGTATGGGCACCCCGGAATTCAGAGATGTGCAAATAACCACTGCTTCTCAACACCTTATCTTGTGGCCATTTTGGAAATACAAAGGTTTTCTTGATACCTATTTTTCACTTTTTATATTTCAGCAAATGAATTGCTGTATACCCGGTATAGAATAAAAACCCATTGCAAGGTGCAGCTCATTTATTGGCTCTGGGTACCTAGAGTTCTTGATGAACCTACAAGCCCTATATATCCCCACAACCAGAAGAGTCCAGCTGATGTAACGGTAAATTGCTTTCCAAAATCTGACATCGCAGGAAAACGTTACAGAGTAAAATGTAGAGAAAAATGGCTGTTTTTTTCACCTCAATTTCTATATTTATTTTTTTCAGCTGTTATTTTCTGTAGGAAACACTTGTAGGATCTACACAAATGACCCCTTGCTGAATTCAGAATTTTGTCTACCTTCCAAAAAATGTTTAGCTTTCTGGGATCAAGCATTGGTTTCTCACCCATTTTGGTCACTAACTGGAAGGAGGCTGAAAGCACAAAAAAATAGTAAAAATGGGGTATGTCCCAGTAAAATGTCAAAATTGTATTGAAAAATTGGGTTTTCCAATTCAAGTCTGCCTGTTCCTGAAAGCTGGGAAGATGGTGATCTTGCCACCACAAACCCTTTGTTGGTGCCATTTTCAGGGAAAAAAACACAAGCAGCCTTCTGCAGCCCTTTTTTCCCATTTAAAAAAAAAATTCACTGTATTTTGGTTAATTTCTTGGTCTCCTTCAGGGGAACACACAAAGTCGGGGTACCTCTAGAATCCCTAGGATGTTGGAAAAAAAGGACGCAAATTTGGCGTGGGTAGCTTATGTGAACAAAAAGTTGTGATTGCCTAAGCGCGAACGGCCCCAAATAGCCAAAAAAAGGCTCGGCACAGGAGGGGGAAAAGGCCTGGCAGCGAAGGGGTTAAGAATACAGTGTTGGCCTGGGCTAATAAAAGCTAGATAGAAAAATGAAACAAGACCGCAAATGTGGCTAATGTTAAAATAGTAAAGCTGAATAAAATATATCTAGGTTAAAGTGCACAGCAGCAGGCCTAGTTTGCTAAAATGATGTGTACAATTATAGCTAAATTGGCTACACAACAACTATACACACAATAGGAATATGTTAAGTAGCATGCTCGGAAATATTTACTTATTTAGCCAAGAATACTTTTATGTTATCACTAAAGACAGGAGCTGAATTAGAAATTGGCTGTATTGGTTCAAAAGTCATTCTCAATAATGGTTTGGCGCCTGGTGGTACTCATGTTTTGTGAAGTGATTTTACCAAGATCACTCAGTGTTTGTCATCGATAAAATGCATTGCAAATGACGTGCACACGTTTGAAATATGCGCCGCGATTGAAATATGTGCTCTGAGAGAGAGAGACAGCTTGTGGAAAATGTGGTGTGTGTCGACAACCTGAAAGTTCGATGGGATGTCTGTACACGATTTTATTATAGTCAAGCGCGTTAACAACTTGTGTTTTTGTAAGTTTGGAAGGTTTTTCAGAATTACTTATTTTCAGGCATAGGTTATCGAAACCTTGTTCAGCATTCATGCCCAACTTTTTGCAGATATAATATCAAGAGATTGAGGGCCTGATTCTAACTTTGGAGGACGGTGTTAAACCGTCCCAAAAGTGGCGGATATACCACCTACCGTATTACGAGTTCCATAGGATATAATGGACTCGTAATACGGTAGGTGGTATATCCGCCACTTTTGGGACGGTTTAACACCGTCCTCCAAAGTTAGAATCAGGCCCTGAGTGTGCTGTGGGAATTTCTAAATGTGACTGGAGCAGCAAGAGAACTATGCAAACATCTTGCATGAAGTGCAAATTAGGGGATGCACCATCCTAATGTGGCATCTGTTGTTTTCATTGTTTGCACTGAAACCTTTTGTGCAGACGACTGATCAATTGTCTTTAACTTCAAAATAACCCTATTGGTGTTATTTGCCTCACAAAGGCAAAGTTGAAGAGCTAAGCTGAGTAAAATAATTTTGGTAGAAGTTACACTTTTTTGAGCATGTGAAATCGTCAGGATCATAAGGGAATGCACATTCTGGGACAAAAAGTCAAGGTGGTAAGGTTTGGTTGCAGAGAACAGTGTAACTAGGATTACCTTACTGTTCCAAAAAGGTTAAATATCTTGGTCCCAATTTACAAAGAGGTTACTTAGAAAGTTAGAAATGTGCCCCCTTTCTGTGGTCACTAAGCCTATACCAAATTGATGACTTTCTTGTAACTCTAAAGAGTTATATTTGCTCTGGAAGAGCCGCAGATTTACTCAAATGTGTAAGCATACAAAAAAGGTATAAATATTTTCACATGTAGAAAACACCTTTCACTGCACCGTCAACAATTCTAGAACTGTTCTTTCTGTTGCCGACTCTGAAATTGAGTTTTCATGGTGAGAAATTTCCAGAACAAAATGTGTTTGAATACCCTGAAGGCTGCTTTTTGCATGTTTCATCACCTTCGTACACAGTCAGTCCCTGACAGAGAGAGGGGTGTGTGTGTGTGTGTGTAAAAAACCTACCATTATGGATGCTATGAATCAGGAAATCGTCTTCACCCTTATAAATTCTTCTGTTTACCCACCTAAATGGGACATAAATACTCACAGCTTTGTTAATTGGGCAAGTGTAGCTTCATTTGATGGATTAACATACCTGATAACATTCATTTGTAAAAGAAAAATCTAATACGGGATGCACAGTGGTTGTTGTACATGTAGCAACCCTAAGTTTGTCATTTATCAGTACTATAGAAATGCAGGTACTGAATTGCAGTCCTATATATGTATAGATAGAACCCAAAAAATCCACCTCCCTCCTTTGCAATCCACTGCCACCAAAATAATCTGCGGCGTGCCCCCGGGATCCTCCCTCAGTCCCACCCTCTTCAACATTTACATTACCCCGCTCGCCCACATCCTCCGACCACACGGAACCACCATCCTCTCCTACGCAGACGACACCCAACTCATCATCTCCCTCACCCGCAACCCTACTACCGCCAAAACCAACCTCCACGCTGCACTCCTCGACACCACCACCTGGATGACAGCCAACCACCTCAAGCTCAATACCAACAAAACCGAAATAATAATTTTTGGACCCAACTAAGCCATATGGGACGACTCCTGGTGGCCCATTGCCCTAGGCCCCGTTCCTACCCCCGCAAACCACGCACACAACCTTGGCATCATCCTGGGCCTCTCCATGACCCAGCAAATCAACGCCGTCACCTCCTCCTGTTTCAACACACTCCGCACGCTGAAAAAAACCCTTCAAATGGATTCCCATAGAGACCAGAAAGACCGTCCCCACGCACTCATCAGCAGCAGGCTAGACTACGGTAACGCCCTCTACGCCGGCATCACACTCAAACTCAAACGCAAACTCCAGAGAATACAGAACACAGCTGCACGCCTCATCCTGGATCTCCCTCGCCATGAACACATCTCACCACACCTCAGATCCCTTCACTGGTCCCCCAACAACAAGAGGATCACCTTCAAAATCCTCATCCACGCACACAAATCCTTCCACAACGACGGCCCAGCCTACCTCAACCAAAGAGTGAACTTCCACACTCCCATCCGCCACCTCCGATCTGCCGACCTCGCACTCGCCACAGTCCCCCGCATCAAACGCACCACCACAGGAGGCAGATCCCTCTCCTACCTCGCCCCCAAGACCCGGAACTCCCTCCCCATGACCTCCACAAGACCCAGGATCTCCCACTCTTCAGAAAAAAACTGAAGACATGGCTGTTCGAACAGTGACCCTCCCCACCCCCAGCGCCTTGAGACCCTAACGGGTGAGTAGCGCGCTCTATAAATATTTTGATTGATTGATTGATTGATAATTATGTCAAAGAGGCAAAAAGGAATGCACATGCAGTGTGTGCTGTATTCTTAACCACAGACAGTCATTGCACAGAGGAGAAGGATTGGAGGGGCATGGGGAGTGTAGTAATATATAACATAGTAAAATGATTTCTTCAGGAGTGGGGCAAGAATTACATCGTTGTTGACATTCATCACCTTTGTCCACCTAACATATGACTTCTTCAAGAGTGGAACCGAAGATCAAATTACATGAAGCCTTAATCCATCAATCGGATATCTATCCATCTGTCTGTCGTCTGCACATCTGTTATTTTTCCACTCTCCATGTATGTCTGTTTGTGTGTCTTTTTTGACCGTATGATGTATACATGTTGCAGACTGTGTGCTTGTATATGCATGTGTGTAAACGTGTATGTATGTGTGTGTGCACACCTCTGCAAATATGGGTGCCTGTGTATGTTTTATTTGCCTGCATGCAATCACTGATTTATATTGAGCCAAAACTGACCAGCACTGCAGTTGACTGGATAGATGTCTTTCGTGCTTTCTGTGAAATTCCTTTCAACCAAAGAACACAGCTCACACCTCAGGCAGGAAATAACATTTTTGCCATATTTCCTATAGATTCACATAACAAATTCTAAGATTAATGTTTATATGGGCATTCTTTGTATTTTCTTGGAAGAGTATGGTCCAATGACAATCATTAGAATGGGGCACACTTAGATAAAAGCCTGCTTTGAAATCTATTATTCTGGAGTGAAGCAACATCTACTTAACCCACTATCTGACCTCTTGGATCTGCCTGTTGATCTATTCACAGACTAATGAGATTCTGGGAAAAACAATATTTGTATGGAAGCAGTAGACCCGTCAATAATGCTCACTAAATTCTTGCTCTGTAAATGTACATAGGTGTGTATTAGGCATTTGTATAGCATGAACCTTGCCAGAGATCAACACAGTGCTGAACAATGGTAAGTTACCAAACCAATTAGACAATTGTCTATCTCTTAAATTTGCACTTGCACTCCCCCTCATGCGCTGAGTGGTACCTCACATGATAGCTGTGCTAAGTGGGTGTCTTTGCGAAATGCCTTTACTCCTGATCGAAACTCTGGTAATAAAAGGTTTTATTGGATCCAGTTGCAACCTAATGATTTTTGAACTGAGGAAAAGCAATACAAATTCTATAAGATATATGAAAATAAGAACTGAACCCACTGGTGCGGGAACAACATTTAGGATGGGGGCACTAGCCAATAACGTGAACTCACGAAAAGCATTGTTGAGTATTTGACAGCATTTTGTTGACAAACACAAAAATGATGCCTGAAGAAAAACATTTGAAGGCTCCTTTTATTGTTCATTCGCCAGCTAGATTCTTTCAGGTTGTATGTGGGTGCTTCAGCACCACCTACAACCCTAGTTTCAGCGTCACTGACTGAAACTAACAAACGTTATTAAATAGCAAGAATGAAGTCCCAGGGGCAGTTTATTAGGTGCCTAAAGTATCTAAATGCTATCTCCTGGATCTAGTAGAAGCCATTTGCAACTGGCTAACTGCAGGAGCGGCTTGCGGTACATTGTATGGGGTGGGGCAGCATGCGGGGACGGAGAGAAATTAATTGAAAAAAAATACACTTATCTGCATCATCGTCGCCGCCACCGCCTCTGCTGCCACCACCGCGCCGCTCCTCTGCTGCAGGCACAGGCTCCCAGCCTGCCCTGCGGCAAATCCTGAGGCTGCTCAGAGCAGCATTAGGATTGGCTGGGAGCCCAGCCAGGGCACTCCCAGGCAGACTGGGAGCCTGTGCCTGCTCTCTCCAGTCCGGCAGCAAAGTGCCGGGCTGGAGAGAGCACAGTGTGCATGTGTGTTTGACCCCCCTGAGATGGCCGACCAAACATACATGAGCAACGAGGGGGATGCTGTGCACTCTCCCTCAGTGCTCGTCATCGCCAATGTCCCACGCCTTTTACTACAAAACGATAATAAACATAGTTTATTATCGTTTTGTAGTGAAAGGTTTGCAGCTGCTGCTTCTGGCAGGGGCGATGCTCCTCCGCCTGGTTAGCTGGCATTTCCAGCAGTCTTTCGTTGAACATAGTTGGAGTCATCGTATTTCTTCAAACACATTATATAAGGATTTCCCAAAATTATATCTGATAAAAATAGTTCAACTCTGTGAATAGAATTATGTACCAGACACAACTAGGTCGATATGGTGCTAGACACAAGATGTTCATTCTGTCCTTTTCAGTGCCCTTTCCCTTTTAACCAACGCCCTCTCGCTTCTCCGGATCCTCCCACTAAAAAGCACCACCAGGCCAATGCTGAGCACATTTTTTATGGAAGTATGTTTTATTTTTGAGCTCACGTTGACACTAATTACATAAAATCAAATGCACCGTAGTCCCCATGGAGGGAAGAACAAGAATATGATACATCAGCGCATAGATGATTCATTTTAGAAGGATGCTGAAGGTCATACGCGGAAATGTTTAACCCTGTAGCTGTTAAATTCTGCATTGCAAATGATGAGCTAATAACCCATTTTCTTAAATAATTATGGACTCGGCATACGTTCTTCTATTATCTTAGATACATTAGAAATGACTCCTTTTGTATTGATCAAATTAAAATCCATAGATGGTAACTCTGGGCAATAATTAACAAACTATGAAAGAGACAAGGCGAGCAAGCGGCCTCATAAAGAAGTCCCCTTTAAATGCGAAGGGATATTCAAGTCCTGAGTGTCTGGAGATTTAAACCAACCAGGAAGGGTATTTGAACGAAAGCAGAACATGCCATCATTTGATAATCAAATCTATTGTGCCGGCTATTTGCCTCGGTTTGTCAGCAACCAGTTGAATATTTTATAAAACCTGATTTTCGTTGCTGTAATTTCTCAGCGGGAAAATAAGGTCCCTTGATGACGAGCCTAGGCTTTGAAGAATAAATTGATTCTAAAGAGAAAATTAGTTGGTACTTATTATACTGTCTAACTAGGAATTCACTGTCATTTGTCCGTTGCATGATAAATGTCTTGCTTCGCCTGCCTTCTTTTTTTTATGATGTGACTTGCACGTCTGTGGACGCAAACGTAAAAAAGCTTCCTTTAAACATCATCCTTCGCTTCATATCTTAGGGTAGCATGCTAGAGTGTTTTTTCTTATTAAATGTGTATTTGATATCAGAATATCCACATGTTTTCTGGCGTTTAAATTGCTGCAAACTGTTTAGAGACAATTAAAAACATATTTTGCTGCCATTTTATGGGCTAGCCGCGGAGCACTGCTGCTCATACGGTGATTTAACACAGCTTGCAGGGCAGTTGTACTTGCTTTTTGTCTCAAGGGCCACAAATAAACCAGGTTTTCAGGATAACCATAAATATGCTAATGAGCCGTTTTTATGTAAATTGTAATAATTGTATGCAAATTGGTTACATATATATGCAGAATGGAAATTTGTACAATCTGACATGTCTGTGGCCTCAAAGGACGAGGGATGAGTCTTACGCTATTGGACATCTTTGGTGCAATCTGTTTTGCGAGATGAGCAATAAACATGGTGTGTCACAGAATTTCGAACTGTTGGTAAACGCCTATGATTCGTGTTTTCTCTCGCCCTGGGCCATCAGCTCTCACTGTTGCAAGGGATGCACCAAACCTGTACTCGTTATAAAGCCATAGCAGGTGTGTTGTGTGCTTGTGCAGGTATCTACAGGAGCTCCAGTAATCAAAAACACTTTCATTCACTATAGCATGCTACTGAGCATCACCCAGTGGGACACAATACTAGATGGGGCCTCGAAGGCCACGGGTGCCCATCTTGTGGTCCTCCACAATGTGAACTTGAAGCTGTGAAAAAGGGGGCTGGGGTGTTGTGCTGGTTTGAAGGTAAATGGAAGTAACGAGCTGCGGCACATAAGGCACCCTGTAATGTTTAGCTTTGGAAACACGTTCCTTTTCGAGATGTTAATAAGGAGAAAATAAAACACCCACAGTGAAGCAGCTCTACACCAGCAGGGAACGGCCCTAAACCTGCAGGACACCATCACCAAAGCCTTTAACACAGCCCAGCCCATCTGACACTGGCCAGTCAAGAAGTCTTGTTCTGCTGGTGTATGTGTGCGCAAAAGCTAATGATTATACTTCAATCAGTATAGTAGATCTCCTTAAAAACGACAAAGTGCCATTTTCAGCAACTTTGAGACATGGCAGTCACTTGCAAAAACACTCAATGACAGCGAAATGTTTGGTCTGCATGTAGGATAAGGAATACAATATGCCTCTTATATATATGTTTGTGAACCAGGGAGAATTGCCTCTGCTTCGACAGGTTAAATCAGAAACTGTGGTAGTTGAAACCACCAAAGGTGGAACTAGCCGATTTGAATGGGTCTCAACATAAAAGAAAACCTCAATACAAAAAGGTTAAAAATGTAGGAATACACATTATTTCATATCTCGCCTTGCTGTCCTAACTACATACATTGGTGAAGAGACCTAACTTGAAACAGGCCACCAATTGGAATTCAGAAGCTTGTGAAAGGAAACCTACAATACATCGGAACTCGGAACAATACATGTTGACCATCCTTTAAAACATTAGAATTCAAATGCTAAAAAGGATTCATTTAGAAACAGTACTACACGGCACAGTAAACAAAAAGTCCTTCCTCACACTGATGTCAGATTAAAATATATCAGAGTAGTGTTATTTTAAACTAGAATGCACCAGGGGCCGTATTATGGAAGGAAGTGCCAGGGGGCATAATGGGCATTTGTGCCCATTTGGCATGCCCCTGAGGCACTTTGGTATTACAAAAAGGGCCACAGATGCTTCTGTAATACCATAAAGCTCCACTGCTATCATCAGAGGGTGTTACCTCATTTCCATTGGGGTGTGGCCTATGCAGATGAGGGAATCCCTTTGCCTCCGTGCCCTTGCCGTATCATACATGCGGGCGCAGAGGAAAATAAGCTGTCAGGAGGCGCACTGATAATGCACCACCTAAAAGATGCCACACTGTCAGTGCGCCCCCTGAAGGCTGCCCTCTGGTGGGGGGAAGAGGGTCCCATGGACCCCCCAGACGTCCCCCTACAGGCTGGTGAAGTCACTCGCTGCACCCTCCTTCAAGGGAATCTCTAATCCACCCTAAAAGTGCAGGCAGGTCCCACCTGCATTGTGAAACATGGAGCGGCTTCAAAGCAGCCGCACCATTTCTCACATGAACGCGCAGTCCCCACGGCTGCCTTGGGAGTAGTGCATTCATCCTAATAGAGCACTTTTTCCTTGTTTGTGCTGGATGCACCTTTTAAAAGGTGTGCCTGGCTCAAACAAGGAAAATGCGCTGTATCTGTGATACAGTCCCAGGTGGCAATAGAGGGCTGACAGCCATCTTACAGTTGAACCACTTTTTACCTTTTACAGTGTCCCCTCGCTACCTAATACGTCCTTCTCAAACTAAGTTTGTGCCACACCCTTGATTGAGGACAGATAACCAAGCGTAATATGAGGCTGGGCAGTTTATAGAGCAATAACCCATGTGATCATTACAATGAGGGCTCAAACACCAGTATCCTGCATTTTGTTGACATTGCTTGTAGGGTTCAGAAATTAGTAGGCACACAATTTGAACCGAATTCGGAATCTGGAACCTCTGAGTGGATAATAATTCCCCTTCCAATATGTGCAAACAGCATGTGCACTATTTGCTCCCCCAGTTTGTACTCAAAATGGGATTTTCATCCTCATCATGATCAAGGCCTAAATATATATTCCCAATGATAACCCCACTGAATAAAATTATCTATATCAAAATGCTCTCCAGTAACCTAAAAGTTGAAAGACAACACTATGAAAAGCCCAGGGTTAATGCACGATAGTTTTCCCTGATTTAAAACAGTATTAGGAATATTTTACAGCAGAAAAGACAGTCATAAAATGTGCCTTAAATCAGGTAAAAGAGTTCCAAGACTTTTGTAAGACTTTTGTTAGCAGAACCCATCACAAATCAGGGCCTTAATTTCTGATTCTTAAATCAGGAAAAATCATTAGAACATCAGCTCTTTCTTTATTAAATAAGTAACAGTTAGCATATATTGTTTCAGAAACGATTCATTCAATTGCGAAACCATAAATAAAAGCTCTTTATTTTTCTCCTTTCCTCTGGATTATAGCTTGCATTGCCACGTCTTTGGAAAACTCACAATAAAAGTACGTAGGCTGATTCTCAAAAAAAGAAAGGAAAATAGTAAAAACCTCACCAGTGTAGCTCTTATGTTAACATCTGAGTAGTGCTTCCATGGTATTGTATGGACTCTCTTTTTACTGCAAATGTTTCTGCCAGAAATACTTGCCCGAGGTCTGCATTAGTTGGGATGAATGGACACAAGACCCTCAAGAAGCTTTCACAGCATTCATTCACCTCGCACATGAAAACCAAAACACCATTCACCCTGTCTTTCTAACAATACCATCCAGTGTATAAGTGTACTTCACCGTATGCTCCTATTCCACAATAGCCTGATCCTCATGTGGCCACTCTGCATATCTGCTGTTGTGCCAACACACTTTTATTTACTTGTGAAAATCTGCTAAACAAGTAGGAATGCACCTGCTTACTTTTTGTTGTTCTACATGGGAAATTATTCTTCAGAGAGGAGAAACCCCTTCTACATTTCAAAGAATTTTGGCAGGACGAGGTATTTGTGAACACCTACAAAAACTGTACATTTGCTAGTGTGCACAATGTCACAGTGCCTTCCAGCCTAAGAAAGCCTTTCTTCTCCTGCTTTGTGCCCCTGGATTATACCTGCTGTTGGTTAGTCAGTAAAACCAACTTTTATGAATTTCAAAAGTCATTTTGTACTCGTAGAAAGGCTGTTTGTGCATGTGAGCCAAACGTACAAGGGTAAATAGCTTTGTATATCTGGCCCTATTTGCAAAAATTGTAACACTATACAAGCTTTGAAATGTGATAATTGTTTCTCCCGTAGAATTGCTAAACTTCATTATTGCAGGTGTTTGCCACTTTCACTAATTGTTCTTTCTTTGGATTCCATCCTTTGCCACCAGGATGTGACAGGAGTTTGTAGAGTTTGTTAAAAAATGGAGTGGTAGCGTCTTCTCCCATTTTAGTTCAACACATCAATAATGCCTCTGCACTTCATCCACATGCCCTCAATCCTTTATTTCCCTGTATAGTCATATATGCAACAGTTCATATGGACAGGACAATAGACTGTTTTTATGAGGGCTGTGTTGGGAGTGGAGAGTATATGGCTAACACAGCAAAAACAAAACTTCTTCCAGAATCGCTTGTATAAAACGATGAAGCACCAGGGGCACAACTAGACCTGAACTTCATGCAGGGTAGGGCTAACAAGTCAACCAATGGTGGTAGGGCCAACACTTCAAACAATGGGGCAGATCTATCCTTAGAGCCAATATCATAAACTGGAGTGCTAAATTATGCATATCAAACATACTGGTCAGACTCAATACATTTACAACAAATATATTTTAGTGAATTTGACAATGTTTATAGACTAGTGACAGAGATCTATAAAAAGGAGAAGCAGTGACTGGATGTAAGGAAATGCCTCTTTGGCATGGTTACTCCCTGACTTTTTTGCCTTTGCTGATGCCAAGTTATGATTTGGAAGTGTGCTGAGGCCTGCTAATCAGGCCCCAGCACCAGTGTTCTTTCCCTAACCTGTACCTTTGTTTCCACAATTGGCACACCCTGGCATCCAGGTAAGTCCCTTGTAACTGGTACCTCTGGTACCAAGGGCCCTGATGCCAGGAAAGGTATCTAAGGGCTGCAGCATGTCTTATGCCACCCTGGAGACCCCTCACTCAGCACAGACACACTGCTTGCCAGCTTGTGTGTGCTGATGGGGAGAAAACGACTAAGTCGACATGGCACTCCCCTCAGGGTGCCATGCCAACCTCACACTGCCCATGGCATAGATAAGTCACCCCTCTAGCAGGCCTTACAGCCCTAAGGCAGGGTGCACTATACCATAGGTGAGGGCATAAGTGCATGAGCACTATGCCCCTACAGTGTCTAAGCAAAACCTTAGACATTGTAAGTGCAGGGTAGCCATAAGAGTATATGGTCTGGGAGTCTGTCAAACACGAACTCCACAGCACCATAATGGCTACACCAAAAACTGGGAAGTTTGGTATCAAACTTCTCAGCACAATAAATGCACACTGATGCCAGCGTACATTTTATTGTAAAATACACCCCAGAGGGCATCTTAGAGATGCCCCCTGAAACCATACCCGACTACCAGTGCGGGCTGACTAGTTTTAGCAGCCTGCCACACACCAGACATGTTGCTGGCCACATGGGGAGAGTGCCTTTGTCACTCTGTGGCTAGTAACAAAGCCTGTACTGGGTGGAGGTGCTTCTCACCTCCCCCTGCAGGAACTGTAACACCTGGCGGTGAGCCTCAAAGGCTCACCCTCTTTGTTACAGCACCCCAGGGCACTCCAGCTAGTGGAGTTGCCCACCCCCTCTGGCCACGGCCCCACTTTTGGCGGCAAGGCCGGAGGAGATAATGAGAAAAACAAGGAGGAGTCACTGGCCAGTCAGGACAGCCCCTAAGGTGTCCTGAGCTGAGGTGACTCTGACGTCTAGAAATCCTCCATCTTACAGATGGAGGATTCCCCCAATAGGATTAGGGATGTGCCCCCCTCCCCTCAGGGAGGAGGCACAAAGAGGGTGTAGCCACCCTCAGGGCTAGTAGCCATTGGCTACTAACCCCCCAGACCTAAACACACCCCTAAATCGAGTATTTAGGGGCTCCCAGAACCTAGGTAACTAGATTCCTGCAACCTTAGACGAAGAAGGACTGCTGCGCTGAAAAACCTGCAGAGAAGACGGAGACACCAACTGCTTTGGCCCCAGCTCTACCGGCCTGTCTCCCCACTTCAAGAGACCTGCAACAGCGACGTGTTCCACAGGGTCCAGGGACCTCTGAAGCCTCAGAGGACTACCCTGCATCTAAAAGGACCAAGAACTCCTGAGGACAGCGGCCCTGTTCCACAAAGACTGCAACTTTGCAACAAAGAAGCAACTTTTAAAGACCACACGTTTCCCGCCGGAAGCGTGAGACTTTCCACTCTGCACCCGATGCCCCCGGCTCGACTTGTGGAGAACCAACACTACAGGGAGGACTCCCCGGCGACTGCGAGCCCGTGAGTAGCCAGAGTTGACCCCCCTGAACCCCCACAGCGACGCCTGCAGAGGGAATCCAGAGGCTCCCCCTGACCGCGACTGCCTGCTTCTAAGAACCCGACGCCTGGTAAGGACACTGCACCCGCAGCCCCCAGGACCTGAAGGATCCGACCTCCAGTGCAGGAGCGACCCCCAGGTGGCCCTTTCCCTTGCCCTTGCCCAGGTGGTGGCTACCCCGGGGAGCCCCCCCTTGCCTGCCTGCATCGCTGAAGAGACTCCTAGGTCTCCCATTGAAACCTATTGCAAACCTGACGCCTGTTTGCACACTGCACCCGGCAGCCCCCGTGCCGCTGAGGGTGTACTTTTTGTGCTGACTTGTGTCCCCCCCCTGTGCCCTACAAAACCCCCCTGGTCTGCCCTCCGAAGACGCAGGTACTTACCTGCTGGTAGACTGGAACCGGGGCACCCCCTTCTCCATTGAAGCCTATGCGTTTTGGGCACCACTTTGACCTCTGCACCTGACCGGCCCTTAGCTGCTGGTGTAGTAACTTTGGGGTTACCCTGAACCCCCAACGGTGGGCTACCTTGGACCCAACTTTGAACCCTGTAGGTGGTTTACTTACCTGCAAAACTAACAAACACTTACCTCCCCCAGGAACTGTTGAAAATTGCACTGTCTAGTTTTAAAATAGCTTATTGCCATTTGTGTGAAAACTGTATATGCTATTTTGCTAATTCAAAGTTCCTAAGTGAAATACCGTTCATTTAAAGTATTGTTTGTAAATCTTGAACCTGTGGTTCTTAAAATAAACTAAGAAAATATATTTTTCTATATAAAAACCTTTTGGCCTGGAATTGTCTTTGAGTGTGTGTTCCCCATTTATTGCCTGTGTGTGTACAACAAGTGCTTAACACTACCCTCTGATAAGCCTACTGCTCAACCACACTACCACAAAATAGAGCATTAGAATTATCTCTTTTTGCCACTATCTTACCTCTTAGGGGAACCCTTGGACTCTGTGTATGCTATTTCTTACTTTGAAATAGTACATACAGAGCCAACTTCCTACACTGGACAACTAAAAAAACAGTTTTCCAGACAATACAAAGCACTTTAGAACCAGGTTTCACAAAGGTTTCACAAGACGATGACCCTTTTGCCAATTCTCTGAACATTTCTTCTGCTAATTGACATTGTGTTCTTGAAATAATTTTAATTCCATCTTCAGAATGATGCTCCTGTTTGACTGTTGACCACAGGTACATTTTGAGTCTGCTTATTGGGATGCTGAAGCATATGTTTGTTTGAAACTGCACACATGTACATGTCTCAGAATATTGAGCCAAGCGGGCTAACACATCTGATTTGAGATGTGTGACTACAAGTCTCTGGTTTCATTCCTGATTCCTCTTCCATTCCCTCTGAGATTGAATGAGTGCCGATCACTTGCTTATTACTCTGCCAGGAATCTGCACTATTCTAAAACAAAACAAAATACAACGGTTGTTGATAGCACAACAAGCTGAGCAGTTCTCATCTGAAATGACTAGGATACATCCATGCAGAAAGCCACTGGCAAAACGGCTAGATGAATGGAAATAACTTGGTGTTCCAGCATGGAAAGGATACAAGTATTCCTTCAAGCTTCAGAACACATCGAATGTGTGGCTGCTCGGCAATGTCCTACAAATAAATAGTGCCTTTAATAGCACTTGTTATAATAACAACACCCATCCTTTCAGTTCTGTTCTGGAGCTCCCAGTACATCTCTTTTAAAATTCACTAAAATGGAAATGTTGTGTTTAAATCCTGCCAGGGCAATGTGCATTATAAATTGCAACATTTGTTATGAATTTCTCCAGAATTCCCTAGAGAAGATTGACTATGGTTTCTATGATGGTTGTTCCTTAATGTCTATACTAATTATAACAATTAGTCTGTCTGGGGTAGACAAAGGGACAACTTTGAATGGGACATCAGAGAGACATCATGAAGACAGTAAAGTTACTGGTTTGTCATTGCAACACTAGAACAAAGTATTGTTTCCATTGTGCAATACTTTTGCATTGGTAGCCTATTACACACAACATCAGACTTATGACAGACCCAGGCTTCTTTTGACATCAGAATAAGATTAATTTTATAAATATTTTCCTGCCAAACTACTGTAGCTAAGAAACAGAACACAGCAACACAACGCCTACACAATGTGGGGCTACTTTACTACCTCTGCATGGACAACATTGCGGAGAAAAAAAACATTCAAGGCATACACTAATGCAAATTCTAAATCTATCTTGCAATGCACTCTGAGAAACTGATCGTAGAGGTGTTTGCTTTAGGTAGCATAGGTATGCCTCTGGTTAGCCTTAAATGATATGCTCAGACTTCACATAGCGGACCTATCTCCCAGTCTATTCATAGGCAAGCAATAGACACCTGAACTATCCCTCAGGTGACATTGCTCAATCACCAAAACACAAAAGCCACAACCCATCACGTTTGCTTAGGTACTTCTAAAATTGCCACCAGTCCTGTGTTCAGTGCCTCAGAGCACCCACTAAATAAATACACGTAAGACATGAGTTGAGTTACTTATAAAGTGCAATGAACACCTAAGGCATACTAGCACTGAACTAGCAACATCAGAACATATATCAATATATTCAATAAAAAAATAATTTTAAGAGTCCTCTTGAACATAGAATGGTCTGCTATTTTACAAAAGCCAAGCCTGGAGTGCATTCTAAATAGCAATAAAACTGGAGGAACATCCCCTTCGACCCCCACGGCAAATCTTTTAAAACTGGGGACCAATAACAGGAAGGAAGAGCCAAAATGAAGGCATTGTTTGGACTTGGAAGCAAAGAGATAAGCAGAATGATGAATGTTTCATAATAGGCTCTATAGGCTAAGCATAGTGCTGAATAATGATCCTTCTAAAAACTGTCATCGGTGCTGCATACACCGAGCCTTGTAAGACCTATCAAATGCCTCCCATATTTTGAACACTTCAAGGCTTGTAAATAGTTGACTCAGAAAGGCCAACATAACAGAAAGTGGCACAATTTAATCTAGAAGTAATGGTAGGATTAACAACACAAGCTTCAAAGTGGCACCGAATAAAAAGAAGATTTTTCTTTACGATCCTCATTTGAATGTAGGAGGATGACACAAATGCACACAAAATAAGGCAGTTGGAAATGCCATCATTATAGTCTTGCCTGACATCATTCTATACATCCACTGGGGCAGTCTCGATGTTAAGAGCAGGGCTTTAGCTCATACTTCTAGCATCTAGTAACTGATGCTCTTCAATATATTTAGATAGTTAGTGAGCCAGAACTTCTCATCGGTTTTAGCTTCTGAACTGGGATCCACATTTGACTTTTTTGAAAAGGGTTTGATGACCCCTTTTCTCCATGCACTAGGCACAGTGCCAGATGAAAACAGGTGTTAAAGCAGGTGTAACAATCACAGATAAAGGTTTTAGAATCCTGACTGAACATGCATCGTCTGGGGAGAGGGTGAGGAGGACTAGAGAATATTGTCTGGCTGAAAAAATGTTCCTCTCATGGCTTGTCTGAGGTTTTGGCATGGATCATAGCAGAGGTCCAAGTTACAATGCAGCCTGCTCCCTTAGTGATTTTACCTGCTGGATTCCCTGACTGGTGAAGTTGAGTGTGTTCTTCTTGCACCCAGTAAATGTGAGTGCCAAAACACTGGACCTCTTATAAATCTGCAGAATTTAATTCCTCACAGGGATTCCGCTTCATACAGTTCCTAATCAAGGACCATTTCTTTTATGGGTCCCTTGCAGGAGGGCTGATTAAGGGGAGAGAGCAAGGCACCATAAGGCATGAAAAACAATGAAACAGCAAACAAAGCCACCTCTATATGTAAATAGCTTTTGGATTACCTCAGTGGTTGAAGAGGGTGTGATCTATTAGGAATGACATTCCTAACCCTTTTTTCATTTTTACAAATATAGGGCCAGATGTATCATGATTTCCAATAGCGATTACCAAATTGCGATTTGTTTGCGAATCACAATTAAGTAATCGCTATTGGAATGTATGAAGCTCCAGGACTTTCATATAGCGATTCGCAAGGGCTCGCAAATGGACCTACCTCATTAATATTCGTGAGGTAGGTCACAATTTGCGACCCATTGCAAATGGCTACAATCACAGGGATGGTTGCCTGCTGGGCTCAGCAAGCCACCATGTTTGTGATTGCCTTTAAATAAAGCAATCTTTAAAAAAAAAATGCATCCCCTTTTCCTTAAAGGAAAACGGGATGCATTTAAAAAAGAAAAATGAAAAGTTTTCTTTTCATTTTTTAAGAGTAGGCAGTGGTCCGTGCGACCACTGTCTGAACTTAAAAAACGTTTTTGCATGCATTCACATGGGTATGAATGGGTTACCACCTACTTTCAATAGGCGGTAAAATGCAAATGTTTTGCGACCGCATTTGGGCCACAAAACATTCATACATACCTCTGCGATTCGGTATTAGGAAGGAACGCCCTTGACATGCCCCTTCCTAATACCGAATCGGTATGTAGTTGCAAGTCCAATTTGTGATTCGGTAACAAGTTACTGAATCGCAAATTGAACTTGATACATATCAAAATGCAAATCGCGATTGCAAAAATGTTTGATACACCTGGCCCATAGTTCCATACTTAAAAAAAAAAAGAAACAGCCATTCCAGAATAGCCAGGGTAGCATCAGACAGCAAACTAGATACAAGCAATATTCCCTTTAATTGTTTTCCTCTGTGTGCTGCAACCAAGGCTACGTGCACCAAGCAACTGATCATGCATGCCAATGCTGCACTCAGCAATATAAATCTGTGGCAATTACCAGTCCAAACTTTTGTTTATAATGAGTGTGAAACAGGTGCACTGCACACATATAGCTCTATTTAATAGGGTATTGAGACAGTTATGCAATGTAGATACACAGCCTAATGACATGAATTATTTACTTGTAGCACCTACAACCCAGGTTTAGAAAAGGATAGGACACAGATGGTTGTACTGTTATACGATTTTACTGAACAGCAGGGGTGATGAAAGCAGTCCGAAGAATAAGGAAGTTATTATTGATCTTGAACCGGGATCCGGGCTGGACCCAGTGAAATTTGCTAACATTTTACCCAGTGTAAATTGCCAACACAGGGACACATTCAGCAGTGCTTGCAGGTTGTCTGCTTTCTGTTCCGAGCAGGAATATGCAGGCAGTGAAGAGGCTTTCTTGTTTTCAATTTAAATTGGCCCAAAGCAAAGGAATTATTTAAAGGGCCAACAGCCCTACTTTTGTTCAAGAATGATCCTGGCTGGGAGCCACCTGGAGCCTAATATCTAGATTGCAGTGCAATGCAGAGGGAAAGAAAGCCACACAGTGTGTCACAAGTCAAGTACTTAGGAAAAAAACTTTGAGGCAGGTTTTTGACGTTGTTTACCCTTTTTATATAAGATATGTGCATGTACTGAAAGAGGGTAGGCATATATTAAGAGTGCATAAATGGGAGAAAACAAAAAGCATGGACTTAAAATGTAACAGTGCTGGGGGTGTCTGTATTTATAGGCATTTATCACTACGCAAAAGAGTCCTTTCGTAGCTTCCCTATACGACAAATTGTGAAAGAAAACAATAAGGATATAAACCCATACCTTGGAGTTTGCAAGTGTCCTGTGGATGCTGGTTCATAGCTCACTGTCCTATATTAGAAGAGTTGTAATATATGAACTGCAAATAATAAGGAGATGTGTCAAAAGCAGTAACCCACTCACTTTTCCACAAAAAAAGTAAAATGTGTGATTTCCATGTTATGCAGTGTGTGTTACAGGAGATGCATTAACCCCCTATGCAGCATTTTGAGACTGTAATGAGACAAAATACAGATCTCTCCAGCAACTGCATTAACCACCAGAGTTATCTTACCATTACTATTGTTCCTTAAGACTTCCTGGACACACAAAGATCTCTTCAGAGGGTGTCTGAAACCCGCCGATATTTTAAAATGCAGCCTTTGTGATCAACCATCATAGGCATGGGCAGTGCAAGAGCCTCCATGTGGCCCGCAGGACTGGCTTTCCTCCAGCCTTTCCATGGCGGGGTCCCCACCATGAAAAGGCTGGCGGAAAGCTGAGTTGTAATCAGCGCGGTGGTACTGAGTTCAGCGCCGCCGTGGATGAGTACAACTCAGGCTGCCGTCTACCTGTCGTGAACCACGTTTCCTGCTAGACGGCGGTCCCCTGGCATGTCCGCCCACCAGTGGGGCCCGCAGCCTAGCTGCCCAATGGGATCAGGGCTATGGTATTGGCCTCGGCTCCTTTAAGGGAGCAGAGGCCAATAACATAGCACCCCAGCACCATCGTCTGTCCCCTGGTTTGTGTCCCCGCCACAGTTACGGCAGTCCGACTGTCACTGCGAGGCTGGCAGTCCTTGGACCACCACACTCTTAATGAGGCCCAAAGTAACTGCCATGTCAAATATGTAAGTCTATAGCCTCATACTCACCACTATGCTCTCGAAGTGTGTATACGATTGTAAATTAGGGAAACTAGCACACTACTTAGCTTTCCAGTGTTCCTTTGTTTTTATTATACGTAAGCTTTAATAGGCCAGGCTTGGACATAAACCTAGAACATTTGGAACCATTTGATAAGCACTTCACTTATAAAGGATTCTGTATGCAGTTCCTTCATGACACTGCTCATAATTGATAGGGCATTGTCAAATAGGTTTATACCCTCAGGCCTGCAGACAAACCTCAGTAGAACATGTTATGTGCCTTCTATCAAGTTATTGTTTAAAAATGTTGAATAAAAATGGGCGTTATTACAAACATAGTGGACTGTCCCGGTTTGTGCCATGGTGGAACTTCAAATTGATGCGATGGGTGCAAACAGGGTCAACGCACCCTATTACTGATAATGCCCTGCCCCCCAGGGTAAACATGAACTTGCAACGTCCCTGGGATGCATTAATGGAATATGGAGTGGCTGCTTAAAGCAGCCACTCAGTCTTTTACCGAGCATGTGGCACCTGTCTGCACTTCAAAGGGGGGACAGAAATCCCCCTTCAGGTGGGTGCCGTGAGTGACTGCACTTGTCTGCAGGAGGATGGATGTCTGAGGGGTGGTCTAAGGGGGTGGTCCTTAGACCTAAGGCAGCACACTGACTGTCTGACACTTTCTTGTGGTGCACACTCTGTGTGCCTCCTGATGCCTCTTTGCATTAGCACCCGCATCCATAATATGAAGAGGGCGCAAGGCAAAGTGTATCCCTCATATGCCTGGGGTCATGTTCCCATGCAAATGAAGGAACATCCTCTTAAGATAGCACTGGTGTTATATGTGCACTATCCAGCTGTATTATGGAAGGAACTGCACAAGCACACGCACCCCCTTTCTGTATTACAAAAGTGTCCTGGAGATGCAATGAACGAGTGCACATGCTCATTGCGTCCTCGGGCACTGTCTGTTAAAAGGGTCTTAGATGGTAACTGGAGTAGAAGACCTAGGACTGAGCACTCATTTCTCATACCAGGATGTTTGAAGTAATTACTGAGATGTATTACAAGGGCACATGAAGGGGAATCTTGAAGTGGAAGATTAATGGCACATTTTCTGTTATAAAGTGTAAGAAATTGGGTTATTAATTGAGGGGCGGTGAGAACCCTACTCTAGGAACAACCACATTCCTTGTCAGGGTGAACCCCAGAAGTCACTAAATTAACTTCTACTTAACCCTCTGGTAGCCTGGCACAAAAGCAGTCAGGCTTAACTTACAGGCACTGTGTAAAGTATTTGTGCAGTACACAAACAGTAATAAAGTTAAAATACAACATAAGAAAAATCCCAAACAAATTTAGAAATATAGAGAAACATTTAACAAATAAAATGACACCTACATGATTTAGATGCAATCAGTAGTACCCAAGTTATGCATTTTTAAAGTTTTTACTGAAATCTAGCACCTAAAAGATCAAAGCACCAACCACAGCTATCTGGCTACACAAGACCGAGGCAAAGTTAAGAGTTAAGGTCGACCATGATAAGCTGGATTGGGCCCAGTCTCAGCTTACCTTCGGACTTAGAAGAAATTTTGAAGAAACGTTCCTGAGAAGGTAAAGTTCATTTGCAGCAGTGTGTGCCCAAGGAGGAGTCATTATCTCTGGGGAGCTCTGGGCTAGGTCTCAGTGAAGCTGTCTATGACGGTGGGAAAAATCTCTGAGCATGAGAAGCAAGATTTCCAGACCAAGGAGGTCACCGATGGGGAGCCTGGCACCATTGAACCTGGGGACATTTTTTAAGTCCCAACTTTTAGGGTTAGGCTGGAGCACCATGTCTAACATCATTTCCAAGAGTCTAGGACCTAGGGTCCAACCCGTGGTGGATTAGGGCTCACTCCAGCAGAGGCCAGGTGCTTGGTTTAAGGTCCCTGAAGCTTGTTATGTCCCTGTAGCTCACACAGGAGGCCAGCCAACTAGCCCTTGTAGTCAGCTGGTAGTCCTGGGTTCAAGCAGCAAAGCAGTTCTCTGGTAGCAGCAAGGCAGTCCTCTGGGAAGCAAGGCAGGCCTCAAGCAGCAGGGCAGTCCTCTTGGAGTCCAGATAGTCCTTCTGAAGTCTTCCACAGGTCATGGTGTGTACTGAAGAAGTGTTTTGGGGGACCATTATGTATACCTGGTGCCAGTCTTTGAAGTTGGGGAATCTTCAAGGCTATCCTCACATCTGGGTCTGGAAAGTTAATCTCTTCCCCTGTTAAGGCTCCAAGAAGTCTGGGGTGACAAAAGACCTTACTTATTTTTTGAGTGTGCTAGAGGCAGCCCTATGAAAGGGAACAGCTCTGCCCCTAGCAATCCAGGCAGGATTGCTCATTCTGCCTACGCACAATCCCCTTTACCTCACTATCTGGCAGAAATACACAGCCTTCACAGTGATGTGACCCAGGACAATGACAGAGGCACAAAAATGGTTACAACAGGAAAATGACAACTTTCTGAAAGTGGCATTTACAGAATTGTAACTTAAAATCTAACTTTAAAGAGGATCTTAAATTACAATTCATTTGAGTCTAAATATACCTGTCCCCACTCAAATGTTAGCACTTATTAAATATATTGAGTAATCCATTGTCATCCTATGGGAGAGGTAGGCCTTGCATTAGTGAAGAACAAATGTAGGAGTTTTTCACTATCAAGATGTGTACAACTTAAAACCACATATCCTACTTTTTAAATACAATGCACCATGCCCTATTGGTTTTACATCCTACCTTAGGGTTGACTTACATGCATTAAAAAGGAAGGTTTAGGCCCAGTAAAGGGTTATTTGCCAGGTCAAACTGGAAGTTTAAAATGACACTACTGGCTGCGATGGCAGGACTGTGACATGTTTTAAAGTCTTATTTTAGTGGGTGGCACAATGAGTGCTGCAGGCCAACTGCTAGCATTTAATGTATGTGCCCAGGATACATGCAGTGTCACTTTACTGGGGACTTACAAGTAAATTAAATGTGCCAATCAAGTGTAGGCCAATTGTACCATGTTTTAAGGAGAGAGCACAAGCACTTCAGCACTGGTTAGCAGTAGTAAAGTGCACAGTCCTAATGTCAACAAAAATGAAATTCAGAAAACACTAGGGGTGAAGGGAACAGGTTTGGAGGAAGACTGCATGAAGGATGTCTGGTGTAACAAAGTATACAGCGCATAAATGTGCACCAAAATACAGTTACCTCAGTGCATAGATAATAAGTACAGTAAGTCAACATGATGTTTATGATTTTGGATTAGTATTTTATCTTTTGAGGAGGCATTATAGAGCCCATTCAATAAGTGGCATACCTGTGTGGCTCTGAGTTTGTTGGGAAAGGAATTCTAATGTAGTGGTGCCAAGAGGCTGAAGTTCTGGAATCTGCGGTGCAAAAGTAGAGCTAAGGAGCGGTGAATGGGTTATGTTTTGCGGTGCAAAGTGTTTGGTTAAGTGTGCCTCATGACAGAAAGTGTACTTATTACCAAGGCAGTTAATAGACCTATTAATGTTTCAAATGGCAGTTGAGGGCAGATTTTCTAAGCGTTGATATGATTCCTAGCCACAGCGGCACTTCTAATATTATGTGTTCTAACTCAAGTCAAATATCACACCAAGATTTGTGGAACAGGAGAAGACCTCAGATTTTCACATACCAATAGTATTACATTGGATAGGAAGTGTGCAGCTTTGGAGGATGGAAATGTATTAGAACAGTCTTGAAACAATTAAACATAAGATAATGAAGAGCCATACAGTGCTGAATGTCTGTTAAACAAGTGACAAGTGTGTTTGGATGTGGGTCTAGCGAGTTGAAAATGAGAGGATTTAGGTAGCTTTGGGACATAAGCTTTATGAGAACCCAAAGAAGAAAGTGGTGTTACTAAAATGCGTGAACTACAGCAAGAGTAGAACAGGATCCAAACTAACCACCAACTGACAAAAGGGTGGGTGGTGAAGTAGATGAGCATCATAAAACAAAGAATTCAACTAGGTAAAAGGAATACCATGTTAGTGCTATACCACTGATGCGAAGTGTGGCAAGGGTAGAAAAGATTTGTAAAGTGGCCAGCGATATTGTAAATCACTGAGACGTCAAGGGGTCTAAAAGAAGCTAGGCAATTGTAGTAGGCACAAGTAATTAAGATTGACATGTGAGAGGGGGTGGTCGCAGTGGAATGGAGTACCCAAATACCAGACTGCATTGGGTCATTGAATGTCTGCACATCCAAATAAAGAATAACTTGGTTGAACCTAAGGCATTACTGAATTTTAGAAAAGTAGATTACCTAAGAAAATTGATCAGAAATGAAGTCATAAGCTGCTTTATTGATCACAGGCATGGCTATCATTTTGAATCAAGGTGGGGAAAAAGTAAGTGAAGATGGAGTTTTTCAATATTTGTGTCAGGTAGGAAATAATAGGAAATAATATGAGATAAGATGAAGATTTATTTTGATGAATTGGGGATTATAGGGACACTTTAAGCATGTGATAGGTTAGATTTACTGAGTATGAGAATACTTTCTGCTGGTCTAGTAGGGGCGGGAGGAGGAAAGGAGTGCTGAAGAGGTGTAGGGAAGTCAGACCAGTGAGCGGAGCAGTGTGATAAACCCAGATAGGGAGGTGAAAGTAGAAGATGGCACCCTTCTACTTTCAGATGTTATTTAACATGTCATGACTGATGTAATATATGAGGTCATAAACAGTGCATTGGGGGGAGTGCAATTTCTAATCAGCTTAGTAAACTGTAACTGGTGAATTTCGGATGTTGTTGGGTTTTTATAATGTTAGTTTTTACTTGTGATTAACCTGGGGTGCTAACACTATACTTTTGTGGGTGTGTATGTAACACTCCATCATTACCATGAAAGCTCTAAATGTTTCCTGAACCTCAGAATGGACTTGGAGGTGCATGGCACATGTATAGTTTTAAATCAAACACCAATTGGAATAGTGCAATAGCTCTGCAACAGGAAGATACATCAGAGGCTCAGATGTAGGTGAATCGGGCATTGGCCATGGATAGATAGAGCACTAGTCTGAATAATGATAAACTGCTGTTGAGCTCAGACCTAAATAAATAACTCACAGGCTTCAAAATGGAATCCAACAGCACACTAGGCAGCCACAAATGGACATAGAAAATTACATCACAGGATTCAAAATAGATAAGTCTAGCATTGACTTATGGACATAGGGCACTGGCTTGAATATTTATGTATTACCCACAAGCTCAGCAGGGAATAGGAAGCACACAGGGTTAGAAATAGGACAGGAGCACATGGCCTCTGCATCAATAATACCCATCCGGGGATATTGGAAGAGTGGGATGCACTTGACAGCTCATGAGTTCAGAAACTCGTAGGTAGTTTATAGACTAGAAAGTGAGCCCTGACACACAAATTCAGCTATGGGCAGACATACAATAGAATCGAGATTAATCGGGATGTACCATGGTCAGAAATGAATGAATGCCTCACAGTCTCAGGAACGAATGAGTAGAGAAATGGATCAGATACATACGGATCAGACGCATATTTATCAGCTATACACAGGCCCAGCACAAACAAGTCTGACACATGCAGGGCCATTTAGGTTAGAGTCATGCAGATGATACCCGTAAAGACCAAGCACTTACAAGTGAGGTGAATGCAGAGCAGGCACTTACAGGCCAGGCGCTTACCGATCAGGCACATATAGAGCAGGCAGACAGAAGTCACATAGATTAGACAATGTTGATAAATGCATCCAGAAAGATTAAATGGTTGTTAGTGCATTTAGAGGGCACCAGAAGACACACCGTGTAAGTTGTATGGAGCAAGGGCAAACCTTTTTATCGTGCTGAATATGTCCCACCAGTACATGGTCTACTTCGAAACATTTTCATGTACAAAATGCAATTACTTTCACAGAGATAAAAGGGAGTTTTACAAGACAGTGTCCCACTTATAAGCAATGGTTTTCCTGTATAACCAGCTTACTTTACAGAACCCAACAGCCACTGGAAATATTCTGCCCCCTAGAGAGACTCTGAAGTAAACAACTTCTAACTGAAGTCACTCCCCATGCTGACTCTGTTCAGTGGCCCCCATGGTTTAAATTTCGTCTCACTTCGGCACTTACACTAGAGGTCTGAAAAGTAATTATCTAGTCTGTAGCCTCAATGGAGACGTTCACTTCAAAGGCAAAACAGCCACAGGATTAATTTTGATTATGTGGATGTTTTCACATTGACTGATCAGTTGCTGTCAATGTAAAGTAGCATGAAATCAGACATGGGTTTGTTAGACTGTGTTACAGAAACTTATATTTGTTGAACCATAAAGTTAGAAACAAATTATAAACTGCCGGGTAATGCACTACTTAAGGTACGTGTAACTCTGGGAGAAGGAAGTCAGACCAGTTACAAATCGGACCGTAAGGGTCCTCGTAGAAATTAGAAATTACAGGGTAAACCAGTCCTTAGTCCCTGGATCGGACCCTCATTTCTTCCACTTTTTTTAGCAGGTGGAGTCTCCTGGTGAACATCAAAAATTCTCTCAGTTACAGCGTTTCTTCTAATTCCTTTGGGTCGGTAACTCCTCTAACTTGCTCCACTGAAATTCAAAACCACTTGGAATGAGGGCCTTAATATATATATACTCAAGAGGGTTGTGTGTTTTTTATTAGCAGAGTTCATACAGGAATGAATGATTCTTCGTATAGAGTTACCACCGACTGGGCTCGTAACGGGGAGAGAGTGGTCAGCGTCAGTCATGGCTCACCGGAATTACAGGTGTTGGGGCGGCGCGCAGGGAGAAGGGGAAAGGAATGTTAAGGAACTTTTAAAAAAAAGAATAAATAACCTTGCCTAGGCTCCACTTCTCGCCGCGCTGCCGCTCCTCCGTCTTGCAGTGCAGGCACAGGCTCCCAGCTTGCCCTGCGGGCAATCCTGATGCTGCCCAGAGCAGCGTTAGGATTGGCTGGAAGCGCCCAGCCAGGGCACTCCCACGCAGGCTGGGAGCATGTGTCTGTTCCCTTCAGCCTGGCAACACGATGCTGGGCTGGAGAGAGCCTACTGCGCATGTGTGATTGGCTGACCAGAGACGGCGACCAAACATACATGCGCAATGAGGGGAGTGCACAGTGCACTTGTCTCACTGCTCGTCACCCCATGGCCCCGCCCCTTTCACAACGAAGGGATAATAAACATAGTACACAGTTTATTATCCCTTCGTTGTGAAAGGTTTGTAGCTTCTGCTGCTGCCGGGGGGTGACGCTGACTGTGGAGGAACCCCCACTGGTCAGTGTTCTGACAGATATTGGAAGTCGATACGAGGGATGGAGGCAATATCCTATCTCTTTAGCTACTTCTACATAAGCAGATTTTAAATCTGTATCTCTCCTCCAGATATAAGGATGCTCTATGGTATGCCAAAGGGCATTTAACTGGGCACAAAGTAAATTGCTGCACAGCAAAGGCTTTCTTTTTGCCTTTTAGGTTGTTTTCAGATTCCCACGAGACCTCTCTTTATACATTCAGCCTGAATTGTTAATTTTCGGAATTAGCTTTTCTGCTTTGGATCACTGTGTCTGCTGGCTTGAAACTTCCTTTAAATTTCTATCATCATTTTTGCTGACCATTTTTATATGCACTTTATTCTTTTCTCTGCCGTACATCTCAACTTATTCATTGTCCGGTGGGGATAAAGTCAAATGTTTAAGCTTTTAATCCTCTTAAATTCAATAGGAATGATCCATGTTAAGGAGGGTGAAGCAGATTTGCTATAAGGATTATTTCGTTAAAGTCCATTGGGAAGTGAGTGGTTGTAAATGTGAATATGATTTCAAAGAGGGTGATGCCCTTTTAGGGAGTGGTGCTGGATGATATTTTGTGTCTGTTTTGTTTTTCACCTTAATAAAGTTTTGTGATTTATTGTAATTGTAATTTAAATTCCATGTGTATAGCCTGTACTACCCCTGATGCGGCATTGAAGCACTTTACGCTGGGCAGCAGGCTGTTCTATAAACCCACGGTTAGTGCTTAGTCCAATTATTGGTCATTGGGATTAGTCTTGTGTGTCCAAGCAAACCATTCTGTTCATTCACTCTAAGTTTCTTTGTGGTACATTAAATAATAGAAGTTAGGTGTTTTCATTACTGGTGTGGAAAAATCAGGAATGCATTGAGTTTGTGGAGGTGTTTAGTGGGATTAATAGATGAACTAGAGAAGGTTACTTATAGTTAGGTTACAGGGGTATGGCTTTAAAAAAAGGAGAGATTGTGATCTTTAGAATGAGTTGTGTGCACATTTTAAAAATACAGTATTAGAAATGATGGCAAAGATGCAAGTGACTTAGAGAAGGTTGTGCCCATAGAGCAAAGGAATGCAGAGGATGGAAAAGGGAGAATAGGGCCATTTGAAAGGAAAAAGGAGAGGAGAGAACAGAGGTTTTAAGTGAACAACAGCTCTTCATCTTGATTTGATGCTTTTTGAGTGAAGATGCAACCGGAGAATCCAAGGCTCTAGACCGAAGCAACATTCTTTATATGTGAAGATGGTACTATATTCAGTACTGTTGACAAGCACAAGATTAGGGCTAACACTCTGGGTGGTGCCTGGCTACAGGTAGTCCACAGCTTCAGCAGGGACAGCTGATCAGCCCAGGGGTTGGAAGCTTAAAATAATGTCTGGAGACATGAACTTTGAAAGGGGATTCTACAAATGCTGGAGTGGATGTCTGGTTAAGTTTGGCTCACAGTATCAATTGCAAAGCAAAGTGAGATCCATCTGGACACCTCTGATGTGACATGGCACATGACGGAGGGTGAGTACAGCTTCCCAAGGCAGGGGAGTGTATGGCCTCCATTTCTGTAGCTGGGGTGTGTGGAGATTCAAACAGTGAAATTCAGTCATGACTTTGGGCCTGATTTAGATATTGGCGGATGAGTTACTCTGTCACAACCGGGACGGATATCCCATCTGCCAAAATCTAAATCCCATAGGAAACAATGGGATTTAGATTTCGGTGGACGGGATATCCATCACCAATGTGACGGAGTAACCTATTCACCAATATCTAAATCAGGAGTTTTGCTAGCAAGGAACTGCTGATTGGAATTCCTGGAGCCCTGCCCTTTGGCACATGATAGGTGTCAGGGATGGAACTGCAGATCCTAATGAGCAAGGTGAAGGGGGCCCTTTAGGTGAGGCCCAGCCTTTTATCTTCCTTTATCTCACAATAATTTAGTCAATTATTATTGTTATTTATTGAGGAGGAGAGGAGACCATAGTTTATCCATCTATCTATCTATCTATCTATCTATCTATCTATCTATCTATCTATCTATCTATCTATCTATCCATATTTCTGTCTGCATTTCTGTCTGTCTATCAATCATGCCAGAGTTATCTCTTGTTAAGTGATTTAAGGCGAATGTAGTAATAAAGTGTAGTAATAAACTTTAAAAAGTTAAAGGTCCATCTTTTAAACTTTCTGATTCAATCTGTGTTTGTATCTTCAGTGCACTACTCACCCTACTGGCCTATGTTAGAATACAATGCCATTTACTACAGTGGTTGGAGAGGCAATCTGACCAATTTGAGACATCACCTTTCGTGAGTCCTTGATCCTACCACACTACACAACAATGCTAATAAAAAGACTTTAGACTGCACATCTGCATATATACCATATCTATCTTTTTATTTAGCTAGCTCTATCTATATTTCTATCTCTAGCTCTCTTTCTCCACAAATATATGGAGATAAATAGATATAGCATAGAGTGTGTGTTCTTAACAATTTATTGTTTCTGTAAGATTCTCTATAGTTCTTTTAGATGTTATTAATTTGATAATTGATTCTTGCTTGGTAATATTTAATGTGTTTGTATATTAAGGTAGGTTTCCTTATTTTTACTTAATCCGTGAATATCTACCTGCATGTTTGATGGTTTTATATTTCAGTGTGGCTTGAATACTGTTGTTTTCTATAATTTTATTTAAGAAAAGCACTATATCCGGTCCCATTAATAGGTGCAGTAAAGTGGTCAGTAGGAAAACGGAAGTGTTGAACCAAGGAAGTAGTGACACCATTCTATGTAAATTGTGAAGAATTCAACGTTTTCCTTTAGTTTGCTTTGATACTAATCACTGTATCTCCCCTCTTCTTTTGCCATTTACTGGTAGGCAAAGAGATGGGTGGGGCTGAGAGAATGGAGGTGAGAAGCAGGGTGAACCCGAGAAAGGAGAGTGAAGCAGAAGGAGGGGTAGAGTGAGGAACAAGACGATGATGAGAGAATAGACAGGGGTGGGCAGGAGGAAGGAGTAAGGTAGTAAGAGGGTGAAATGTGGTCCAAGAGCCAGGGTGTGAAATAGGAGCTTGTGGAAGAAGTGATGTAGAGCGAAGCTAGAAGGGGGGTTAATGTGGGTTAATAACAGAGGAGCACATGAAGACATTTTTACAAAAAAAAATATTTTCCTTCTTTTCTGGCAACAGCTCCAAAGCCCTGCCTCACTTTCTGTTGAATATGGTTTACTGCCTATTGTTTTCGTTCGCGGCTCGCAGCTGCTTATATGTGCGCAGTTTTGGACCTACATTTCCTGTGAGAAATGTTTTTCTCACATTGTCTTCTGGTGGTCAAAATATACTTGGAATTCCTCAATCTCAACAATAACTGACAAGTACAAATAGAAAAATATTTTGGAGTTAATGCAGTTATTTGTTATTTATTTAACTATTTGCAAATCTCTCGGTTACCAAAAGGCTTCATGGCACTGAGACATTTGATACACTATCCACAGATAGAGTGATATCCAAGAAATTCAAGCAGCTCATTAACAGTGAATAAAATATCATGGGAACCCTCTAAAGGACACATAATTTTGCGCTATTGGCGCAAGTTGTGCTACAGTCTGTGTGAGTAGAATCGAAAGGAACATTGGCCAGAGCTTTCTCCTTTGTTCTTTGGGACGAAAAAGTGTAATAGCTTTGCTGAATACAGAAAACGTCCATGATTATAAAGCTTGAAATGGTTCCAAAAGCTTCATATTGTATAGCCAGAGTTTGTGAGTTTCAACAGTCCAGCATATCAAACATACTAAGCATCCTCTACATCTGGAGGTGTTCTTCATTTTCAGATAAATTAATATCTTGCCAGGCAGATACTGGCTGTGTCTATCACTAATGCTGTTTTTCTTCTAGCTGCCAATGTAGAAGGCCCCTTCAGCAACAGCATAGCATCCCTCCTGCTAGTGCAGATAAAAGAGATAGTCCAAGGTCTCTCCAGCTTTATAACATTTGAAGTAGTCTTGTGAGCTCGATCCAGGGTAGCAGAGTAGACGTTTTCCTTCTGGAAACTGTGTCCTGAATAGGTAGGTGTTAAGACGTTTATTTCTGATGAAGGAAGAGTACTAGGCGTTTTGGACTTGAGTTGAACTTCTTCTAAAACTAAGCGGGGAGTTTGCACACATGTTCTGCTTACAAGGTCATCGTTTAAGGAAGCTAGTCAGTCGAAGTGGAAGCTGCGTGTAATTGTATGACACTCATTTTTCGCTGCAGAAAGACATCTTGGTGTGCTTAATTTTGGAATTATGTTTTATGCAACTGGACTTGTTAATAAGTTTGGTGTTTTTAATCATGGTAAAATAAGTTTATAATAACCCAAGATTTCAGCAAAACAAAACATAAAAACGATTAATTTATAGTCTTGATGCAACTAAAGATGTAATTCCTAATTAGAACAGGTATAGAGCAGGTAAACCTCTTGACTGTTCAAACCACACCCATGTCACACCCGTCACTTTCATTAGTTCGTGGGCTTGCCTTTTAAAAATCGATTTATTCCATTTGTGAAAGGCATGCATATGTCATGCCTTTTCTGGTGTTTAGCCCTCCTCGAGCGCACCGGTAAACTACTGAAAACATATGAGGCTCTGTTTTTTCAGCTGGTTTCTGGACTACTTTATCTTTTCATTTCCTGCGCAGTGGGATCTCGCGGGGCAGAAGTCGAGCGCTTTGCATGACATCGACCCTGTTACATGGATAATTGCACTTTTGTTGGTTACACTTTTGCCGGTAGGTTTCACTGTAAGTGAACTTCTGTTTCCTTTTCTGTGTCTTTTTCACGCTCAGGGCAACCATTGGCTCGCATACGTGAAACTGTTTTACTTTTCATTATTAGTTTATGTGGCATGAAAAGTCCGGTTAGGAGTTTACAACGCTAATACCTCTAACGCAAGCAAACGCGAGACCCGTTGCTTTGCAAATGCTTGTTCCATGTGAAAACAGTTAGGCATGTGGGGAGTAGACAAGAGAAGGGGAATGGCCTTTATAATCATTATGGCTGTTATTCTTCTTCCAGACACCGCAGGCAAAGGAGCCAAATGTAGACACTATAAGAGAGAAGGTGATCTGCACAACTCCCTTTCCAGCGAATACTTCTCTCACCAATCAATACTTTACCCAAGCTTCTGGCCCCACAACACTACTGGTTCGCCTGCTATCTCCCCTGTTGTGTTGGCCTCCTATAACGGATGACCCAAGGATTTATTACCAATTCACGACCTGCCACTCAGCATTCAACTTCTTTCTCGGCAGCCTGAGTCATGTCTGTTTTCCCCTCTCATTCTGCACTGGCAGACATCTTGCTCACGATTCCACTTACTGCTAAGAACATTAAAGGGCATGGATGGAATCCCCAGCCCACCAGTGCTTCACGCTTCCTGGTTTTTAGGGAAAAACATTTCCCAGACACATTACAGCAGCATGGCGGTTCCTCTTTGATTTGTTTAAAGTCTGCTTTTTTTTATTTTTAATAGACATTCTCTCGGTTATGGAGGAAGAGTCCACCTCATTCTGTAAGAATTGCAGAATTCGCAAACCGAACCATTGATGGGGCAATCATTCCACACCAGTTGTATTCTTCAGTTGGGTTGAGAAGGTGAAACATGCAGGGTATATGTCTGATTGATTATTAGCGCATTACCGACATAAAGGGTTGTTTTCAGGTTAAGAGTTATGTTGCTTCAGTTTAATAACTAATAGAAAATAGGTGAAATTAGTTTGCCTGGAAGAGAACGGAGCGGAGCGCAGCAGGGCAGCCAATCAGAACATACCCTAGGAGTTAGGCATGAAATGTCTTTGCGCCGCAGCTTGAAGCTGCTTGATAGAGGGGCGCGTTGTCATCCGTGTCTCCCTGTCTCCCGCCTAATGCTCCAAGTAATGCACATAGACAGAGTGACAATCACAGGACAGCCTCGCATCAGCTGTAATTAATCTTTTAGTTAAGGCCTCTCCTCGGCCCTTTCTAAAGTCTGAGGGAATCTTTTTTTTTGATGTTTGCATTCTGAAGAAAATTGTCCCCACCAGTTCTTACAAATTGAAACACCAGGCTAATTATGGTAGCTAATGAAGTGTGTGCAATGGCCACAGCTTGTCGTGAAACTGTTCCTTCAGCTCGGATTAGACTTTCATCAATCACTTTTTTAAACTGATCCAGAATTGCTTCTGCCCGTTGCTTGGCATTTTTAATGCTGTTTCTGTAATTGCTTTTTTCCCCAAAGCTTAGACTGTTTTTTTGAAATATTGCATTCATGGGACAGGCCTTGCAAACCTGAGTTTATAAAAAAAAAACTTTCACTCTCCCCTGTGTCAGCTGATAGAGTGGCTGAGAGCTAATACAAACCGCAAATATATAAAAAGTAAAATATTGTTTGAATTCTGATATCCTGGTAAAGACAGCAATAAAGTGCGGAGCCATCCCCCAATAATGGTAATGCAGTAATAAATAGCATATTAGACTGAGCGGATCTGCCTTTATGGTTTATGCCATGCTGGGTTTACATGTGCAGTAGTCATAAACAACGCTATTTACACTCAAACAGAGGACAGGTAGTAAACATATGCAACGAGATGCGATCATAGGAACTAGGCCTTCTGAATATGACACCAGTTGTTACCTTTTGTAAAGTGATTCTAGAATGGAATCTCTGCGGCAGTGCTTTCTCAAGGTATTAAAGCTCTGCTGTGGTAATATATTTATGAATCTTTGTTTATTAGTAAACGTGTTTAAAATAATATGTGTTCTAGTGTCATATTTATTTTCACATACATGATACTAAGTGGTTTCTAAATGTCACCAGAGCACTGGAATGTCAATATGGGGCCGTATTACAAGTTACTCGTGTACTTTTTATATTGTATGTTTATTCTGGGGCACTGAGCTTGAGTAGGTTGTAATTATTCAAGCAGGGAAATGTGTGGTGTCTTATAATCACCAACGAGGGTATCCAGGCATGAGCATGTGTGTGTGCCTAGCCCTGCCTAGGGGAAGTCGTTTAATTAAAAAGCCAGGTTTTCAGCTTCTTGCAGAATTTAAGAAGCGAGGAGGAGGGTTTGTTATTGGGTGGGAGGTCGTTCCAAAGATCGAGCAATGTAAGAGAACCCCCATCCTCCAGATCTGGTTCTTTGTATAAATAAGATGTTTGCGTGTAGGAGTCCTGAGGGGCGGCAGATTCCGGGTGGTTGGTGGAAGGAGATGGAACTGTTCGGGTAGATGGGGGCCCAAGTTTTCCAGATCCTTGACTCTATGTCGGGGAGTTCGAAATGAGTGCTTTTTTGGTATCGGGACCACTGGAGCTCCCTGAGGTGTGGTAGTTTGAGGGTGAGTCTGGCTGTTGAGTTATAGATGATTTGTAGAGTTCTGGTGAGTTGGTTCGTAATCCTGGCGTAGAGAGTGTTCCTTTAGTCCAACTTGTTGGTGACTAGGGCATGGGTGACGTTTTTCTAGTGTGGCTTGGGAGCCGTTTGATGATCGTCCTCAGCATCTTTAGAGTATGGAACAAGGATGCAGTGAAGGAGCTGACTTCTGCAGTCATGTCCATTTTGCTGTTGATGATGATCTGTTGATGATTCTGAGGTTCCTGGGGTGGGTGCTGGTTGTGGGTCTGAATTCGGATGGCCAACATTTGGAGTCCCATGGTGAGTTGTTTTTGCTGAAGTGTTCTACCTTGTCAGATTGGAGCTTCAGAATTTGGCTTTTATCCAGCTAACGACTTTGGGCATACAAGCGGTGAACTTGTTTCTTGTGTTGGAGGCCTTTTCCTAGGGCGGAGTGCATGAGTTTAGCATCGTCAGCATAGGGGGAGGATGTAATGTTGTGTGTGTGGATGACATTGGCCTGAGGGATCATGTATGTGTTGAAGAGGATGGGACCTAGCGTGACAGGTGATGTGGTTGTGCAGATTCCTGGGAGTTTTCTTGGCCAGAGTTCTCTGCAAACATCATGGAGAATAAAATGAAAAGTTCTGACATGTTTTAGAATGTTCCTAGCATTCTACCACTGTAATGCTACTTCTATGTGCTGACTATGAGCGCATGGAATAGCTGATTTGCCTCCAGAGTTTCTTGGGGCTCTGTGCACTGCACACTGTTCACAGCTGATCAGTTGTGTTATCAGACTTCAGCCAGAAAGAGAGCGAGCTTCCAGAAGAAAAACACACTATCAGCTTGGCCCAGCTCCTCTCATCAGTGGATTAACTCATGTCGTACAGGTGGATGCTCTAGCGGTATGGTGGGACGTCTTGTGATAACCTGGAGCTAAGGCATCTCCTCCTCTGTGGTCAGTTCTGGAGATAGGAAAATCACCACTGCCTTTTAACCTGCATTGCAATATCAAATTTCAATTTTTTCAAAATCTGAGATGCAGCCAGGCTTAACCAGTGAGATTAAAAGACATCAACTCAGACTACATGCTTACCTTCCATATCTACTGTTAAGTCTTGGGGCGGAGATATTGAGGAGTTTGTATCAGACTTGTGTTTCCTGATGTTAGAACAAGGCAGTATTTAAGATGAAAATGATACTTTAACAAGTTCTGCAAAAGATAATGACATTTGGCTCTGGACCAAAGGCAGACAGGCTAACAATATGCTTTAAAATGGAGTTTGACTTGTAGTTTCGCAACATGTGGGAATGCTAAGTGGTAAGCCAGATGTAATTACCTGTAGATACCAGAGTTTTCTCTCTGAGAAATTGGAGGGCAGTATGTGATTTCACTCAAAGTTTGAAATCTTCAGGCCATCTGGGTAAAATTAGTAGTACTTGACCAAGCCATAACACTCTGGACTCCTGTTACGTTATACCTCATCAACCCACATCCAAAGAATCACGGTAAATAAAAAGCAAAAATCTTGATGTTTCCATAGCAACTTACTAGGCCTTTTCGTTCCCAGGCGATAGGCCCATCCACACAAGTGGGGTACTGTTTCTATTGAGAGATGTGTGGGAATGCTAGGTGATAGGATCTTTTGGATTCCCAGTGATTCTGCATATGTGCCTCACAGAAACGTAAAGAAATCCCATGATTCCACCCAATATTCAATGTTTTCCGGGAGCTCTGGATAAGAAAATGTTTGTGGGTTCCATACAAGTCATGCCAGCTGTCCCACCTGTGTTTCTAGGCATTTAGACCCTTTCACTGCATTTGATGTAATATCACACAATGTTCTTCTCATGCGGATGCAGAATATCAGCATTACCAGTATTGCTTGAATTGGTGCAGGTCTTATCTAAAGGGCAGGATCCAGGTGATACTTCTATCTTCTTACACATCAGAATATAAGGTACTGAACCAATGTGTTCCTCTGGGGTCGACACCTAGTCCCACTTTTTTCAATATTTGTATCTGGTTATATGTTGAAACCACGAGTGCTTCAACCACCCATGGCTCACCCACAAGCTCGGAACAACAACCTTGTTGGTATCACTAATGCCTTTACAACGAATGCCTTTACAACGATTTTTCGTTGTAAAGGCATTCCTGGTAAAGGCATTAGTGATCAGCATGCACGGTTCCAGCATGCGTCCCTCTTAGCCCCCCCACCCCTACAAATTACTGCGACACCCCCACAACCACCCCAACCCCCAAAATTACCACAACCCCAACCCCCTCCCCTAAAACCTAAAGCACCCCAACCCACCCCTAAAACCTAAACCCTGACCCGATTCCCCCACCCCTTAACCCTAATCACCCCGAGCCCCCCACCCCACCCCCAAAAACAAAAAATACCCTGAGTCCCCACCCGCCCCTAAAACCTAAAGCACCCCAACCCCCAAACCACCCCTAAAACCTAAACCCTGACCACCCCTCCCCCCTAAACCCTAATCACCCCGAGCCCTCCTCCCACCCTCAAAAAACAGCCCCAGTCCCAGCCCAACTTACCTTCTCCTTCACCGTGTCGACTCCCTTCGTCTGTGCCTTAGCCACGCATGTCCGTGGTTCACACATGCGTGGTTAAGGCCCTAAAACCAGGAAGTCGTGGAAAACTAAACCTTTGTTTCGCTTTCGATTTCCACGACTTCGTGGTTTAGGAGTCGTTCAAGGTGTTTCCCTTTATATCTGCCTGCTTATCCAGCTTATAAAATCCTTTTGTCTGTGATGCATAAATTACAAGGATCATGCTCAACTTATCTCTTTTGAGAGTAAAGGTGGCAACCTGTTGGTAAAATTCCATCATGGTATGTCTGCAAAATCTAAACCGCTGCAAAACTCGCAAAAATTCAGTTCTGAAAAGATGGAGGTATTGTGGATAAAGCAGTCCGAGCCTTTACCATCTGGCTTTTGGCCTAATACGAGGCAGGTTCCTCCTGCTTTAGCTCAGGTAGTTGAAATTTGGGACTCTACCTTGAACCTGAACTCTGCTTCGCTGCCCAATTAACACTTGTAGCAGCCACCTATTTCTTATTTCTTCCTGCTTAAGGTTCTAAGGAAGATTCACCTTCCTGCCTAAACCAGTTCATCAAGTAGTAATCTAGGCAACCATATTGAGTTGCTTTGACTATTGCAACTTTACTTATCATTAACTGGATAGATGTCTGTCGGGGAAGATACAGAGAGTAGAAAATGCTACAGCTCATCTGGCCCTGGGAGCTCCACTCTTCTGTGTGAGTGCCAGGTGGAAAGAGAATTACTTTCAAAGCTGTATGTTTAGTGTGAAAATGGTACACAAATATGGTCCAGTGTACCTAAGGAAGAAGTTCTACAACTACATTCCATCTCAGCTTCTGCATTTCTCAGAGTCTAACCTGTTGGTGGTGCCTTGATACAAACAAGTGCGTTCTGGAGGCAAATCCTTTTCAGTGAGAGCTGCCTTACTGTGGAATAAGCTTATGACTGTCCTCTGACTGTTTCTCACTCTCCTTCAGTTTAGTAAGGCTTCAAAAACATGGCTTTTTAAGACCAGAGTTGCTAAACAGATATAGCTAGGATCCTCTCGACAATGGGGTGCTTCTATTTGATCTGTTTCCTTCTGCTATTCAGTATGTTTCTTTATTTGTAGTGCCGGCATCCTTAGGGGTAATCATAGCACTCTATAAAGTCAATAACAAAACATCACAACATAACATATAGTTTTCAAAGAATTCTAGTATTCGTGGATTCCCCTGTAGGAAGCCCTGTCCTAGGACCAGATACTCTTCAAATTGCAGTTTTTTTGTTTTGTGCAGCCGACAAACACTATAGATACTTGCATCTCTCTGCGACTGGAAGAGTCTGGTGGATCAAACAGTGTATTACTTACTTAGATTAGCCATCGATAAAAACGCTTACAAATGCAAAAATTGTCACTCATTTCTCTTTTTTCTGAAGCATCCTTTAGCTATTATCTTATTTCAACAATTACTTCCATCGGAAAATCTAGAGTAAGATACACAAATTACTCCTTGAATCAGATTTTTAAAAAAGGTTTTTAAAAGTATAATTTTCTCACTTCACCACTGGAGTTTACATCTCTTCCCACCACAAATTGGAAGTAGGTAGAAACCGTAAAAATAGGAAACATTTACCTCTCCTTAGAAAATTCCTAAAACTGTAGTGAAATAAAACATTTTTGTACATTCTGCCTCTTTCTGACAGCTGGGGAGAGGATAATTTTTCTCCAGTAAGTATTTTGTTGATGCAATATTTAGGAAAAAAACTATACGTTTTTCTATTATTTCATACAAAACACAATTTTGAGAAATTTCGATTATTTTCTCCTAAATGACACTGTGTTGAGCTTTCTCCGTGAAACAACTGTGTTTGGGAACTCTCATTCCCCTCTCACGGCAGATGAAAGGAAGCAAATTACACATAGTTTGAAATGCACTTGGATAGTTCGCCCACACCTCAGCACCTAGGGGATTGAAGAATGTAAGATAGTAAAGCTCTGTAAGGTGGTCAGGGGATGTCAAAATGAATATAAAAATCATATTTCAAAGGGACTCGTGGTATAGTTTCCGTACTTCTTGTGGGGTCTGTAAATCATTTTTCATATTTCGAAAGTACTTTGAAGTGCGCGTTGTGTATATCATTACATTTTGTGAAATTAAAACACCCAACACGCAATCTCCCGAAAAATGGTGTGCAGTTTTCATGGTTCAAATGTCATCAATTCCTCAATGAAATGAATGGGGTGGTCTCAATGTATTGGTCAGGGGACCCTACATCATGTGTATCATTCAGTAGAATGTGGCA
The DNA here is from genome assembly GCF_031143425.1 of Pleurodeles waltl. Classification (NCBI taxonomy): domain Eukaryota; kingdom Metazoa; phylum Chordata; class Amphibia; order Caudata; family Salamandridae; genus Pleurodeles; species Pleurodeles waltl. Next base: position 187,157,324 of record NC_090444.1, on the reverse strand, counting down.
TGATTTGTAGTTTTTTCCATAGTATGCCTGGAATCCATATGACTTTATCCACAGCACTGTTAGCATTAGGAATATTGCATTACATTCTTTAAGTAATCACATCGTCCCTTTTGATCGTCGAAGTTCTCTCTCAATTAAAAAATGTACCATGAATCAAATTAAGCACGTTGCTTAGTTAAAGGAGTATAAAGACGTGCATATTTCCCATTGATTTTAAGGATTGATTTCTGGGAAGTTTGCTATATTTTCTTTAACTGTACATGTCAAGCAATGTTTTTAGTTATATAAATGCTGGATTGTTATATGCAGAGCAGAGTATACAAAGAGTAGGCCTAGTGGGTCACAACTATATATTAAAAGCTTTAAATATCATTAGCAAAAATCTTTGCATTCAGGGGGAAGTGACAAATGTGTAGCACATTTGATTTGAATGGCCTATCCCATGTTCTACTTTCCCGCATATGAAATCTTGAGTAAAAGCACCACAAATGAAAGCAGAAAGTTTGATTGGAATGATCTACAACTAGCTCATCTTTTTATCAACACAGAAAAATAAGTTACTGCCCAAAGCACATCTGTTTCCTTTTTTTAATAATTGTTTAGTTCATTGTTAAACTTTCTAAACGTCTACGTGCAATCTTGAACCGGTGAAAACCAAATGGAAAATAGCAGCCTGACAAACGTCCATTTTGGCGAGTTATCAAAACGAAAACTGGCTTTCTTTAGTTCAAAAACATCAAACTATTATTTAAAAAAATATTTTACAAAAATAGTAATTTGGTGTGTGATGAAATTAAAAATAGTTGCAGTTTTTTAATTCTACCCTCATCCAGAGCGGAAGTGGTTGTATGGGCAGGGCAGAGACACACGAATAAAAGATTCTGGGAGTTAGAAAAAGAATGAAGAAGATAGCCAAGGAATACAAAAATAAAAGATTGTGGAGGAAAAATGAAGGGAATTTGCATGTCAGTTACGCAAAAGGACAGGGGTAGTGGCAGTGACATCACACACCCTTTGACTTTTGGATGACATGATAGGAAATTACATCATAGCATAGTGAAGGGCTGCGTGTGAAGGGGCTGTATTTACAGGGTGGCGTTAAGACACAAAAAGTGGCTTAACACCACCTTGTAAATACGGCACAGGGCTTTGCGCCACCGGAGCCACAAAAAGTGATGCTCTGGTGGTGCTTGGGGCTCATAAATATGCCCCTAGGTAACATGCAGCAGTTTAGATACGCAGTGATATACCAAATTTACTTGAATACAGTACAGCCCTGCAATTAGCCCTGCGCTTGCACAGATTAGTGCTCCCTGCACCAACACAGGCTTTGTTGCAGCATGATGATGGGGTGCATGCCTTGAAGTGATGATTTGTTCATGTGCAGGGAGGTGTTTCTTCCTGCACATGTACAAGCTATTTTTGCTGAGATGGCATTACAATGTGTGCTGCAAGATGCAGCACACATACGTAAAGGCAATAAGACATTGAGGAAGGGAAGCATTTTGGCCAGAAACAACACCTCTGGGGTGGTATGGACTTCCGTCCTAGTCTCTGAGGTCTACGTTGTGTTGGTACAGGGGCTTTGACTATATGCAATGGGTGTTGTAATGGCACAGCCACACTATTTGCACATGCCTGCCAGGCAATGTGGTGCTTATTTACATGGTGGAGTATAGCAATAGTGAGTGGCCTATGTTGACGTTGTGTATATGTTGGAGTGCATTGCACAACCAAAGCGTCAGTACATGTGTGGCTTGCGTGAGGATGGTGCATCTTGATTCAGTGCCTAGGTGTCCCGATGCAACCCTTTTGCATGCATTGAGTGTGTCCTGTGTACCTTTCTCTTTTGCCATTAGTGGAGTTCCAGCTATCCCCCCGGCAACTTACCCTGCATTCATGGTGGTTTCTGGTAGTCTGTGCTGTCCTGCGATTCCAGTAACCAGCTCCTCTGGGATGACCGCTGCAACCATCTCCTCTAGCTCATCCAGGTCCTCCGGTGGTGCAGGACTTCCACCTCCAGTCTGCAGTGCTGCCTTACGGTTCCTGGCAAGTTTCTCCTTAGTCTAGAGCTTGCAATCGTGCCAGAGCTTCTTGACCTCAGTGATAGTCCTCTTCACCTTAGCAACACTGTTGATTTTGTTCACTATTTGCTGCCATATTGTGTTTCTCCTACCAATTGGCAATTTGGAGGTGACAAAGAGCTGCTGAGGGTGCTCCATCACCTCTCTGACCAGGATGTCATGCTCCTCCTCGCCAAAGTGGCACTTGCAGTTTCTCTTCTCCTTCTCCTGTGACTTTTCTGGATGCTCCTGGCTTGTACTTGGGTGTTTGGGGTCTCCCTGGGGTCTATCCTGGCATGATGATTCCATCTTCTCTTGCAGATGCCCTCTTTCCTGCTTGTGCATATTGTTTTGATGCTAATGCGGTGTAAAAATGGCACTAACCCTTTCGCAACATGTCTTGATAGTGAAAAACCACTGAAAGGCCTATCGCTTCAATTGACTAACATGGGTTACCATATTACATGTAATAAGTGATAACTTTTGATAGGGAGCAGATTAGAAATATACTTTTTACACTCACATGAATTTCAATTTAACATTCTATGTAATGTTAAGGTCGGATTTAAGCCATAAGTCTGAAAATGACACTTTTAGAAAGTTGGAATTTTCTTGCCTATCCATGTGTGTCTTCTGCCATTATCCTGGGTAACATGGGTGAATGGCTCTGCTGTTGGGGTTTTTCTATTGCTGCTAGGCAGTGAGACAAAGGACACTAGATGTAGGCAGGATGGGGCATCCTGCCTGGATGGCTGCTAGTGAAGCTATACTCAACCCTACTTAAATTTCAAAGGGCTTTACCTCCATCACATACAAAGGATCCTGAAACTGGTTGTTAGTCACCCTGGACCTCTTGGAGCCTTAACAGGGGAAGATAAGATCTTTCCAGAACTAGATGTGTGGGTAGTATAGAGAACCTCCCCCACTTCAAAGGCTGCCAGCAAGTATAAATACTAGACCTCCATATCCACTCTTCAGTACACTCATGGGCCTCAGGACTTTACAAGTGGAAGGACTGCATTGTTCCCCAGAGAACTGCCCTGCTTCTTGAGGCCTGTAATCATCCCCAGAGGGCTGCCCTATTGCTCAAGGCCTGTCTTGTTTACCAGATAACTGCTACCCTGCTGCTAGAGACCTGTCTTGTTCCTCAGAGACTTCCTTGCTGCTTGAGGCCTGCTATGTTCCCCAGAAGACTGTCCTGCTGCTTGAGGCCTACCCTGATCTCTGAGAAAGAAGACTGGACCATCTCCCCTAAGAATCCCAGGAGAGTGTGGGAGGCCACATCTTTCATTTTTTTATGAATTCTTTGGTCCAACACATATCCGGAGATGCAAAATGGATCAACAAAGGACTCATAATAAAAGGGTAATTCCCAAAAAGTGAGCTCCTTCTTTGAGACTGGTCACATTTGCCTATGGTTACCTGTTGTATATATAGGGAGGACACAAAACAGTGATCACCTTTTTCCTCCCGTTCCCTAGGACCTTCTTTTACATATGGAAATCAATTCCATTTGTGCGTAGAAAAATAAACCTTTTACCAGGCCTTAACCTTCTTTTTAAAAAAAACTTATGTCACCCCTAAGGTAAGGCCTAAAGGCTCATAAGGCATGATGCATGTATTCAAAAGGTAGGACATGTGCATTTAAGTTTACTTGCCCCCGGCAGTGAAAACTCACAAAAGTTGTTTTTCATTGCAACAAAGCTAGTTCTCCCATAGAATAACACTGGGCTACATTATTACGATTAATAAGTGATAAATTCAGATTGAGAACAGATAGAGAAATACTTAGTACATTGACTTGAATTGCAATTTAATATTCTCTTTGATGGCATAGTCAGATTTTAAATTACTATTCGGAAAATGCCACTTTTAAAAAGTTGGCATTTTTCTGACTAAACCAAAATGCGTTCTTCTGCCAGTTCCCAGGGCCACATCACTGTTAATGGCCCCTCCTGTGGCTTGAAGTGAATTCCTTCCAGGCATGGGTCAAAGGACCTTTGACGTGGGGAAGGGTGTTCCTGTCCTGAGCAGGATGGCCTAAGGGATTGTACTTATTTTCCTGAGCTTCAAATGGAAGCGTGAGGGTTGTACGCAGCCCCTTCATGACTTCTGAAGATGCCTACCCAGTCAGTGAAAAATGAAGGTAATGCCTGGGCCTACCTGCCCTTTGTTTGAGCCAAACCAAAGGAAAAAGGGAAGAAATGACTAGAACAGGTTTAGCGTTAGACAAAGGGTGTATACCACACACAAACTGGCACAGAGTATGAAAGTGGTAACCTCAGAACACCTCATCCTATGAATCTGTGGGGACATAAAAGAAGGACTGTGCTGCTGTCTGAAGCCTGGAGGAAGACTGGACCTGCCTGTCTTGTATGCAGGACCCCAAACGAGATTCCAAGGGTCAGTTGGTTGAGCTCCTGTTTGAGCTACAGGGACAAAACAAGCTTCCAGAGGATTTTCCTGCAACTGCACAGCTGGCCAGTACGTACCACCTGGACCAGCCTAAACCCAGCTACTAGTCTGCTGGAATGAGTAGTAACACCCAAGAGGTGGTCCGCCGGTCCTGGACCCTTGGCCAATGTTAGAGAGTACTCCTCCAACCCCAGAACTGGAAGAACTAGACTCCAGGTAAAAAATCTGAGATTCTGGGCTCATCGAGTTGATGAGAACCATCCCCTGTCTCCTCATGAATGTATGCAAAATTCATGAGGCCAATGCGGGACCTATATCTGACTGCTGCAGAGACCATCCTATATACAGACTTCACCTCTTGGAACTCTTCGCATCAACTAAGGCACCCCTTGTTTCCCACCTACACAAAGGTTCCAATCCTCGACTGACTTTTTGAACTGACAATGACGACTACGCCAAAGCAAAGATGTTACAGAGTCTTGAGACTTCAGCAACCTGCCGTCCACAAGCCCCTCTCTGGATCCAGCTTGCAGCCCTACAGCCGACAACCTAGTCTAGAAATGCTTCTCGAGGGAAAACTGAACTAATATAGAAGATAAACTTTGGACTCATCCAATACAATATTTTGGTAGATGTGGTCAGGTGATCGCAAATCCAGAACCTACATTCTTTGGGTCAAGTGTCAGCAATGGTCTGTAATGGTCTGTAGAGACAACGGGACAAATTGGTACCTGTACCCGGCTTGAACTTTAGACTTTGATCCCGTCCAGTGTCACGAGATAACCAAGATTGGTGGTTTGTGCTTCATATGGCACTATTTTTACTTGAAACTTTAAAAATGTGTAACTCCGGTTCCTGTTATTGGATTTTTGTTGATTTGGTGTCATTGTATTTATTACAATTGACTCTATATTTCTAAATATGCTTGGGATTTTTCTTGTGTTTCGTTTTCATTTCAGTAGTGTTTGAGTGCTGTATAAATACTTTACATATTATCTCTGAATTAAGCCTGACTGCTTTTGTGTGAAGCTACCAGAGGGTTAAACACAGGTGTATGTAGTGACTGTTATGGCACACCCTGACAAAGACCCTCTCCTCTCAAATAGTAGCCTGTTTCCTTACAGCCCCAAAAGAGGTTCACTGGCGAATTAAATTATTGTGCTTAGGGAGTTGCATTTTGCACTTTTAGACTTTTATGAATTGCGCAACATGCAGACGCATTGAATTGTGGCCTTTTGGACTATTATGATGCCGACTAATCTTCCCAGTTTAAAATAACTGCCTGATGGACAGTTTCAAGCAAAGAAATATATTGCATGTCACTGACTATCATGTACTTAGAGCACTGAATTTGGTATATTTGTTTTTTTTCTAATCAGCATGCCAAAGACTTGGGATGTTGCATTGTACATTTATTTCTCTGAAGCTTTAAACATGGGACTTAATCTGTCAGCTGTGCAGAGGATATCTCTGCTCTTGAAATGCTAGTCTAATGAGCTTACTCTAGAAAAGCACTGGACGATGACAAATTGATGGTCACAGGGAGAAACCAATACTTTTTTGGAAAAAAGTCTGCATGTAAAGTGCTGGTAAAATGACAGTCATATCCCTCAAATAAGTGTAATAAGAAAGTTAGCATGTCCTGGGCATGAGGTGTTGTACTGTAACAACTTTATCATTGTCAGAATTATATTAAAAGTAACCAGCCCAAATACAGTGACACCACACACAGACAGTAAGTCAATGGTCATATGATGTCACTTCCTATGATGTGATGCCACAGCAACACCCATTGCATTTTGATGCTGCCTCAGATTTATGAGTTTTAGTAAACCTGAGGCAGTGCCAAAATCTAACGCCACATCAGAGGTGGTATTAGCAAGGCGCAATGAGGAGGTATACTTTCATTCCCCCTCGTTTTTTTTCTTTTTCTATGTGTGCTGCATTCTGCAGTGCGCACAGAAAGAGCAAAATGTCAGACATGATTGTCAATGTGCAGGAAGGTATCCCTTCCTGCAAATAAAATATAATTTCAAAATGATGCCTTGGCACTACTGTGTGGGCTGCATTCTGCACCACACACAGAAGTGCTAAATCGCCATGTGTGATTGTGTATGTGCAGGAAGGGACACCTTCCCACACATAAACAATCAAACCTTTCAATGCAGACATCCTTGCATGATGCTGCAAGGATGCCTGTGTTGGCGCTATGGAGCTTAATTTAGCACCAGATTAGGGGACAACACAGGATTGAGCTGTATACAAATCAATACAGCGCAACCCTGTATTGTGAAAATGATGCAGCGGGGTGCTGCTACTTGGAACGCACCGTTGCACTCTGTCATTTTCCATTGCAAGTGTGCTTGACCCATGTGTGATGCACAATGCTACACTTTAGTACAACCACAACCTTGGGTCAGTGACATGTCACTGAGCCTCCAGTGGCAAATACATGTTGTCCCATGTCAACAGCCAATGCAATCAAATATTGATTTTACACTCATTGCAGAGGATGATGGCTTACCTCCTGCCTACCTGCCTGTCCTGGATTTTTCTGTTGACATGGATGACCAGTTGCCAACAATCAATAAATAGATCCTTCAGGATATCCTAGGATCACTCCATACACCACCTCCAGTCGCAGGGAGGACACACAGGGGGTTATTCTAACTTTGGAGGAGTGTTGATCTGTCCCAAAAGTGACGGTAAAGTGACGGATATACCACCAGCCGTATTACGAGTGCCATAGGATATAATGGACTCGTAATACGGCTGGTGGTAAATCCGTCACTTTTCCGTCACTTTTGGGACGGATTAACACCTCCTCCAAAGTTAGAATAACCCCCACAGTGTTGCACGGTCTCCACATGAACCACCCAGCCACTAACACATGTCACCCGCCAGTACTCACACAGCATTGGACTCTGAGGGCCGAGAGATCAGCTTTTAGAGGACATTGGGAGGAGTCCAGCGGGAACTGGCCAAGCAGGTTCGGGTGGGGATGGAGACAAGGGCAGGCAGCCTAGAGGGAGTGTGGATGTGCCTCAGTCCAAATAAGGACAACTCAGCTGCCAACAGAGGCACCCACTGCCCGCTACGTGGACTCCAGCAGTCTCTGGTCAGCTGTGTCATTAAGCAGGAGCTACAACAAATGCCCTCCCTAACTGCCAGCAGAATGCAGAATACCCTGGAGTCCATAGAGCAGGAAGTGGCCTCCTTCAGGGAAAACACAGCTGCCTACCATTGTGATGTTGTTAAAGCTACCCATCTAGAAACCCAATTGAAAACTTTGTAAAACAGTAAAAGGGAGGGGAAGGAACTGGGAGGTTGAATGACATCAAGTTCATTTCCTGATTTACTTCATCTTCTTCTTGATGTATCACAGCATCCTCTGGTTCACTGCTGATTCCTCCTCCAATTTTTTAATGTCTGGCTAAAATCTTGCCCATGTCCCTTCCCTTCTTATGTCTTGTTTAAACTGGCTCTGGACTACTGCAGCAGGTGGCTGAACTGATGGCTGAGTTATGACAGGTACAGCTGACATGGAAGGCCTTGGTCCGGCTGTGGAGGAGAAGCAAGCATCAGCATTGGGTGGAGGTAGTACAGACATGTTATGTACACTGCAACTGAAGATAACACATACAGTCCAACACACATCCCTCAACAATGACTTACTCCTTATCTATGACTATTTCCTACCAGCCATCAACAGTATCATGTACTTGTCACTGGGATGACACCAATCCATTGTTAACCAACAGGGCCCAGAGCTGATTGGACAAAATTGTCCATGATCAACAATTGTGTCATCTAACTTGTGAGGATCACGTGCCCCAATAAGTTGGATTTCCTGTGTCCCTGTGCATAAGGGGAGCTCTGTATGCAATTCATCACTTCAACACCCCTGGTGAAACATAAAGGCTTGCCTACTCATCATGGGGGCAAGGTGGGGGCCATGTGATAGGGGCTCTGGTAACTTCCCACCTGCTATTCTAAGGTTGGATAAATCAACACTCATGTGTCCTGGAGTAACACCTGTCCTGCGCATACATTACAAGGGGGCATGCCATTGCCAATGATGTGCCCACATGTACAACTGATGCAATTTTCCCAGAAGGTTTGGCCAAAGCCTGAGCTGCAAATCAAATGTGTCAACACATTACAAACTGATTCCCTCTAGCCTGTGCTATGTTCTACTACATGTGTTAAATGGCACACACATGGTGGCTGTATGGGTGCCCTTAGGCCCACAGTGAGTTTATCACTGCACCTGGTGCTGCAACAGTATCCTGATACATTGTACATCATTTGCACATGCATGTCAGACATCATCAAAGTAGCAGATACGCACACAGTATTCACATCATATGCATATGTGATGTGACCTACATCACTCACAAATATCATGGTGGCAGGACCATGTTGTGAAAACTGCAGAGATCTGGTTTGGGAAGAATCATATACTTTCCCCAAAACCATCTAGAGTTGAGTTGTCTACTAATTGTGTACTCTACTGACTGTCGTTCAACACAATGTCGCTCCGTGCAGTACTACAGACTCATTATATCTGAAGGGTACTGAGGCACCTGTGGTGTATGTGTCTCCTACATAAGCCCTCTACAGCCCTCTGCAGATATAACCCACATCTGTACTGTCTTAGTAAGTGAAAACTATGTGTGGCACACAGTGCTGACAATGATGCTGTGACAAAGTGGTTGTCATCAGGTATGCTATATACATAAACAGCTGCCCTGAGACCTGTCATGGTAGACATCAATGAATAAGTGGCCAGCCGTTACAATTCCTATTTCACGCAATTCATGCCAGCACGAGTTGTCCCTTGAACTACAAGCAAGCCATTCTCATTGCACAACATTCCAGCATACATGATGTCGCCATCCATTCTCCAATGATATCATATCATTGGTCAGGCAAAACCATCTTTCATAGCCTCCCACACTTCAGATTAACTCACACCAAAACCTGGGTTAGCACACTCAAGATGACACTTACTGGATGCATCAGGGTCTTCAAATCATGCAACCTCTCCTACAGTGTAGGGCACAGGTCCACCTGCAAGACATAAATGGAAAATATTGCTTAGTGTAATTTGTACATATCAGTTAAGGGACGACATTGTTCACTGTCAGCTTGTTAGGCTGAGTGAGCAAGTCATCCTTGTGGTAGATCAGGGAAACTGACAAACTTCTATGATCAGTCAATCATGAATAGACCCTCATAATGTCAATGGCGGTAATAACCGCCTATCGCCGCAGAGACGGCCGCCAAAATACCGTCACCGCGGCTACCTACCGTCCGCCATATTATAACCATAGCCGGAATTCCACCAGAAGGCTGGAGGAATTCCAGCTACGGTCATGGCAGTGGACGGCGGTAAGGTGGCCATGATACGGCCTGGTGGTGTTCTTCTGGTAGACGCCTCTGCTGGCAGCAGTGCCACGTCCTTTCTCCTGCTGGAGGACCCCCTGCAAGCAGGTAAATCAGGTGCTCTGACAGGGGAGGGGGGCGAGAGGTGTGTGTGTGTATGTGGGGGTGTATGTTTGTGTGTGCGTGCATGCGGGTGTGTGGAATGTGTGTGTGCATGAATGGGTGTGAGTGTGCGTGTATGTTGTGTGAATGCGAGTGTGCTTGTATGTATGTCGGTGTGTGTGGATGTGTGTGTGAATGTATGTGTGGGTGAATGTGGGTATGAGTGTGTGTATGCGTGTGTATGTTGGTGAATGAATGTGCGTATATGTCGTGGGTGTTTGGGAGGGGGGTGGGGGAGAACTCTGGGGAGAGGAGTGGAGCAGGGAGACCCCCATCACTGTCAGGGAAGGAATTCCCTGGCACTGATAGTGCCTACCACCATGATTTTCGTGGCAGTAAGAAAGCCACGAAAACCATGGTGGTAAGCGGGTCATAATCCTGCGGGTGGGACAATGATGGCTGCCTGGCTGGAGACTGAAGTCTCCAGCTCGGCGGCTGTTACCGCCCTGCTGGACGGAGTGGTACATTGGTGGTTTGGCTTGTTTTATTTTGGGGAAAGGTACCGCTGGCCTGTTGGCAGTACCTTTCTCCAAAATACTGCCGTCTGCCAGTGTTGTAATGAGGGCCATAGTCTCAGATAATGTAGACCCATGCGCCTACAAACCATCACTGTCCCTGACACTTCTGTGGTGTTTCTCACTGCACCATTTATACATGGCATTGTCATGCAGGTGTCTGTTAGCACTACACCTCCATGACCATATGGTACTGCTTGACACTATATATTGCATCTGGTTGTTGCAGTGGCTGTCCCATTGTGACACCCATAGCATTTGAGCCTGCCTCAGATGTTATAGACATCTACCTCATTGTCACATCAAACTGACAAACTACTACCCAGGAGTTGTGTGGGTATTCCAAGGTGTTGAGGAATGGCGTGATACATCCTTCAGTCAAGTAAGTAATATGTGTGTGCCATCACTAGGCACACACATGAACAAAAATGCTATGGGAGTTTACTCATGTGAAGATAGTTGTACCTACCTGCACATTGACCGATTGAAATCATAGTTTTATTGCCAATAGTGTGTGGCCAGCCATATACCATTATTTGTCCATGCAGGGATAAGAACATGGGCATAGAAATATGCCTCAACACAGACACACTTGCTCAGTAGTCCAAGGATGCATTTGTTGGTGCAGGTTATTGAGTGATGTGCCAGTGATGGAAGCAGATGCAGGGTAGCCCCATACTGTCAGTGAGAAGCGGCAGTCCTGTGGAACTGGAATAGACATAGTATAGGGTGTATGTGATACACAATGAACTGGAACAGGGAAGTACTAGTAGTCTGGACCCAGTGCATGGTCAAGCTCCCTTACATGACCTTGGCCAATGACGCAAAGGGGCCGACATAACAACAGTGGTGCAGCACCAGTTGCATCTATACAGTCCTTGTGGCCTTCAGTGCACCCCTTACCCCCACCATGTGTGCGCCTAATGAGAATTAAGGCACAACATGATGCAGATAGGGTCCAACTGCATCTATTTATGTGTAGGTAAATTATGTACTCAGCTGGAGTTACAAAAGATCATCATTACTTTTGCTGAGTACATGGGGGGCTAACTTATACATTTGTATGCCCCCATATCACACCTGCTCTCAGCAGCCGTTCAGACTGCATGAAAAATTGAAATAAGGGATTTCTCATTTTACTAAATGGATTATAGATTTGCCTCCCAAGCAGTAAACGTGAACTCACTGTACCATGTTGTTTGCATTCAGGATGTCCCATTTAAGTACTTCCTGGGCATGTGCGTCATGGTTCCAGTCTTTTTTTTGGACGCATGATGGCCATGCGTTGTTTTTCTCACCTTTTGCGTGAAATTGCCTGTGGACGTGTGATAGGCATTCAGGGGTAGGTGTCTTTTAGCTTAGAGGAATTGTACGGTGTTAGAAATGGAGTTTTTGGTTGGCAGTCAGGTTGCCCTCTGTCCAAGCAAGAACCCTCACTCTAGTCAGGGTAAGTCACACACAATCCAAATGATCCTGTGCCCACCCTCTGGTAGCTTGGCACGAGCAGTCAGGCTTAACTTAGAAGGCAATGTGTAAAGCATTTGTGCAATAAATCATACAATAACATAATATAGCACCACAAAAATACACCACACAGTGTTTAGAAAAATATATAATATTTATCTGGGTATCAGCAGGTCAAAGATGCAATATGAATTTGTAAAGATATCACTAAAAAGTGATAGAAAGTGTCTTAAGTCTTTAAAAAGTAAACAAAGTCTCTTTCAAGCACAAAGTACCTGGTTTAAAGTGGAAAATCTCCGCAAAGGGCCGCAGATGAAGAGATACGTAGAAAAATGGTTGTGCGTCGATTTCTCCCCTGCACACACGGACTTGCGTCGTTATTTTTCACGCTGGGAAGTCGTGCGTCGTTTTCCGGCACGCGGACAGTCTCTTTCTGTGGGTCGCGGGATTACCAGATGTCCCGGTGTCTGTGCTTGGATTTTTCTACTTGATTTCCGGCTGCGCATCGTTCCGCAAGGCTGTGCGTAGAAGTTTCATTCTCACGGTAGGCGTTGCGTCGATTTCCCCTCTGGAAGTTGGGCGGCGTTGTCCTTGCGAGGCTGTGCGTCGAAGTTTCGTTCTCACGGCAGGCGTCGCGTCGTTTTCCCCTCTGGAAGTCTGGCGGCGTTGTCCTTGCAAGGCCGTGCGTCTAAGTTCCGGTCGCCCGAAGGCATCGCGCCGATCAGCGTCGGTGTGCAGCGATTTTCTCGCTGCGGAGCAAGCTGTGCGGCGAAATTTTCATCGCACGAAGAGTCCAAATGAAAAAGATAAGTCTTTTTGGTCCTGAGACTTCAGGGAACAGGAGGCAAGCTCTATCCAAGCCCTTGGAGAGCACTTTTACAGCCAGACAAGATTCAGCAAGGCAGCAGGCCAACAGCAAGGCAGCAGCCCTTTGGAGAAAGCAGACAGGTGAGTCCTTTGAGCAGCCAGGCAGTTCTTCTTGGCAGGATGTAATTTCTGGTTCAGGTTTCTTCTTCGCCAATAAGTGTCTGATGAGGTAGGGCAGAGACCCTGTTTTATACTAAATTGTGCCTTTGAAGTGGGAGTGACTTCAAAGAGTGGCTAAGAAATGCACCAGGTCCCCTTTCAGTTCAATCCTGTCTGCCAGGGTCCCAGTAGGGGGTGTGACAGTCCTTTGTGTGAGGGCAGGCCCTCCACCCTCCCAGCCCAGGAAGACCCATTCAAAATGCAGATGTATGCAAGTGAGGCTGAGTACCCTGTGTTTGGGTGTGTCTGAGGGAATGCACAAGGAGCTGTCATCTAAACCTAGCCAGACGTGGATTGAAAGGCACAGAAAGATTTAAGTGCAAAGAAATGCTCACTTTCTAAAAGTGGCATTTCTAGAATAGTAATATTGAATCCGACTTCACCAGTCAGCAGGATTTTGTATTACCATTCTGGCCATACTAAATATGACCTTCCTGCTCCTTTCAGATCAGCAGCTGCCACTTCAACAATGTATGAGGGCAGCCCCAATGTTAGTCTATGAAGGGAGCAGGCCTCACAGTAGTGTAAAAACGAATTTAGGAGTTTTACACTACCAGGACATATAAGCTACACAGGTACATGTCTTGCCTTTTACCCACACAGCACCCTGCTCTAGGGGTTACCTAGGGCACACAATAAGGGTGACTTATATGTAGAAAAAGGGGAGTTCTAGGCTTGGCAAGTACTTTTAAATGCCAAGTCGAAGTGGCAGTGAAACTGCACACACAGGCCTTGCAATGGCAGGCCTGAGACAAGGTTAAGGGGCTACTGAAGTGGGTGGCACAACCAGTGCTGCAGGCCCACTAGTAGCATTTAATCTACTGGCCCTAGGCACATATAGTGCACTCTACTAGGGACTTACAAGTAAATTAAATAGCCAATCATAGATAAACCAATCAATAGTACAATTTACACAGAGAGCATATGCACTTTAGCACTGATTAGCAGTGGTAAAGTGCCCAGAGTTCAAAATCCAACAACAACAGGTCAGAAAAAATAGGAGGAAGGAGGCAAAAAGTTTGGGGATGACCCTGTCAAAAAGCCAGGTCCAACATACGGTATATGTGTAGGCATGAAAAATTATGACGCATGGCGGTCATGTGTCGGTTTTTCACCATGGTGCATTAAGATGCGTGTGAATGTGTAATTGCCGGTCAAGGCCCAGGTGTCATTTTACGTACGTTGCAGTGTGGAGTTGATGCGTTAGCATCATTTTTTTGACTCATGACAGAATTGCATGGATTTTTGCATTGTAGGCCTTGATTGCACCCTGATTCACTTAACATGTGACATGGGCTATGGTGAGTAATGTTACTACGGTGGCATTGGAGTGTCAAATCCATAGGTTTGTCTATGAGTCTGGTGCATGCAATCATTTATACCTTATACATGTGTGGCTACACTGTTTCCACATACATGTTGGCACATGTGTGCTTTGGGTGTACATATGTGTATGAATACTAATTTGTGGATGGAATACATTGTTATATCTGAGATTCAAATGTGCACATACCTACAACACAATATATATGATGGCCTATGTACAATTTGTACTCAGAGTATTCAGTGGACTTGGACTGCATTGACATCTCGTAACCCCTGGCAATTTGCGTTTGCATGTGTGTCCACTCTGTGGTGTGTTGTTGGTTTTTACTTCATGTTCTTCTACTACACGTTTGCATTTGATTGTATTTTGTCCCACATGCATCTTAGTTGCAGGAGATGTCATGTACACATGTGTGAGTGAAGGTTGGTATATGCTGTGTGTGTGTAAAGACGTTTGAGTAATTTCTATAACATATGACAGCAGTGGTGTGTTCATGGGATGTGAAACCTCACATTACTATCTTCCTTCATAGAAACATGTTGGCATTTTACAAATGCACGTGTAGTCACATAACTGCCACCTATGTTTCCGTATGTCGGAACACATGTGAAGGTAATTTCTTTCAGTCACTGTTCTTGTGATACCTATGCCCTTATTTTTCTGCTAGGTTGCCTTTTGTTCAGAATTCATACACATTACCATGTGTGACCCATTATAATAATACATGTGTGTTGAGATTTGTGGTATACGTGTGCATGCCTCCAACTGGGCACTCACATTTGTCAACATCATGTTTGTTATGACTGTCACATACAATGGCATACCACTGTGTAGCAGTGTTGCAGTCTGGCATAGATGCCAACCTACTCATCAACACCACTGTGTGAGTTTGTATGCAACACAAACTCATGGTTGCATGTGAAGGAGCAGGATAGTGGTGCTCCAATTTACTCAGCCGCCTATGCACATGCATTAGGCCCCTGACAATATCATACGTTGATGTAGCCAGAGCAGTGGTGTGTGGGTTTATTGAGAGGGGGTCTAGACTCTTCATGATTGCTTCTCAGCAGAATTATGCACACTCCCAGCAGATAGCACTTGTGTTTATACACACCAGGATATTACATTTTCCTCTGCGGTACTTGATGTCAGCCTTCCCCTCTAATGTACAGAGCTTGGGTGCTTGCACATGTAGGACATGTCTCATTATTTGATGTCCTTAGTTGTTTCCATGGGCAGTTTGTTTAGGGCGTGTATATCTGTTGTGACTTCAATACTGGAAACGTGGCAGAGTACAGATGGTGTTATCTGTCACTACCTCCTATCATGGTGGTATGCGATGGGCAAATACCATGGTATGCTAGTAGCAAACATGACTGGTGTATGTACTGACCTGGCCACCCTCTTTGGACATATGTTAAATGTTGACATGTACACATTGATGTGTTGTACAGTCAGTATTGGTCTATGTGTATTCCTTCCCTGCATTAATGGTAAGATATGCAGTGTTCCTACATTGCTCCCATTCTTTGGGTTTCTTGTACTTTGTACACATCTACTACAGCAACTTTTCTGGTCATACATGGACATGATGCAACATGTGACTTGTGTAATTTGTAGATGTACACACCTCCTACTACTGGCTGCTTGATAGTTACGGTTCCATTGATGGTATTTGTGAGATGTAATGAGTGCCATGCACATCTGACATTACACCTTCCACAGCACTTGTGTTGTCTCCAAGTGACCTCCTGTGTTGCATTTGCAAGTATCTGTGGGTGTCTGGAAGCTGTCCATCTACATCCTCCACTGAACATGGGTATGCATTTCTTCCAGCATGCCATAACCTAGGTAACTCTTGCCATGACTGAATGATGTTGAGGTGTGAAATCATCTCAGTGCTGTACTGTTCATTAGCCAAATGCAACATATTTGGCTAGGTCTACTCCCACTGAATTTGATGTTGTGCCTCAGACATTGTTTAACAGTGCAGGACATGGTAGCACATCCAACACCTGATTGCGATGTTGGAGCCCAAAACATGTATGGGTTCAATTGTTACTGTTGCTACCATGCACTTGTTCTGTCATGTGAGTGACAATGAGTGGTGTGTATTGCTATGTGATGCTGTCATACAGTGCATGCTAGGTAAACATGATGACACATGTCAAGCATTGTTGATAATGGCAAACCTGTTGCTACCTAGGACATACATCCGTACATCAGTCTTCACGTGTTTATCTGGATTTGCTTTAGGCATGTGTCCAAGACAACAGCTTTGTATGACAAGTGTGCACCTCATGTACATAGTCAGTGTAAGATACTCTGCTTACATTTGACCCAGAGAAATATCTGGTGGTGCATTGTCTCAATAAGTCCTTAGATTCTGACAATGAGTCATGTGTTTGGATAGTGATTCTGCACACAAAGCTGCTTATTTTGTCTGGCAACCCATTGCACACTTCACAGCCAATGTGTGTGAGCCATATGTGAGGTACAGTCCACTATTTGTCAGGGTTGTGCCCAATGGCAGTGCCAGGACATTATCCCATGGATACACTGTGCAGGCTCAGTATCAGACATTAGTTACAATCCCTGGACAATTACTGAAGGTCCATAGTTACCAATGATGTCCCACCTTTGTGACACATGTACCATGCAGGCCAAGCTGTAATCACCATGAGTTGTGACAGTGTTCTGTTCTTACATTACTTAATACCCATTTGTTGACAGCCCCCTACCTTATGTGTGCCACCCTTGCATACATCGTGTTAGGCATGGTATTGTTGTGGTGAAAGGGCTAGGTATTAGCGCCTTGATGGCACAATTTATGTAGTGGTGCATGGATCTAGGCCTTCAGGAGGCACATGCCCGTGAATTGCGGGTCACTGATAGGTGAGATGGAAGCAGTAGACAGTCTTAAATCACAAATGATGTAGCTACTATACTTGTCACCTTTGTGTTTCTTACCTGCTCACTGAGGTTTTACTCACATTCCAATAGTATATGTAGTGGAGAATGAGTAGACCAAGGAGAATCAAGTGCAAAGTATTCTTTTTGTGCTATTTACAATGTGATTTTTTAGTATAATGACAATGTGCAGATGCAAAGATTCTTAACAATGTGGAGTTTCCTACGCTCTCCTGCAGCAGTGTTCTGTTGACCCCCTCCAAATTATCTGCTCCATCATCATCCTCCTCCTCATTGGGGACATCAACATGGTCATCCCAGGGGATATTTTTTTCTGACACAGATGTTGTGGAGGATTGCACATGTAAGAATAATTTTGCAAACGAATTGTGGAGCATACACAAGGCTTCCTCCTGTGAGGGCAAGACACCTGAACCTTGATTTCAGGGGCCCAAATGTCATCTCCACCACATTGCATGTTTTCCTGTGCCCCTTGTAGGCACGCTCTTCCAGTGTTGTGGGATTACCTACGGCTGTATGCTCTAACCTTGATCAGCTGCAAAGGAAAGAGAGAAGATGTGTTGGTAAGCTTAATAGTGGTTTGGAAAATACCATGGCAGTTAGTTTTAGTTGGAGTGGTGACACAGACTTGCTTTTGGTATAATATATGTTCCTGTTCTTGTGAAGTGGTTTCATTGGACTGTGTTGATGGACATGGTAATCTTGGGTAGTGGCTCAAGGGTCTGGGAATTTTAAGGTTGATCCCAAAATGATGGTTAGAAATTAGGAAAATGTGTTGTGTAGTCCATATTTGAAGCAGTGTTCTGTTAGATAAAACCTACCATCTCCTTGCACCACAGTTGTGTCAGGTGTCGAGACACCATTGTTGCCCTAAAAAGCCAGACTGTGCCACCCATGTTGCCCTGTGGCACTATGCTTTCAGTGTGAGACTTTATGACCCTTTGTGGCAGATGATGCTTGTGGCAGCCATCAAGTGTACGAGGATGTGTATCACACATTAGTAGGATGATATATTTTGGTGCAGTAGTATCTCCTAGCTTCCAATACAGTATTTCTCACCGACACTTTCTACACATGCACAGTGCAGGCTAAGGGAGGGGGCACAG
Source organism: Pleurodeles waltl (assembly GCF_031143425.1). Classification (NCBI taxonomy): domain Eukaryota; kingdom Metazoa; phylum Chordata; class Amphibia; order Caudata; family Salamandridae; genus Pleurodeles; species Pleurodeles waltl. The sequence goes on along the minus strand of NC_090444.1, from coordinate 187,138,927 downwards.
CTATTTTTCACATGAGTCCCTTAGTACGGTGCATGTTAGGTCAGGTAAGTCTTCTATACTCCTACCGAGTCCTACTATGGCATCTATGATTGTTATAGTTTTTTTCACAAGCTCTGCACCATGGTGGACTGTTTTTGGTATATGGAACCGCCGTGGTGGTGTTAGGGGTCTCCAGGGGTGCATATGAGGTGGCACTGAAGTAGGTGCTTCCCCATTTCTCATGATTATGCCCCATGGTCTTTAATGGCAGATAATTTTGTAATCGTATGTGTGCAACTCAATGCAGCAGACAGGTGTGTTTGCACACTACAGGTATGTCAGGTATGTGTAGATGATATGTAGTTAGTTATGGCACCACTTGGGTGGTATTTGATATAGGTTCTGCCAGAGGCTTGCACGCCATGATTTACGTGGGACTGTGTCCATGTGTGACTTTCTCAAAATGTCCATGGCCTATGCCATTGACATGCCTGGCCACTTTTTTGTTTGGTGTAATGTGTGTGTGATCTGTATTTAGTTGTCTACCTGTGAACACTTGTAGTGGTTTGTGAGCAGCTTCTGTATGCAAAGGGGACTTGCCTCCACCTGTCCACATGTGGTGTGCCAGTCAGGGTGTGCCTGTGTTATGTACATGTGGGTGTATGTGTTTGTGAAGTGTATGGCATGTTGCATGTGTGTTGTTGCCTGTATATCTATGTAGCTCTGCCCATGTGTATTTAGTGTGGTGTTTGTCTTGTTTGTCCTAGATGGTTGGTGTGTTATGATTGGCTTGGTGGCTTACCTATGAGTAGACCATTGCCATATTTGCCATACTGGAGCCACTAGTTGATGGTGCAATGGCAAACTATGTATGCATCATGGACGCTGCTGGGATATTTAGCAAGGATGTTGGTGAAGAGCCCACAGTGTTCCACGATGGCCTGCACATTGATTGAATGTGTGTGCTTGTGGTTCCTATATAGGTGTTCCATTGCTGCAGGTGGCACCAGTTGCACATGGGTGCAGTCCATTGCACCCAGTACACGCGGAAGCCCAGCAATTTGATAGAAACCTTGGTCTCCTGCTGCAGATGCTTGGTTTTTGGAAAGCAGATGTGGTTCGGTGTGAGGCATATGATAGTGTCCAGGACCTTAGGAAGAAGGACCGAAAAGGATGTCTGGAAGATACCAGCCACTTGTGCACCCGTTATCTGAAAAGATCCAGATGCCAGCATATGAAGGACAGCGAGGAGTCTGGTAATGGGTGGTATGTTAGTGGGAGTTTGGACCCTTGCTGTGATGTGTGGCGCAATATTGTGCAGCAGGCATACAATGGATTCCCGGTTCAGTCTCTATATCCGGATCACATCTTGTTCCCTCAGTCCAAGGATGGTTGTCCGCTGTCTGAAGATCCTCGCTTGCCTTCTGCACTGCCTTTGTGGATGCTGTGGTGGTGTTTGGGGTTGCTGCACTGGTGGTGGAGGGACTTGCTGTCTTTGCTGATATCTGCGGCGTGTGCCAAGCTGGAGCAGTACCACTTCCATGTTGTCCTGGAGGTTTCCAAAGCTCCTTCTGTGTGTTTCCCTTGAGTGGTGGTGTTTGGGCCTCTTTGTAATGCTTGGTCTGACCAGGCATTCAAATCTGATGTTAATTGGACTTCGCAACATTTTTTAATTCTGCTCCTTTGGTTTGTGTTGTTTTTGCGTCTGTAGGTAAGTATGGCGCTATTGGGCTACCGTCATTTTTTGGAAGGGAACGCCTACCTTGCATCTCATTATCACAATGTGATGCAAGGTGGTTTGGCGCTCCCTTAAAATGGCACTAACTCCTAAATTTTGACAGTAGACGGGTCTAGCGTCAAAATATAAACATTGAGCTGTGTTTGTACCACTTTAGTGTCATAACAAATTACGCTAAGGCGGCGCAAATATTTCATAAATATGGCCTTAATTTACAGGCCCCTGGCACATGTAGTATCATTTACTGGGGACTTCCAAGTAAATTAAATGTGCTAATTAGGTGTGAGCCAATTTTACCAAGTTTTAGGGAGAGCAGAGGCACTTTAGTACTGGTTAGCAGTAGTAAAGTCCTCAGAGTCCTAATGGCAACAAAAATGGGTTCAGTAACAGAAGGCCAAAATTCTGGGGGAGACCCTACAAAAAGGTCAAGGTCCAACACATATCTAATATTTACTTCCTTGGGAAATCCATGACTGGTGAGTGTCCAGGCCCCTGTTCTAGCTTCATCATTGATCTTTATTACAAGTTGGATCAAAAAATAGCATGTGGTCTGAACTTGTATTAAAACAGGTATTTTGTTGACACGCACCAGCAATTCGGAGGCCAGTGAAGGTGGGATGGTACTAACTGCAAAGTCTTGGATGTATGTAGGATGAGTGCTGTCCAAGGCCACAACCAAAGAAAAGTAAACTGACCACAAATTATTTTTCATCTGAAATGTATCATAAACCCCAAACAGCCAACAGAGAATTAATGAAAGTATTTTTATTGTATGCAAAACACTTTGAAGATTAGCTAAGTATAAAGGGGAGTGCCTGTGTAGAGACTGGATCCTCTGGAACCAACACATATGTGAGTTGCCAGTAACATTCTCTTAGATTTATCTGATGCAATGTTTTTCCCATCCTCAAAGAAATTATGTTTGCTCCTCACTCCTCACAGGAGGAACTAATTTGCCACTCATAAGGTGGATCTGGGGTTTGGAAAGGAGGGCAGATCTCTATTTGACTCACAGAAGCAGGAGCAAGCATGAAAGTCACATAGCTTGCCTTAGGCCATTCAGGTCTCTCTCAAAGCAGCAAGCTGAGAAGTCAGCCAGCTGCTGGTATACTGCAACTGCAGTAGGGTGAAATGAAGAAGCAAAGTAAAAAATGATACAGAGAGGAACTAAGATTGTGTGTTTGTGTAACCACTAGGCAGAGTCACCACACAATACATCAACAGTTCTAACAGTAGATATCTTTGACAGCCCTCCTTTGATCTTCGGTGAGTGGCAGATAGGACTTAAAAGCACTGGGAATAATTCTTAAAGGAATTTTGGAATGAATAAAGTAGTGTATATTTAGGACCTTTTACTTACACTTATATGTTTTTGGGAATTGCCCCAAAACGTCTAAAATGTAAATATAATGGGAATATTCATATACAATTAGTAAAAATGTCTTCTTTGCACTTTTATTAATATGTGATTGGAAGCCAATTCTGTGGCCCATTCACAAAGGCATGTAAAATACATAAAAGAGTAATACCATAGTACTATGTCCTGTACAAGAGAATGCTTTTCTGAATCAGCCCTACTGTGTCTATGCTTCTTGAGTCCTGAGGATACCACACATATAAGGTCAGCAGCAGCATGTTAAGCTAGAAAACCACACTAGGTGTCCTCTTGCTTGACCCTGGCCAGGTGAGAGCAGCAGTTTCCATATTCTGGAAGCACCACCAACTTTATGGTCATTCATGTTCTAAAGCTATTCAGCAAGCTCAAAGAAACACCCAGCAAAACCTTTAGCTTATTTATCTAAGTTTAGGCATCTAGGTAAGTACCCAGGCTTGGTCAGAGTTAATGTATCCTCCAAATTGGGAAAAATCCAGTTAACAAGTGTGGAGCAAAGGTGCCTTCCTCTGTGGTGATTTTGGGAAAGTACGGATCTCATTAATCATTGTAGGGGTCACTGTTTATATGCAGAAAGCCTGTAACTCCTTCCAGAGGGCTGCTCAGGCAGGAAGCCTTTGATATTTCCTCAAGGTAGTCTTCGCAACAAAAAATTAGCAGAGAAAAAGGAAGAGGACAGATTTGTCCTATCTAAAATGCATTGATCCTACATCTTGCAATCATTATTCATACAAATTTAACATCAATGAATAGTTACCGGTAATTATAACAACAGATGCATAGACAGTGTTGGTGAAGTGCTAACCATGAGGACATAATGTCATGATCTGAACAATATTGCAAAAAGTTACGCTCATAATTTGCAAGCATCCCAAACACTCGAAAAAAAATGACGAGGCTCCATCTTTCCCAAATCCCTTTACCTAATTAACATGTGTGAGAAAGTGAATTATTAGTTAGGGTGGAGGTAGTACACCACAAGTAATAATGGCACTATTCTTGTTAGGTCCAGTAAATATTTCAGTAATTTAAACCTGAGCTCAACTCCTGGTAGCTGTGACATAGAGCAGACAGGTCTGAAGAAAATGTGTAAAGCATTTTGAAGTACCAAAACAGTTTAAAAAGTTGAATCCCACTCCAGTTTATAAAAATAAAGAATAATTTAATGAAACCCTTTGATTCCACTTATTTGTGCTAGGTACAAGTGGGAGCAGGTCTAGCCTTTCAGGTCGCATCACCAGTCTCAATAGCAGGTGCAGTGCTTTTTCTGTCTTCCACAGATCCAACAGTGTTCTGAAAAGGCTGCTTAAGGATGCCACATTTATGTCTGTTACTAGTCTGTGAGTGGGGGTGTTTCCTGGACCCTCCATTACCAATAGGGGAAAAGATCCCCGGGGTAACTCTAACCACTTTCTATGTACCCTACTGAAGATATTCCTGCGGTGCCCCTCTCTACCTAATCCATCATGGCAGAAGGTTTCTTGCCCCTTAAAGTGCTTCTGTGCTCACCCTAGAGGTGTGGCCAGGGGAATGAGCAACCCCTCCTCTGTAGTCACAGAAAACTGGCTATTTGGTTAACTCCTTTTCCACTTGGATTGGTGCCTGGCTGGCTAAAGGGACATAGGATGGGGCAGGCCTAGTTGTTAGCTAGATCTGCCAGTGATAGCGTATGCCTTTTTAAATGAATTTAGTTCCTGGACTCTGCCCTTATGGTCATCCTGTCAGAGGAACTTTTTCTCTGTTCTGGGATAAAGTTCACACCTCCTCAATGGGCTAGTCAGCTCTTGGGTGGCAGTTAGAAGCTCATGCAAATGGGCTTCTAGAGGCTTTAGACAGGTAAAGAGGAACTTTGTAAAATTAACTCTTTGTGAAATATTTAGTACAAATCTGATTCTACCAGTGAATTGAGCTTGTAAAACATATTTTTAAAAGTCCAAGAATTAACATTTTTGCTGTTTCCTCAGTGGAGATAACATTATTTAAATGTAATAAAATATCCCAATGCTTTCCTATAGAACAGCTTTCCTGCTACAGTGAAGATAGCTTTTGGGCCCTTGTCACTTACCACTGTAAGGACAGGGCATTAAGGCCTGCTTAGGTATGAATTACTTATATTTAAAAGCAGGGATTAAGCCTGACAAAAGTTGTTATTTTGACAGTTCATAATTCCAGTTTTAATAGTACACAGACAGGCTACAGTAGTAGGCCTGTAGTAATGTTTTACACTATCACCCTAGCCCACTAATAATATTTAACTTACAGGCTCTGCGTACGCCTTGTACCATATACTAGGGACCTACAGGTAAGTTAAACATACCAATTATGAGTATATCTAATTTCAACATTTTCAGGATCAGAGCACATACACTGGGGCCTAGTTAGCAGAGTCTCAGTGGACAGAGAAAAAAAAACAGCAGCATCGGTCCAAAACAATGGGGATGCTCATGCAAAAAGAGGCATTTTCTTACAATATGGCGATATCACTAGACCGCTTCCATAGGGGCAACGGCTCCACCTACAAATTATATTATGCTTTCATCAGACTTTGTGCATAGAGAGGTCATTAGGGCTATACCCCTGGGACTACAAAGTGGGGAGCCTAATGGAGCATCACTCTTCAATGGCACAGTAAAATGCTGATCCCGGGAAGCACCACAGAGGTGCGCTTTGGAATCAGAGACCCCCACAAATGGTTCCCAGAAAGTAAAAACATAATAAGACTTGGTTGTCCAACAGTGGCAGATTTAAGGGGACTCTGTAGTACCTGAGAAAGACAAGGCACCATCATTATCCTTAAGATTAATTCCCTTTGGGTGCCCAAGTACCTCTGACAAAATGGGAATTCCCTGGGTTACCATGTGGTAAAGCACAGAGATTCTAATTTCTTAACTTTGGTTTATGCGACTCTTTTGCCATCTTACAATAAAAAAATACAAACCTTGGTACAGTGATATTTTTCATGTGTTCAATGATATCTCGCTAATGTCCTGCAGTGCTATTCTTGTGGGAGAGAGGCCATCTCAACATTGGTCAGGTGTATACATCATTCATTTAGGAAATGACCATCTTTTGCATAATGTCAGCCCAGATTTTTGTCCTATCTACTTTGTTGGCTTTAGAACTCTGTGCACTTTATTACTGCTAACCAATAGTAAAGAGTGCCCCCTTTAAAAATAGTTGAATGGGCTTATGCAAAATTGCAACATTTAAATTAATATGTCCATTGAATATGGTGTCGAAGTGCCTCTAGGACCTTGAAGATAAATACCACGGTAAACTGTAGCACCTATTGTACCATCCACTTCAGTGGCAGGGAACGCATGACTTTAGGCTTACTCTGTACCGCCTGACTACTACAGTGTAAAACCTGCAATGCAACCTATTACAAACCCATTTTCGACTGGGGAAACCTTCTTTTAAATATTAATATGTCACTCCTATGTAGGCCTTGCACCCTACAAGGCAGGGTGCATGGCATTTAAAAGAAGGACATGTAGATATGTCATGTTCTTAGAGTACCTAATACCCAAACGCTACTTTCACTGTAAGAAGGCTCTGACTGGCCCCTAGAAAACAATGAGAAACATGATTAATGATCAATTCTGCTGTGTCTGGATTGGGACCAACTAGAAATATGAGGAAAACAATATTTTTAATATTTATTAAAAGCCTAACATAATGGGGAAGTCTGATATTTAATAAACATTAAGGAAGGACACCTTTTCTAAAGTTGCTGTTTCCCTGCCTGAAGCACCTGGGGGCTAATCTGCATTCGTTCTCCAGCAGTAGGGAAGTGGGTGATTAGCCCTGATGAGGTGTGAAGACTGTTCCCAGTGTAGGGAGTATGGCTTGGGTGTGAGGAGGTGATTTCTCTTCCCCTGACAGAATACCAGTTAGGATGTATGCAGTATCTTAATTTACTTCAAACAGGCTTAACCTGCCACAAGCCCATGTTACATGACACCTGGAAATGCCCCAGCTTTTGTTCTCCCGGTCAGGGAAACACCATACCCATTGGGGCGAAGGACCTGCTGTCTGTGATCTGAGAGGAGCCTGAAAGACTGGACCTGATCCCTCCTCTACTGAGGAGAATGATGTGGATCTCAAAGGTCATTTTGCTGTCTTCCTATGTGGTTACAGAAAGCTGCAAGAGGCCTTTTTGTGAAGTTCTAGCTGACCAAAACCAACTGAGCCCAACCTGGACACTGCTGGTGGCCTCTCCTGGACTGGGTCTTGACCCTTGAATTACATTCCTGAGGTACTGGGACCACTGGCATTGTCTAACTGGATTTCCTCCGTAAGCCCTCAAAACTGATGACTTGAAAATGAAAACGATTTGGACTTCCAGACCTCCAGAGGACCAGGCCAAAACACCCCAGCCCTTCTAAACAAGGCGCAACCTTGCTGGGCTATGAAATCAGGTTTCTCCCACTCGAAGTTTCTGTGCTGCTGCAAATCCAGTTCAGTTGACTTTCAGTGAGATGTTACCTGGTTTATGGAACTCAACATCAGATACAGCTGCAGTCTTGCTCTGCTGAAGGATTCTGAGCTCCAGAAGGAGACAAAGTCCAAAGATACAAATCTTGACTGGGAGAAGACGCCAAACGTATCCGACCAGGGAAAAGACTTCCTTGTGTGCATAAATTGAATTTCTCCCTCTTTCAACGGCTTCACCTGTACCTTGCCCAACTCCTATCTGATTTATGAAGACTTCCTTCGCTAAAGCCTTCCGCCTTGCTCTACTGAAGGATTTTGACTTCCAGAAAAAAGACTTAGGGGGTCATTATGACCCCGGCGGTAAAAACCGCCTACCGCAGTGGCAATGGTTGCCAAAAGACCATTGCCGCGGCTACCAGCCATCTGCCAAATTATGACCACAGTCAGATTTCCATCTGAAGGATGGCGGAAATCCGGCTGTGTCCATGCCAACAGATGGCGGTAAAGTGGCGCTGCTGTCTGCAGCAGCGCCATGCCAGTAGTCCGCCTCTGGATGTTTTATGAGAAGTAATACGGCCTAGTGGTGTTCTACTGGCAGACGCTGCTGCTGGCAGCAGCGCCCCATCGCATCTCCTGCCGGAGGTCCCCCTGGACACAGGTAAGAGGATGCTCCAACAGGGGACGGGTGTGGGGGGTGTTGTGTGTGTGTGTGTGTGTGTGGTGGTGTGTGTGTGTGTGTGTGTGGTGGTGTGTGTGTATGTCTGTGCATGCGTGTATGCAGGGGGTGTTGCGTGTTGTATGTGTGTGCATGTTTGGGGGTGTGAGTGTGTGTATGTGGAGTAGTGTGAATGCGTGTCTGTGTGTATGTATGTAAGTGTGTGTGGATGTGTGTGAATGGATGCATGCATGTGTGGATGAATGTGGGAATGTGTGTGTGTATGCGTGTGTGAAGGGAGGGGTGTGTATGAAGGGGGTATGGAGAGGAAGGGGCAGTGGGGGGAACCTGTAGAGCGGTAGGTGATGGGGGAGACCCCTGTCAGTGACAGGGAAGGGATTCCCTGTCACTGATAGTGCCTATAGCCATGGTTTTTGTGGCGGTAAGTGAGCCATGAAAACCATGGCGGTAGTCAGGGTCGTAATCCCGCAGGCAGCCAAGTGACAGCCGCTGGGCTAGAGATTGATGTCTCCAGCCTGACGGCCGTTACCGCCGTAGCGGTCGGTGTGGTCCATTGGCGGTTTGGCTTCAGCCAAATTGCCAATGTCATAATATGGAGGAAATTACCGCCAGCCTGTTGACAGTACTTTCCTCCATATTTCCGCCGACCGCTGGGGTCATAATGACCCCCTAAGTTCCAAGATAAACCCTCCTAATGGGCCAAACCTGGCTGGCATATCCTACCAGGACTCCACTGAAGGTAGCCTCAAATTGCACTAGATCCCCATCTTCCACAACTATTGACTAGCATTGGCCCTTGCTTTTTGACACTACTTTAAAACAATGGGAATCCGGAAATTCATATCTTCCCTTTCCTTTATTGGATTTTTGTTGTGACATTTTACTCTATTTTTCTAATTCAGTCTGGGTTTTTCATGTTTTGACATTATTACTACTTGATACTGCAAACATAAGTCACACATTGCCCTAAGTTAAGCCTGTCTATCCTGTGCCACATCTAACATGGGGTTAAGCTCAGGTTAATTTAGTGACTTTGAGGGTTCTTCAAGACAACAATTGAGATTATTTTTGAGGGAGCAGCCATCCACCCCAAATAATAATCCACCTATCAAACAAGTACATAATATATTTTGGGTAGATTAGAACTATATGGTCCATATTTCATTCTCACTGCTTTCTTGTACAGCACATTGCCGACCCTTTTGTAGCAATAATGTGCTGTTAGCTTGCCCCCAGAAGTAAATGTATGAATGAATATATGGTTGTGAAGAGCATTGATCCTGCGATGTGCTATACAACATCTTTGCATCTATTTGTCACATACTTTCCGTCACATTTTCTACAGACACAACCCACCTACAATGCCCTTCATTATGACAAGAAAAACCACTAAAAACATCACTAGTTTCAATAACAAAATTCATAAGCAGGCATCCGTTGTGCCTGAATTGTGCAGTTAATTAGCTAGTTGGGTTAACGTCAATCAGCAGCCACTTTTGTCTTCCCCAGGGAGGAAAGCGCACGGCTAATGGCCCCACCCACACTCTTCAGCACCTCTCCTGAGCGCCGCAGAGCAAGGTGTCCAAGTGCCGGAGTGGGAATTAAAACTGATGGCGCCGACCCCTTCCGCCTGCTGAAATATTGTAAACTTGTTTCACTGGGGCCAGGACTGGTGTCAATGTACTTTGTGTGAAAAGTGCAATGGAAGCATTAGCGCTTGACAGCCCCTCTTGAAATAAGTGAAATTAATGGAGCTCTTTTCATGTACGACAAGGCCATGGCACCCCTTTCATGCTGCTTACAGACAGGGAAAAGTCAATACTTCTTTATTACTTGACACCGACCTACACACTGCACTACAAGAGGCGGCCAAACTAATTGCTTTCAGGCGTGAGAAAAGTTTGCCCCAAAGATACAACGGAGCAAATAAACCAGTGTTTCTGGGTAGTTTGGCTGGTTTTGAATAGCAGGGATATTACTTGGGTTTCCCTAACAGAATTGGTTGCTCGGCACATTTTGCCTTGACAGAAGAACGTGTAATTGCAGGAACTATTAGCCGTGTGTGATCAAAACGAGAGAGACAGAAGTCTGCTGGGCAGGCATTTTTTGAAAGCATCAAACATTTTGGATGACATTTTCTGCTGAATAGTCTCTGGTCTGCAAATGGTCAAGAGGGGGTAAGGAAGCAATTCAGATTTAATGGGTTTTATCTGGATGTGTTTAGATCGTATCATGTACTCCAACACCTCTGGAGAAGTCTCCTCTAACAATGTCCATGATGTGAGCTCAACGGATGCAGAAATAAGGGTGCATTCTGCCCTTCGCTCGAATGTGTAATGACATTCTTCTTGGTGAATTTATAGAGCCTTGTATCTCACACGCACACCCTTTACAACACAGTCATCGTTTGATAGTGTAAGTTTTGATGGCACAATATTTCATGAGAAAAAAATAACCTGGTCGCCATGTGATGCAAAAAGCGCCAAAAGGTGTGCATTCCTGCTAAAGCTACATTTTGGTGATCAATGATATAATATGAAATTGCAGTCATGAAGAAATGACAGACAGGGAGGAGTGAGTGAAGTCGTAAGGTGAGGAAGGAGGTATAAGGAAACCCAATAGTTGACAATTAACATTGAGGAGTGCAGCTTGCTTTCGAATCCCATGATGTCATGTAACTTAAAAATACACAAGGTTAGCGAATTTACCTGTTGCAAAAAAAAAGAAAAAAAAGAAAAAACTCTTTGGATCTTCAAAAGCATAAAAGTGTGAAGTAAAAATAAAGCCAGAATCCATACTACCCTATAAACGGCCCTTCTTCTCAAAACAAGGCAGACTCCAATCTGAAGACTTGGATCGCTTTGGGAAGCCATCGCTCCTAAAAGTGCTACAATGTCACTCTAGCAACAGATTGTGTACTACCTATTGATGCACCAAGTTAGGGTCTGTAGGTGGAGACCAGGCAGGAAATAGATTGGCTGCCCGGGTCTGGTAGCCCTTATATTCTGTTACCTTCAATGGTTCTATGGTGGGTAGGTCGTTGCTATGCAGTATCATACCGTTACTGAAGGGCATCAACCCAGGTAAATAGTCAGTTGCCAAAACTGCTTCTAGTGGCTAGAGAACAACCCTACCCATGCCATCTAGCCTGCAGGTGCTCACAGGATGAAATACACAGCCGGGCCTTGTTGTAGGAAGGGAGTTGATTGGGAGAATCTGCCAATAGGACACTGCTAATAAGAGCAAGTGAGCAAGAGCTACCAGTGCAGAGGTGCCTATTTCTGTGAAAGGTAGGTAGAGGATTCTGGAAAAATATGCAGGAGGTGAGTTGTGATTCTAAATGGGAGTAGCACTCTACCTTCAGTTATTCTCATCTTGGGTTTTCTTTGAAATTATGTATTTAGGGCCAATAAATGACCTTTTCTGTGACCACTCTGATTGGCTGTCCAAGGACAGTTTCCTTTTTTATATTTTGGTGTATGGGTGTAGCACTACTAAAGAACAGGTAATAGAATGTAGAGGAAATTGATTACTCTACTAGAAGCAGCTAGTTCCATCATGTGTGCCTACATTGCCAAAGGATTATGTCCATTTCACTGCTGTAATTATTGCAGACTGTCAGGTGTTTCTGCGTCCTGACTTGATTCTCCGAGAGTTGGAACCCACACACTGGTGCTCTGTTTTCTCTCTCTGCCCCTTTGGAACTCTTCGCCGATCCCTACTTTCCCCTGTCTTGTCGTTGCTGCCCATGTTTCATGTTCTGGAACATTTATCATTTTTACCTTGCCCGTTTTTACATGCCCCATGTGGTATCTTTGACTCTGTACCCCCTCAAACTTTGCTACACACAGCCTGCCCACTACCACCAAGGTTTCATAAGATTATAAAGGAGGGCTCTCCCCCACATACTGTCTGGAGAACTTGTGTTGCTCCTCTGAGAAGAGAAGACACATTGGGGGTTATTCTAACTTTGGAGGAGTGTTAATCCGTCCCAAAAGTGACGGTAAAGTGACGGATATACCACCAGCCGTATTACGAGTTCCATAGGATATAATGGACTCGTAATACGGATGGTGGTAAATCCGTCACTTTTCCGTCACTTTTGGGACGGATTAACACCTCCTCCAAAGTTAGAATAACCCCCTGTGTCTCTTTTCTTCTTTTATCGCTTGTTTTTTCTTGCTTTCTCTGTCCCTCCCTTTCTCACTTCCTCCCTCTCTCTTTGTCGGTTTGTCTCTCTCTCTCTGTACTAGCATCTCTGGTGCAATGGGTGGGAGGAGGCAGTTTTGTGCTGGAGAGGGCGAGAAAGTTGTAGTAGGGCCTGCTTGTGCACAATATGTACAAAACATACAATATTTGACTACTGAAGCTGGAACATGCTCAACTGAGGTTTCAGTGGGATATAAGCACTTGGAAAGGGGAGCTGATCATTTTGTGGAGTGTTTATGGAAATTTACCTGCACAGACATCCACTCCACCCAAACTACTAAATTCTTGCAAGTAGGTATTTTAATTGTTGGTTATACAACCTCATGGTCAGAGCCACTAGTTCCAACTCGCTCATGGGTTGGATGGCTGCTTCGTAGCCGCTCTACCCTCTTAAGTCCAATTTCATAAAACACAGTAATAGCTATCTTGAAGTGGCCTTTCCTTGCGGGTGCACACTTATGATCTCCAAATGAAATACAATTCAGGCATAATCAGGAAGGCCTGTTTGAATTAAAGAGTAAGGCATACCTAGGTTTAAACAAGATTCACTCCCTTCTGTTTTGACATAGGATTCACACCCTTGCCCTTGTAGCCTTGTTTTGGGCTGTTTTTTTAATTCACAAACTATTGCAGCTCCTTTGTGATCCTCCTGATATGTTCTCTGTCCATCATCAATAGAAATAAACATGATTGGTTACTTATATATCTCAACAGCCTAGGCCACTTTGTCCTATCTGTTAGGGGGTGCTAAGGAGTAAGGGGCATCCCAGCCTATTACCTGCCTGGCTATATCCCTTCTAGGGATGAGTTGCCGGCCGGGTGTTGCAGTGTGTAGAGTACAGTGCAGCATAGGCGAAAGAAACCAGGCCTGCCCTCCTCCTCCTACCTTCACGGATAGAGGTACAATCCTGGCAATGTATTGGTTGAACTCTGCAGAAGATTGGCAACAATCACCCGTGAAACCATAGGAGGAAGAATCCCCTCAACTGTAATCACCTTTCTCTGATTAGCTCACTAATTCAAACCCTTCATCCAGTTACCATCACCAACTTCCAGTGTCTTCGCTGTGACAGCTTCTTGTAAAGACGTGTTGTTGGTCCTATTTTAAAAATACAGATGTGCCCTTTGATGGTGCCTTTCCAATTAATAATGCCCCCTAGCAGGCTGCGGGCCTGGCCTACATATGCAAATAACGCTAAAACCTCTCAGACCTTTCCCCACCCTCTTAGTAACTACTAAAGCGACCCTAAGTAATGTGAGGACAGACATATGATGGGCTCCTAATCACAGTCTTCCATTACTGAAGTCATCGCACCACTTGAATGCAATTCTTAACTCTCCAGGTAACTCCTGCTAATGGATGAGTCTGGAAGTACAGGCCACAGAGAATGAAGACTTACATCTCCATGTACCTCAGTGTTTATGTATGAATATATATTAAACGTGTCCAACTATTTTAATATACATGCCATATACAAAAACAACAGTAGACTGAGGTATTCCTATTAGATGTTCCTATGCTAATCTCCATCAAATTCCTGTGCCTGTATTCCGGCCTCTTGAACATAATGTTCTGTATGCAGCATGTTTGTGGTCTTTTTTTAATCCAATAAAGATGTTCTCATTGTAGCATTCACCTTCTCCTTCAGCCTTGGCAGATTCTATATCTATTACAAAAAATACTGTGCCACTAATTGCCTCCTGTCCCGTGTCCCTCTCTGTCTCTGTGTCTCTTCTATGCCTTCCTGTTATCTCTCAACCTCCCTACTCTGTACATCACTATATTTCCCCCAATGTGCCCTTTTGGTCATGTCCAACCTGCGCTTCACCCCATACATGATATCCTGCTGCTACACCCCTCTCCAGCACTGTCTTGTGCATTCTTAATGGTCAACTAGTGCCTTCCTGCTGACTTTGAATCCACACTCCTCACCTCCCTGCCCACACCCTACAGCTATCTGCTTCTGCACCTCCTTGGCCTTGTACTTCCTCATCCCTTGTGTCTTCTTCCCCGTGATCTTTGTGCATTTTACCCACGTCTTTGTGGTGCCTTCCACGTGTGCCCTATGCACCTCGTTGGCTCTGTGTCCATCCGCAAACCAATGATTCGACCTTGCTGGAAAAGAGCCGCCTTTTTTCTTACCAAACCAGTTCTTCTGTGTAGACTTTTTGGTCCTTGTGAAACGTGAACAGCAGCTGTTGTCCGCGATATATCTGTTTGGACGCTGATAGAAACTTCCAGTGCTGATGATGTGTGGGTCGCCCTGAGCGTCTTACTGAAACTTCAGAAAACATTTCACTATACGAAATCCAAAACTATTGGCTCTGTCAATGATTCTTTATTCTGCTGCTTTCTGCTTTTAGTCGATGCACCCTGAATGTCGTGGCGTGCAGGTGGTTATTAGCAGTGCTGGGATAGTAAACCAGTGCACATCATCCATTTCCGGTTGTATGCACATGCTTGGACCCAAACATAAATATTGACCTGAATACTGATTACACTCTACAGTAGGGCAGATAGGCCTGCCTGAAGGGAAACACGTGGCGCACTGGGCACCACCCACCAGTTATCACAGTCCCTTTACTGACTGTGCAAAAAGGAATTCGTGTCAGCAGTGTAAGTTGCACCCTTGACCTGCCTATCCATCCAAATTGACCTACATGGTATTACTGAAGTGACTTGAAATTGACCACTGATGCATTGTAATGGACTTAATAAGCAGAGAAAATGTGGAAAGGGGTCATCATCTGCCAGTCTTTAATGATTTCAGTTTAACTATGGTTTTGTCAGATGGCGAGCAATGCATGTGTGGAAACAGAGTATTTTATGAGGTGATGCTCTGGTAAAACATGACCGGCTCTAGGGCTTTGCGACCGCTGCCATCGCACCAGGTGCTGAGTTTGGGAGGGTGCGCCGTGTTTGCAAGTGCATTATGAATTAAAAGCACCTGCTGCAGCGTTCCTTGTCTCCAGCAATTTTCAGGCAACAGTCAAAATGTCACAATAACTCTGGTGATTAATGGATGGGGAGACAGCGGAGGTTTGAGGGGCATTGTTAGAGGGTGGTAGTTGGGGGAGGAGGTGCTCACAAACATTTTCGCACAGGGCGCCACCAGCACTAACGCTGGCCCTGACTACATCTAGGTCCTCTTAACAACTGTCCCGTTACTTTCCTTGGCCTAGTTGAGGGAGTTTCTGGGCTCACATGAATTACGAGCACCGAGGAAACACCGTGGCCGGACCTGCATTGTTTTCGAGCTTGTGGCGGTCCAAAGCAGCCAAACCGACCCGAGAAAGCTGCAAATAATAAAGGGTACCGTGTTCACCTACAGCTTACATTGCCTACATGCAATAACAAAAAAAGAGATAGTAAAGAATGCTTGTATTAATGCAAATATTATAGCGCCTTGCACATGTTCCGGGCTGCAAGGGGTATTGGTATGGTTTGGCGCCGGCAGCCTATACAATTCCGAGTGTTATTTTATTTGACTATTTAACTGTCTGATAGAGACTCGCGCATCAGCATCGCTACTGAACGTGAACAGGAAACCGACCCTTTAAGAAAACAAACATTTTGCTAATTAAGTTTCTGTTCATGTCCGCAATCACTCTTTGAAAAATTGCCACCCCCTTCCATTCCGAACCTTTGCTTGGAGTATATGTCTGGCCTTCTCATAAACATATGCTCTGACACATAATTACCAGCTGTGTAATGCTATAAATTTTAGGTAAAATCATTCTCCAGGGTGGCCATAATGTGAGGACTACACTTAGGGAATGCCATAAGGCCTTTAGTTTCCATGGCAACAAGGGCAGTTATAAAACTAGAATCCAGTAGAACTAAAAATATCAAGATTCTTTCCAGTAATTTTGAAAGAGGTCACGACTGCTGTTTCACCACCTGCATTTATCATTAGTGGACTAACAGCACGATAGAAAACTATTTGGTTGCTCTGCTCAACCAGCAGTACTGCCTAGAGACTAACCATTAGAATGCAGGTTCCTCTCAAAGAATTTAGACATTACCTTGGCTCACCTTTTTTTCCTCATGAATCTAGTATATTTTTTTAGTGGCTCAACTCTGGACTGTGTGCATTGTTCATGCCTCCCTTAATTCAAGGTTCTCCTCCCTTGCACTTTTTTTCTGTTGCATATAATTTTTAGACAACCTTTCAGTTTCTGATTTATTCAAAGGTAGCCTATTCCCCGAAAATAGCTAACGACCCTATTAACACGTCCCTGCTTACAATGGTCATAACACCTAAATGAAAGGAATAATTTACAACATAAATAACAATTTCACTCTGAAAATAATCTTTATCTATTAAAAAAGTGTATATTTGCATCATGTTTGAGTACACACTATAATTTAATAAATATAATTTGGTTATGTGGCTGCTGTCGTGAGCGTTTTTACAATAATTAACCGTTCAATGTGTAAAAATAAAAGTGTGTCTCGTTTGCAGGATTACTGTATTGACTTAGACGAACCTAGATTTATTTTTATATATACAATTGATATTCTAGGCATTTGTATATTTTAAATGTGAGGGGCCATAATTTAGTGTCAGGGTTGATTCATTGGGTTATTCTCGACCATGACCACTCACTTCCTCTGAGATGGAGTCCAGATCAGGCCAGGCCATGTCACACTCACTGCAGAGGCTACAACTCACTCCATCTGTGTGGAAGGCCATGCACACACTGCTTCTCTCATAGTCCTGCCTTCCATGCTCTGTCAGTGCAGTGCTGGGCCTCTCTGCTCATTTTATCCCTAATGGGGGAGTAGGTAAGTTGGTCATCCGTGTCAGTGTTGGCTGCTCCACTGTGGTGACCCAGAACTGGGGCGCACCATCCATTCCCACAGCTTTTTCTGCTGCACCTTGGCACCTCCACAGGCAACATGCAGCTAACCCTGCTCTGTCTAGGCCACCATTAGGCCCCCTGGCCCTAAAATATTCTGGGGAACCTTCAGGAAGGAACGTTGGGCCACACAGCTTTTTGTCATGACAGAGGTCCACACAGACCACGGTTTTACATGTGGCCATAGAGTGGGACCTTAGAGAGAGCACATACATGATCAACAATGCAGAAACCACCTTCTTGTCTTATTTTTACTGTCCACCCTCCAAAGGCAAGGTGAGACATTTACAAATATATCTTTCTATAGGTGTAAAGTGGGAAGTGATTTCTGGCTACTGGTTTATGTGCTTGCTGGGTCTCAAGTCCAGGGGAAAAAGACAGATTCAGGACATTGCCATTAGCCCCCTTTGTTTTGGGAAGGCCAGTGTTTTTACGGGTAACCAACTTATTTAAACACCTTTTGTAGACCGTATTGAGGCAGGAAGTGTGAGAGCTTTTGGAAGCTCTGGTTGGTCCTGAGGGGAGGATGAAACCTTAGGCCCACCAGAGTAAGTTTCTCAGTGGGTGGCTTGACTAATTTTTTCCATGGTTTGCGTCTAGCTACAGTAATCTGTAGACTTCAGTTAATTATTATTGTTTTGCATATCAGTTTTTTGTAATGAGTATGGAGAAAGATATGCAATAGGCCGTTCTTGAGGTTAGAGCTTGTTGTCTATCTCGGGGATGGACTAGACAGATCTCAAAGTTACTGTGACCAGTGAGAGGCGTGAAGAATCCTATTAGAAGGGCTCTTACTGTTTTATGATGGCCTTTAGAAGGGGGAGGACCTGTGACTAGAATTTTCTTACTCAGTGTTACGTGTCACCGAGGGTGCTGCTACATGGCGTGAGAATATAAGCTGACATATTCTCTCAGAAAGTTCTCTCATATATCGTGTATTGTTCAAGGTAGGAATCTATGATCCCAACATCCTGCTTTGACAACTGCACCGCTGCAGTACTCGGAACCCATTTTGTGATATATTAAATTGCCAATAAATAAATATCTGGGAAGAGGTAGATCCCATCTCACCTTGCAATAAATCACCTGCCACTAATTACCCCTCCGTAAAGAAGTCAGATAATCCCTTTACTTCCCCTACTAGCCTGCATGCTCTGTGCCTTCTGGATCAAGGTTCATCTAACTTGCCAAAGACCTGCCAACAAGCAAGCTGTAAGTCCATTCAACCACTTTATCACCCCTAGTTGGAAGACCCGTCAGGCATAAATACAGAGTGGGTGAGGACTTTTTCAGTTAACTTTGTTGCACAATTTTGTATAACACACACTTACCAATCATTTGGTGTCTTCTTGATGCACAGTCTGGGTCTAAAGTTGTGAGTGTACTTTTAAAAGGTGTTACATTGTGGGGTGTCTGACAATCAGCCCTGGCCCAAGTGGGTGAGTATAAAGATTTTGGGAGGACAAGGGTTTTCCCTGTCCCTGAAGGTGAAGTGAGTTTGAAAGCTGTAAACCAAAACCATGTGGAAGTGGTGTACGTTGTGGATTGTCTGCTGAGTGAATTGCACTGTAGGGCTTAGGTAATTAAGATCCTCCACCTATCCTACGTCAGCTGTTTCTGTAGCTTTTAGGCTCTAGGGGCCAGATGTAGCAAAGGTTTTTACCCATTCTGTGTCTATGGGGAAAAGTGTTCATACATATGGCCCTAGGTTGCAAATGAAGAACACAACTAGCTCTCTCTCTCCTAGGCCCTTCCTGAGCTAGGACAGGCGTACAGTTCTGTTTGTGTATCACCTGTGTTTGTGAGGAGTTTTATTTGGCAGAACTAGTACTCATTCTGGTGGTACATTCCATTTCAAAAGTGTGCAATTGATCTGTCTTACCCAACCTGTTTGGTGGCTCTAAATTTTGCACGTTCTAATGGGTGGTCCTGCCTACTCAGCTCACACTGAGCTACCTCATCTGATATTCCAGTAAGCACATCACTATGATTCCATTTCCCTGGTGTTTTACCTCCATGGTTGCAATGACTGTAGACTTATTTTCTAAGGCTCGTCATTCCTTGGTCCTTTTTTAACTTGTTTTGCTCTCTCTCTCCTTATCTGGTTCTCAGCTAGAAGTGTTCTTTGGTGAGATATCCATATTTACTTCACTGTACGTTCTAAAGCAAGAGTATTAGGACGATTTGCATGATTTGTCACAAGTTATGCAGTTTCAGTTAATATTCCAGCTTCGTAATTAATAGGTTCATGTGTCATCAGAAATCAATTGATCAGTGATTTCTAAAGTGCAGCTGATCACCTGTAGGATCTCAAGGCACTGTCCTAATTTTGTTGTTGCAGAGAAACAGTTTATAGAATACAATTCATGTCTAAATCGGTCCTTTGCAGTTTGTGCCCTGTGATTTGGGTCTCATGGTATGGTGTTGCCTGGAGTGGTGCAGTGAGATAGGATATGGTGAAAAAGGAGCATCTGCACTGTGATTTGGGTCTCATGGTATAGTGATGCATGGAGTGGTACAGTGAGATGGGATGTGGTGAATAAATGTCTTGCGGTGTTTGAGATGCAGTATTCTAACCTGAGTTTAGTGGCTGTGTTGCATGGTGTGTATTATGTGTTGTAGAATGGTGTGTGGTTGCATAATATGGTGGTAGATAGTGTGTTAAGGGATGGTAAGGTTGTACTAAGGTGTACTGCTAGATAATTTAGAGAGGAGTGGTGTGGTATGGAGCATATGGTAGGAGAATAGCGTGAAGACAAAAATCACAACATGGCGCTCTCCACTTCGTATATTGTGCTGTGAAAATGTACAGGATGGTGTGTTGTGATGCATGGTAGTTTGCTTTGCTGTCGATGTATTATATAGTGCTGAGCACTTTGATGCAATAAGTTATTCCGTTGGATAGCATGGATTAGTGTGGGTTTGTAGGTAGTGTGGTCGAGTGATGTTTTGTTGTGTGCTGCTTTATGGTGTTAGGAATGAAGTGATGAGGTCACTGTGGTCCCTGGCTGCAGAGATTCACCAAAGATTTCCTCCTAATGTGAGTCTGGAATGTTTAGGTTCAGGCGTTGCAGCTATGGTCTGTAGTAGAGCACAAGTTAAGCTTTGATGTCCACCCACCAGGGACTCCAATGGTCCCCTCTCTACAGGGTCATGGAAAGGGTGTTGAGGTACAAGGGATTATAACAGACTTTAGGAGGAGAATGAAAGACTCATTGGAAAAAGAGAGAAGTTGTTGGAGTAGGGTAGGAGAGGCAAGGGTCGCAGAGATGATGAAAACCTAAGCACTGGCAGCATCCAAGCATGATGAAAATATCAGGGCAGTCCTTAGGAAACTTGCTGTAACCGTGCAAACATGTGACACCCATGTAGTGCAATAGGAACGTAAAATCACAACAGCTAGAAATGTGTAAATAGTAAGAGTGGTGCAGTTAAGGACAGAATACTTATAATGCAGACTCACCTAATTTGATTTATATAATAAATGATGCTTCCCGCCCTTTGATCTGTTTCAGAACAAATCCGAAGGAGCTGTAAAAAGCAACCTTTGTGTAAAATCCTGCTCCGATTCCGAGCTGCATCTCGGACTGACCCTTGAGAGGTCAGCGGGCTCCGTTTCCAAATTAGAACTGGGTCATGCATGATTCTATCAGTCGTAATGCCACCTTCCTGCCAGCATGAGGCCCACGAGGAAGCTGGCTCTCAAAAGTGCCTGTGGATAAAGTACCATCAGTATCTGTGACATTTATACAGATTTAATGTGCAATTGAAATGAGCTATGCCTACAAGGTGAGGTAGAAGTCAAAATATACATTTTGTTTCGTCTTTCGGAGAAGTAAAAATATCACCGTGGTTCTGAGCAACAATTAATGGAAATTACTGGAAACAATCGGAGAAATTGTATCAATTGCTTTGATTAGTTGCCCAAATTAAGACTTTGAATTGTCTCGGTAATGCCACTTTAATGTAGCAGGGATACACAACATCTTGTTATTTCTCTTGACTCCTATGAATCACAAACATAATTTGATAGTTGCAGTCAAAAGCACAGCACCTTTAGTGCAAGGTAAAAGGGACTGGCTTGCACTTTCATTGTGCAAAAGGTAAACAGAACTGGGCTGAACTTCAAGCAAAGTTTTCTCGCTCATGGTGGATGTAAAGGCATATTGTCTGTATACTGCACTTACTAACTGCCAATTAGAGGAATGGCGATAGGGTCAGAAAGGGCGAGGACACACTTGCTACTGTCTACTGACCAGGTACACTGCGCAGAAGTATGCCATAACGTATGGTCCAAAACATTGCAAATCATTTTCCCCGTTTTTAGTTTATTTCTTTGCATTTGTTTCATTTCTCTTTGTTTAGCTGCAAGAGGGAAATCAGTGAAGTTAAATGCATATCCAATGTCAGAACTCAAGAGACTCTTTTTTCGTATGTGTAAAATGATGTCCTCGCTGCCCCGGAAGCAATGAAAAACGAGCGTACCTGTTGTGAGTTTTACAGCCAGAAATTCCTTGGGAGCGTTTTTATTTCCTTAATTGGGCCGCTTGTCAAGCTCTGGTGGAAGTCGATGTAGTCGAACATTACCACTGCTTCCTTCATCTTCTGAGCCAGTTGTTTAAATGCTCAGTTGTGAGTTGTTGTGGAATAGCTCTTAATAACTAGGTAAACAGTGTAGCTGCCAAATGAAAGCAACCCTGCACTGAAGGGGTGAGTGTCACTGAAAATGTGTTGTTTGTCATTTTGATCTGAGATTCAAGCTGAACCTGGGCTGAGTTTCAGCCCATATTGCCGTTCACTTCAAAGATTTCTGAAGTGTCCCTAGGAGCTCGTTCTGGCAACCAGCTATTTTGCTTTGGCCAGGGCTCGTTATATTGAAAGCAGTCTGCCATGCCCACCAATGTTTCCTTGACATGTTTGAATGCCTTTAGAAATGTGTGACAGCACCCTGTATTACTGCTCTGAAAAATAAACCGCTCATTATATTAATCAACATATTATACATAGCACTCAATATTTTTCAGTTTTTCCTGATTTTTACACCAGAATGCTGACATAAAACATTTTACTTTCCCATCTATATTTATTTTCAAAAGCAGAAATGTAAAAATTTGGACACATTTTCATGATGTCAGCCATGTCTGTTTGCCTAATAGATGTCCTATTTAAAGTGGGCAACATATGGACAGTGTTTGCTTTCACACACTGCCCTGCAAAATGTGTCAGGACATGAAAACAAAAACCTTTAAATGACCCCAGACCATTGGTGGAAACTCCCATAGCGTGGGAGGGCATTGTGTTTTTTATCCCCAAAAAATAAATCCCGCTTTTGAATTTTGTTTTTGAAAATAAAATAAATGTTGAAAGTGTGACGTATGGCACTTTCATTTTGCCGGCAGTGTCCTATGGTTCCTGGAAATGCAAGTGATGGCTGTTGGACTGGTGGACGTCTCTAAATATGGCGGGTGAAGTACCCTTGCTATGCTGGGAGTAAAGTACTCTGCCATCGGCAATAGTACATAGTCCGTCCGCCAAAGCAAGAGTAATATCTTTGTCTTTGAGAAGCTATGGCAGAATGTCCATTGGTCTTTTATTAGGACCATGAAAAATCAGAACTCGTGGTACTAATAGCTCCTTTCAATGCCTAAAGAGGCGACATGGATATCACCTTCCTGGGTACACAATTTTGAAAGTTTGTTAAAAGGTTACAAAGAAAAGCATGGCTATGTCATTTTCTCCTGGGTTGCAGGAATGCCCAGCTACGACTTAGCAAAAGCATTCACGTTCCGTCATCGCCACGGATTTGAAACTTCGCCTTTAATATACATAAATGGCAATTAGGCGCAGTAGTTTCTTAAAGGGATGCGGGGCAATGCAACACACATGTTCTGCCCACTCACACTTTATTAAGGTGTCGGTAGCACGAGATCTGTAATATGTAGTATCGAGCATTATGGCTATTTAATTGCATCTAAGTGAAAGGACATGCAAGGAAGTGATGGGATGCAAAAGTAAATGATGGGGCACAAGCAGACATGAGCAGAAGGCGCGACACGTAGCTTGAGGGAAAGGTTGTGGTTGGGTGGGTGCCAGCAGGGATATGCCAGGAACTCCACACCTTCCCTAAAAATTCTAAGCCCCCGGGAGGCTGCTCAGAGGTTGCACAAGAAGCTGTGTGTATGCCAGTTGTCATATGCTTATAACACCAGGAACACTACGTTTGCCCCAACAACCTGTCAGTTCACAGCCAGACGCCTGGCGAGGAGTGATCCATCCACTCATATTAGCTGCTCGTGGCCCACTTTTGAGGTGCTTCTGACCCACCTGTCATACCCAACAACCTTTATTTATTTATATTTTATATTTGCTGTATTTGTAAAGCCTAACACTCATCCCCGAGGTGGTATCACGGCGCTAGGAATGACCACTTCTTTCAGCTATGAGACTGAGTGAGAATCATAGAAGTGCAATAATCCTCATCCTCTAAAGAGCCATGTTTTAAGCTTTTCTCTAAACTCTAGGTAGCTGTTAATGAGGCACAAGTCCAAAGGCAGAGCGTTCCAATGGGACATTGTGAGTTAAGAAAATTAGCCGTCCCCTTCTCTTGCTTTTTTTATCTGCTTAGTTTGCTTGATCCTAGCTCACATCCCGGAATCTAGAATTCCACTTTAACGTGTAAACTTCCAGGCCGTATCTTATGTAGAGTCTTAAAAGTGTGACATAAGAGTTTGAAGCTGGCTCTTTTTCTCCTTAACAGCCAATGAAAGGATGCCTTTCAGGCTGAAGTTGAGCAAAATCTGTCCACATTACAGATTAGCTTGACGGTGGCATTCTGAGTCACTTGTAGTCTCACAAATAAATAATCAGCCATGCCCACATACAAGACATTTCCATAGTCCAGTCTCTAGGAGAGATTGCTGGTGACTCTGGTGGAGGTGATGGTGACTTGCAATGGTCCCTAGCAGTCTCTGAGGCTATGTCCGTATTGACTAGAGGACTGTAAATTGACTATGGTGGACTGTTATGGATTACAAATAGAAACACAGTGAAATTATCTAGTGTTTGGAGGTGCACGTGCCCTTGTAGAATGGCTAAGGCAAGTAGCTGCCTTATATGCCTTCCCCTCTTTTGGTTGTCTACCTACCGCCACATTGCAATTTGGTTGTTTACCTGATTAGCTGCCTCCCTGCTGCCAGCCGACACATCAACTTGTCTACTGTTGAGACCAACAGTGGTATCATTATTGTACTTTGATCATGTTTCTTTTCCCCTAACATTTGATGCCCCCCGGGAACTCCCTCCTGTCCCTAGGTCGAACTTTGTGACCCATGGCCCCTGGCTGCCGTGCTGATTTTTCACTTGAGCTCATTCGGCATTGTGTTATGCAGCTGGGTCTGGGTCTATTGAGCTCATAGACAAAAAGTTTTTTTTTCATGAATTCGACTGGATTAGCTGGGCAATGTAGTGTGTTAATTAGTGGTTGTCGAGAAGCCACCTCCCAGGCCAAAATACTAAAATCCAAAGACCTAGGCCCAGGGTCCCAGTCACATGTATGAAAACTTGGTGTCTAGTAATGGATAGTTGGTAAATTCTGACCTCTGTTATTAGGAAATAGCTATCATCTTCTCTTCATGCATGTTTGCTTAAATTTTGCAACTATAGGAAAAGCTGGTACTAGCCCAGAAGAGCGGTTTCTTCAACAAATACCCTCTATTAATATTTTTATTGACATTGATACAGCTATCTAACTATTAATCAAAGTCGACTAGACAACAATTCTTAATTATAAAACATATTTATTTTTCTAATGAAGTAGGTCTGAGATACTCAACGTCAAGTAAGAGATGACAGCAACATGGAAACATAAATCTAGGGACAGTAAGCCAGGATATTGTCAGTTACTGAGGGTCTATAATAGGCTGCTCGTCTGTCTACCAAAAATAAGAAGTTAATTCTGAGACAAACACAAACCCCTCACAATCAGCCAAGTACTAAACAGAATATAATGCCTCTTCTAGATTTTTCAAGAAACAGCCCACTTGGAGTGTGAATAGCGTAGCTTGCAGGGCAAGTGCTACAACAGAGCTCAATACAAAGAATACATGCATGTGTGCAGCAATTAGGCTTGATTTTGAGATTTGTCCTATGGCAATTGTAAGAACTGGGTTTATTAGTTGGGAGGAGTGACAGCCCCACTCAAATAATAAAGTAGTCCTTGTCAGGATAAACTTCAAAAGTCACCAAAGACTCCTGTGCTAGCCTGGCACAAAATGAATCAGGTTTACCTAGAGGCAATGTGTAAAGTATGTATACAGTTCTCAACAGTAATAAATGAAAACACAACATAATAAAATCCCAAACCACTTTAAAAAACAGACTATAATGTAATAGATAAAGTGACAAAAAACAATAAAAGACCAAACAGAACAGTTTGAGATATGAGGTTTATATTTTAGGTAAAAGTAGCACTAAAAGATGCACAGTGCCAACTGTGGGTATCTGGTTGGTCTGGACTGGGGCAGAGTCACAATTTTAAGCCAACCGCAATGGAAAGCAGGCCAGGTACAGTACCGAGTTCAGCCTGCCGGGAGCAGTATCTTATGTCCTTCATGTGAGGTCTGTGTGGCATTGCTTTGTGAAGCATTGTGTGGCTCGGCATTGGATTTGATGATTCTATCAGCTGTACGTCAAGGCTTTTCAGGGCTTTGCTCTGTGTTGCTCCATGTTCCACTTGATGAATCTTTCTGCTGCTTGGAGAGGCTTTTCAGGTCTTTGTGTTGTTGGCACTGTGGGGCACGAAGTCACTCATGCATTCACACCTTCAGACCAGAACCGTGCGGCGTGGTTCTGTGAAGCTTTGCATCTCTCTGCATTAATTTCAGTGGAGCCTTCCATTCTGAGCTGCACGGGTTTTGGGGGCCCTGCATTTCTTCTGGTCAGATCTAATGGAACCTTCAGTTAGGCAGGGATGCGTACATGCTGATGTCAGCCATTGGCCCAGCACTGGAGGAACACCTGTTAGAGATCAGACTCACTCCAGTAGAGGTCAGCAGTAGATCTCAGACAGGTCCAGGTAGGTCCAGTTGGTGCTGGTCAGCTGGGCAGTTGGAGGGCAGGCCTCTGGAAGCTTTTTTGTCCCTGTAGCTTACACAGAAGATCAGCCAACCTATCCTTGAAGTCACTCTGAGTAGCCTGGGATCATGGCAAGCACGTCCAATCGTCCTTCTGCAAACAGCAAAGCAGTTGTAGCAGCAGGGCAGTCTTTCTGGCAGAAAGTCAAATTGTCCTATTTTTAGGTTTCGCCTGCACAGCGCTTGCACTGTGCTTGTGAAATCTATTGTATTCAATATAAAACTTAAAAGGGGCTTACATCCCGCCCCTTGCTTTTCATTGGTTCCTGTGCTTGCCACTTACTTTTCCTCCATTTCTATTGGCTGCATCATACTGTTTCCTGTTGTTTCTCATGTTCCAGCTGTGCTTCTTGTATCAGTTTCCCATCACTGAGTTACTGTTTCCATACCCTTTTGGGGCACTTTAAAAAAAAATGTTTTGCCTGCACAGCGTTTGCATTGTGCTGTTTTACCTAATCTCCCCTGCACAGCACTTGCGCTGTGCTTGCCTTCTTAACATTCTGGCTGCACGCATTTCAAGCATGTTTGTCAGCTCAGTTTTTTTTGTCCAACCTCTCAACCCTCTTTGCAGTGGTCAGGCTCGCTCACTACATGACTATCATATGAGTCAGTGGCATACAATCAAAGATTCTCTCCTCCCTTGTCTTTTACTGTATACACACTGTGTGTGTCTGGTTTGATATCATGCTTCCGAGAACCAGCACCCTGGCCTGATACACCTGGAAATAATTGCAGAAAGCACAGGCCGACGAGAACCTCCCAGTCACTACACTTTCACAAGTCCACTACCTCCTGACTGGGTGTTAACAGGACCTTACGTATTGGGAAGGAGGCTAAGGGACCAATCATCCAACAGTACATACTCTGCCTGCACCAGGCTCAGTGTGGAGTAAACAAATAAGTAAGCGATAAGTGTAAGAGAGAAGTGTACCTATGCCTGGCTTGTAATGTTTCTGTCATTGTGTCACATAGGACTCCGACCCAAAGATCCTTGACTGCCATTTGCTAACTACCGCGGAGCAGTGATACTGTGCTACATTCTTTGCCCTCTGGATCGTTACTACAGCTACATCAGAGTGATTTTGGGCAAACCACTTCATGTCTCCCTGCCTGCACGCATTTGAAGCGTGCTTGTCGTCTGCATGTATTTCACGGCACCCACTCTGATATGTGAAGACCCCCTTTCAGGTGCATTTGTTTGTAGCCCTACATGCGTCTATTGGCTTTCTCCTGGGCACCCACTGTAGCTCTGCTGCCGGTGTCACAAGCTGCACCACGCAGCTCGGCTTCAGAGTAAGCCTTGGGGGAAATCACTAGCGACCCTAATAAACAACCCATTTCTTTAAACCTGTTGTCCTTTGGGGGTGATTTCCTGCGACCTGGTATTGATGCTTGTTGGAGTACTTGGCATCTGGGTCTTTTGTTCTGATTTTGTTTGTATTAATTTACTTACTGTGTCAGGGTTCCGATCCGGATTTACTTTCACAAGCAGAGGAGCTTTGCATTCTACCATCCACCAGAGATCATTGTTACAAACATCCTCCTCCCCCTAACTTGGCCCATCATTATTCTGTTCTCTCACAAGAGCATTCTGTCACCCCTCTGTCTGTTAATTTGGGCTAAAGTGTGCTTAGAACAATTAAGTTTTCATTTACTATTGTGTGACTACAGATCCCAGAATTCCCGGTTTGTACAGATAGGATCGATTGATTGGCTCTTCTGCCTCCACCATACACTTCTTGCTTTATTTAAATGCAGCTATTGCTATACACACTCCGTTTGTTTATACAATTGCCATGGTGGTTTAACGTGAATTCCGACCACACAACTTCGTCTCTGTGATCATTTGTGCCACAAGTAAGTTTTAGGTTGTAGATTCAGGACCTTGTCCATGCTTACTTAATTTTTTATTTTTACACGTGGGCTTAGTTCCCTCTTCTCAGAGGCTGCTCGCATTCTAATTGATTGAGCACCACTACTGTATTTAAATTCGTTGTTTCAGAGTTACAGTGTGCACTCACAGCTGCTGCTTTCCATTTAACATTGTAAAGTTAACAAATTAAATGAAACTAGCATCTACTGTTAGGCAGACCAGCAGTGAAGTAATTATTATCATATGGTATATTTTTCCGCAATTATGGCAACGACTTTCCTCTTCTACTAACACTCTGTTTTATTCTGGACAAAATAGCAAGACGAAAAACTGACCACATTCTGTGTCCCACTGTTTATACAAAAAAAAGTTGTGCAGTTGGAGTGATTGTCAGTTTTTTTTTTCAACAGATTGTAAATTCTGGCTTTAAATCGTTTGTTTTGCGGTTAGTTACATGCATAAAGTTAAAGCTGTAACTTCTGTAAGCTAATTTCTTGCAATCACCCACCGGCAGACAGAAGAAATGCATCAAATAATTTTCTGCGACTCCTCGATTTATAAAAGTATCTCATCGGATACACAGAGATACCGAAAATGCTTCTCAGATTGTGTCAAGACCGATTATCAGCAGTGTCAAGAGAAGGTTCTGTCGGTTCTCATCTAGCTTGCTCCTTCATTTGTTGAAGCAAGAAAATCCGAGCACCTGACATAGTACACATTTTGACGTTGGTTTGTGATACACTGGAATAACTTATTTATGATGCCAGTGCTTCCTTACTCATTCAGGGCATTTCACAAAATTGAAAATGTAGGCAAGAACAATGCTCTTATTTTAACAACAAAAACACAAGGAAAGTTTGTTATTCTAATAGAATTGTGTGTCCAAGTGTCTGAGATTCTATGTTTTCATTTTTATAAAATGAGTACATTTCTTTCATGTGTCATTCATATTTACAGTCCTTGCAGAAATATGATTCAGTGAGAGTGTAAGCATGCCCACTTCAACATATACACATAGGAATCAAAGAGGCATTCCAGCATAAATTAAATGTTGTAGCAATGAACACATGGCTTTCCGAATTTTGGATAATAATACTTTTGGCTAGTACTGCCATTGCAAACCTTTGTATTAATGCACCTCTCTGGACACAGAAACCAACCCAAATTCTAAATATTTTAAGAGCAGCGTGTTAGAAATGGGGACTATAGTTGGCAGAGATATACACACTTGTCCAAGTAGGGACCACAGTCCTAGTCAGGGTAAGTCACAACACAATCCAAATTATCCTGTGCCCACCCTTTGGTAGCTTGGCACTGAGCAGTCACGCTTAACTTAGAAGGCAACGTGTAAATTATTTGTACAATAAATCATACAGTAACACAGTGAAAACACCACAAAAATACAACACACAGGTTTAGAAAAACAGATAATATTTATCTTAATAAAATAAGATCAAAACAACGAAGATCCAATAAGACAAGTTTAAATATCACTTTTAAAATGTTTAAAAGTCTCAATCCTTAGAAATTAATAGTTGTTTTTTTGTTACACATAGTACCTGGGATGTGTCAAAAAAATAACGATGCACGGAGACCACAGAGGAGGAGGTGCGTGGAAAAATAAGGTGTTGTGTCGAATTTTCCAGTGAAGCACAGATGATGGGGCTATTTCTTTCCATGCTGCAAGGGTTTGTGTCATTTTTCGGCACATAGTCTTGGTTCCTCACTGCGATGTGGGGATATTTTGACGCCTAGGGATGATGCGTTGAAAATCCTTGACACTCTGGACGAAGGAGCATGCGATACATCGTTCCGGTAGGCGATGCGTTGAATTTTCCGTCGGAAGGCAGGCGCTGCGTTGAATTTCCAGTCAGGAAGTCGGTGCTGCAATGTTCTGGTCGGCTGTGCTGCAACTTCTCAGTCGCGATGCAGGGTTTGCGTCGATTTCTCTAGGCGTTGCATCGATTTTCAACGAGAAGGAGCTTCTTTAAGAGATGAAGTCTTTTTTGGTCCTGAGACTTCAGAAACAGGAGGCAAGCTCAATCCAAGCCTTTGGAGAACACTTTTGGGGAAGGCAGAGTCCTTTCAGCAAAGTCAGAGGACAGCAGGGCAACAGCAGGACAGCAGTCCTTCTCAGCAAAGCAGTCCAGATGAGTCCTTTGGGCAGCCGGGCAGCTCCTTTGACAGGGTGCAGGTGTAGGTTGAGAAGTTTCTAAGTTGGTGGGGTCAGAGACCCAGTTTATATACCCAAAAATGCCTTTGCAGTGGGGGAGGCTTCAAAGAGTAGGTTTGAAGTGCACAAGTTCCCCTTTCAGCCCAGTCCTTTCTGCCAGGGCCCCTGTGGGGGGTTATCAGTCCTTTGTGTGAGGGCCGGCCACTAACCTTTGAAATGTAAGTGTCAGGCCCTCCACCCTTCCAGCCCAGGAAGACCCATTCAGTATGCAGCTGCACGCGGATGTGTTTGAGTGTCCTGTGTTTTTGGCTGTCCGGGTGAAATGCACAAGGGAGCTGTCAACCAGCACATATCAGACATTGATTGGAGACAGGCTGTAAGGCACAGATGGTTTTAAATGCAGAGAAATGCTCACTTTCTAAAAGTGACATTTCTAAAATAGTAATATTGAATCCAACCTCACCAATAAGCAGGATTTTCTATTACCATTCTGGCCATACTAAATATGACCTGGTTACACTTCTCAGATCAGAATCTACCACTCAAAAAGTATATGAGGGCAGTCCTAATGCTAGTCTATGAAAGGAGCAGGCCTCACAGCAGTGGGAAATGAATTTTTTCACTACCAGGACATACAAAACACATATGTACATTTCCTGACTTTTACCTACATAATACCCTGCCATAGGGGTTACCTAGGGCCTTTCATAGGGGTGACGTATATGTAAAAAAAGGGGAGTTTAAGGCTTGGCAAGTACTTTTAAATGCCAAGTCGAAGTGGCAGTGAAACTGCACACACAGGCCTTGCAATGGCAAGCCTGAGACATGGTTAAGGGGCTACGTATGTGGGTGGTGCAATCAGTGCTGCAGACCCACTATCAACATTTAATTTACAGTCCCTGGGCACATGTAGTGCACTTTACTAGGGACATATGAGTAAATCAAATATGTCGATTGGGGATGAACCAATGTTACCATGTTTAAGGGAGAGAGCATATGCACTTTAGCGCTGGTTAGCAGTGGTAAAGTGTGCAGAGTCCTAAAACCAGCAAAACAGTCAGAAAAGTGGAGGGAGGCAGGACGAAAGTTGAGGGATGACAACCCTAAGGCTGTCAGGTCCAACACAGGGTAAGCTCTTCCCCAGCATAGTCTGGAAGACCCTCACCCCTCATACGTAGGCTTAATTTGTCTTGCTCTCTGAAACAATACACAACCCACAACAGCAGGGCCAGTCACAGTCATGTGACCCAGGACAATGGCAGAGAAGCACATTTTGTTTAGGCAGAAAAATGCCAACATTCTAAAAGTGGGATTTTCTAAATTGTAACTTAAAAAGATGATTTTAAATTACAGTTAATTCAACCATGAACATAATTTCTCTACCTACTCCCAAGTAAGCACTTTTTAAAAACAATAAGGTAACCCAGTTGTAGTCTATGGGGACAGATAGGCCCTACAACAGTGAAAAATGACTTTAGGAGTTCCTCACTGTCAAGACATGTAAGACTTAAACATGCATGTCCTACTTTTTAAATAGCATGCGCCCTGGTCTAAGGGTGGTTAGGGCTTACCTTAGGGATGACATACGTTTTAAAAAGGAAAGCGTAGGCCTGCCAAAATGTTTATTTTGGCAGGTCAGATGGCATTTTAAAACTGCACTACAGGCTGTGGTGGCAAGCCTGAGACATGTTTTAAATGGCTACTTTAGTGGGTGGCACAGTGAGTGATGCTGCCCCCTAGTAGCCCTTAATAAACAGGCCATGTGTATAGGTAATATCATTTACTATGGACTTACAAGTAATTTAATGTGCCAGATTAGGTGTAGGGCAGGGGTAAAGTGCACAATGCCCTAATGCAAACAACGAGTTCACCAGACTTGAGAAAGTGAAGGCAAAATGTTTGGTGAAATACCACATCAAGGGTGTCAGATCTAACATGTCCCACCCATGCTGAAAGCAGGGAGAACTATCCACTCTCATGGGAGTTCTCAGCCCATAAGGCAGAAAAAAATAGAAAGATCATCAGCATTAGTGTGTTCCTTCCCAAGGTGATGTTCCACATTGAAGGTCATTCCCTGTAGGGAGATAGAGCACCTCAAAAGAGTTTGGGATTCTCACCTCTTGCTGGAAATTGTGTTTTTGATTGAAGGGGATGAAGACCCTTCTCAAGCAATAACCACAATCCCTGTCAGAGTGAACTACAAAATCACTAAATTAACCTGTGCTTAACCCTCTGGTAGCTTGGCGCAAAAACAGTCAGGCTTAATTTAGAGGCAATGAGTAAAGTATTTATGCAGAATGCAAACAGTAGTAAGGTGAGAATAAAACATAGGAAAAATCCCACATCAATTTAGAAAAGTGGAGTGCATTTTAATCAATAAAATGAGACCAAATAACAAAAATGCAATCAGTAGAACCAAATATATTCAGTTTCAAACTTTTAGGTAACTATGGCACCTAAAAACACAAAGCACCACTCATGGTCATCTGGTTATGCTAGACCAAAGGAAAGACACAAGTTTAGGCTGACTGCAATCGAGTGTGGGCCCGATACAGGGACCATGTTAGTCCTGCTGAAAAAGTTATCTTCTCAAAGTCTGGCGTAAAAAGTCCAGATAGCAGTGGAGGAAGGTGTGAGGAGAGTGCAGCAGATGCCTGTCGCTATATTGCGAAGAGCAGGCCAAGTGTTGTGCATGGTTGTCACTGTAGCGCAAAGATCCTGTCGGGCGTTGCAGACGGATGTTGCTGAAGCTTTCGCC
The DNA here is from genome assembly GCF_031143425.1 of Pleurodeles waltl. Classification (NCBI taxonomy): domain Eukaryota; kingdom Metazoa; phylum Chordata; class Amphibia; order Caudata; family Salamandridae; genus Pleurodeles; species Pleurodeles waltl. Next base: position 187,105,697 of record NC_090444.1, on the reverse strand, counting down.
ACATGCTGTTGTTGTTACAGTATGAACTAAAGATATTGCATTGTTAGTCATCGCTATCAGTCACTGTAGCACAAAGAGTTGTGTTCACCAGAAATGTATGTTGGAGGTCACTGCAGACGGCAAGATCTCGCCAAAACTGGCCCACTTGTGTTCGTGATGAGTCCAACATTTCAGGATTTCCCACTTTCTTCACAGGAGGAGATCAACCTATGCCAGCCAAGGGTCCAGGACCTGGTGAGGCACCTCTTGGGTATTAAGAACTCACTCCAGCAGAAGCCAACAGGGCTTAGACAAGTCCTGTGCAGCAGGTCAGCTGGGCAGTTGTGGGGAGGCATGTTTAGCTTGTTGTGTCTTTGTAATTCAGAACTGGAGGTCAGCCATCTGACCCATGGAGTCCCTCTGGTAGTCCCGGGATAAAGCTGAAAGGCATGCCTCAAGCAGCAGGGCAGTCCTCTGAGGTACAAAGCAGGCCTCAATCAGGAGGGCAGCACTCTGAATTTCAAGCCAGTCCTTCTGTAGGTCCTCCGCAGGTAAGGAGTGAACTGAAGAGCAGATCTGAGGTTTCTATTTTTATACCTGGTGCAAACTTTGAAGTGGAAGAAACTTCTAGATCCCCCCCCCCCCACCACCATAGTTGTTTCTGGAATTTCCTTCTTTCCTTTCTTAAAGTGCCATTTTCAGAATTGTGACTTAAAAGACATCTTTACTGCTAAAGAGGATTTTAAATTACAATTCTTTAAAGCCCAAACCTGATATTTCTACCTGTTCTCAAACAAAAGTCATCACTTAGTAAATGTAATAAGGCAACCCAATATTATCCTATGGGAGAGGTGGGCCTCACAGTAGTGTAAAACAAATGTGGCAGTTTTCACTACCAGGACAAAAGCTTAAAAGTAGATGCCCATTTAAAAAAAATGAACCATGCCCTGCCCAATAGGCTGTTTAGAGCCTATCTTAGGGGCGATGTATGTGTATTAGAAAAAAAGTTTTGGTCTTTTTGAGAAAGTTTACTTTGCCAAATTGAACTGGCAGTTTAAAACTGCACACAGGCTGTCTGCAGTGGCAGGACTGGAACAGGTTTCAAATGGCTGTTTAAGTGGATGGCACCACAAGTGCTGTAGGCCCACTAGTAGCACTTAATTTGCAGGCCCCGCGTACATCTTATACTACTTCATGAGAGGACTTATAAGTACCTTAACTGTGCCAATTTGGTGTCGCCAATTTTATATTGTTCTAAGGCAGAGGTCTTCAATCTGTGGGTCGCAACCTCGAGGGGGGCTGTGGAGTCCTGGGCAGGGGGGTACACATTCCCCCAGCCTCACTTCTTCAGATCATTAAAATGCCACAGCTGAACTATGATTTATTGAGTCTCCTGTGCTGTGAAACAAAGCCATACAGACAGCTAAAGACGCCTTCATGCCAGGGTGTCTGCTTACTGAATGAAATGCAAAAGTGAACTACGAGTTGATCAAATGTAAAGGGTAATCTGCACCTGTAAAGGATGTTTGGGAGCCAGTTTAGGCTTTAAATGATCGAATCACTCAAAGCTTTGTGATGACAAACATTTATTCATTTGAGTGGTAGTGCAAAGAGTTAACAATTGTGCTGTGAAGTGTGTGCTTTTATTTGTAATTGTATTTACATAGCGCTTACTTCACCTGGAGGTGTTGAAGGGACAGCTATTAAAAATGGTATTGCATATGCTCTGGTATTACTTAAATCTTCATTTTGGAAGCATATTTTGTCTTAAACTTTTTGTAGTGGCCTATCTTATATTGTGAGTATTGCAAGTATAAAATAATTCCTTACATATTCACAGTGCTTTCTGTCACAGGCTGTGACCTTGTGGCACTAAAAATACACAAGTAACTGTTTCAACTGCACCAACCAAGATTTAATTCTGTTGCTCTCCGGTTACACACAGACCTCTGCAGTGCATTAACTAATAGAGGTTTCATAATGCACTACAGTGCATTTCCCAATGAACAACAACTTTCTTTTATTTGTTTTTCATTTAAGCTGGCTGTTATTTTATAAGTAGCTACCTGACGATGAAAGACTTAAAAACATTCCGAATATTTTGGAGCTTATTTATGTGAGGCTTGCTCAGCCAGAGCATCACTTTTTTTGATGCTTCGGCAGCACAAGCATCTCATTTATACCTAGAAGGTGACGCAAAGCTACCCTGCATGGCTTTGCATGGCCTCATCGACATGGAGTGAGGGAAAGCAACGCAATTTGCTGTGTTGCCTTACTTTGCGTCAAGGAGGTGTTTCATGGGCGTTGTGGTGGGTCTTCCCACACAACACCCATGGATTTTGATGCTGTCCCAGATTTACAAAATGCATGTAAACTGGATCAGTGCCAAAACCTTATGCCTCCCCAGAGCAGGTGTAATGAGGAAAAATGTTTTAACTTCTCATTTTTTTCTCTTTCCATGTGTGTCACATTCTGCTGCACATATAGAAATTGCACACCACCACAGGGGGAAAGGACAGGAATGCACTTTCTGCCCTTTTATATTGGCGTAGGGCTGTGTAGCAAGAAGACTTGCGGCACTGCCCTACGCCAAATCCTCATAAATTAGGACCTTTGTTTTATCCACACCTTTGACCGCACCCCCACACTCACTGACCTTTGCTTTGCTAAACACTGTTTAATATTATTTCCTCACCGTGAAACTGATTTGCTGTGGGAATTGGGGAAGTTCATGATTGTTGATGATGAGAAGTACCAGGTTCTAGAAATTTTTATCAGGAGGGTGTCCTTACACCTAAAACCTTTTGAGAGGGGCCCCCGCATTAAAAAGTTTGAAGACCTCTGTTCTAAGGAGTGAGCACAAGCACTTTAGCACTGGTTAGCACTCTACCTCTAATCCTTGGGAAGTAACCTTCTGCTGATAAAAGCCACAGATTGGTCCTAGCCCTCACAGTTTAGCTGTGAGAGACCAGCTCCAGTGCCATGCTCAGATGTGTCTGTTTGGACACTTAACTCTTTGAAAAGTTGGGTGCCTTGAGCACTGGTGCTGTGCATATGGCCTCGTTCATGGTGTCAAAAGTGTGCTTGCGCTCCTCCTTCCATATCACCTTCTTGGGCTGCTTCTTGGAAGTCAGCTCTGTCAATGGCTCCACAATGGTGCCATAGCCCTTGAAAAATCTCCTTCAGTAACCCTTGAGGCCAAAAAAAATGCTCTCACCTCTGTCTGCGCTTTGGGGGTTTCCCAAACCAGGACATTCTGTATCTTGGCGTTGAGGGGACAATTGCCTAGGTGACTTGGTTGTCCTAGTTTTCAATAGAACTCTGCCCTGTCTGGTACTTACTGGCCTTGATAGTCAGGCCTTCCCTCTGCAGGGCATTATCATGCAGGCTTGAGGTACTGTAGGTGGTCATTTAAAAATAACTGAAGACTGCATTGTTATCCAAGTAGGCTGCACTGAAGTCCTTTGGTCCAGCTAGGACCTGGTTGACAAACCTTTGGAAAGTGGCTGGGGCACTCTTTAAACGAAAGGGCATCACTTGAAACTGGAAGTTGCCCTCTGGGGTGCAGAATGTAGACCTATTCTTAGCCCCATCTATTAAGGCAACCTACCAGTAACCTGATGTTAAATCAAATGTACTCAAAAACTTGGCAGCACCTAACTAATCAATAAGATCATACACTTGGGGGATGGGGTTAGCTTCAGTCTTGGTGACTGATTTAAGTCCTCTATAATTTGCACAGAACCAGAGTTCTGGTTTGGTACCCAGTGGGACGGCCTTTGGCCCCAGAACCACTAGACTGGGCCACAGGCTATTGGAGTGCTCAATAACCTCTACTGCCAGCAGTTTGGACACCTCATTCATAATACCGGTTCTCACTTTGTCAGACACCCTATAATTATTGTTTTTGACTGGCACATTGGCCCCGGTGTCAATAATATGGGTGCCAAATTAAACTTAGCCTATCCTCTTCATCCCCTGAGTAATGGAGGTGGTAAATTGTCAGACCTAGAAATCTTTTAGATTTTTTTAAGTAGGATCCTCATCCTCAGGTACCACCTGTGACATGCTTCACCTTTGGATTCTCATCCACTGTACCTGGTGTGAGTGGGTGGGCTCAATGCACTTTGTAAGTGGAGCACTTCCTAGTTAAGGATTATACTTGTTAAACTTGCCTGCAGGTTTCTCTGTATTTGTCTTTCATATGAGTACCTTCAGCAAGGTTAAAAATAGAGGTAAAATGATATACTGGGGTTAGTGGCCCAACATCAAGATTTGGTCGACATATTTTTGTCCTACTAAATGTCCATCTGGGTCAACAGGCTTTCTTTAGGACCAATATTTCATCTAATCCCTCTATTGAGGTATTCTTTACCTATTTATCATAAATTATAATGGTGCGACAGTATCACACACAGACACATGCATTCAAGTACAAACCAAATTGTGGAGATTTTCCTATGGTTGTACAGCTTCCTGGTCATGTAGCACCTAGCAGGCTTACTAAATGCCAGGGTGGACAAACTCCGCTGTCGATGCCTTGAGGATCATGAATGGCAACTACATTCGGAGATGACACGAGGTCTCATGACTAGATCTGTTCACCACTGCAGAGGACACACAGTGTCAGCACTTCAGCGCTTTGGAGTTTCCCAAATGGTTCTCACTCGAAGATGCATTCTGCCTCGAGTGGAATTCAGGACTCCTGCACACCTTTCCACTGATACTACTTCTGCTCTGAGTTCTCAAGAAGAAAAGGACTGACCAGGCCCAAGTCATTCTAGTGGCCCTGAGTTGGGCATAGGTAGTATAGCATCCCAAAACTCCTGGACAGGAGCATCAGTCCTCTTATCAGGCAGGCCCTTCAGAAGGATCTCCTGTCTCAGCAAAAGGGCAGGGTCCTGCACTCAAACCTGCACACTCTGTACAATCATGCATGGAGATTGAGTGTTGACAGTTGAGGGTTTTCTATCTTCCTCCTGAGGTCTGTGATGTCTTGTTGGCAGTCAAGCTTCCCTTCAGTAAAACTGTATACACCTGTAATTGAGATACGTTTATGGCTTTGTGTTCCTTGCACTAGGACTGCCCTTGTGCACCACTCTCCATTACTGTTTGTTTCATCTTTTGCCTAGCAAGGCCTTGCCCTGGTCACTGTTAAGAGCAACCTGTTGACCATTTTGGCTTTCCTGTGGCCCAACCCTTCCTGTTCAAGTAATCTGTTGTGACTCTTTTACTCCTTTCATGATGCCCCAATGAGTCCTCAAACTGGTCTTTATATTTCTCACATGTTTCCCCTTTGAGCCCCTACACAGCTGGTTGCTGCAGCTCTTGATTATTAAAAATGTTTTTCTAGTGACCATTACATCAGCCAGGACGGTCAGTAAGCTTCATGCTCTCTCTGTTCACCCTCAGTTTACCAACTTTTCCCCTAACAAACAGGTTACTCGGACGTGCCTCATTCCTGATGAAAGTTGTCACCTCATTTCATGTCTGTCAGAGCATCACTTTGCCTACATTTTTCACTCCACTTTTTCCTCCTAAAGAGAAGGAGAAACTCCATTAGCCAGGACCGGAAGAAAGCTCTGTCTTTCTACATTGTTCTCACTGAAGACCATCGGATGCACAATCAGGTCTTCATTGGGTTTACTGGAGAAAAGAGGTCAAGGCTGTGCAAAAGCAGGCCATCTCTCAATAAATTGTACTCTGTATTAAGGTTTGCTACACATTAGCTAAGAAGCAGCTGCCTTAGAGCTTGAGGGCCCTTTGTACCAGAGCCAAAGCCACTAATACTATGTTGCCACGTAGGGTACTGGTCCTGGATATCTGTCAAGCTGCTGTACGGATGTCACGTCATGCGTTCACAAAGCACTATTACTTGGACAGTTTGTTGCATCAAGACGGCCAGTTTTCCTGGTTGGTCCTCCAGGACTTACTGGTTTGAGCCAGTCCACAGACCCACCTCAGAAGAGGCAAGGAATCTGTGGTTCGAAGTCTCTATCAGAAGAACAAGTTAATTACCTTTAGTAACACCTTTTCTGGTAGAGACTCTATCTAACTGTGGATTTCTCACCGAACCTGGACTCTTCACCCTAATAATCACATTAAACATTGCATACTGGTCAAACATAGTTTTTTTTCATGTCACAGAAGAAACTGATGTCAGTACTCTGGATGGGGCTTATAATGGCACTGCAGTGTCACTTCTGATGTGAACGAAGCCTATGGTGAGCCAATCGCTGCCACCTACCAGAGTGAAGATATACTTCTCAAGATTTTCCTGGGAATATACTAAGGTCAGGAATCTGTGGTTAGAAAGAGTCTCTATCAGAAAAGACATTACAAAAGGTAAGTAACTTGTTCCTCTGGTTGTATGAGTGCTTCATCATCTCCTAGTTGGCTTCTAGGTTCTCAGTGGTTTCTTTCCAGATTCACTTCATCTGAGACCTGGAAGTCATCATCTAGGGATTGCTTGGGTGCTCTCTCCCATCACTCCTTGACAAGGCTGAGAAGTCTGGTACAGTGTGGCCAAACAAGCTCAGAGGGCCGAACCCCACTCTCCTCTGAGGCACCTCCCTGTATGTAAAAATAAGGCATGGCAAGAGAATGTCTCACATATGCCTCATGGGTTCTGGTAGGCCCATAATAATGCCCTTCAGGTTCTTGTTAAACCTTTTAACAAGGCCATTCTCCTGGGGGTGGTATGATGTGGGGAACTTGTAGGTTACCTTACGCATGTAGGCAGACAAAATGGTAACTTGGCCTGACACACCTCCTTCTACTTGGCTAAAAATCCCCATCAGTTCACTGACCACTGAGGGCACAGTCCCCATCCTCACAGAAATGGCCTCTGTATACAGTTTGTCATGGTCTACCAGACCATGATGAACCTATTGTCTAGGGTAGTCTTGGGATCCAGGGGCTCAACATTACCAACACTCACCCTCTAACAGGGTGTTTCTACTATGGGGAGTGCAAGCAGAGGGAGTTTTTGCTTTGTCCCTAACCTTCCATTTGTTTGGAAAATGGGGCAAGACCTGCAGAAGGCATAAGAGGTCATTCTCACCTATGGGCAACAAAAGTGGGTATCTAGTGTTGTAAAGGTTTTGGCCTGCAAAATATGTCCTGCCAGTGGTATGTCATAAGCCAGACCTTGTAGGAAATCACTTGTAGGAGATCATTCTCCCAATAGATCAGGTGATCACCAGAGGTGTCACTAGCTGCCTGGGCCTGAGCCTATAGCCATCGGCCCTCAAGAGTAGAGTACTCCCTCTGTGCTTTTCAGAACTCTACCCAGGATGGCCCCTTAAGTTTACTATCTGGCTTACTCGGGTAGGATGCCCAGGGCACCAATGTCTTCCCCTTTAAGTTCTAGAGCCTTCCCATCAGGTTCAGCCTTCACTCGGACTGTGGGAGTGTCAGGGGTGGTTATCCCACAACCCAGCCTTTTGGCAGGTGCCTGGGCCATTTTACCAGGCTCCAGGTCCCTTTTACTTCCCTGTTGGGCTGTCATGGACCATCTGGTCAGGCATAACCACTTAGGCATCCCTAACTGGAGCTCCACCTCTTATCATATGATGTGCTCCAAGTCATTACCAAGTCACACGCATGACTGGACTCACAGCTACCTTTAAGCAACCTGAGACCCCTCTTCCCCCTATTAAAAAAGGAACCAGAGCCACAGAGGTGGTAGTCAGCCATTACAACATGGTGAAACACATTGGGAATTTCCTGCTCTGAGAAACCCAGATGACACCTAACATTACTCATATTGACTTTCTGTTTCTCAGAGTATCCAACCTCTGACCCTTGATGGTAATCCACTGCCTATACTTTTTGGTATTGCTAGACATGTTAGCCTTTGTACCATCTCTCTTTCACCCAGGGACGCCAGGGTAACCTCTGCACTTTCCTCTACACTAACTTGGAAAATCGCCTCCCTAAGCACTAAATTTGCCTTGTCTGGGGTCTGCCCACCAGTGGGAGGCTGCTGCTTTTGTGGACATCTGGGATTCCCATTAAAGTCCCTGCACCTGTAATACCTAATGCACTTGGGGTGAAATGATATGAAGGTGTCTTCCCATGGAACCCTCCCTTCTTCTGGTCAGGATTGGACTTGGAATCCTTCTCCTGAAAGCTCTTTTCTGGGGGCCTTAGTAGAAATCATTGGTTTGATCTCTGTCTCCCCCTCTTTCTTCTCGTGGGGACCCTGTCCACTCTTTCAGTGATTCTCCCTCAGGTACCTTCTTAAACACTCTGTTGCTGATCCAGAGGTCTGCCTCCTTTGCAAGCTCCTTAGGAACAGTGAGCTTTGTATCTATAAGGTATTAGTGCAACTCTGTAAAGCAATTACTGAGCATGTGCTCTCTTAAACTCAGGTTAAACGTAATTCACATTGCTGTCCCTCACCTAACCACTCACTGCCTTCCTGGAATACTCTACAAAACCTACCCAGGACTGATTAGACTGCTTCTAGCTGTCCCTAAATTTTAATCTATGCTTCTTAGGGGTGGGACCAGATTTTGTGATAAGGGCTTACTTCATAGGAATGTATGACATCTGATTAGCTACATTTAAGGTTAACAAGGTATTCATCTCAACATTTGGCTTGTGTTTCCAGGGACTATCCCATAGTCCTCCTCTGGGATGCTATGCGTGTTCAGGGCTACCTAATATATAACCAACTATTTGTCAAAATCATCCTCCACCATATAACTAGGCTCCAAGTATTTAGGGATGTCAACCTTTCTCCATTTGACACCATGTTTTTGCTGCCACTATTACTACTGGACCCTGTAGCTGTTTGGCTTTTAGGTCCAACTCTTTCTAACTCACTTCATGAGCTAGCATTTCTCTAGGATTATCTTCCTTTCTGCCACGGCCAGCCTTTTTTCTTCTGCAGCTGCTTTCTTTTAATCAGCAGCCACTTTCATCTGGGTCAGCTGCAGCTTAAGATTTCTCTCAGCTCTTCTGTCCTTTAACTGCTTAAGCAATAAGGTATGGAATCACAGACTGCTCTCTACCCCGGCAGGGGGTGTCACTCCTTTAGACAAGCTGTCATCCTCCTCCTCCTGCTGAAACTCTGGGCCTATGGCCATGCCATTTTGTTTCCTCATACTCCATATCCACCTTCTCATCCTTAGGGTCATCCCACTCCTGCTTCTCTGTTGCAGCTTGCATCCTGCTGACCTCTTGAAAGGCTCTGAGGGATATTAAAAAATCCACCTAGGTGGCCCTCTTGTCTACAGTCAGCCCTCTCTCCTTGCAGAGCTTTAGCCACACTGACATCTTGAGGATATCAATGATGCTTAGCTTCCAACTCCATCTTTTCAAGAAAGAGTCACAGGTGCACAAATGTGAGGCAGGAGTTGAACTTGGAAAAGGGAAAAAATATGGTCAATCAAGGAGAATTTAACGAGAAGTCAATTTTGTTGTCAGATTATTTTAGGGATTTCTAGTTTTCCACAAATCCTTGAGTGCTACTCCTCCCAACACAAGTACTGGATCCCACCACTGGCCACCAATGTAAATAACTGGGTTATTAGTTGAGAGTGGTACAAACCTCACTCAAATAATAATCCTTCTCTGGGTGAACCCCAAACGTCACTAAATAATCATGTGCCTAACCCTGTGGTAGCTTGACAAAAAACAGTCAGGCTTAACTTAGAGGCAATACGTAAAGTATTTATGCTGCACTTAAACAGTAAGAAAGTAAAAACACTACAGAAGAAAAAATCCCAAATCATTTTAAGGTCTGGGCTCATCCCTCACGCTGCGCAGCTCCTCCAGTCTGTGCCCGTGCCTTTCTCCCCACCCTCGCTGCTGCTGCGAGTTCGAGGCCCTCCACCACCCGCATGCACCTGTCTGCGCCTCATCCCTGGTGTCTAGTGGGGTCCGTAAGTGCTGTGAGTGTGTTTTTGTTTCTGCTTGTATCCTTTTTTAAATATTGCCATTTCTGTGTTTTTCTGTGCTTTTTAGCCTTCTTTCTGCTTGCACTGCTTTGCGCTCCCCTTCCTGCCCATTTTTGGCTCTTTTGAGCCATTCGTTCCCGCTGCTGCGTCCCTGCGTCCCCGCCCCCTCACGTCCCCATTCGCCCTCAACTCCCGCCTCCCAGCTGCTCCTCCCTCCCACCTTCCCTTCTTAATGGCGCCCTCTGCGCTGTGCTCGGAGTGACCCCTGACCTGCTTTTAAGGTCTGGGCTCGCCCCTCACGCTGCACAGCTCCTCCAGTCTGTGCCCGTGCTTTCCACCTCGCCCTCGCTGCTGCTGCGAGTTCGACGCCCTCCACCACCCACAGGCACCCGCCTGCACCTCATCCCTTGTGTCTAGTGGGGTCCGTAAGTGCTGTGAGTGTGTTTTTATTTCTGCTCGTATCCTTTTTTAAATATTGTCATTTCTGTGTTTTTCTGTGCTTTTTAGCCTTCTTTCCGCATGCTCTACTTTGCGCCCACCTCTTTTCAGCACTTCTGAGCTGTTCGTTCCCACCTCTGCGTCCCTGCGGCCAGCCCCCCTCGCACCCCCATTCGCCCTTACCTCCCGCCTCCCAGCTGCTCCTCCCTCCCACCTCCCCTTCATAAAGGTGGCCGCTGCGTGGCCACGCAGCGGACGCACGCCAGGGGCAAGCCTGTCAGTGTCTGTCCGTGCCTGGACCATGCCCAGCACCAGTCCCCCTGGCCCTCGCACCCCACATTGCTAGATGCTGCTACAGGGCCAACAAACTCCACGCCCTCAAACCAGGCCGTTCCACTGCCTGCGTCCAAGCCACCCGAGGCACACCCATAGACCCTTCTCCTGTCAGATGTGCAGCTTCACCTGCGCCCAAGCCACCAAGCACCACAGCAGCCCCACACAGAACCACCTCAGCTGCATCCTCCTCAACACCCGCTCCGTCCACAAGCACGCCGTCAAACTCTGGGACCTACTCACCTCAGCCAGCCTCCCCAGACATCGCCTTCCTCACTGAAACCTGGATGAACCCCTCCTCGGAACCCGACATCGCCATAGCCATCTCTGAAGACTATAAGAGTACCCCCAGAGACCGCACCAACAAACCCAGAGGAGGAATCGCCATAGTCCACAGGAGCACCATCAGGATCTCAACCATCACCAATGACACCATTGATGCCGCCGAACACTTGCACTTCCAGATTCACATCAACGCCAACACTACTCTTAGAGGAACCCTTGTCTACAGACCCCCAGGCCCGACCACAGTTCTGCGATGCCATCGCTGATACAATCAGCACCCATGCCCTCGCCTCTATGGACTACATGCCCCTCGGCGATGTGAATTTTCACATTGAGAACACCAACGACAGCAACTCCTCCACCTTGATCGCCAACCTCGGTCTCAAACAACTCATCATGACGCCCACCCACTCAGCCGGCCACACGCTCGACCCCATATTCTCCGCCAGAAGCCACATCATCTTCACCCATACCACGAACTCCACTGGACCGACCACCGCTGTGTCCACTTCACCTTCCAGAAACACACCGCTCACCACCACCCGCAACAGATCCATCGCCGCAGCTGGAACACGATCTCAGAAGACCAGCTGATCTCCACCCTCGCCCGTGCCCTGCCACCCAGCACCAGCGACCCCAACACTGCTGCTCTCAACCTCAAACAGTGGTTAGACGACTGCGACAACACCCTTGCCCCACTCAGGAAACCATCTAACAACCACACAAGCACGAAAGCACTCTGGTTCACCACCGACCTTCAGGCCTCCAAGACGGGAGTGCCGGAAAATTGAGAATATATGGCACTGCGAACAACAGAGAGCAACCACGCTGCCCTCAAGACAGCCATCCGCAAGCATCACCAGCTCATCCGGACTACCAAAAGATCCTTCTACAAAGACCGAATCGACAACAATACGCACAACAGCAAAGAGCTCTTCAGCCTCATCAAAGAACTCGCTAACCCCAAGTCCTGCTCCATCGACCCCCCACCTCGCAAGACCTCTGCGACTCCCTCGCCACCTTTTTTCACCGCAAGATCACGGACATCCATGGCAGCTTCACCTCCCCGATCCCCATGACCACCGCAGCCACCACTAACCCCAACGCACCCAGCCACACCAACCTCTTGAGCACCTGGACCCAAACCAACGACGAGGACACCACAAAGACCATGAGCACCATCCACTCCGGATCACCCTCCGACCCCTGCCCTCACTATGGGCCTGATTCTAACTTTGGAGGACGGTGTTAAACCGTCCCAAAAGTGGCGGATATACCACCTACCGTATTACGAGTTCCATAGGATATAATGGACTCGTAATACGGTAGGTGGTATATCCGCCACTTTTGGGACGGTTTAACACCGTCCTCCAAAGTTAGAATCAGGCCCTATGTCTTCAACAAAGCCAGTCAAATCATCGCCCACCAACTCCGTGCTATCGTCAACAGCTCCTTCGAGACCGCCACCTTCCCAGAAAGCTGGACACACGCCGAAGTCAACACCCTGCTCCAAAAACCCAAGGCAGACCCCGAAGACCTCAAGAAATACGGGCCCATCTCCCTCCTTCCCTTGCCAGCGAAGGTCATCGAGAAGATAGTCAACAGCCAACTGACCCGCTTCCTGGAGGACAACAGCATGCTAGACATCTCCCAATCTGGCTTCCGCAAGAACCACAGCACCGAGACCGCTCTCATCGCCGCAACCAATGACATCAGGATCATGCTCGACAAAGGTGAAACAGCTGCCCTCATCCTCCTTGACCTCTCGGCAGCCTTCAACACCGTCTGTCACCACACCCTCCGCGCACGCCTCCACGACGCCGGGATCCAACACAAGTTCCTGGACTGGATCACATCCTTCATCTCCGGTAGAACTCAGAGAGTCCGCCTCCCCCCGTTCCTGTTGAAAGCCACCAAGACTATCTGCGGAGTTCCCAAAGGATCCTCTCTCTGCCCAACCCTTTTTAACATCTACATGCCGCTGCTCGCAAACATCGTCCGATCTCACGGCCTCAACATTGTCTTCTGCGCAAACGACACCCAACTGATCTTCTCACTCACAAAGGACCCCACCACCGATAAAATCAATCTCCACAATGGACTGCATGCCATCACCGACTGGATGGAGATGAGCTGCCTCAAACTGAACTCGGACAAGACTGAGATCCTCATCCTCGGCTCCAACTGCTCCGCTTGGGATGACTCCTGGTGGCCTGCCACCCTCGCAAACGCACCTACTCCCACCACCCACGCACGCAACCCTGGCTTCATCCTAGACTCATGGCTCACCATGACCCAGCAAGTCAACGCCGTCTCATCCTCATATTTCAACACCCTCCGCATGCTTTGCAAGACCTTCAGATGGATCCCCATTGAAACCAGAAGAACGGTCACCCACGCCCTCGTCGGCAGCAGACTGGACTACGGCAACGCACTCTATGCGGGAACAACGGCCAAGCTCCAGAGGAAACTTCAACGTATTCAGAACGCCTCTGCACGCCTCATCCTCAACATCCCACGCCATGAACACATCCCAGCCCACCTCAAAGACCTACACTGGCTCCCCGTCAACAAGAGGATCACCTTCAAACTCCTCATCCACGCTCACAAGGCTCTCCACTACGCAGGCCCTGCCTACCTCAACGAGCGTCTCAGCTTCCACACACCCACCCGCCAGCTCCGCTCCACCAACCTCGCCCTCGCCACCGTCCTCCGCATCCATCGTACCACAGCCGGCAGCAGATCCTTCTTTCACCTCGCTGCCAATACCTGGAACTTCCTCCCCGTCAACCTACGTCTGACCCAGGACCTCCTGACGTTCAGGAAACGTCTCAAGACCTGGCTATTCGAGCAGTAGCATCCGCTCACCACCCCGCTCCTTGAGACCCTAGCGGGTGAGTAGCACGCTTAACAAGTAATTGATTGATTTATTTATAGATTGGTTTTAGAACAATAGAATCATTTTTAATAAATAAAATGACATCAAAACGATCAAAATCCAAACAGTAGAACCAAAGATATGAGTTTTTAAAGGTTTAGGTAGAAATAGTACCTAAAGGTGCAAAGCCAGCTGCGGGTATCTGTTCACACTGGACTGGGACAAAGTAACAAATTCAAGCTGTGATGAAGTGCAGGCCAGGCACTGCATCAATTCTGGCATGCTGGGAGTGGTACCTTATGTTCTTGATGCAAGGTCTCCACGGCGTTACTTTACAAGACTTTGTTTCACTGGGCATTAGATCTGATGTAGCTTTCAACTTCACGCTGAGGCTTTGATGGGCTTTGCATTGCTTGGTGTCAGGTGAGAGGAAGCCATAGGGTCAGCACTGCGTGGCTTTGTGTTGCACATGCATTCGATCCAGTAAATCTCTCAGATGGAATGGTTGTGGCATGGCCCTGTGAGGTTTTACGCCACTTAGCTCCAATTTTGGTGGAGGCTTCAGTTTGGAGCTTTGGGAGATCCTGGGTTGCTATGCATCGGATCTGTTAGAATCTTCAGTTAGGCAGGGAGGAGTGCACTCTGATACAAGCCAAGTGTCTATGAGGGGTTCCTCTTGGGGATCAGGACTCACTCCAGCAGAGGACAGCAGCAGGGCTCAGCCAGGTCCAGTTAGTGCTGGTCAGCTGTGCAGGGCAAGCATCTAGAATTGTTTTTGTCCTTGTAGCTCACACAGGAGATCTGTCAACTGACCATTGGAGTCACTCTGGTTAGCCTGGGATCAAGGCAAACAGGTCCAGTCTTCCTTCATCAGACTGCAAGGCAGTCCTTCCAGCAGCAGGGCAGCCCTCCTGGCAGCAGGACAGTCCTTATTCTGAATTTTCCACAGTTCCAGGAGTGTTCTGATGGGTGATTCTGAAAGTCTTTTGTGTGTCAGCCTTTGTGTGGGGGGAATTACATAACTTGCCCCTCAAATCAATTATAGTCAGTTCTTTCCCTCCATTTGGATTAGCTACAAACTGTCTAGGGTGGCAAAGACATGTGCAGGCCTGGTATCCAGTTCCTTTGTATGTGCTGCAGGCAGGGCCCTTTGGAATGTAATGGCACAGCTCCTCCCTAGCCACCCTGTCAGGAAGACCCTCTCTCCTCACACCTAGGCTTCCTCTGTCTCACTGTCTGGAAGCAATGCATAACCCATAACAGCAGATTCATTCACAAGCATGTGACCCAAGACACAGGGTAAAGGGATATTTGGATCAGGCAGGCAGAAAAATGGCAACTTTCTAAAAGTACCATTTTTAAAATTGTAACTTAAAATACGACTTTACCATACCTTAATTTGAGTGTAAACATTATTTCTCTATTTGCTCCCAATCTGAATTTATCATTAAATGTAATAAGGTAACCCAGTGTTAGTTTTTGGAAGAGATAGGCCTTAAAACAGTGAATTCCTTCACTGTCAGAACAGGTAAGACTTTAATACGTCCTACTTTTTAAATACCATGGGCCTGATTGCAACTTTGGAGGAGGTGTTAATCCGTCCCAAATGTGACGGATATACCACCAGCCGTATTACGAGTTCCATAGGATATAATGGACTCGGAATACAGCTGGTGGTATATCCGTCACTTTACCGTCACTTTTGGGGCGGATTAACACCAACTCCAAAGTTGTAATCAGGCCCCATGTGTCTTGCTCTAGGGGGGGGTTAGGTCCTACCTAAGTTTTGTAAAGGGAGATTTAGGTCTGCCAAAAAGTTTATTTTGCCAAGTCAAAATGACAGTTTAAAACTGCACTACAGGCTGTGGTGACAGCCCTGAGAAGCATTTAATTTTTGTGCCCTGAGTACAGATAGTACCATTTACTATGGACTTGCAAGTAAATGAAATATGCCAATTAGGCGTAGGCTAATTGTACCAAGTTTTAAGGATATAGCATAAGCACTTTAGCATTGGTACACAAAGTCCTAATGGCAAAAAAAACGAGTTCAGCAAAAATTAGGGAGCAAAGGCAAAAGATTGGGGAATGTCACACAAAGGATGTCAGGTTTAGTAGCAAGGAATCCCATAGGAGTCACCTGTGCAGAGATGGTGGTTGTTCCATTATAGACTGGTAGCCTTAAACAGCAGCCAAGCATAAGGGACAATGTGTACTTTGAGCCAGAAGATAGCTCCAGGCTTTACAGCCTAGAAACAGCTGCTATTGCCAACAACGTTTTTAACCTAAGCAAATTTTTCCTCTGTAACAAGTTCTCCAACGGGGTCGAGTTTTACTGTTTCAGATACACCTGATGATGTAAAACAGAGAATGTGTTCAACCAAAACCGTAGAATCACTAGTGCACTCGGAATCTGACACTATACTTGTAGCTATGTTTGACAGTAGTAGTCTGGGGCTATTCTCTGGGGATGCAATCTTCCTGGCCATGCCAGGCCAATAGAAAACCTAAAACAGATTCTCCAAGAACTGCAAATAGACAAGATCTTATTGTCTCAGACACTCTAAGCATCAATCATAGAGTATTGAAGTCTATGCTTTTATTAATGGAGAAATCGCTGAGGGAGACAGGCTTTATTCTAGCATTTATAACAAGTTTCTTCAAGTACTGACCAGTACAAGGGCTAAAAATGATTCCGGTATGGTAACGGAACTCATAATTAATTACACCCAGTGGTGGCTCACGGGAGAGAAAAGCGGCAGGGTGATGCAGCGCGTGGCAGGAGGGAGGGGATGACAAAAGCATATAAAATCATTTTTCTTTAAAAAACGTTCCTTTCTCGTTGCAATGCTCCGATCTGCTCCTCGGTCCTTCGCTGCAGGCACAGACTCCCAGCCTGCGCTGCGTCCAATTCTAATACTGCTTTCATGCTGCTAGCAGCCAGGGCGCTCTGAGGCAAAGTGAGAGGCATAGTGCCTGCTGTCTCCAACCCTAGATGGCCAGCCAAACATAAATGCGCACTGAGGGGGGAGTGCTCCATCCCTCCCACTGCCCGTGGCCCTACCCCTTTTACAAGAAAACAATAATAAACATAGTTTATTATCATTTTCTTGTGAAAGTTTTGCAGCTGCTGCTGCTGGCTGGGGGTGACGCTTCTCTGCAATATCAGAGGAGTCACCCCTGATTACACCATGACTGAATTGTCACAATTAGCCATGAGCGCTTTAACAATGGTTCCAGAAACACTCCCAAAGGTGATATAAATGACCACATTAAATACAACGAAGATGTAGAACCTAGAGCAATGTTGGAATTGGCCTATCTGCAGGGTCACTCCCAAACTTTTTGCCTTCCTCCTCTTCTTTTTCTGACCTCATTTCTTTTGCTGGCTTTAGGACATTGCTAACCAGTGCTAAAATGAATGTACTCTCTTCCTAAAAACACGGTAACATTGGCTCATACCCAACTGGCATATTTAATTTACTTGTAAGTCCCTAGGAAAGTGCACTACATGTGCCCAGGGCTGGTAAATTGAATGCTACTAGTGGGTTTGCAGCATTGGTTGTGCCACCCACATAAGTAGCACCTTAACCATGTCTCAGGCCTGCCATTGCAAGGCTTGTGTGTGCAGTTTCACTGCCACTTCGACTTGGCATTTAAAAGTACTTGCCAAGCCTTAAACTCCCCTTTTTCTACATATAAGTCACCCCTAAGGTGGGTCCTACGTAACCCATAGAGCAAGGTGCTGTGTAGGTATAAGGCAGAACATGTACCTGTGTGTTTTATATGTCCTGGTAGGGGAAAACCCCTAAGTTCATTTTCCACTACTGTGAGGCCTGCTCCTTTCATAGAATAGCATTAGGGCTATCCTCATATACTGTTTGAATGAGTGGTAGATTCTGATCAGACAGGGGTAACCAGGTCATATTTAATACGGCCAGAATGGTAATACAAAATCCTGCTTATTGGTGAGGGTGGATTTTATTTTACTATTTTAAAAATGTCACTTTAATAAAGTGAGCATTTCTCTGCCCTTAAAATCTATCTGTGCCTTACAGCCTGTCTCCAAACAACATCTGGGCTGGGTTGGTTGACAGCTTCCTTGTGCATTTTACCCAGGCAACCACAAACACAGGATACTCAGTCGCACCTGGACTCATCTGCATACTGAATGTGTCTTCCTGGGCTGGATGGGTGGAGGGCCTGACACTTACATTTCAAAGGCTAGTGGCCTGCCCTCACACAATGGACTGCCAAACCCCCTACTGGGACCTTAGCAGACAGACCTGTACAGAAAGGGGACCTTTGTGCACTTCAAAACCACTCTTTGAAGACTCCCCCACTTCAAAGGCATTTTTGGGTATATAAACTGGGTCCCTGACCTCACCAACTCAGACACTTCTGGACCTGAATCTGCAACCTGTCAAGAGGAACTGCGTGGCTGCCCAAAGCACTCATCTGGACTGCTTTGCTGAGAAGGACTGCTGCCCTGCTGTTGCCCTTCTGCCCTGTTGCCCTCTGACTTTACTGAGAAGTGCTCTCCAAGGGCTTGGATTGAGCTTGTCTCCTGTTTTCTGAAGTCTCAGGGCCAAAAAGGCTTCATCTCTTCAGGAAACTTCTTGTGTGCAGAAAATCCCGCACAGCCTGCCGGAAATGATGCACAGCCTGCCTTGTGACGAGAAAATCGCAGCAGAGCCAAACTGGAACGATGCAGCCCGGCTTCCCAAGTGAAGATTTGACGCTGCGCCTGCCTTGCAATGGGAAATTCAACACACAGCCCTACCGGATCAACGCACAGCCGAATCGGAATGACGCAGCCGAACTTCCCGAGTGAAGAATTGACGCAGTGCCTGCCTTGCGACAGAAAATTAGACACATCACCTACTGGATCAACGCAATGCCTGTGACTTCTTCCCGCATGCCAAGGATTTTCCCCACATCGTCCCTGGTCGTCAAATAGATCCCCGCATCACAGTGAGGAAGCAAGACTGCACACTGGAAATCGATGCAAAGCCCCTTGCATAGTGGAAAGAAATGACGCATCGGCTGTGCCACGTTGGAAAATCCGACGCACACCCTATTTTTGCAGGCATCTCCTCCTCTGCAGTCTCCGTGCGTGTTATTTTTTATGCACACCAGATACTTTGTACAAACAAGAGACAACTGTTGATTTCTAAGATTTAAGACTTTTTTAATCTGCAAAAGTGATATCTCAACTTGTGCTTATTGAATCTTTATAGTTTTGACCATAATTTAACCAGATAAATATCCTATATTTTTCTAAACCTTTGTTGTGTATTTTTGGAGTATTTTCGTTGTGTTACTGTATGATTTATTGCACAAATACTTTACACATTTCCTTCTAAGTTAAGCTCAACTGCTCAGTGCCAAGCTTCCAGAGGGTGGGCACAGGATAATTTGGACTGTGTGTGACTTACCCTGACTAGGATTGTGGTTCCTATTTGGGTAAGGGTATGTACCTCTGCCAACTAGAGACCCAATTTCTAACAAGCATTCACTGACAAGGGTCACTTCGTGAATGTCAATGATGAAATGATAGGAAAATCACAAATCAAACAATGAGGACTTATGACAACAACAAAAGTGAGGCCCCACCAAGAGTAAATGTGGGCAAGACAAAAGAACCACAAGGGAAAGAAGGAGATCTTGGCAATTGTGTCTCTAAGAAAAGTCTCTTCAAGTACCAGATGGGTGCAGTCTCATTTATGCAACTGCCCATCAAGACACACAGGCAGAACAAGGTTATTTTATATCGGTACAAGATACGAATGAAATGAACTTTGTATTCAAAGATTGGCTACCTATACATCCCATATTTTAAAGAAGACTGTTAGACCTGGTCCTTTTGGAGGGTCATCCCCAAACTTTTGGCCTCCTTCCTCCTATTTTTTTCTGACCTCTTGTTGTTGACTGTAGGACTCTGAGCACTTTATCACTGCTGATCAGTGCTAAAGTGAAGGTGCTCTCCCTTCTTAAGTTGGTATGATTGGCTTACACCTAATTGGTACATTTAATTTACCTGTAAGTCCCTTGTACAGTGGTATCTCTATACCCAGGGCCTGTAAATTAAATGCTACTAGTGGGCCTGCAAGGCTGCTTGCGCCACCCACAGAAGTAGCCTTTCAAATCTGTCTCAGGCCTGCTAGTGCAGGGCCTGCATGTGCAGTTTACTGCCACAGGACCTGGCATCTAAATTTACTTTCCAGGCCTGGAACTCCCCTTTTTCTACATGTAAGTCACTCCTAAGGTAGGACCTAGCTATCCCTATGGGCAGGGTGCTATGTATGAAGAAGATAGGACATGTACCTGATTGTGTGGCCTGTCCTGGTAGTGTCATACAGCCAATTTGGTTTCTCACTGCTGTGAGTGCTGCCTTGCTCATAGGATTGCATTGGAAATGCCCTGCTTTATGACTAGGGGATATTGTCTGATTTATGAGGGGTAGCATAGGTATGATTGGTATGGTTGTAATGGTAGTGAGAAATGCTGCTTACTGGTGTAGGTGGATTTTTTATTACCATTATAGAAATTCCACTTCTAGAAAGTGATAATTTTTCTGTGCTTATGACTCTGGTGTTATGCAGCTTGACTCCAATCCACATCTGGGGCAGGGTGACAGCTGGGCTTCGTGCATACTTTTCAGACATCCTGTACACAGGGAGGGTGGTGGTTTCACAGAGGTGCATCTGCATATTGAATGGTCTTCCTGGGCTGAGAGAAGGAGAGGCGAGGCACACCTGCATTTGTAAAGGCTGTGCCCCAGCCTCACACAAAAGGCTCCTTTACCCCCAACTGATGTCTGGAGCCTGTGCTGGAGGAGAGATGAGACACTCCTAGAACCAGTTGGAACCTCCGCTCCCCCTCTTTTGTAAGTATGTGTGAAACTGAGTATAAGTACAGGGGACTTTCCCCATGTTTAGAGACACAAAAAGACACTCTGGAAAACCTGGTATGGACACAGAATGCTGCTGGAGGAACTCACCAGGAACCGCCTTGGACTGCTGCTGCAGTGCTGACCTGTGACCTGCAAGGTCCTGTGCTCCACTTGTGTCCCCAGGGGCTGGGTGCTGTGGCCCCAGTCCTCTGCAACTATTGGCTTTACAAGCGCAAGGACAGTGCTATATTTGAAAGCTCTTGTCGGAGCTGAGCACCTGATGAGTGCTTTTCCTCTATCCCCTTAGCACCTTGAAAGGCCTTATCTTCTGTTTACGTAGCACTTTGAAAGCGATTACCCATGTTTGCCAAGGGAGAAAATCAATGCAGCGACCAGGGCAGGCTGTGGCGTTACAACACATCCGGAGTGTGATCGTGGAGGTGCCCCGGGGCACGAGAGTGCAAAGCCTGGAGCGAGTGTGCTCCTAGGGGTACCCCCGGGTTGAGGTGTACAGAAAAGAGCTCCCCTGGGGCACCAGCAGGCCCTTCCTCTTGTGTATTAACCGCTGTGGCCCAGAAGAGTGAGGCTCGCTTACCACGTCTTGTGCAGGCGCATCGCGGGTGGGGTGCAAGCCTCATCGGAGGCCCCCTGCACCACTGGGCCCCCCTACAGTCTGTGAGCATCACAGGCAGGGTGGAAGCCTCATCAGAGGCCCCCCCATGTGCCAAGCCCCTTTCCCTGTTATTGTTCATGGGGGCCCCCATTACCACTGGGCCCCTGCAGTAGTTTAGAGGCTCATGGGCGGGCGGGAAACCTAAATGGAGGTCCCTCATTCCTGCTGGGCTCCCTCTCCATGCTTGTGGCTCACGGGTGGTGTGGTGACTTCACTGGATGGCCCCCATTCCAACCTGGCCCCCCTACCCTGGTGCTGAGGACCCATAAGCAGGCCGGGGTGGTGACCCTCGACGGACGTCACTTATGATGGTATGTTTGGTAGGGCAAGTGCATTTTTAGCAACCTGTTTACTGTGACCTTATGCCTTTCCGGTAATATGTACTTTTACCCGGATATGTGAATTTTGGGAATGTTTACCTGACTACTGCTTATGTTGCAGGATGACCAGTAACCTATGTGTTTTATGAGACTAATGCTGGCTATTCTGGAGTATGAATACTGTGTAATGTTTTGACAACTGCTTGGGTAGCAGGGTATTCTTGACATGTTGTGTTTGGTCTAATGATGTTGTGTATAATGCAGTTTATTTGTATATAACTTGGTGTTGTGTTTCCTTTGTGGTGGGGATAGTGCGTCACATGTGTTGAGTGTGTTCTGCAAACGCTTTACACATTGCCTCTGGGATAGGCCGGACTGCTCGTGCCAAACTACCAAGGGGGTGAACAGGGGTTATCTTGGGTGTGTAACTCCTTTGCCCTGACTAGAGTGGGTGGGTTCTGCCTGGCTTAGGTGCATACCCTAGCCAACTGGAAACCCCATTTTTAACAAAGACAGACAAATCCAAATGGTTGTCAGCAGACATCCCCACCAGGACACCTTGCAGTGAGAATGTGTATGAAAAACTCTTCATCACTAGGTGGAGGTTTCAAGGAAGGTTAAACTAATAAGCAGTGGAGGCATTCCAAATGGTGAAGGAAATAATGATGGTCTAAAATGGGCAATGGTGCGCATCGGCCTTGGGCGACAAAGACAAAGGTAATGGATGGGCCCAAGATAGGTCAGACTGAACTCTCAATAACAGAAGCTACAGATGACTTGGGCACGTGTATAGAGAAAACAGATCAATACTAATGAGGATTGTACTAATAATTTTGTTTGGGAATATTTTGAGACTGGAAAAGAGAGGGTTTGATGGGAAGTGTTTAAAGTTTGTAAGGCATTGCAGGATTTGTTGTTTACAGTAAACATACACAATGACAGAGATTGCTATGGATTGTTACAGTGAATTTTATAAACCTGCTAAACATTTTCAAAAGGGTAGACTAATGACAGGGTGCTCTCAGTGTGGGTCATAAGCAAATTGAACTTTAAACCACAGTAAGTTTATGTAGGCCTCTCAAAGGCTGGTATTTCACATGTGAGACTCATGAATGTCAGCAATGAGATTGTTAGCATTTATAATCTTAATGTATATAGCCCTCCAGATGACACTTGCTGTTCACTAAATTTGACAAAGTCTAGAGAAATATGTTGACCTTATTAGAGAAATTGATTTTATCACTGCTAATAAATTGTGGGGATTTTAGCAATTTTGTTTTTGCCATTAGCGAGGTGCTTGAAGAATGTTTGTGCTGCAATATAATGACACCTTCCACAAACTGGGAAAAAACAAATAAAAAGGGCAACGCATTAACAGCCTTTTTTTTTTTTACAAAATCTGAGCTACGACTCATGAATGGTCAAACCAACTCATATTCCTTGGTACAAAGCTCATTTAGTTGTGGTGATAGAACCTCTCCTATGGACTACTCACTGACTACTTCTTGATCAATGTGAAGAGCTAGAAAAATGGGGTCGAGATGAAGAGTATGAAGAGAGTTGAAAGCAACTAAGAAGCCCCTTAATATGCACCTTAGGGGAAGATGGGGCCCCCGGATTCTCCCATGTAAAGTTCCATTTTGAAATTTTTCCAGCTAATGACAGGAGAGCAATACTCTGGGAACACCTCCGAGAAATTGGCCTACTTAATACTATAATGCAGATGTTTGGAATCTTTATTTTAAACAAAACTAGGGATGAGAATGGTACAATTTTGGCTTCCTTCCACTTAATGCTATATGAAATAAAAAATACTGTGGTGACTGCCAACCTATTTAGCAGGAATGTATGATGGAACAACGCATTCGCCAACCACACATGCCTGAACAACTCGGTCGGAACAACAACCGTGTTGTTTCCACGAGTGGCTTACCACTCATGCCTTAACAACGATTTTTCGTTGTAAAGGCATGCCTAGTAAAGGCATGTGTGGAACGGCATGCATGGTTTTCACATGCCATCCCCCATCCGCCCTAAAAATACAACTACCCCGATACCCCCACCCACCCTGAGCCCCAAAACCTATCCCAACCCCCCACCCGCCCTAAAAACAACTGACCCCACCCCAAAAATAAAATTACCTGCCCCTAAAAACAAAATTACCCTGGCCCCCCACCCCCAAAAACCAAACAACCTCAACCTCCCCACCCCCAAAAACCAAACTACCCGACCCACCAGGCCCCACCCCCAAATACCAAACTAATCCTACCCCTAACCCCAAAAACCAAAGTACCCCTACCCCCAAATACCAAACTACCCTGACCCACCAACCCCACCCCAAAAAACAAACTACCCCGATCCCCCACCCCCAAAAAACAAACTAGCCCGATCCCCCAACCTCCCCACCCCAAAACAAAAGTACCTCGACCCCCACCCCTGCCCCTAAAAGCAGAACTGCCCAATCCCCGTCCCTAAAAACCAGAACTACCCCGATTCCCCCCACCCTGCCCCTAAAAAACCAAAAACTACCCTGACAAACTCCACCCCAAGCCCTTAATCCACCCCTAAAAACTACCCCCAAACCTGCCCCAGCCCCACTTACCTGACCCTTGCCCTCTCCCGATGCTGACTCCCTTTTTCTGTGCCTTAACCACACATTTGCATTGTTCAGCACATGCGTGGTTAAGGCAGAGAAAAAGGGAGTCCTTGTTAACACAAGCGTGGTTCCGGTTGCGTTAACAATGATGTCGTGGTTCTGCAGTCGTTGGATGTTCCCTATTTAGCAGATGAACCAGAAATGTGATATTCCTGATAATAGAAGCTTGTATGATGTAAAATGCTGTAATTTGGCACACAAAGTTTTACTGAAACTAATAACTTGCCATCTCAATCAATTGAAGGGGACATTTATCCAGCAGTGCAGGAAAGATTATTAGAACTTAATAAAGAACTAAAGGTTAGAAGCACAGCATAGACTGTGGAGCGAGATAAAAGATCCCACATTCAAGAAGGATTCAAAAAGATTTTGGAGGGCTACAATTTACACAGGGGAGAGAGTAGTAAACAAACCAGAATGCCATATTGGAGCTGTGGCGTAGTCAACACTTTTCAGGAAATTGATTGGAACTGATAATTCAGGCAGAAGCAATACCGTTAATGCCTTCACAAAGTATTAAAGCTTTTTATAGGAAAAACACTGAGATATGGACATTAAGCATTAATAAGGTAACGGGCCCTGACCTAGTCCCAACAGATCTGTACTAGGCAAACCCAAAACTTTGGTTTAGTGTTCTTACAAGGGTCTTTAACGCTGTTGCAGATAAACAGTAATGTACCATCTTCCTGGCATTTGGCAATTATTATACCACTACACAAAGTAGGCAGTCATGGTAATCAACTGAATTACCAGCCAATATTCTATTTAGATGGGCCGGGAAGATATTTGGGAAGATTTTGTCGAACCAATTCAGGGCTGGATGGATGCCAAAAACATTTTCACTGAGGTACAAGCTTGCTTTCAGTTACAAGTTGAAACAGTCAATCAAGCTGTATGTACTTCAGGTAATGACCTGTTTTAAGTATACAGTAGTTAAAGAAGACCTCATTATACCTTATTTTGTTGATCTTATGTCAATGTATGATCTTGGGGATTGATAATGCATTTCTAAAGGCTATTGCGGGTTTACATATTAACAACATGGTCAATGTCAGTTATGGGATGCATGGTGAGTGTAGCAAACCCTTACCAATTGAAAAAAGGAGTGGCTTCATAGTAGCCCCATTCCTTTTTAGTCTGTATTTAAATGATGTAGCACAATATCTATGGGACGCCGCTCTTGATGTCCAAATTATTGCCAGTATTTAGGCTCCAGTTCTTCTGTTCACAGGTGATGCAATTTTGCTATCCAGGGCAGACAATGCAATGCACAAAATACTGGATAGATTTGTAGGGTACTGTAGAGAGGGGGATTTATCCATGAATATTAGGATACCAAAGGTTATGTTAATGTAGACATCTCATCCCTTGTCGGAAAAATTAAGGTTTATGGTAGAGAAATCGAGTTTGTTTCTTGATTAGATTATCTGGGTATACATTTTGAAGCAGAACACGATGGCTCCTGCTCTTTATAGATCTGCACCTGGGGGCCATAGCAATTTAGCCCTTTAGCTTCTGGGCCTTCGCCCCTCACCGTGCTGAGACCTTTTTTGGCTATTTGGGGTAGTTGATTCTTAGACAGCCCATAACATTATGTGCACAAAAGCTATCCATGCCACACTTGTGTCCTTTTTTCCAACATTCTGGGGATTGTAAAGGTACCCAGATTTTGTGGGTTCTCCTGGAGGAGACCAAGAAATTTGCCAAAATATAGCTAAAATGTGTGTTTTTTTTAAATGGGAAAAAAGTACTGCAGAAAAGAAATCAGTTTTTTCCCTGCAAATGGCATCAACAAAGGGTTTGCAGTGCTAAAATCGCCATCTTCCCAGCTTTGAGGAACAGGCAGTCTTGAATCAGAAAAAACACATTTTTCAACACAGTTTTGGCAGTTTACTGGGACATACCCCATTTTTACTATTTTTTGTGCTTTCAGCCTCCTTCCAGTTAGTGACAGAAATAGGTATGAAACCACTGGTGGATCCCGGACAGCTAAACATTTCTGAAAAGTAGACAAAATTCAGAATTCAACAAGGGGTCACTTGTGTAAATCTTCAAAGAATTTCCTACTTATGGTAACAGTCAAAATAAAAACAAAATATTGAAATTGAGTTGAAAAAAACAGCCCTTTCTGATTATGTTTTTTTCCGTAACGTTTTCCAACAATGATAAATTTTTTAAAGCAATATACTGTTATGTTTTCTGGGCCCCCCTGGCTGCTGGGATATATAGGTCTTGTAGGTTCATCAAGAGCCCAAGCTACTCAGAACCAGTAAATGAGCTGCACCTTGCAATGGGTTTTCGTTGTATACTGGGCATACATCAATTCATTTTGTAAAATATAAAGAGTGAAATATAGGTATCAAGAAAACCTATGTATTTCCAAATGGACACAAAATGAGGAGTTTAGAAACAGTGGTAATTTGCACATCTCTCAGTTCGGGGGTCCCCATACTAGCATGTGAATTACAGGGCATCTCTCAAAATGACTTACATTTGGAAGGCAAAAATGTAGAGAAAGACAATTGGCAATAACACTTATTCTTCTATTCTGTGTTCCCCCAAGTCTCCTGATAAAAATAGTACCTCACTTGTGTGGGTATGCCTAGTGCCTGCGACAGGAAATGCTCCAAAACACAATGTGGATGCATCACATTTTTCGAAGGAAAACAGACACGTTTTTTGCAAAGTGCCTAGTTGTTGATTTTGGCCTCTAGCTCAGGGAAACCTCCAAACCTATACATTTATGGAAAGTACACATCTAGGGAAAATCCAGAATGGGGTGACTTGTGGGGCTCTCACCAGGTTCTGTTACCCAGAATCCTTTGCAAACCTCAAAATTTGGCTAAAAAACACTTTTGCTGCACATTTCGGCAATGTAAAGTTCTGGAATCTGAGGGGAGTCACAAACTTCCTTCCACCCAGCAATCCCAGCAAAAATGGTACCTCACTTGTGTGGGTAGGCCTGGTGCCCATGACAGGAATGGATCACACAACGGTCAATGTTAGTCCTTACATAAGGGCAACTGTTGACCCTGGGGTGTTCCATTCCTGATGCAGGCACTAGGTACAGGCACTCAAGTGGGGTAGCGTTTTTATCAGGACAGGTGGGGAAACACTGGGTGGTAGGAATTTTGTGGCTCCCAGTATATTTCTGTAGTTTGTGTGACAGAAAAGAACAAATTGAGTTTTTATTCAACATTTCACCTTTTCAGGGTATTCTGGATAAAAAAACTTTGGAGAAGCCACACAAGCCACACTTCCATGAACTCCACCGGGTGTCTAGTTTCCAGAAATGTCTGGGTTTGGTAGGTTTCCCTATATGGCTGCCGAGCCCAGGACCAAAAACGCAGGTGCCTGCCTTACAAAACCAGGTTGTTTTGCAATAGATAATTTTGATGTCTCCACAATACGATTTGGGCAGTGGAATTTGGGGCTGAACTAAATTGGGGAGCTCCCAAGAGAGCACTGTCTGAGTGCTTGCCACCACATGCACCTGCTCTCTGGGTTGGGCTAACCCTCTATTGTCCTGCTGCACAGACAGTGCTTGCGAAGGGACAGCATGGCTATCCTCATCACCTGCCTCAGAATCACTGGAAGAGGAGTTGTCAGATGGGACTCCTCTGACTGAAAAATCACTCTGAGTCTGCTCTATTATCCTACCCCTCAAATGCTGTCTCAGTATCTAGCTATACATTAAAAAACAGCACTCTTATAGGTCTGAACAGATATCTTTGCAGATTGGCTAGTGGAAAGAAGGGAAAAGGTGGTACTCAACACAAACGTTCGTATAATGAATCTGCTTTTCAAGTCTCAGACTGTAGCTCAATTTAACCCACTACACCAGATTTCTGCAGTTGCAGGGCAACATGGTAACATCTAGTTCTAACGCTTGGCTTCAAAAGCTAACCCTATTTCCATCAAGGAACTAGTTTTGAAAACATCACTAAAAAAGCACATCGAAAAAAGATGTGGGAAGTAAGATGTTGGGAAATTGCACTTGCATGCTTTTCAAGAGCAGCAGCAAAAGTTTCATAAAGTATTCAGGAATATTGATGTATTTATTTTGAAAGAGAAAGGATCTCGGTATATTGAAGATATTATATAAATTGTTATTTGATCACATTATGATGAACAACGAGTCCATAGTTGGAGACCAATGTAGAAGTGATTGAAAACTGTCCATGACGTCCTTAATGACAATGGTCCACAAGGCAATATTATATCCAGGAATTGGAAAATGAGCACTACCACGCACAGACTTTGATTATTGTTATTTAATGTTATGCATATTTGAAGATAACGCTATCACCCACAAAGATAGCCTGTGATGAGCAGGTGTATGGACCTTGTTACGACGTTGTGGAGGGTTACCCAAAGAGTTAAGTCTTCAGCTTTTAGAAGAACTCTGGAAGAGAGAAGGCGTCTCTGATATGAAGTGGGAGCAACAACAAGAAGGATCGAGCTCCAGCTCTGTTTCTCAGTATGCGTGGGATGTGTGCAAATTGGAGTCCGACTGAGCGGAGGTGTCTGACTGGTTAGTGGAAAGAGATTCATTGTTTAGAGAGCCTGGGTCTGTGTTGCATAGTTTGAACTGAGCACGCTTGTGTATTGGGAGCCAGAGGAGCTCCCTGAGGTGTGGA